>NC_136724.1:9475314-10675314 GCF_936440315.1 Barbus barbus
CTTTACTGTACTTACTAATGTATATACATGGTAAATATGTAGTACTTACGGACAAGTGGGTACAAACAGGCCCGTCCTTACAGTATCCATATATGGTAACTAATAAGACCCATTACTGTACATACTAATGGTATGTACATGGTAAATGTGTAGCACCTACAGAAAAATGTGCTATTATGTGGTAACAAACAAGACACATGCTGTACTTGGTATACACGTGGTAAATGTATAGTACTTACAAACAAGTGTGTGTTAATGTTAAATTGCTCTCCACAATAGTGCTTACAAAGTTTGAAGAACTGGTAATTCCTGTGTAATGTTTATGTAAAATGGTGCACTTTATTTTACAGTCCTATTTCCATATACTTACTATGTAAGTGCTGGTGTATGTACCTATTAGTTAATGTACAGAATTAGTTATGCGGTACTCAAGTTGGGGGTATAAACATGTACCAAGGTACTTATTGAGTATTTGATGGTAGATGTACATAATAAGCGTATGGAAATAGGACTGTAAAATAAAGTGCACCATTTTACATAAACATTACACAGGAATTACCAGTTCTTCAAACTTTGTAAGCACTATTGTGAGAGACATGAATCTTTTGTAATAATAAATAATAATTTACTGTTGCTTTTGATCAGTTTAATGTGTCTTTGCTGAACAAAAGCAAATATCTTAAAGGAAGTCTTACTGACCCCAAACTTTTGAATGGTAGTGTAGATAAACATTTAATTCTTTTGCAGATGACAAATCCTGCCATTCAGAATGACTTCAGTTATTACAGGAGGACCCTGAGCCGCATGAGGATCAATAACGTTCCTGTGAGTTTTCTCAAGAATTGAAACTGCCACCTCTCTATTGCTATGACTTTTTCAGCCCCCCCCCCC
This sequence comes from Barbus barbus, assembly GCF_936440315.1. Taxonomy (NCBI): domain Eukaryota; kingdom Metazoa; phylum Chordata; class Actinopteri; order Cypriniformes; family Cyprinidae; genus Barbus; species Barbus barbus. The sequence continues at coordinate 9,476,206 of NC_136724.1, forward strand.
CCCCCCCCCCCATTTGTGCACTGCATTTCTGTCCTTACTTAACATCTTTTATCCACACCTGCCTTTTACTTTTAAAGTAAAAAGACGCCTTTGACAAGCAGCTCTCGATTTTATCTAAACCACTTTCACATAACTAGCACACTTCCTTTTCTTTCTTACTCACATACTCAAGCACTCAGCCACTTGCCCATACCAGCCCTCAGGGGACTGTTGAGGACCCAAACAGAAAATGGCCTCCCACTGTGAGAGTGAGTGAGTTCTGAGATGCTCACTGAAGTGCATTGAGGTGCACCAATATAGTGTGGCACCTGATCTGTGATCAGCTTTTGTGCCTGTCCTCCCCAGAGATGCCCTGCCCTCCTAGGACTAAATATCTGATCTGCGAGTGGGCCACATACATAGCCCTGGGGGACACCGTGCAGTCTGCATACCTTGTTTAGTGAAGTGGTGCTGGTTTTCCCCTCATATTCTCCCAGACTAAATTCAATGCTTATCCATCTTCGCGTTGTTTTCTTTATGGTCTTCTATTAATAATTTTCATGAGATAAGTGATAAGTTCTGAGAAACTGTTCAGAAAGAAAAATCTATGTTCTCCTTGTTTTACTCCATTAAAAATGTTTTTGGTGTCTGTCCATGTAGGCAGAGGGAGAAAACGAGGTGAATAATGAGCTGGCCAATCGGATATCTCTATTTTATGCTGATGCCACACCCATGCTAAAGACATTAAGTGATGGCACAACAAAATTTGTGTCTGAGGTAAACAAAAATATTTAAAATCAGTTGTCAGTGACATTTTCAAAAAATAACTTGAAAATAAATAAATAATTTTTTGCTTTTGCCCAACAGAATAAAAACTTGCCCATTGAAAACACAACAGATGTGTTAAGCACCATGGCGAGCGTGTGCAAAGTTATGTTGGAAACCCCGTAAGCCATTTTCTCATTTGTCTGATGATACCATAAAATTTTTTCTTTTTCTTTTTTAAATTAGTAGGTAAATGTAAAACAAAAAATGAAAAAAAGATTAGCTTATTCTCACATTTTTTTATTTATTTTTTGACAGAGAGTATCGCAGCCGCTTCAGCAGTGAGGAGACTGTTTCCTTCTGTTTACGTGTCATGGTGGGGGTCATCATCCTCTACGACTACGTCCATCCCGTCGGCGCATTTGCAAAGTCCTCCAAAATAGATGTGAGTGAATCCATCATCTCCTGTTACTGCAAACCCATCTCTGAAGTTTTTTTCCACCTCCCGTTAGGCACTAACACTGACTCATAATCATAGTGTTTAGAAAACGTGGCGATGGCTCTCTCACAGCATCATGACTCATGAGGTTGAGTGCTGTCATTACTCTGCCACTCTAACCATGGTTGCTTTTTTCCCCAAAACAGATGAAAGGCTGCATTAAAGTTCTCAGAGATCAGCCACCAAACAGTGTGGAAGGTCTTCTAAATGCTCTCAGGTAAAAAGCTTTTTTTTACATGAATATTATCATAAAATCTTATATTAATATCATATGCTGCATTTTTCCATGAAGACACATTTAGATTTTTTCCTCATATTTTCTTTAGTGGTTTAATGTGAGGAATATTCCATGACATATGCACTTTGAGGCATCAGGGGCCCATAATGGGCCTATGAACAAGATTTTTTTTCTGTTCATTTGTTTTTGCAGTTTTCTTTTTTTTCTCTTTTTTTTAAGCACTGCTTGCTTTTTTGCATCAGTGTAAAGAAAGCTTGACACAACACTGTAATATTCTGCAGTAAATATAATTATTACTTAATGTCTTCGGTGCAGGTACACAACAAAACATCTTAATGATGAGTCGACCACTAAGACCATTAAAAGCATGCTGCAGTAGCAACAAAACTCTGGGACATACCACTGGCCTCAAGCAGATGCTCAGGAGATGCACATACACTCTCTCTCCTGGACTAAAGCGATGCACAGAATGTTTTTCCTTTTTTTTTTTTTTTTTTCTTTTTTTTTTTTTTATTAAACAGGAAACAAATCTGATAAAAGCTTCTCTAATCTTTCCTTGTCTTTTTACAAAGCAGATGCTACTGGCGTTATGTGTGGTTTTCTGTGCCAAAATGGTTTTGCTGAAATCCCTTGTTTTTAATGTTTCTGAAAGACAGCCATGCTACTGATGGCAGCTATGAAAGCATTGTTAGATTATATTTGTGGTAAATGTTTTAATTTAGCTTGTTTCCCTATAAAGGGAGGATGAGTGTTTTGACTTGAATACAAAATATCTATATATTATCTATATGATCTAGATACAATTATATAAAAAAGAGAGAAGTATATTATTATTATTTGTTTTTTTTGGAATTAATATTTAATGTTACATCCACTGCATGGCAAACTGATTACATGTCTTCTATTTAAAAGAAAAGTAATGTTTCAAATTCATTTGTCTGCTTGATTTTGTGTAAAGGAAAAGGTGTTTAAATTGTTTTGAAATGGTACTTAGAGATTAAAAATGGAGCTTAATTGTTTTTTCAAGGTTTATATTTTTTATAGTTCTTGATTTATGCATTTTTTTCCCCTGTAGGTGTTATAATTTTCTGTTTTTTTGGTTTGTTCTTTTTTGATCTGAAAACTAGCTTTCAAAAACTGTGATAGTTTGTAATCTGTCAGTTGTGATGACATGATCTTAAGAGGAAATAAAATGCTTTCATTTTTATAATGATGTTTACTTTTTTAAATGCAGTGTTACTAAGGTGAATGCAAATGAGCAGCACATTTCTGGTATTATGCAAATCAGATGTGGCGTTACGCATGACGTTTGAATTTTGATATTCTGGTCAACAGGATTGCAGATTGCACAAGACTGTCTGAATCAACCCATTACAATTTCATTTTTATATCTTGAAATATTAATAAATAAATTAAGGAAGGTTTATCAAATTATGCCACAATAACAGATTTCAGTGGAAAAAGATTAATTAGGATTATGCAAACAGTTGTGCAGAAAACATTGAAAAATAGAGAATAATGTATCTAGACTTTGTGATAGATCAAAAGAATTTCTGCATCACTTCACCCAGTCAGATTGGAACTGATTTGCCAATTTATTGTGTGATGTATATTTGTCTAAAAAGTCTGTTATGTGTTGCCCATTGAAGATCTGCTGTCTTCTCTCTTATCTGTTGTAATTGGCAGGAATCACCTTCCAGTTTCAACACGCTTACAATCAAGGATTCACAGGCTGTGAGAGGGGTGTGGCCATAGTAATTCTGCAGTAAGGGCATGTATGAAGGTCAGGAAGGATGGGGAAAGGCACTGCAGGGCTCTCTGCATTCTGTCAGTGAAACTCGGGGTTGTGGAGTGTGAGTGAGAGAGAGTTTTAGGGTGTGTCCTGTATCCATGCAGCACTGCTGGAGTGCAGATGTTGAAAAAGAGTTCAGGAAAGCAGGTCATGTAATGGGTGGGTCTGCAGCACCACTGAAATGCTTTATACAACAAATGATGAAGATATAAATTTGGTTGGTGTGTGAATTTAGGTGGCAATAAAATGTCACTATATACATACACACACACACACACACACATCTCAATTGAATACTGAATACAAATAATATTTTATAAAGTCTATTAATGTTTGATAAACATTTGTTTTATGAAATTGGGATCGCATTATGTATTTCAGAGACAATGAATGAAACATTTTAGATTCACATTGTACACTATATTGATCTCAACTTGCCAGTTTTCCATATCCAAAATGCATCAAAAGACTAATCAGGATTGTAAGCTGTCTTTCAATGTCAAGTATGGCTTCTGTGAGTATCCTTTATAAAACTTTTCAGGGGTTGCCAGTCCTGCTAAGATATGGGCATTGTATGAAGGTACACTGCAAAAAATAGCTTACCTTTAGTATTTTTGTCTTGTTTCTACTCAAAATAGCTATATATGTCAAGACAATCTCCTGAACTCCAAACTGAATGTCAGAATGGGAAAGAAAGGTGATTTAAGCAATTTTGAGCGTGGCATGGTTGTTGGTGCCAGACGGGCCGGTCTGAGTATTTCAAAATCTGCTCAGTTACTGGGATTTTCACGCACAACCATTTCTAGGGTTTACAAAGAATGGTGTGAAAAGGGAAAAACATCCAGTATGCGGCAGTCCTGTGGGCGAAAATGCCTTGTTGATGCTAGAGGTCAGAGGAGAATGGGCCGACTCATTCAAGCTGATAGAAGAGCAACTTTGACTGAAATAACCACTCGTTACAACCGAGGTATGCAGCAAAGCATTTGTGAAGCCACAACACGCACAACCTTGAGGCGGATGGGCTACAACAGCAGAAGACCCCACCGGGTACCACTCATCTCCACTACAAATAGTAAAAAGAGGCTACAATTTGCACGAGCTCACCAAAATTGGACGATTGAAGACTGGAAAAATGTTGCCTGGTCTGATGAGTCTCGATTTCTGTTGAGACATTCAGATGGTAGAGTCAGAATTTGGCGTAAACAGAATGAGAACATGGATCCATCATGCCACTGTGGAGGCTGGTGGTGGTGGTGTAATGGTGTGGGGGATGTTTTCTTGGCACACTTTAGGCCCCTTAGTGCCAATTGGGCATCGTTTAAATGCCACGGCCTACCTGAGCATTGTTTCTGACCATGTCCATCCCTTTATGACCACCATGTAGCCATCCTCTGATGGCTACTTCCAGCAGGATAATGCACCATGTCACAAAGCTCGAATCATTTCAAATTGGTTTCTTGAACATGACAATGAGTTCACTGTACTAAAATGGCCCCCACAGTCACCAGATCTCAACCCAATAGAGCATCTTTGGGATGTGGTGGAATGGGAGCTTCGTGCCCTGGATGTGCATCCCACAAATCTCCATCAACTGCAAGATGCTATCCTATCAATATGGCCCAACATTTCTAAAGAATGCTTTCAGCACCTTGTTGAATCAATGCCACGTAGAATTAAGGCAGTTCTGAAGGCGAAAGGGGGTCAAACACAGTATTAGTATTGTGTTCACCTAATAATCCTTTAGGTGAGTGTATATATATATATATACAGGTCCTTTTCAAAAAATTAGCATATTGTGATAAAGTTCATTATTTTCTGTAATGTACTGATAAACATTAGACTTTCATATATTTTAGATTCATTACAACACAACTGAAGTAGTTCAAGCCTTTTATTGTTTTAATATTGATGATTTTGGCATACAGCTCATGAAAACCCAAAATTCCTATCTCAAAAAATTAGCATATCATGAAAAGGTTCTCTAAACGAGCTATTAACCTAATCATCTGAATCAACTAATTAACTCTAAACACCTGCAAAAGATTCCTGAGGCTTTTAAAAACTCCCAGCCTGGTTCATTACTCAAAACCGCAATCATGGGTAAGACTGCCGACCTGACTGCTGTCCAGAAGGCCATCATTGACACCCTCAAGCAAGAGGGTAAGACACAGAAAGAAATTTCTGAACGAATAGGCTGTGTCCAGAGTGCTGTATCAAGGCACCTCAGTGGGAAGTCTGTGGGAAGGAAAAAGTGTGGCAGAAAACGCAGCACAACGAGAAGAGGTGACCGGACCCTGAGGAAGATTGTGGAGAAGGACCGATTCCAGACCTTGGGGGACCTGCGGAAGCAGTGGACTGAGTCTGGAGTAGAAACATCCAGAGCCACCGTGTACAGGCGTGTGCAGGAAATGGGCTACAGGTGCCGCATTCCCCAGGTCAAGCAACTTTTGAACCAGAAACAGCGGCAGAAGCGCCTGACCTGGGCTACAGAGAAGCAGCACTGGACTGTTGCTCAGTGGTCCAAAGTACTTTTTTCGGATGAAAGCAAATTTTGCATGTCATTCGGAAATCAAGGTGCCAGAGTCTGGAGGAAGACTGGGGAGAGGGAAATGCCAAAATGCCTGAAGTCCAGTGTCAAGTACCCACAGTCAGTGATGGTCTGGGGTGCCATGTCAGCTGCTGGTGTTGGTCCACTGTGCTTTATCAAGGGCAGGGTCAATGCAGCTAGCTATCAGGAGATTTTGGAGCACTTCATGCTTCCATCTGCTGAATAGCTTTATGGAGATGAAGATTTCATTTTTCAGCACGACCTGGCACCTGCTCACAGTGCCAAAACCACTGGTAAATGGTTTACTGACCATGGTATTACTGTGCTCAATTGGCCTGCCAACTCTCCTGACCTGAACCCCATAGAGAATCTGTGGGATATTGTGAAGAGAAAGTTGAGAGACGCAAGACCCAACACTCTGGATGAGCTTAAGGCCGCTATCGAAGCATCCTGGGCCTCCATAACACCTCAGCAGTGCCACAGGCTGATTGCCTCCATGCCACGCCGCATTGAAGCAGTCATTTCTGCAAAAGGATTCCCGACCAAGTATTGAGTGCATAACTGAACATAATTATTTGAAGGTTGACTTTTTTTGTATTAAAAACACTTTTCTTTTATTGGTCGGATGAAATATGCTAATTCTTTTAGATATGAATTTTGGGTTTTCATGAGCTGTATGCCAAAATCATCAATATTAAAACAATAAAAGGCTTGAACTACTTCAGTTGTGTTGTAATGAATCTAAAATATATGAAAATCTAATGTTTATCAGTACATTACAGAAAATAATGAACTTTATCACAATATGCAAATTTTTTGAAAAGGACCTGTATATATATTAAATCAAGATACCTTTACTAGATAAGCAAAATTACTTAAGATATTTATCCCCGGTTTCACAGAAAAGCCTTAAACCTAGTCCCAGACTAAAATGTAAATCTGAGCTGTTTAATCCGTAAAAAACTTGCACTGACTGATCTTAAAATATATCAGTGGCCTTGTTTTGTCTCAAGATGCACACCAGTGATGTTTTTTTTAAGGCACGTTTATAAAATTACTTAAAACTCCTAATTGAACTATGGCCTAATCCTGGCTTAGTCTAAGCCCTGTCTGTGAAACCAGGCCGTAGTCTTGTTTCCAGGGGAAAAAAAACTCAATTAAGTGCATTTTGCTTAAAACAAGTAAAATTATCTGCCAGTGGGGTAAGTAAAAATCTTAAATCAAGATATCTAGTCCCCGGGACTAGACTAAATATCTTGATTTAAGATTTTTTTTTATTTTTTTTTTTATTATTATTATTTTTAGTATTTTTGCCTTGTTTCTAGTCAAAATGGCTAAGTAAGATAAGCCATTTTTTTGCAGTGTAGTCAGTCTGCTACATAATGGCTTTTGTCTGACTATTTAAACTATTAGAAAGGATGCGAAATAATGAAGCACTATCTAGAGGTAAGTTAGATCACTTAAATGATGAACTTAAATGTTCAGATAATCATTTAAATTACAAAGTTCCTGTTGCAGTCATTATTCAGTTGAATAGCTTTGGTAAAGTTTCTGGAGGAATATAATGTAGTTTATTCTTCTGGTGTAAACCGCATTAAAATTTGTTATCAGTGGACGGCAGCACAGCTGTTAATGTGTTAAGCTGTTTTCAAACAGGCCTGTCTTCTCAAAGCAGATGTATGGACCTCTTTATTCATATTTAACCTTAAAGTAAGGTATGAACTTCTTACTATTTCGACCATTTTTGTTTTTGTTGTTGTTCAGTGAATGGGTGACAACAGACATTTTATATCTTTTTTAATGAACTAATCCTGTAATGTAATATAATATACTAATATAATATAAAACTTAGTAGCACTGCTTATCTCTACCCTTTTTTAATTCATCGATTCTTCTTAACAAAAATAAAACCTTTCATGGAGTGGTGTGACCTAATGTTGTAAGAGAATATGAAACTGTTACTATACGGTTTCTGAGAATTCTCAAGCCAAGAAGAAGGACATGCTATCTCATGACACAAGAAATTGGTAAACCACAAAACTGTTACTTGCCAACTCTCACAACTTTTAGTATTTATTAAAAGACTTTGCGAAGAGGAAGGTCTTGTTCTTCCACAAGTCACGTTCACGTGGGTTAACAGGACAATAAAAAGTGTTCCCATTCATAATTTTCTTGTCTGTCCAACTCTTTTTTTTTTTTTTTTTTTTTGTCAATCCTGTTTTTCTTTTCTTTTTAATTTTAATTTTTTAATTTTTTTACTTTTAATGTAAACATATTTGAGTTTCAGAACTTGAATGAGCTTACTTATAATGTTATGAAAATGAGTTAAAATTTCAATTAAATTCAATTAATTTAATAAAACTGTTTTGACAAATATTAGCCTGACATTTAGTAACATAGGCCTACTGTTAGTGTACTAACATACTGTTAGTAACATACTGAAATCCATTTCAAGTCAAGTCTCTAAAAGCACTGTTTACATGAATCCTGCCTATGTAGAACAATTCAGATCAGTCGCTTCATTTCATGTAGGATGCCGCCTTATGCTGGGTACACATTAAAAGATTTTTAAAATCTTATAAGATCTTCAAAATGTGAGAGACCACAAATCTCCGTGAGATCAGGTGTCACTGAAATCGTTCCTACAATCTTCAAGTGTGTGGTCTGGTCGAGTCGTCTAGTGTGCGCGTTGGGAGGATTATGAGGCTAAAAATCGGTTTGAACTGTCTTCATGTCTGTGGTCTCCCATGGTTTTAAAATCGGTTAAGATTTGAAAATCGTCTAGTGTGCAGCCAGCTTTAAGGGATGTTCACACTGACAATGATGAGCAGCAAGCAGACCACTAGAAGTCATTCATCTTCAATCTGAGTTGAATATTTGTCTCGTCAAAGACTATGGGTCCTATTTTAACGATCACTTAGGGCGTATCTGAATCCACTTTTGCTAGTTTAACGACGGGAAAGACAGTCGGCGCGCCCGGCGCATGGTCTAAAAGGGTTGTCTATATTCTCTTAATCAGTAATGGGTGTGTTTTGGGCATAATGTGCAATAAACCAATCAGAGTCTCATCTCCCATTCCCTTTAAGAGCCAGTTGCGCTCAGTTCCCTATTTACACAGAGGAATTTGCAAGAGCAAAGACTGAACACGTCTCCAGAGAGGAAACGGAGCTGCTTGTGCGCGAGCAAATATGGTAGCCTAATTCTGATACATGCAATAACTATCCATTATGACATGTAGGCATATTTATATTTATGTAGCCTACACAGTAATAATTTTTTACATTGTAATCCTTTAAATTTTAATATTTGGCATGTTTGTGTGCTGCTTGCGCATCCCTGTGTGTGTAATAAGCAGAGTGTATGCGCGTTGTGGACCCGCCTATAGGCACATATTACTAAAGCGCTCCTTAAATAACAAAAAATACTGCATAGTCGGTCAATGGCGCAGTCTATTTCAGTTAACAATGCGCCAACAATACACCTGACACAACAACACACCTCGTTTTCAGACCAGCACGCCCATGAGCGCGCAAATGGGTGCAAATGCATTTGCTATTGGTGCAGGCATTGCGCCGGGTGTATGATAGGGCCCTAGGTGAGTTGTAAAGTTGAGGCAAGTAGGAATGTCTCCACTGAGTTATTTGCTGTCAGTGTGAATGCACCTTTAGCAGACATGTGCCTATGTAGGGCGCAAAGCAGTGGACCAGAACTTTTGTCTGTGTGTCATGTCTTATCTTATATTCATATTCAGGCACATGGTTTTAGTTCACCAGTGACGTGACTTGTGCTATATAAATAAAGGTGACACTTGGAGAGGTCTCTGTTGTTTGAGTAGACGCTGAACACTGTAGAGGATGTGGTTTGATGTGGGGCCTCTCTCACAAAGTGCCGGCACTGTCAGCATACAGCCAGAGGTGCAATTTACACTTCAACAACTGCAAGACTCTCTCCTTTAACACCCACTCACTTATGGGATTCCTCTTACTGGCCACAACTGGGACTGGCTAACTAAGCCATAGTCTGTTTTTCTTCAGTATTGTGAATATCTAGAAATCTAAAGATGTGAATAGTCCAAATGCTGGCAGTACCAACTGTGATAAAACCACCTTGGCTTGCGGCCCTTCCGCCGTTTTTGGCCTCCACTGAAAAGCGCTGCAGATAACGTTAGAAAATTGCTATGATGTGCCATTAAATTGTTCATATTTTGAATTACATATTACACTGTTGCAAAAGCTAATAATGGTTAAATTAAAGGTGAAATTAAATGTTTCTCTTTGTGTTTCCAATCAGCCTGTGGTTAACAATCTAACAGCTTAGTCCACTAAGCTTAGCGTAGCATTAACTGGAAAGCTCTTTTGATGAGCTAGAACAAGATATTGCGCTGTGTTTTTGATCTTGGGGATGGTGAATGGGACTTGTCAAAAAAAAACATGAGCTGTTTCAAAAAGGCAGTGGGTAATGGGGTCAAAGCTGAAATTATTGTAGCTTGATGCCTTGCTCCAAAGAATTAAATGCACTGGGGAACATTTCGTCAGAGTAAATTTTTAGGCTTTACACATCATTTTGACACTGTTGAATCCAACTAGAAAGACACAATGAACTTATAGTAAACAGCAGATGACATCTTTTCACAGAAACACAAACAGTTTTGGGTGCAGAGCCCACATACCCAATAAAGAGGTTAAACGGCCACTGGTTTCTCTGAAATTCATTTTGGGGGAATTCTGCTAAATAGCAGAAAGAGACTGTGGGAGTCAACCTTGACAGCCAAACCACAATGTCCTTATACATTGCAACCCCACCTCTCCAGGGTGTACTCTTCTAAGAATGACAACGGCTATCTGCTGATACCCCCTCAACGCTCTGACACTTGCAGACCCACTTCCTCTAATTCGTTGTCTTAATCAGTGAAGCTTTCCTGCTACAGTTAATCAATTATGTCAAAACTTCAACGGCTGTGCTCTGTAACAAAGAATGCTATAATTGTGGTTTGCTTTGAGGAAATAATGTTATAAAATGGTATAAAGCAAGCGAGGCAAGGCTAAAAATTAAATTGTAAGCTGTTTCCCACAAAACTAGTTTATTCATCGTAGTGAAGTCTCTCCTTTGGACATTCATTCAAAAAATGGATGGTCTCCTTCCCTGCAAACCGCGTTATGTTTTTTTTTTTTGCTAACTTTGGAATCTTACCTTTAAAGTGGCTTTGCTTGGACCCAGAAACAGTATCCTTAGCAGGATAGCGGGAGTCTATGGCAAGGCTACCTCAACCAATAACAGATGGGGTGAGTTATCTGTGGGGAAACCTGTTTGAAAACACACTTCATCATCTTTAATTTGACGCAAACAAAGTTTTGGGGGATGGAAATGGAGTCAGTATGTTCAGTAGGTCTAAAACATGTAATCTTCAGAATATGTTCATTTCATTTATTTATTTTTCCCCAAAAAACAACCATTTGTTTGTTTAAGCATCCAACCGGCAACAGCTGAACCAATAGCGGGAGTGTAGGGTTGGGTCATCTGCTGGCACAACCAATAGCAGATTGGATAAGTCTTCTGCTGAAACCTGTTTGAAATCACACTTCATCTTTTAATTTTATATAGCTAAAGCTGTGAGCGACAGACATAGGCCCACAGTCTGTTCAGTAGGCCTAAAACATTTAATTTTACAAAAAGGTTTTTTGAGAAAAGCGTTTTCAAAGCATTGCTCTGTTTGAGCATCCAACCAGTCCAACATCTGAACCAATGGTGTGAATTTGGGGTGGCGCCAACTGTTTATCTGATTTATAGCAGACAGGAAGTGTTTTCTGTGGGGGGAACCATTTTGAAAACATTCATTCCATTTGATGATGCATGTGGCACAGAAACAACACACTTCGCCTTCAAGTGGACACAAATGTAAACAAAGTTATGAGAAGAGTCTGTTCACTAAGTCTTAAACATTTAATTGTCAGGTTTCACACACCTGAGAAAATTATGTTTCGTTGGTAAACTATTGACACCAAGGTGTATCAGTACATTCTGAGTTGTACATATTGTATGTCCTTCCTTTAAAGCCTTATTTGTGTTTGTGTCCAATTATATATAGCATTTACACTGATGTTTGCTTTTTTTAAGCAAATGATTGTGTATACTTTTGTTGATCAGTGGGTTGCTGCTGTTTCTCTCTTTAGGTTAACTTTTTGTCAGTTAATGAGGTGTCCAGACTAATTATGGCTCAGGTATAGTAGTACATCATTATCTCTGTCTAGGGAAGCAGGAAAAGTTTTCAGCACGTGTGGGCTTCCGACAGACAGCCGATATACCTCACAGCTTCCTTAAGGCCTCTAATCACATTGCTTTTGTCCTCCAGAAGGTCATAAAAGTGTTAAACATTTCCACACTTTATTATTTGTCATTCTGCTAAAGGTCAGCAGTTGAGTATGAATAATACTAACTGGGATTTAAATGAGGCATTTATAAACCAATTGATAAGTTAAATGGCAATGGCCAGTCAATCACAGACAGTATTTAGTGAAAATCTGTTCCCTGTGAGTCCAATAACAAGTTTCTTTCCTCTTCAGGGAACAGAGGATGAACTTTAGATCTTTCCCACCATCCATCTTGAACAAGTATGAGTTTTCTTCAAAGACTTCTAAGTGCAGCCCAGAACGTCCTCACATGAGTGATCCTCCTGAACCTGGCCCGGCTCAACCCTGCCTGACCTCACATGCCTTTTCACACCAGCTGTCAGCACACATGCAAACGCACCGCCAACTTGCTAACAGGGGTGTGTGTTCATGTGTGCCATGTTGATTTAGATGCGACGAGAGAGCTAAACCCTCTCTCCATCCCTTTCATGGGTCACAGATGTCTCTCATCCATGACCCTGAGAATTTATGTCATCTGTGCTGCTTCTTCTACTACTCCCATCCTGTTTGTCATTTAGTTAAGTAAAAATAAGTAGTCACGCTCTGATCGTGGCCTGTAATCTAATCATCTTGGAGAGGCCTATGCTTAAAGAAAAAAATTGGGAGCCGTGATACGGCACAAATCAGTCCCACCCAGACACGTCCTGTCTCTGAGTTAGCCAGGTAAATAAATGACTATATCTCATTACTGTAGTTAGTACAGTAGAGGTGTAATTAGGAAGTTCATCAAGTGAGTACTATTAACAATTTAGGTCTTGATTTCTAATGCAGTGGAAGCTGCTACTGTATTTGGCAAACTAATCATAAACCTGTTATTTGTTTAATTCAGGGGTCTCAGCTATAATGATAATGAACAAAACAGCCCACAGATGCAAATGTGCAATTGTAACTTACGTGACAACAGCAAGCGACCTGCATCCAACCAGCAATCATCAATGCAATCTGCTTTGCATGCAGGATTTTATTTTTGAGCTGCTGTGCAGCTACTTCAAACATTACAATAGTAATGTATGATTTGTGTTATGCATGTGTAGTCTTTTGTAGTTTATAGCTATAATATCAGATCATGTTATTTCTGGTCTCTTTTTACAGAAACTTGCCAGATCTGCCTAGAGGAAATTGCAGTTCTTATGGAATTCAATCTTGAATCATCACACAGAGCAGCATGCAGGGAATGAAGGATAGATGAGACACTTAACTCTGAAAAGTTTTGTTCTTTTATCAGTAATTACACCTTCACTATGTATTTCTATTTTTTTTTTTTTTTTGGTTTCTGTTCTCAAGCTGTTTCTTCAATGCTTAGATACCACAGTGGTGGCTTGAAACATGGGTAAAAGTATGAGTATTTCTTCACACTGTTGTTCGAAAGAAGGCAGTGACAGTTATTCCTCTGTCAAAAGCATATACATTTTTGGGAGAGTTCTTGATGACTGTGCAAACTCTGTCTTGCGGCACTAGAGTGGCCATTTTGGATCTTAGTCACGTCCGATTTCATGAATTGACCACTGTAGGTAATGAAGGATGTGTGATATCAGAAAAAATCCATCTCCCTAAAGCCGGAGAGGGTCTGGCTTGTGGATGGGCCTTCCTGTTTGGTGGTTGTCTCACTACTGGCTCTGTGTCCTGTAAGTTAACAGTTTCTATCAGAAAAGAGGATGTTAAACCACAGGGGGGAAGTGTGAAAAGGAACTGTATCATTCAAAAAAGGTGAGGGAGGGGGATTCAAAAAGTGAAGCGCAAGCAGAGTTTAATCGTATGTACAATTATTAAAAGACAGTGAATTGTGAAATTCAAGCCTAAATGATAACACACTTCCACCTTATGGTTCCTTTGTGTGTATTAGGAAATATTACTTAGCCCATTCATGTACTCTATCATGCAACCAGGCTCTGAGGTTTCTGCAAGACTTCTGTGTTCCAACAAACAGATGAAGCAACTATTCATTGATAAACTCTATAATTCTCTTAAATTTTGAAAGCAACACTGCAGCTTTTACTGTACTTGTGAAACTCTTGTTAGCATTATAACTGTGCACTGTAAGTTTACAACGACAAACATCATGTTAGTGTATAGACACTTTTGTAGTATATTCTCACACTAATTTAGCTGATATTTTGGCTTTCTAATCTGACTAAAGAGTATGCGATAAAAGACCTTTCCTGTCCCACATTTAAGCCATTTTCTTGACTCCTCGATATGCTTGGTACAGTGCCTTGCGAAAGTATTCATGCCCATCATTTTTTTCATGTTTTATTACGTTGCTGCCTTATGTTAAACCGCTTTAAATTATTTTTTTTCCCCACATCAATCCACACTCCATACACCATATTGACAAAGCAAAAACAGAATTGTCACAACTTCGTAAATGTATTAAAAATAAAAAAACTGAAATACGTACATTGCATAAGTATTCATACTCTCAATATTTAGCTGAAGCACCTTTACAGTCTCAAATCTTTTTTTGTTTGATGTGACAAGTTTTTCTCATCAGCATTTGGCAATTGTCTGTCATTCTTCTCCTCACCTCTTCACTTTTAGGTGCTTTTCTGCAAATTCCAAGCGTGTTTTCATGTGTCTTCACTGAGGAGAGGATTGAGTTTGTCCACACCACCATAAAGCCCCGATCGGTGGAGTGTAGCAGTGATGTTTGTCCTTCTGTAAGTTTCTCCGATCTGCAAATATGATCATGGAGCTCAGCTAGAGTGACCATCAGATTCTTGGTCACCACACTAACCAAAGCCCTTCTCCATCAGTTGCTCAGTTTAGCCAAGAGGCCAGCTCTAGGAAGAATTCTGGTTGTTTCAAACTTCTTCTGTTAAGGGTAACAGAGACTACATGCATTTGTGACCCTTCAGTGAAGCCAATTTTTTTTCTGAACTCTTCCCCAGATGTGTGGATTGACAAATACCTGTTTCTGAGCTCTACAGGCAGTTATTTTGACCTCAGGGCTTGTTTTTTGCTCTGATATGCATTATCAGCTATTAGACCTTTTATTAAGACGTGTGCCTTTCAAAATCATACCCATTCAATTGAATTTGCCACATGTTAACTTCACTCAAAGTGTAGTAACATCTAAGCAACATGAATGCTCCTGAACTAAATATCAATTGTCCCAGATAAGGGTATGAATATTTATGCAAAGGAATTATTTAAGTTTTTTATTTTTAATAAATTTGCTAATACATTTTTAATAAATTATTTTTTTTTGCTTTACCATTATGGTGTATGGAGTGTAGATTGATG
This sequence comes from Barbus barbus, assembly GCF_936440315.1. Lineage (NCBI taxonomy): Eukaryota > Metazoa > Chordata > Actinopteri > Cypriniformes > Cyprinidae > Barbus > Barbus barbus. The sequence continues at coordinate 9,491,677 of NC_136724.1, forward strand.
TGTGAAAAAAAGTAATTTAAAGCAGTTTAACATAAGGCAGCAACATTTAAATTAATAAAAAAAATTAAGGGGTATGAATACTTTCGCAAGGCACTGTACTGTATATACACTATAGGCCAACATCAGACCACAAGGTTTTTAGCATGAAATGTGAATCAGTTGCACTCTGGAAGGTTTCAATATGATATGTTTTTGAAGACCAATGCTGCATTTATTTATGTGACCTATTTTGAACAGTAATGTATGATTCTGCTTAATACACAGGTATTGAATGAATGAATGAGGCATATTTTGACCAGTAATGTACGATTCTGCTTAATACACAGATATTTACTAAAGATTATTTACTAGACTTGGAACAGAGATATGCTAAAATACTGAATGATTAACGTGGTATGAAAGAATAGCACAGCAGTGTAGTAAATCATCTGCTTGGGATGACAGTTAATTATGTAGTGTGTGCTTCAACAAAAAAATAGTTGACCAATCAGAATAACCAATCAGAAGCAGGTATTATATCATTTTCATGCGAGAAGTTATCATAGGTCATGTCAAGCATTATTTGGACTACATTGGCTAAAGGAAGAGCCAGTACTGGCTATAAGATGCACTTCACTGTCATTATTTTTTTGGTTGTTGTTGCTTTTTCAGAATCATGTCAACATCTTAAGATTATGATAACTCACAGTTTCCCACAAATATACATTTACCTAAATATAAATTTAGGGCCTGCAGGTGGAGTAGTCGCACTTTGTTCATTTTCTTTCTCTTTACTTTTTCTATATGTTTCTCTCTGTCTCTCTCTCTATAGGGAGACGGGAGTCTGGAAAACACTGATTCAGTGCTTACACATATATTCGGTCACTCAGCTGAGCAACACACAAACGCGATTGATACTTTACACACACCAGTGTGAAATCTTCATAAGTCGCATAGTGGCTCGTAACACAGCAATAATATTCTGTCATTTACATTATAGTGCAAATTGCCATGAGATCTTTGCCTCATGCGATATTATATCTTAGTTTAATTAACGCTGCTAAAACAACCATGTGTGAAATATAGGATGGACGAATAAAGTAGTGTGGACAGCTGACTGTTTGTTGATGTGTTGCTATACAGTAGTTGCATATGTGAACAGTCATATATGTAGTGTAGTCCAATTCAAAGTATTTTAACTTTACTTTTTTTGTTTACTTTATTAGCTTTTCATCATTTGACAAACCCCCTGCATATCCCTCATGAACTCTAGTTGGAAAACCCTGCTCTAATAAATTGTAATTAAATAAAATGTGATCAAATTAAATTTGAATTATGCTGGCCGTTAATATTTATTTATTTGTTTGTTTTTGTTTGTTTGTTTTATTTTAGCCTTGTTGTCATGAAGATATCATACTAATTTATCTTTGACACAACTCTTGTGTTTGGTAAAATGAAAGTGAGTGTGGAAAAGTCTAGAAAAGTCAGAAATATAAATGACAAGACAAGCTAACCGACAGATAAAATGTAAAAACGAGGGAGAGGGTCACTTTTCAAAGAAGGACAACTAAGGCACCTTTTATAGCAGTAGACTACAGTTTCTTCTAATGCTGCATCTCAGCCACACCTCATCCCTGCATCTCTCATATACACACACACACACACACACACACACACACAGCAGCAGTGAGCATGAATAATGCAGTCAATGCTGTGTTGACACGCTCACCGCATGTTTAATTCATCACTGCCGGTGATGTTGTAGGCCACATCTCCGTCGTAAAGTTGATTTTGTCTGAGACGGCCAAGCCTTATCGCTATATCCCGCTTTAGTTTGACCTCAGAGTCCCTTTGCATCCCTCTCCAGGGAGATTTGGCGTGACTTTAGTGTCCGTTTCAGCTTGAAGGATCAGAGGCTTCAGAGAGCAGAGGAGTCACGCATGTATTTGTACAGCAAAGCTCAAAGTCAATAACTGCTGTCACTCCTCCCAAAGTCAATGGCGTGATGGAGAATCTATTGAATTGTCTTTAACTCCAGGGTTAAATCCCAGTAGAATATTCTGGAATGCTGAAGTCACAGAAGGTGAAGCTGACTCACCAGTAGTACAATCAACACCTTCAAATTCCCCAGTCATCCACAAAGTTATATATTTGTTGTATCTATGAATGTTTATTTATTAAATTAGGCTAAATTAATAATCATGCTTAAAGCTATCAATACACTCTTAAAAGTAAAGGTGCTTAAAAGGTTCTTCACAGCGATGCCATAGAAGAACCATTTTGGTGCCACAAAGAACCATTCAGTCAAAAGTTCAAAAGAACCATCTCTTTCTTACCTTTTTATAACCTGAAGAACCTTCACTCTTAAAAATAAAGGTGCTTCACAATGCCATAGAAGAACCTTTTTGTCTAAATGGTTCCATAAAGAACCTTTAACATTTGAAGAACCTCTCTGTTTCACAAAAGGTTCTTTGTGGCAAAAGAAGGTTCTTCAGATTATTTAAAGATGTTGTGTAAAGCATCAAACAGACATTACAAAAAGTAGCTTCAGCAAGAAATATTTTGTTTGATCAAATTTATTACATATAGGCTACTCTTTTGGACCATGATGATGAGTAAATGATGACATGACTATCATTTTTGGGTGGGTGAACTATTGGTAATTTATTTTATTAATTTGATTATTATTACTATGAAAATATGAAATTATTTCTTTAATGAAATGATACTCTAAATAATTAACTAAAACTGCCAGTAGGTGGTGGTAAATGTCTTAATGATCAAGTCATCGAGTCATTTATTTATTCATTTGATTCGTTCAAATGGCTGATTCATTCAGGAGTGAAGTAAAGGGTTCTTTATGAATGGTCCATTGAATCATTAGGGTTGTTCGACTTGAAGCGAATCATCACCATCAGACCGATCGGTGTGTGACATCAAAGTACCGCAAGGGCTATAGAGAGCAGATGGCTCCTTATGCTTTTGAATCGCTGTCGCGGTACTTTGATGTAATACACCGATCGGTCTGTGCAGCACAGCTTCAAATCCAACGCGCCTATGGCAATGGTTCAACGCACCAAATGGTTCACCCAATTCGTTCAAAACGTGCATTAGGAAATGAAATGCAGCTGTGTGTGAGACGAACAGTTCAGCTTTGTCTTTATATTTTCGTTGGCAAAATTGAGCAAAACAGACAACATTACACAATATTAACTTATTACTCAGGCCTACTGAACTGTTGCATAAGATCAGTATCACATTTACACTCGTGAGATATTGCACTATTACTCGTGTGATGGGCCTATTGCTTAAATATGGTGCAAATATTAGACAAAAACTCAAACAGGGGCATTTTTGCCCTATATCTTGAATTTTAGGGACTATGTTCTCTAGGCTCCACACAGTGAGTTTTTGCCCTGCCTTATATTATAATCAACTATATGAAATGTCAGATAGGTCTGGGGCAGGGCAAGTGCTTTAAATGCCTTATATATATATATATATATATATATATATATATATATATATATATATATATATATATAAATAATATATATATAAATATATATTATAAATATATATATATATATTTGTTTTACTTTCATATTATATATATATATATATATATATATATATATATATATATATATATATAATATGAAAGTAAAACAAATAATAATAATAAAATTGTCTCATTCTCATAATTTGTGACTTTATATGTCAAAATGTGTATCCCACTATATGACTTCTTACCTTGTAGTTGAGTCTTTATTTTCTGTTATTGATTTGGTTTTATGTAACTCTTTATATTTTACAATAGTGACTTTTTACATCTTGCCATTGCAACTTTTTATCTCAAAATTACTTTTTTTCCCTCCAAACTTTCTTACAAATTGCCTTTTATACCTGAAGCACAAACATACTGAATGAAAAAGAAGTCATAACATGCCTGCATTCAGTTCAACTGACCACTAATAAACTAACAACCGTCTGCGGCTTAATATTTTGTACACTTGGCTTCTGCATGACTGGTTTCAAAACAAACACTTTTCCTTGTATAAAAACCGAATGCAATATCCAATGGCTTTGAATTTAAAGGTTGACAAAGCAGATTTATCACATGACAGTTTATCTATACCATCACGCATTGTACAGCACCTTTCTCTGCTCTGTGTGATTAATAGTGACATACATGAGTTCACATCAATAGTGCAGAAACTGTTTAGACTTTGGTGTGTGTGAGCATGTACACGTGCACACAGAGATGAGAGATGCTCTCTTACACGCAATCACCCTGAGTGCTCTGCCTGATCTCGTTTAAATGACGACAGCCGTTTAGTTATTTTGCATTATGTAACATGCATGTTGTTTGTTTATACACAACAAATGCTGCCAACGATCCTTGACCTCCACACTTAACCGTCGCAGTGGAGAAACAAACAAACAAAAGAAAATCAGGAACATCTAAACGTACAAAACGCCACAGTGTATTTTCTGTTTCGAATGATCAAAAAAGGTCAAAGGTTAGAGACCAGTTCAAATTATATCAGGGATTCCCAAACGTTTTTGTCACTCAAACCATTTTGACATAAAATATTTCTGTAATTTAAGACATTTGCATGTTCTCTTTCGGTTAATGGTCACATGACATGCAGAGAAACATATAAAATGTTCATATTTTTACTGTTTTATTTTGAGTGTCTTTATTTTAAAAAGTAATTTTTAATGATGAATGCTTCAGAATGCTGGCTTTCTCATATGAAGATAGATGGCTTTTTTTGGGGGGGGGGGCAGTTATATAATGTTTTAAATATATACATCATTTAAAATATATCGAAAATAAGGTGAAAACCTTTGAAGAAAAAAAAATCTAATGAATGCTCTCATAAATGAAGAATTTTATCTCTTTAAAAATTATATAAAAATTATATTAACATTACATCTTGCTCTTATTCTGGGTCTTGTGTCAGTGTGGGTCATGGTTTTAAAGAATCTGGTTTTTGTGTCATATTGGTCTTGGCCTGGGTCTCATGGGCTGTCTTGAAGGGTCTGGTGAGCAATCTTGTTAGAGACTGCATCTTTTCACATCTGAAATCTGCACCTGCTTGGCAGTGCTCAGTTTGTACATGAGTCAGTAGTCATTATTCACCTCAGATCATAACACTGCTTCAATGAAAGTGTGAATGACTTTCTAGTGCATGAGCCTCTACACTCAGCTGTCATGTGGCCTACTGTAAACTCTCAACTCTGACCTACTTGTTTTAAACGTGCATGATGTACTAGAGTTCAGATTACTGGTGGTGTTGATATGTTGTTTGTAAAGCCAGAAATGTGAACAAAGTTATAGTAAATATAGGTCACGGATGAGGTATGTTTGTATTGAAAACAAACGAGGGACCACAAAACTATAAGGGTTAAAACTCATGGAAGCAGAAAACCTGTGTTTACAATACAAACATAATCAGTGAATCTGAATTATTTTAGCAATGAGTCATTTATGAGTTTATTTGACAACAGTAGTGACAGAGCGTGTTTTTACTGATGCGTGAGCAGACAGCCAAATTAGGGAGATGAGCAGTGAAAAGGAGGAAAGGTGAAAGGAGTGAGCAGATAAAGCGGTAAATGCAGATCAACAAAGCCACCTGCTGAAAAAAGCTGCTGATTCTCTGTTTTGTTTTGAGTCATATTTTCTAGGTTACACACTCTGTCTGCAAGATATAATTACTTTACAACCCTCCATTCAGGGTCAGTCAGAGCCCAGTGTTATTTACAATAACACAACCATGTGCCATTTCACACAGGATTGGTTACGAGGCATTTATTCACAGTGATGTACTGTAAATAGCTTGTGGCTGTGATTTTATTAAAAAAAAAATCTGTGATAATCAACAGCATGGTTGATAAATTGAGTGTTAATTAGGTATTTCAAAAGAGAGGCAAAAGCTTTTTTGTAGTTTTGAATAGAAGCTACAATATACAATATGGGCATATACAATACGGCATCCCAGCCAACACATCCATGTGGGGCCCATAGGGGTTGCAATTGGGCCGATATCTGGGGCCCACCTGGGCTAACCAACCCGGACCCAGCTAATTTTGTCCTGTTTCCATGGTGGCCCTACATGGGTTAACCCAGATGGGCTGATGATGGGCTCCATATAGGGCCAAAATGGGTTAACCAGGTAGCTCCCATTTGGTGCCTACATGAGTCTGCCTACATGGGTTAGTGATGGGGCCCAGCTAGGTCTCTTTTACCCCTTTTCCACCAAAGCAGTTCCAGGTGCTAGTTCAGAGCCAGTGCTATAGCCGGTTCTTAGTTGGTTCGACTGGCGAGCGCTTTAAGAACCGGTTGCTATTCCACAAGCTAGAGAGCCAATACAGAGCCAGGGCTTACGTCACTGAATACGTTTCCTGTTTCAAGAGAGATTCAAGATTTTTTATTTGTCACATACACAATTATACAGAGTATAACCAGCAGTGAAATGTAGATGAGATTTCGGATCACTAGCGCGGCACAACAGGCATCTGTACAAAGCATCAGCGCCACACAGATCGATCGATCGGCACACAACACACTAAAGCCGGGCTCACACTGTGCGATTTTTAATAGTATTTTGCGATTGTTGCTTGTCACACTGTACGAACATGATCCCCATGTCAGACTGTAGGATCTCAGTTGTCTTAATGTCAGACTGTACGACAGTCAAGACGTGATAAAAACGGACGTACTCAAGAAGACTTGTCCGGAGTTTTACGTCATCAAAACGTGACCCGCGTTCTCTCGCTATAATGGTAGCTAGCAAACAACAGCAACGTGTAGCGTTAGTTTTATTAATTACATGCCTTGATGTTAAAAAAAAACCGAAAAAGACGACGTGTGTGGAGCAAGTCATGGCCGGGCAAAAGAGGACTTTATGGACTTCCAGTTCTACAGAGCGAACTTGAGGTAATTTTGTTATTCGAGTTTAAACATCCTGCCCCTTAATAAATAAACTTTAAGTAAACTTTACTTTGTACATATATTGTTTTTACAAATAATGAATGGTTTGAAGTTGTCACGCTAATTGCGTCATCAAGTTCAGTGCTCCTATTGGTTCTTGGTTTGACGGTCGTCGTAGGAGATGTCACACTGCAGGAAACTTGAGGAAAGTGTCTGAAATCTTCTGACACTGCCAGAATTTAATCGGAGGAAAAAATTTATCGCAACGCCCATTAATCGGCTGTCGGTGAACATGTCAAACCAGCGATCTAGACAACCGATTTTAGCCTAGGATTATAGGAATCTTTTAGGATTTTAGGATTTTCAAAATTTGTCTCAGACAACCAAATCGTGGCCAAAATCGCACAGTGTGAGCCGGGCTTAAAGCACCGCGAGAGCGATCCAAAAGCATAAAGAGCTGTCTGCTTTCCAGTCGCTCCCGCAGCACCCCGATATGCCTCGCACCGACCGGTCCGCGCAGCGCAGATCCATCCCGAACAAGCCTAAACAAACTATCAGCAATGGTGGACGTTGCGTTGCTATTGATGTTCATGGCTTTGCGAACCTACATCGGCATCCAAACACGGCGAATCAAATGTGTTAGCGTTTAGCTGCTATTTCAAATATGGCGGTCCAAGTTTCTGTTCGTCTTGTTGGTCACGGTAACCCCGCCCCCAGCCCCTGACGCAAGCGGTTCTTCCTTCTAGCCCAGCAATGTTTTGGTGCTACTTACAAACCGCTTTTACTGGTTCGGAGCTGGTGCTTTGGATGTCGATAAACAAAGAACCGGTTTGAAACTAGACTCTGGCTCCGAACCAGCACTGGAACTGCCTTGGTGGAAAAGGGGTATTATGGGCCATGACAGGTATTTACATGGGCTAGCATATTTGTCTGCTTGGGTTACCTTATTTTACAGTAAACCCCTAAACACAAACATTACATTAAATCCACTAAAATGCTAAAGGTATTCAATAAACAGAAACCAGTACAGTAGTTCATGCTTTTAAGCAAAGTTTATTGAGAATAATTCAAACATGACTATCATAACTTGTACATTTACAACTTTATAAAACATAAGTATCTTAAGGTTAAAGTGAAACAACTGACAAACATTATTTGGCATAACTTGTATCGTTTGTATATTCATATCTCTAAAATGCATTTCACAAACAAACAAACCAACAGTGCAGCTCCTCAGTCCTCGCTCTCACAACGGCCTTTTGAAAAGACAACAAATAATCAACCACTGTGCCACTTTTTCAGTTTCAGTTTTGTCTTTTTAAAGATTGTATTTCCATTTAAAAATCAAGAATATCTGAAGACTTACCCATCTTGCTCTCCACTATGTGACTTCGCAGAACAGTTTCCTCCTGTCACCGATTAACCACTTTGACACACTGACTTTTCTGCCTCTTTTCTGGTAATTTGCTTTGTAAGAGACTTTTTTCAAGCTTCCTGTAAAACACAAAGAGCAAAGTTAGATTAAATTCCATATTTAAGCCCTTGCAATAAATAAGCAGTCATCTCCATTTCAGGAAATACAATAATGGTATTGGATATAATATTCTATCATAAACAAATGATTTCTAAAACAAGGGCACAGGGCAACATTTAAAGGCATAGTTCACACAAAAATCAAATGCCTCATTTAATCACAAATGTAAAAATCTGTCCATCTGAAATTCTTTTAAACAATTATATTTTTTATCAGGCAAATATAGATCCTTTTCATTGCAATTACAGTGAAATAACAGAACATAAACTTAAGAGCCTGATTAAAATGTTTTAGAAGAAAATTTCAGACGGTTTTTGCATCTGATGTCTTCATTTATTCTTATTTTTGTATCACTTCACTTGTATTAGTGTACACTATAAAAAATGCTGGGTTAAATACAACCAAGTGCTGGGTAAATATTGGACAGAACACATGCTGGGTTGTTTAACCCAACCTTCTGAGCAGTAACCCAATCACTGGGTTATATTTAACCCAGCATTTTTTAAGAGTGTACTTGTCTTTAATAAAGTTTGAATTTTATTATTTATTATAAACTGAGTTTTGCGATCGCTACACCACAAATTAACAGTTACTTATCACTAAAATAAGCAGTACACCTGGTCCATATTCTCATAATTTGGGGTATTGTTTGTCCAAGTATGGACAATTATTTGCGTACAATCAAACTCATTTGATTCCACTGATTTATGAAGAACAAACTCAACTCTACCAAATGATCTCTGTTTGCACATGAATGTTATAAATAATCCAACAGCAAGTAAACATACCTTATACAACCTCAAGCAGTTTGAGCCCCCGAAACTCTCGCTTTCCATGCCGGCCAACAAAATTGAACTGTCTTTATAAGAGGTGGTCCAAAAGGAATGCCATCATTCTTCTTGTGGCTTCATCCACAGTACTCCCTCACAGTACTGAAAACAAGATTATCATTATTATGGGAAACAACACAAAATAATTAACCTGAATAATTGCAATTACATTTCCCCCCAAATCATGCAGCCATAGATTAATCGATGGTGCACTGCTATTCTACACTGGAAGTTGTAATCTACTGTGTGCATACATATATATATATATATATATATATATATATTACTCACAATTTATATGGAACACTCCTATAATTCTCCTATAATAATAACTCCTATAATAATTTTTGTAAAAATTATAGCAAATCCTTATGAGATCTTGTTGAAAATATTGAGGTGGTGTTGTATCATAGCATTCCTCTTTCTGTTTGTGAACACGATAGCTCCGTTACCTCTCACACTTATAGACGGTATTTATCTTTGTCTAGCCATTGTAAAAAAAGCCATAATTTTCTTTCTGCCTTTGTGGCGTATGAAGAGGCCTCCATCATTGTCTCTCACTGCACATGAACCTCAAGTGCTCCCCATGAGAAAGCCTGAACACTGAAGTGTCACGGTCTCTTTGAAATCGGGCAATGAAGGATCTCCTCGTGCTTTTAACGTTCTTCAGGCAGGTCGGTCAGAAACAACACCGGGTTGTTTCCTTTGAAGGTGGATTCTTTACCTGAGTCAGTGGTTTCCAAGGCAGCCGAGATATCACCCGTGGCATAAATAGATGGAGGACAGATACTTAGTGTGAATAATACAGCGTGTTTCATTTCAGCTTGTTATCTGGCATTATGAATGAGTGTGCATTAGTCTGGAGGGTTGGGTCCTGAACAGAGCTGTTAAGATGAATCATGCATCTCAACAGAGTGTCTTCAAAAAACCGTTGTGACTGCTTTGTCTATTTGCATAACATACATAATTCATTTGCTCCCAAAAGGGCAAAAATTAATAAATCATTGAATGAATGAAAGAAAAAAAAAACAGAGAACATTAAGTAACTATATATATATTTTATTCCAGTGAATATTTTTTCTCTGTGTGTATTTGTGAAAGTCAATTTTGTGTAGGCACAAGCTATTGAAGAGTTCACTGAACCAGTTTAGCATCATTAGGATAGTATTATACTTATAGGATAGTTTTAGTTTTAGTAATTATAGTACATTAAGTTAAACTAAATAAAAATGAAAAGCAGTTTTTAATAAAACTGAAATAACTGAAAAATATTTTTTTTTAAATAAAAACTTTCAGCTGTGATATCAAAATAATACCTATCAAAATCAACTGTGGGCGGCAGATCCTTTTCCTATTTAGTGCCCAAACTCTGGAACAATCTACCTTGCATTGTTCGGGAGGCAGACACACTCTGTGAGTTTAAATCTAGATTAAAGACCCATCTCTTTGACCTGGCTTACACATAACACACAAACACATTTCTATAATTTAAATCCATTAAATCCATTAAAGTTGCTGCATTATTGAAGTCAACGGGAACCAGGAACACAACACCTAATGTACTTGAATGGCATTTACGATAATATTAGTCTGTTTTAAGCAGATCCAGTCTGTATCCAGATGAGATGGTGAATCAGCACCTAGAGATGACCTCCACAGCCCCGAATGTCAGCGGAGACCATGTCAACTAGACAAACCTTAGAGACAGATCCCCAGTGAAGACCTTGTCGGCCATCGGCACAATACCACGAGAATCAGACGAGTTCTCTGCTCAATCTGACTTGCATTGCAGCTTGGAATTAAAGCACACCATGCTGGTTTCGTCTGGTCAGAGGAGAACTGGCCCTCTGACTGAGCCTGGTTTCTCCCAAATTGTATTGTGTAAAGCTCTATATAAATAAAGGTAAGATATAAATATAGGGAGCTAGATAGAAAGAAGACTAGAAGATTATTATTGAAGAATTCAGATTATTGAAGATACAAGAAGATTATTTAAGAAATAAAAAGAGCATTCTGATTGGGAGTTGATGATTAATTGCTTTTGTGTTGGATAAATTCTATTCTCATGCTCAGCTGTCTTCTTCATTAAGAATCTAGATCCTGAGCCATTGAGCTTTATCTAGTGCCTGTGGGTGTGTGAAGCAGTCATGTTTCACTGTTTTATGTTCTTTATGTGAGGCAGGAGCACCTGCTACTTTTTGTCTCAGAGAGAACAGGAAGTCCCCACGACCTCAAAGAGGTTCTTAATGTACTGCCAGACATAGTGTTAAATACTGGACAATCTTTCTTTGAGCGAAAGAGGTCTCTCTTCCTTTAACCCTGTATATAATTTTTTTTTTTCAGATTATGCTTTGTTTTTTAATATATTAGGATGTCATAATAATTTTATAAAGATGTGTTTATAGTATGTACTTAAGTGTTTAGTTTACATTTTCTTGTTTTACGCTGATGCAGGCCAAACACACTCTTTACTGTTAGCACATACAGGTATCTCAGTATTGCATCATGGGTATTTACCGTGACAGTGCACATTCATACCCAGTCTCCCTCAGGATTTCTTCCATACATCCTGTAAAGCTTTTTTTAAAGCAGGCAGTAGCCCTGAGAAAGAGAGCGAGAGTGACAAGGAAACTGTTCTCCCACTTAATTGGTGTGAAAGCTTTATGACGGGGCAGATAAGATCATGCCTCCGCTCACCCGTTTCCCCTGACGGCGCTGAAGCGTTTGAGGCGCATTTCAAAGCCGTTCTCAGAAAGGTCAGGAAACAGGGCCTCTCTCGCCACTGCAGATTTAAGAGTGTCCTGTTGCTTCAGCCCCTCTCGTTCCTGAAATAACAGCCGTTCATTAAAATGTGAGGCCTAAATGTGTAAGAGATAGAGAGTGAGAGAGACAGATATGGTGAGGTGAGGTGAGGGGGGAAGCTGTCACTTTAAAAAGCCGTAGCCTTTATGTTCATACAGAGGTGGAGGCCGTGAAGAGTGAAGTGAGTGAAAGAGAGAGGGGAACACATTAAAAGATTAATATCCGAACTGAAAACCAAGGAGCTCCACAAAGGGGCCCAAAGAACAAGGGCAGGAGCCCAACAATGAAAAATGTATAAGAGGATACCAGCCAATGATCTGAATTTAAGATGAGCCGGCAGAACTAAAATGGCATTCATCATACTTTTGGCGACTTTACTTGCCAAAGGTGACCCAGATATTACAATATATAGGATCTTATTTTTTATTGAACTAATTAATGTCTAAGATACTGTCTATGTTGGATATTTGGATCAGTCAGTTAGTTCTGCAATAAAATGACAGATAAACTGTATAATTGACTGTTGACATAAAAGTGCTAGTTTCATGTGTCTCATTTTCATTAAGTGGTCTATTAAAATAATTAAGAATTAAACTAAAATATAATAAAATAAGGGTTATTTAACATAAAATAAGTGGAATACGAATATTGAATTTTTAAACTCGATAAACAAAAATATTTATTGTACTTTATTATTTATTTATAATTCATTGGGGTGTCACAATACAGAATACCTTCAGGGTGATACAAGACTCCTGTCTGGTCAAATTTGTGTGTACTAATTATCTGCTGACTGTACAATTGTCACAGATCGGCCAGGCTCCCACGCCAGCCAATCACTACGCACACCATCACCTGAATTCTAATGACACACACCTGCACAGCATTTGAGCCTCATCACACAGCACCATAAAGCCACACACCTCACTGCACTCAAACGTCCGGTCTTGTGTCTACAAAGTGGACTCCTTTATGCTATCACAGTGACTTACCTGCTACTTACTTACCTGCCTGTCTACTTACCTCCTGTGTTCCCTCCAGCGTGGTGTCTCTCCGTCTCCTGGTTCCAGTTTCTTCGTACGATCTCCCGACAATCCAGTCTTCGTCTCACAGTGAGGTGTGTGGTTCTCCCAGCGTCCAAGAGGTCCTGTCAAGACAATTCAGTCCTGTTATCAACTCATCTCTTCCTACAAAGTATATTTGCACGTAATACTTACCATCTCATCCTCAGTTGATTGCTCTGCTGTCAATAAACACCACTGCTTGAATTAATCCTTTGTGTGAAGTCTGCTTCCCCAACAGAAGACCGGACGAACACTGAAGGTGCAGCATGAGCAATCCCGACCCCTTGCAGGAACTCGTGGACACCCTCCGATGAGTTCTTGTTCCATCACCACCGCCAGCACCACTGATCACCTCAGTAACCAGTACCACCACTTCATCTATTCCCGTGATCTCTAGTACCATGGCCAGACCAGCGCCCTTCTCTGGTGTGGTGGAGGAGTGCAATGAGTTTCTCCTGCAGTGCTCGCTGACCATAGAAATGCAATTGCATCAGTATCTCACCGAAAGGTCCAAAATAGCCTTCATTGTTTCCCTCCTAACGGGCAAAGCACTCCAATGGGCTGAAACTATTTGGTCACAATCTGGTCCCGTCACTCAATCGTTCTTCTGGTGATCCCTCCATCAGCGATCAGCTCTATCATCTCCGCCAGGGAACCAAATCCATCAATGAATATACCCTCCAGTTTAGAAACCTAGCAGCAGCCAGCAGATGGAATGAGAGCTCCCTTCTCACCACTTATCGCCAGGGTTTGGAGCCCAGATTGTGGTTGCAGCTCGCCGGCTATGATGACTCCTGTGGTTTGGAAAACTTTATTCAACAGTCCATCTGATGTTCCACACGTATGCAATCCTGCTTTGCTGAACAACCACAGTTAATCCGTTGTACTCCGCCCCTTTGCTACCCAGATGCAAGTCACCCTCCAGAACCAGTTCATGAGCCCATGCAAACTGATAATGCTCATCTGTCTTATGCTGAGCGGCAGAGGCAGCTGAATAATGGATTATGCCTTTATTGTGGAAATGGCGGGCATGTAAGATCCACATGCCCTGTTCGGCCGCCTTTTGGTGAGTGTCATTCAACCCATCACTCAAAATATGAAGCCGCTCACAACTGTAGTAATGCTTACTACCCCCAACATATCCATTCCAGTCCAAGCCCTCCTTGATTCAGGGTCTGCCGGGAACTTCATATCAAGGAACCTTCTTCAATCAAACAATCTACCAGGTCCATTCGATAACTGGGAAACCCATCGGTCGAAGCAGTGTCCGATTCAGCGCCGGTCCTGTTCAACTGAGAGTGGGTCAGTTACACGAAGAGAGCATTCACCTACTGGTTCTGGAGGGAGCACGAACGGATATCATTCTCGGGCGTCCATGGTTTGCACAACATGAACCTCAGATCTATTGGCGCACCGGAGAAGTCCTGAAGTGGGACAATCAATGTTTCACAGACTGTTTCCCCAGTATGCCGCAACCACTCCTTCGACAGACTCAGATTATAACTGTGAATTCTACCTCCACTGAGAGCCCTGTTGAGAAGCAATCCAACGACATACCAGCCTGTTATGCCCCCTTCAGAGATGTCTTCTGCCTGAAGAAGGCCTCCCAATTACCTCCTCATCGGCCATGGGACTGTGCAATCGATCTCGTACCAGGTGAGCCAGTGCCAAGGGTAAAATATACCCACTGTCACTTCCCGAACAGAAGGCCATGGAGGAGTATATCGATGAGGTACTTAAGCAAGGTTACATCCGCCCTTCAACCTCCCCTGCTGCTTCGAGTTTCTTTTTTGTGGCCAAGAAGGACGGAGGCTTGCGGCCTTGCATAGATTACCGGGCACTGAATAACATTACAGTCAAGTTCCGTTACCCACTTCCTCTCATCCCATCCGCCCTAGAACATCTTCGAGGTGCCACCATCTTCACCAAGTTAGACCTTCCCAGCACGTATAACCTCGTCCAGATACACGAGTGGGACGAGTGGAAGACAGCCTTTGTGACACCTACCGGCCACTATGAATATCTTGTTATGCCGTATGGCCTTGTCAACGCACCCTCCATACTCCAGGACTTCATGCACAAGATGCTCAGAGTATCTTCACCGGTTCGTCCTAGTCTACATTGACGACATCCTCATCTACTCTCGGAGCTTGGCCGAACATCGCCACCATGTTGCGGAGGCCTTACAACGGCTGAAAGAGTTCCAAATGTTCCTAAAAGCCGAGAAATGTTCCTTGCATCAACCCTCAGTGCAGTTCCTAGCTTACAACATCGATAGTGGTGGCATCCGAATGGACGAGGGGAAGGTGGATGGCATTAAGATCTGGCCCGTACCTTCCAGCATTAAGGGACTCCAGCGATTCTTGGGTTTCTCCAACTTCTACAGAAGATTCATCCAGAATTAAAAGTGCCCTCACCAGCCTCTTACGTAACAAGCCCAAGTCTCTGTCCTGGACGCCAGCCGCCACTGAAGCCTTTGAGAGACTGAAGGAAGCCTTTACCCATGCTCCAATCCTTGTTCATCCTGATCCCCAGAAACCATTCATTGTAGAGGTGGACACCTCCACTATGGGGGTTGGAGCCGTATTAGCTCAGCAGCAGGGGACTCCAGCCAAACTCATCCATGTGCCTTCTTTTCCAGGAAACTCAGCCTGGCGGAAAGGAATTATGACCTCGGCAACAGGGAACTTCTGGCTATCAAGCTAGCCCTCGAAGAGTGGAGGCATTGGTTGGAGGGTGCCCAACATCCCTTCACAGTCCTCACAGATCATAAGAATCTGCAATATCTGCGTGATGCCAAACGACTTAACCCACGTCAAGCCCGCTGGGTGCTCTTCTTTACCCGGTTCAATTTCTCAATAACGTATCGTCCAGGGCCCAAGAACGTAAAGGCAGATACCTTGTCCCGCCTCCATGATCCTGGAGATAATGAGGAAAGACCAGAGCCTATCATCCCAGAAGAGATCATCGTTAGTCCTATCCAGTGGAACCCAGATCCAGGTACCTCCTCTAATGCCTCCACAGCCACTCCACCGGGCTGTCCACCAGGTGTACAATACGTCTCCCAAACACAACGCATCCCTCTCATTCACTCCGTTCACACATCGCTGGGCACTGGCCACCCAGGGGTCAACAGCACCCTCTCGCTGCTGAAAGATCACTACTGGTGGCCCAACATGGCCAGGGATGTGAGAAGGTTCATTCAGGGCTGCGCAGAGTGCGCCATTTCCAAGAGCCCACACCATTTACCAGCAGGCAAACTCCTCCCGCTGCCCGTTCCCAACCGTCCATGGTCACACCTGGGAGTAGACTTCATAACACACCTGCCAGCATCAGATGGTAACACATGCATACTAGTAATTGCAGACCGATTCTCTAAATCCTGTCGTCTTCTTCCCCTCAGTGGTCTACCCACAGCCATGGAGACGGCAGAATTATTATTTAACTTTGTCTTCAGGTACTACGGCATTCCAGAGGACATTGTGTCTGATCAAGGTCCACAATTCATCTCCAGAGTATGGAAAGGCTTCTTTAAACTCCTAGGTGTGACCGTAAGTCTGTCTTCAGGATACCATCCCCAGACTAATGGGCAGACGGAGAGGAAAATCCAGGAAATCGGTCGCTTCCTACAAACCTTCTGCCATAGCCACCAGGACTCTTGGAACGAGTTCATTGGCTGGGCTGAGTACGTCCAGAATTCCCTGCGTCAAGCTTCTACTGGACTCACTCCCTTCCAGTGCGTACTCTGATACCAGCCACCTCTATTCCCCTGGTCGGGGGAACCGTCGGAGGTACCAGCAGTCGACTACTGGTTCCGAGAGAGCGAGAGGGTCTGGGACAATGCTCACCATCAGCTCCAACATGCAGTTCGCAGGCGCAAGATGACAGCAGACCTTCGTAGGTCCGAAGCCCCACAGTACCAGCCAGGACAGACGGTCTGGCTGTCAACAAGAGACATCTGGATGCGCCTGCCCTGCAAAAAACTCAGTCCCAGATATGTTGGCCCCTTCACCATCTTGAGACAAATAATTACAGAGATACAGAATTAACTCCAACTTTCACGTATCACTCTTGAAGCCTTACCACTCTCCTGTCCCTTCCTCCACAGAGCCTGGTCCAAGTGAAGAACCCCCTCTCTTGCTGATACTGGAGGATGGCGCTATCTACGAAGTTAAGGAGGTCCTGGACTCCCGGCGCCGTGGTGGTCGGTTGGAGTATCTTGTCGACTGGGAGGGCTATGGCCCAGAGCAGAGGTCATGGGTCCCCAGAGATGACATCCTAGACCCAACACTACTCGAAAACTTCCACTCCACTAACCCAGACCGACCAGCTCCCAGAGGAAGAGGTAGACCACCACGACGTCAGGGTCTTCGGCCTTCTGGAGCAGGCTGTGGAGAGGGGGGTAATGTCACAGATTGGCCAGGCTCCCACGCCAGCCAATCACAATGCACACCATCACCTGAATTCTAATGACACACACCTGCATGGCATTTGAGCCTCATCACCCAGCACCATAAAGCCACATACCTCACTGCACTCAAACGTCCGGTCTCGTGTCTACGAAATGGACTCCTTTATGCTATCACAGCAAATTACCTGCTACTTACCTGCCTGTCTGCTTACCTCCTGTGTTCCCTCCAGCGTGGTGTCTCCTGGTTCCAGTTTCTTCGTACAATTTCCCGACAATCCAATCTTCGTCTCACAGTGAGGTGTGTGGTTCTCTCAGCATCCACAAGTTCCTGCCAAGACAATTCAGTCCTGTTATATACTCATCTCTTCCTACAAAGTATATTTGCACGTAATACTTACCATCTCATCTTCCGTTGATTGCTCTGCTGTCAAGAAACACCACTGCTTGAATTAATCCTTTGTGTGAAGTCTGCTTCCCTAACAACAATATACCTTGCATGATAGATTGTTGCAGTATGTAAAGGTGATACAGTAATGTAGCAATTCACCTATCGAACTTGGTGTTAGATTTTCAACAAACAAGCAAATGTTTGTGGAACTTTGTCTAGCTAAATATAAAAGTAATGACAAAATTGGAATATAGAATAGAGTACTATTAAATAATATTAGTGCAGAACTAATTTAAAGATGGTAAGGCGTGAGATGCAAAAATGTATTTTATAATCTCCAGAGCTGAGTGTACTCTAAAATCACTTTTGAATCACATTAGTTTTCATTTTACATATTTATGACATACTATAATCTCAGTTTCCCCAGAGACGTAATCCAGATGAGTTAAAAAACAAAAATGAATGCACGGTCATGAACATAAATCAAAACAAAAACAATGTTGTCGCGTGATTATGACCAAACATTGCGCAATGCAGGGCATAAGCTGATACAGGCAGGATTACAGTTCAATCTGAGAAACACACAATAACACACTAACCCAATGAACTGCTCTAACACAAACAACGCACACGCACGCGTGCACACACACACACACACACACACACACACACCTGCACTATCTATTCCCTTCACTTTCATGTAATTTTCAATAAGTACCCCTGTTGCCCTCTGTAACTACACTTTCAATCTAGCTTTCACTCTCTGTGCTATTTCATTTTCAGCTTCTTATCTGCCCCCCCCCAAGCTCTCATCTCACTCTGTCTCTCTCACGTCACTAGGCATGGCCTAATTTCTGCCCTCAGCACCCAAACACTTGTCAGTAGAGAAACCAGTAAACAAAATCTGACTGGCCAGCCACTGTGCTCCTGTTGGCACTGTTGCTAGGAGACTATTGACCTTCAGATGGCATTTAGATACACATGTGAAAGTGACCTAAAAGTAAATCTATCTATCTATCTATCTATCTATCTATCTATCTATCTATCTATCTATCTATCTATCTATCTATCTGTCTATCTGTCTATCTGTCTGTCTGTCTGTCTGTCTGTCTGTCTGTCTACATCACAGTTGTGATTTATTATATAACCACATTCTTATGAAGCATTAATGTAATCCCATTCAGACTGTTTACAATCCAGCAAAGATTGTCCTTCATCTCTGGTCTCAGCCTGTTTTCACAACTACTTCTCATGCTATGGGTGCACAAGACAGTACAACATGATGTGTCCAAATTTTCTGTTTGTTTGTATGTCCAATTTAATTTTAATTTTTATATATATATGGGTCATTCCTGGGATTCTTGGTAATATTTCAGTCCCCCAGAGTTTGTAAAAGTGGTGGGTCATTAAAATGAATTGTTAGAAGCTCTTCACAAAACTTTGGTATGCCCATTATAATGAATAAAAATAATTATTGCATTTTAATTATTTTTTAGCATAAAATAATGTCTTGTATCTAGCTTAAACCAAACATTTTGTCATGTCCCTGACGCACTTCACTGAGTTTGTACTTAGAAAATTAACAAAATGTGCATAGTTTCTATGATTTTTGGCAATAATGTAATTTATTTCTGTTCATTTTGTCACGGTTTAGTTTCTGTCTAGTTTCCCTTTTGCCCATATTTGGTTTTTCCTGCCATTAGTTAAGTATCAATCATTCTCATCACCTGTGTTGAATTAATTATCTTGTTTGTTCCTTTGTCCTGATCCCTTTAAAAGTCCTCAGTTCTCCTCATGTCTTTGTCTCGTCTTAAAGTTAGGTATACGTTTGTTCTGAGATTGTTTTCTTGTATCCTGAAACTCTTATTTTATTAAAGATTCTGTTTTCGACTCACCCGCCAGTTCCTGCATTCCTTTGTGGAGCGTAACAGAAGACGAGACCGAACTGAAGATGAGGAGGCGGCTTATTTTAGTTCCCCGCAAGGGAGGTTCAGGGATGTTCGCAAGCTTCCTCCGCTCGCGGCGATGATGATGCCGCCCCCGCGACTATGACGATTCCGCCCGCGGCGAAGATGGTTCCGCCGTCCACGGCAATGATTGTGCAGCTGTCCGAGGCGATGATGGTTCTGCCCGCGGCGAGGACAGTTCCGCCGTCTGCTGCGAGGATAGTTCCACCGACACAAAACGGGGGGCTATTGGATGAGGCTCTGCCCATGGAGTTCTCGGTTCCCGTACTCTCTCCAGTGCCTTCTCCTCGCTAGTGCCCTCCAGTGCCTGCGCCTCGCCAGTGCCCTCCAGTGCCTGCGCCTCACCAGTGCCCTCCAGTGCCTGCGCCTCGCAAGTGCCCTCCAGTGCCTGCGCCTCGCAAGTGCCCTCCAGTGCCTGCTCCTCGCAAGTACCCTCCTTCGTCTCCGCTGGTTCCGCCCAGCTCTCCTGCGTCTCTGCTGGTTCCGCCCAGCTCTCCTGCGTCTCTGCTGGTTCCGCCCAGCTCTCCTGCGTCCCCGCTGGTCCCGTACGGATCCGCGCTTCCAGAGTACCCCAGAGAAGTCGCACTTCCAGAGCACCCCCGAGAATTTGCTCTGTCAGAGCGCCGCCGAGAGTCTGCACTGCAAGAGCGCTCTCCTGCGTCTCCACTGGTCCCTTCCAGTCCTCCTGCGTCTCCGCTGGTCCCGTCCAGCTCTCCTGCGTCTCCGCTGGTCCCGTCCAGCTCTCCTGCGTCTCCGCTGGTCCTGTCCAGCTCCGCGCCTCCCGAGCGCCCCCAAGTGTCCGCGCTGCAAGAGCGCCCCCAAGTGTCCGCGCTGCAAGAGCGCCCCCAAGTGTCCACGCTGCAAGAGCGCCCCCCTAGAGCTCGCTCATCCAGGGCGTTCCCCAGAGCCCGCTCCTCAAGTACCCTCTCCTCCAGAGCGCCCCACAGAACCCGCATCTCCAGTTTGGCCCCTTGAAGGGAACATTCCCAAACAAATTTTGGGGGGGTGCTATATACCCCTGGCCTGCGTGGCCGGGCCGAAGGCAAGGGCCACGGGGCTCCCTGTGCTATCTCGGCCAACCCAACAAATAGTCCCTCCAGGGCCTCCCGTGTCTCCTGATCCGCCATGGTCTCCCAAGGCCCCTGATCCGCCCTGGAGGCTTCCCTGGTGTCCTCCCTGTCCTGGCCCAGCTCCAGCCTCCAGAGCGCCCGCCCCCCCCCGCCCCGTGTATGTTACGGGACGCACCGTAACATACACATAATGGGCGGCTATTTTATCTTTAATAAAATAAACTCTTATTTTATTAAAGATTCTGTTTTCGACTCACCCGCGAGTTCCTGCATTCCTTCGTGGAGCGTAAACCATAACACATTTCTTGTGAAAAATATTTTTTCTAAAAAAATGCAAGATATTTTATAAAAAAACAGACTTTAAAGTCTGAACTCAGCCCCGTCACACTAACGATTCTATGCCGCTAATCATTTAGACTCTCAGATGTGACATAATTTACCAGAAATGACATCAATCAGGTTTCTTTAATAGTGGTGAAGAAAATAGTCAGTAGTATCTTACTTTTAATCATATTTTTGAGGTGTATTATAGTCAGTGAGGGTACTGTCAAGCTTAACAACTCAACCTTGTCACATAAAATTAAGATGGAAAATTATTTTTCAATATTTTATTTGAATATCGTATATTAATTTGTACATGCAATATTATTGCTGCCATATATGGTCTACTGTCCTACACATGAGGAGCAGTGGCCATTTTGAGAGAAAAATCACAACCCCATCACAAATATGTATTCGGAGTGTCTATTTACACTGTGCAAATAGCCCATCTTGTTGGCAAAGGCTATTTACACTAACTCCGCCCACTAACGTGGGATTGCGTTAGTCAACATTAAAAAAAGAAGCTAGTTCAACATCAGTTTCAGCGGTGTAGATGGTAAGGCGCATGCTTTTTGACGCGATCGACCCGAGTTCGAGCCCACCTTTTGCCAAACATTTTTTTTTCTCCCTTTTCAAATCTAATATCGCATCAGAAAGGCATTTATTTTCAATAAAAATTAAGGAAAGGTACGGGTAGGGTTAGGGTAGGTGTAGGGAGGGCTTTATTGTCCCAATAAGGTGGCATCCATTTAATAAATTGAATTAAAATTATAATTTACACTCAGTACGTTATTGCGTACTCTTTTATAATGTACTACAATACTGAGGTGCAGATAATTGCCATTATTTGCAATAAGTAGTATAAATAGCAGAAAATCTTGCTATTTTAACATAGTGTAAATAGAATCTATAGCTATTTGCACTTAGTGTAAATAGCATCTGTCACTAAAACAATATGCTATTTGCACTTGGTGTAAATAGATTAGATTAGATTAGATTAGATTCAACTTTATTGTCATTGCACATGTAAGGTACAAGGCAACGAAATGCAGTTAGCATCTAACCAGAAGTGCAATAAGCAGAGGTACAGGATATACAGTGCCTACAATATGTTACATATGTACAGAAATATACAGATAAGGCAGTAGTACTATGGACATAATTTACAAGTTTTTAAATACTATCAGTATGATATACAGATGGGTGATATGAACATACTATACAGATGGGTTGTGCAGTAAATGTATGTACAGTAGTACTATGGACATAATTTACAAGTTTTTAAATACTATCAGTATGATATACAGATGGGTGATATGAACATACTATACAGATGGGTTGTGCAGTAAATGTATGTACACTATGAGCAAAAACTATGAAAATAATTACAAATGGATATGAATAAGCTATAAATTAAGATATATAAACACTAGTGCAATGAACATTGAAAGTGCATAGAAATAAAAATTTACAGTACATAGTAATCAGTGTAGATTGGTTGTTTTTTTGTTTCGTTTTTTTAATCGATTTAATGATGGGGAGGGGTGAAGAGTTTGTAGTGGTGTGTGAGGGGGGTATCATTGGGCAGAGTTTAGTAGGGAAACAGCTGTAGGGAAAAAGCTGTTCCTGAGTCTGCTTGTCCTTGATCGGAGGCTCCTGAAGCGCCTCCCAGAGGGCAGCAAGTTAAACAGTCTATGGTCAGGGTGAGAGGAGTCCTTAAGAATGCCGCGAGCTCGACGTAAACAGCGTTTTCTCTGGACGTCCTCAATGGCAGGGAGTGGTGTCCCTGTGATGCGTTGGGCGGTTTTCACCACCCTCTGTAGTGCCTTGCGGTCAGCAGCTGAGCAGTTCCCATACCAGACTGTGATGCAGTTGGTCAGGATGCTTTCAATTGCACACCGGTAGAAGTTCCGCTGGATGATTGGAGACAGGTGGTTCTTCTTCAGTGTCCTAAGGAAGAAGAGGCGTTGGTGAGCCTTCTTGACTAGGTTGGATGTGTTGGTGGTCCAGGTCAGGTCCTCCGAGATGTGGGTTCCCAGGACCTTGAAGCTGGAGACACGTTCAACAACCATCCCGTTAATGTGGATGGGGTCATGCGTTCCACTTTTCTTCTTCCTGAAGTCCACAATGAGTTCCTTTGTCTTGCTGGTGTTGAGGAGCAGGCTATTGTCAGCACACCATGCAGCCAGGTGCTGTACCTCCTCCCTGTAGGCAGTCTCATCGTTGTCTCTGATGAGGCCAATCACTGTGGTGTCGTCAGCAAACTTGATGATGGAGTTGGATCCATGCACAGGCCTGCAGTCATGGGTGTAGAGGGAGTAGAGAAATGGGCTCAGCACACAGCCCTGTGGTACGCCGGTGTTGAGTGTGATGGTGGTGGAGCAGGTGAGGCCTGACCTAACATGCTGAGGTCTGTTGGTCAGAAAGTCCAATAGCATATTGCTATTTGCACTTAGTGTAAATAGCGTCTATCGCTATTTACACTTAGTGCAAATAGCCGCTGCCATATGTATTTCCTTTTGTTACAGGGTTATAAACTTGTGACGGGGTGAGTTATTTACATAATTTGCTAATAATTTTAATTAAAAATGTATAAAATAGTCATGGTTTCAGTAAATATATACTTACCAAATTAATTACAAAATAATTTTGTTATAAATAGCCTAAAATATTTGATGCAATATGTATTGACAAGCATCAATACATCAGAAATTGCACCGCATTGGATACACAGATATGCTGGCCCAGAGAAAAGGGGATATTACATGAGAGAGAAACAAAATCTAAAATTAAAATTAAAGGCAATGTATCCCTCCAAATGTGTTACAGTCTTCAACCCCGTCACACCTTGTCACATTAATACATTTGCAAAATACAGGGAAAACAATTAAGAATGAAAGCATTTCTTGCTGATTGCCATATGACATTTATCTATATTCTAAAAAAGTAAAAAAATAAAAAAATACAATCCATTTTTATTTTTAATTTTTTTGAAAAATCTGTTCTGCCTACATTTACATTTATGCACTTGCCACAGTAGTTTTTATACAATGTTTTTTTTTGGATGCCACTGACTATCATTGTATCAGAAATTTTTTGAAATAAAGTATTATTTATTACACCAAACACACACAAATGCACAATATAAGAACATATAAAAAATTTGTCATATTGATTAAGCCGCAGGGGTAGATATCACACCAGGATTGATTTTGCAATATATCATGTTGGAATGTACCTGCTGTAACCATTCCAATTTGTCACATGACTTTATTTATAGCACATAACTTATATAAGTCCATAGCTGTATTATAGCATCCTGCAAGGAAGTGAATGCACATATGTGAGACGCAATGTAATTATAGGCATAGTCTCTCTGAGGGCTGTGTGTGTATATATAAATATATATACAGAATGTACATGTGTGCACATTCGTGTGATTGATGATCCTGTGCTCTGCTATCGTTGAATCCCTTTTGCCATTGTCCTGCTTTGCTACTGACTCCAAAGCAACACATTTATCTATCTCTTCTCTTTCCATTTCGCAAGGTTAACACATGTGTCTTTGTCCCTGAAAATACTATACACATATGCCGCGCATGTCACACACATTTATTAAAAGACACTGTATTATAAAACGGTCACACTTTATATTAGGTGGCCTTAACTACTATGTACTTACATCAAAAAACAAGTACAATGTACTTATTGTGGTCATATTCTATTGCAAAACACTTCTGCTGCTATTGAGGTGGGATACGGGTAAGGTTAGGGACAGGTTTGGTGGTATGGGTAGGTTTAAGGGATGGATCAACTGTGTAATTATAAATGTAATTACATAAATTAATTACAGATGTAATTATATATAGGTATTTCTAAAAATATAAGTACAATGTAAAAACATGTATGTACACAATAAGTGCATTGTACCAAATGATTAATTTAAATGTAAGTACATAGTAGTTAAGGCCACCTAATATAAAGTGGGACCTATAAAACTCATATCACAATCACAAAAGAACATCTATAAATATTTTGCACAGAAAAGATCAGGTAGGATCACACCATAACCTTTTCAGTGTTAGTGAATCAGTTGCATTTTCTCTTCAAAGGCCTGTTTGTTCAATTCTAAACTATATTGTGATGATTCATGTTATTAGCTGTAGGCAAGTTGTCAGATATTCCACAAGCGCCATCATTCACATCTTTATCTGCCTCCTGATCTACTGTAAGAAAATTCAAACACGCCTCTTGAGCCATAGAATGAAATGAAGAGGCCTCTCATTCCTCACATCAGTGCTGTTTTTTTGACAAAGTGAGTGATTTTGAAATAACTTCAACCCGTAATTTAGAGTGGCAGCACATATGTGTTTTGGAACTGATTTATGGAGCACCTGGACATTATAGACAACAGGAAAATACTTTTAGACATTAATTACAACTTGAGGCAGTTGTTTGGTTAAAGGGTGTCATGGATCACATGGGCTGTAGATGAAAGTTATCATAATTTTAAGTGATAAAGACAAGTTTTAAAGTCATGCAAAGGAATTGCTCAAGGTGAAACAGTTTGCCTTAAGACAATTTTTTTACTTGTTAAATTATTTGTGGTATTATATGCACCTCAGGACATATTCTTGGTATTTCAGGGACCTACTGTCTGTCTTTCTCACAGAAATATATTGCACATGAATGCACATAACTTGTTTATTGCTTAAGAAAAAGTGAAGCTTATGGCAGTTTGCCCATGTTGAACAAGAATATTCTCATTGAGCGTGTGGTTTAAATTGGACTTACTCAAGTTAACAAAGCAGAATATCAATTTATTTAGTATTTTTTAGTATTATCAATTTATGTGCAAGTGACATCAAAGATTGGCCTCTTCAGCCTCCAAATCCACTTCCTGATTGCATTTATTTTATTGCCTCTTTAGAATGTCACCATTACCACTGTTTTATAGATAATAAAACAGACCACATGCTTTCCCGTAAGAGACCTTTGGATGAGAGGATGGGATTACAAGAAGGCAACAGGAAACTGATGTAAGACTTTCCACCGGTTATGTTAATACTGTAATACCATGCATATTTATTCCTTGCTTTGATTTTAAACAAGTGAGTTGATGTGATTTGTGCCAGAGGTGAAAGATATTGTGTTCATTAATGAGTGCAATGGATAACATGTTTTGACATGTTAACAGTTGTATTTTGAGCTTAAATCTTTTTGGAAATTGCAGCCTTTTTTACAGAAACATTTAAGTTTATGACCATTTTAGCCTAAGCTATTTCATCTGGTTTAATGTTTCCCTGTGTATTTGGCTTACTCAATTCAGTATGCAAGTTTCAGCATAAATGGACGACTTGAGTTGTGCTCCTCAGCTGTCTGTAGCTTTCAAAGTTGCTCTGATGCAAATGTCATGCGTGTCAAAAATATGAAACAGCACATCCTTTCTTTCCTTGAATGAGAAAAGGCTGTTTTTTCTTTTCTAGGAATACACTTGGCATGGAGCAGAGGGAAATAGCAGGTTTTACTGACAAGCCCATGTACATGGGCAGAGTAGAGCACTATTATTTAGCAGGAAGCAGCAGACCTATTGAACATACAGAGCTGGGCTTACAGGCTTATCACACACCATCTCTGCCTGGTCAGCAGCCAGAACAAAGTGGTTCATTCAACAATTGTGCAGCCTCCACAGCAACCCTGCTGAATCTGATCAACGAAGAGCCCTTTATCGCATGCGACCAGGCTAAAGTTACCGTTGCAAATGTTCCTCACGTGCGAAGGCTCTTTAAATACTTGGGCATTGTGCCCAATCCTGGCATGCTACTTGGCGAGGGTATCAAGTCTGTGAGGGGATCCCAGGATTGTCAAACCATGCCTTTTTCACACTGCCATCCTCACAAATTCCATAAGTGCCTAAGGCAAGAGTTACCGTTTGCATCCAGTGATATTGCAGCACTTAACTAACCTCTTAGCTTCTATAGCGTCTCTATGGGACAGGAAATCTGGGATATGGATTTCAAAGAGGTTAAAGAGAGTCCTGATCGTCTGCTTTCTGATTCACAAATGTAATAAATAGTAATTGGTAGAACTAAATCATATGAATCCAATGTAAAATAATGTTAAAATAGAAAAGTTATTTTGAATTGTAATAATATTTCAAAATATTATTGTTTTTTAATTTTTTTTAAATAAATGAATGCAACATTGGTAAGCATAAGAGACTTCTTACACATTTAAAAACCGATTTTCTGTACGGTGGTGTATATTCAAAGATAACGTTTGTCAGATCCTCTCATATTTGCAGCATGGCCTCAGTGCTTTATAGCTTTAATGAAATGTTACTACATGAATATCAAAATAATAATATTTATAAAGAGCAATAAAAATGTTCTGTTTCATAATACTATGAAGTCTTTGGTAAAAAAAAATAGAAAAATTTAAAAATTAGGTTTCAGCTAGTTTGGTTTTCTATTATTACTAAAGCCATTTCCAGCACTGACATTCAAGCCATACATGCATAATGGCCAGTCTCTTCAAAATAATGATACAAATGTTCATTTTAAAATTAAAATGGGCTGCGTCATCAAGCCCAAAACAGACGCAGAGGCTTGGCTTCTGTTGCCATGCCAACGCTGGTAAAAGTCAATTAGAGGCATGGCTTGCTAATTGGCTCTGGTGAAGATGCCGATTATTTCTCTTGTTTGGTGTAATGTGGCGTGGCGTTTGTTACAAGCTGCCAGTGACCTTTGGCTTTGCCACCCATCCCACAAAGCAACCTACATGCAATTACCGAGATTTTGTAGAGCACTTCTCAGTCAGTCTGTGTCAGTTTGTTTTTTTGTTCATTTTTTAAATGAGCTTCCTTTTTGGCATTTGAATGACAGGACAGGACAGGAGCTGGAGTGCATTATCTGTTCTGCTTAATTAAATCTGAGTCTACTATTTTATCGGCGATTAAATTCTGATATGTTTGATGATGCAAGATTTTTTTGCTCTGTGTATCTTTTGAAAACCAAAAGACACATTTTTGTTCTCTAAAACTAAGCAAAATAATCTCTTGAGCTCTGCCATGCAGTTATGACACTGATCATTTTTTTTGTCAAAATTATTTCACAAGTTATTTATTTAGCAAAATTATTTTACAGGATTTATCAGCTGTGTTCATTTATAATATGCAATGCCCACTATAAGACATGCCTATAAAATTTAAAGTTGGCATCAATGAAAACTCACCCTATCTATTTTTAAATGCATGTTATAGATACTGTGAATGATTCACCCATGCATTTTTGACTTGGTTGAAGGATGAATGCTGGATTTCTCCAATCTAGTCTTAAGGTCTTTGCACACTGAGTCTGAAATTTTCTCACTTTAAAAAATAAATACGACCTCGCATTGTGTCAAAAACTTTTGTCGGTCATAAAAAATTTTGCATCATGTTTGATTTTCTGCGTTTTCGCATCCATAGCAAGCATTTTGATAGAAAAGGATGACGAATAGGTAAAAAAAAGAAGAAAAAATGGGTGTGAAAATTTCGGAGTGTGCAAGGACCTTCAGTCTGCTTAAACAATCAACACCTACAATTCAAAATATGATCAACAACCGATGGATAGAACCAGGTCCCCACTCCACATTTTTTTTTTCTTTTCCAATAATCTGTTTTACTCAGATGTACATCAAAATGTGGAACAAAAGATTGCTCACTACTTCTGTTTCATTGCAAATGTAAAAGCCAGCTAAACAAAGAAACAGTTCAACCAATAACAAAGTTGTTATCTTTTAGTACTATCAATTGGGGAAGTGTTCAGGAAATTTGTTTGAAAAGAATCATTATTTTTTAAAGCGCCATTTAGTGATGTTGATGGTGCACATATTTCAGCTTTAAATGCAGAACTGCACGTGAGTGTATTTCTCAAATTAGAAGAAAAAAAAAATAAATCCATC
Source organism: Barbus barbus (assembly GCF_936440315.1). Classification (NCBI taxonomy): domain Eukaryota; kingdom Metazoa; phylum Chordata; class Actinopteri; order Cypriniformes; family Cyprinidae; genus Barbus; species Barbus barbus. The sequence continues at coordinate 9,520,927 of NC_136724.1, forward strand.
CACATGAGATGACCCCATTACACAGAAACCTTTCTGACAGGAAACACTTTTTTTAGGCTTGAAAGAGAGGGGAACGATAAATAAACTGGTGAAGAGGCAAGAACTGTGTTTCTCATGTGCACTATTCTTTGTGCTCTTTGAAAACTTCAGAATCAGCTGGTCTCCATATCGTCAGAACCGTATAATGATTGTTATTCTGGAAGAACATCACAACTAGTTTATCACCAACACATCCAAAATCAATAACCTGTGACACTGGCAGTTGAGCAGATGGACATACTTGGACATTTGCCTGAACATTTTCTGAACCATATGCCAATATTTTAAATATATGTTATAGCAGCAATGCAACGTGGGAGATTAAATCTTTGAAAGAAGCCAACAGGGTCTTTAACAGGCCCCTCACATTTTTGTTCAGTAAAATTCAGACCAGAGTGTGGGATTTTATATACATTGCGTGGTGTGGGCAACCAGTCATGATCAAGAATCATGATCAAGTCAGTCTTAGCAACATCTTCCAGTACCCCCCCCCCCCCCCCCCTTAATTTCTTTGAAGTCTGTTTTAACTAAAACTGATAAACCGATATATCAATTTTGCAAAAAATAAATATGAGGTTTGTCGATGTTTTAAGTTTTGCATTATATTTTGCAAGTTATTTTTTTTTTTTGCAGTGGCGATGTAAGAATGAGGATTTGGCTTCCATTTCACATTTTCAATGATCTTTGCAGACTGCAGTAACTTTACTCATCTGTTAAAATTACTTTCATGTTTCTTACAGGATCCTACATCAATCCTACTGGAATAGTTGTGGACATTCCTTGGATGAGACGCCTAGAATCATTCCCACCTTTCACCCCATTAGTGGCAATCCTGGCTACCATTGTGAACCGCTTTAGGGTTTGTGCAATTTCATGGCTGGTTTGCATACACAACTATCTGGCAGTTGTTTCCTCCATTTTTATGACAGTACTAAGAACATGTCACACTCCTGGATGTGAATACTGCAAGGATTCCTCACTGAGTTGAATTTACTGCGCTAACTCTTTCCAAACAACATATGATGTGCTCCAGAGGACTGTGACTGGTTCTGGGAGTCAGACTGTTGGACGGCCGCCCTCTCTCATCCTCTTCCATTTTTAGACAGATCAGTGCAATAAAGCCTCATGATAGAGGAATGAATCTGCTACATTTCCATCCATGTGTGTCATGTTCTTCCCCTAAACACCTGATTTAGTTTCCATTCCCTTTTTCCTTGCAGCTAATGTCAAGCTAAATATTTAAACTGATCCAAAGCAATATTTACAGTTTTCTTCCAAATGCAATTCTTTTCCCACATTTCTGTAATCGAATTTGAAAATCCTAAATCAACTCCCACATAATAAAATGACAGTTTAAGTATGTGTATTTATTTAGTCTTAGTGTAAGTTTTTCTTGTGTTGTGCACTGCATAAAAAAGTAAAAAAAAAAAATTCCAATAAAAAAACAAATAATTGAATAAATAAATAAAATAAAATAAACATCAGACTACCTTACTCCATTTGGTCTTTTTCTTCTTTTATGCACAAATATAAAATATAATTTAAAATATAGTGAGGTTAAAATTAAAATGCAATATTTTTCCTTAAAAGAAGAATAAACGTTTTTTAATGTACTTTGCATTTAGCTACTTTCTTATGCTGTTTTGCTTCACCTCTATATTTATGTTATTTTAGGGATTTTTGTATATATATATAAAAAAAAACCTAAAAAGGAAAATAATTATTTGCTGGCAAAAGTGTGTGTGGCTCCGTACGTGTATGTGTCTGTGTGGGTTAATATTTATGACTCTAATTACCCCTTGCTCTAGTCATGTTGAGTCTACTTCCTCTCCTCCTCTGTTGGTTGACCTCCTCCTCCCCAAAGGTCCCGTCCCAGTGTTAATCCAGCTGTGTCAAGACTGTACTCCTGTTTACCCTCCCCAAGCAGAGTGTTAGAGTTGCAGTGACACGGTCATCTAAACCATTGAAGGCCGACAAGTGGGTTGACATTACACAGACTGTTATAAAGCATGTAATGAGAAGGTGCACAGGATCACAGGATGGAAATGGGGGTTAGTCTAGGTAAATGTGTCTTTTATAGTTATGAATGAAAAACTTGATGGCAGCGTTACTGTAGGATGGCCAAAACAGAAAGTGTAAAAAGTCAACAGTAATTGACTTTTTAGGCAATTTTAGTATCTGAAACTAAAGTGAAATACTTATCATTTGAGTATGTTTTATCAGTGTTTTTTAGCATTAAAAATATCAAAACATCTTTAAAGTAAGAAATATTTTGAAAAAGTGAAATTGTGAAACAGGGCCGTCCTTTGTGCACCGGGCCCCACGCTTTCCCATGTTTTAAGGATGCTATTTTTAACTGCGTATTTTTACATTTTTAGTGTAAAACAAGACAAATTTACTCATTAAGAAAATATGTTTGTAGTGTAAATTTTCTATTCATTTGATGTGAATGTATAATATTATGCAGAAAAACAAAATAAAATGGCAAAATCACTTCAATGGTGGATTCAAGTGTGCATAATTTTATTACCTATTTAGGAATGTTTGCACCATTTCACTGCACACACATCCTATGCCAATGCATCCCACACAGGTTCACCATCTAGGCCACTGTAAAGAGCAGATTTAGATGAAAAGCATACAGCACATGTAGCTGTGTCGATGAGGCTTCGAACCCTCAGCCGCCCCAGTATGAGGAGCTAGTGGAGGTGATTACTTGAGCAGCAGCCACATTAAATATTAGTTAAATATCGGTCGAACCACAGCCTAGTAAACTCGATGAGAGATTTCTGCGTGTCAGGCCGTCACCTTCACGTCGGAGCCTGCCGTTTTTTTCCCGATCTCCACACTGAGGTGTCGAGATCGTGGTGTATACCTTTCTCGGCCCGTCTCTTCATCCCCGCCTCTGGTAATTACGGTAATGTGGTGGGGTTGGCTGAGCACGGTTATAGAGCGATGCCCCGAGTGGAACAGACGCTTGCGAGCTATCTGTCCCCTCGCGTGGCGTCGTCTCTAAAGGCTCTGTCCTTGCCTACCAAGTCGCTGCGTACAACTTCAGCGCTGGTGGGAAAGGGGTATGCGGCCGCGGGTCAGGCTGGTGCGTGTCTGCACACCAAGGCGGTGTTACAGGCATACCAAGCCGACCCACTTAAAGAGCTGGATGAGGGAGAGGGGCTCAGGCCTGAAGATATTACTGAGGTCCGTAAAACCGCTGATCTGTCTCTCTGCGCCACCAAAGAGACTGCCCGTGCCATCGGCAGGTCTATGGTAGCACTGGTGGCAGTGGAGAGACATTTATGGTTGACTTTGTCCAATTTGCAAAATAAGGACAGGGTCCTCCTCATGGATGCCCCGCTTGCGCCTTCTGGCCTGTTCGGCGACACCATCAACTTTGTTGTCGACAGGTACCAGGAGGCTCGTAAACAGGCGGCGGCGTTTCAACGGTTTCTCCCTCGCCGATCTCTAGCTCGGAGGGCTGCTGGACGGGAACAGCCCTCGCCGCGTGCCAGCTCCTCATACATGGAGGCACAAAAACAGAGTGTGGCTACCCGCACCCCACCGAGGTGGGGCCGTAGCGACAAACGCTCTGGGTCGGGGACCTCTAAGGCTAAGCCGGATCTGCGGACCGCTCTTAAGTCTAAGACGTCCTCAGCCAAGAAGCCCTGACGAGCATGGCCCAGGGCTTACGAGGGCAGACCCCTCTGGGGCAGAGTGGGTTACACCTCATTATACGATGTCCGTCTCCCCCCAGTGCCCTCGGGAGACCAGTCTGTGATCCCTGGCTCCAGCGAGAGATGTTCTCAGTTTCTTCCGCCCCGAAGTGTAGCGGAGCTGAGAAGCTCGCCACCCCTGCGGGGGTCTCTAGAGCTCCTGGTTCGGCCGTCTTCTGCCGGTCCTCCGATTCAGGGTACCGAGCCAGCAGCTCTGAGTACATCAGAGGCCAGTCTCGAGAGACTGGTTCCCTTAGTAAACCATCTGGTTGAAACTACTTTCAACGGGGTGATTCCCATGTGCGTGGGCCCCGAGTAGGCTCTGATCATGGAACAGGAAGTAGGCACTCTCTTGAGGAAGGAGGCCATCGAGGTGGTCCCTCCTCATGAAAGAGAGTCCGGGTTCTACAGCCGGTACTTCATTGTTCCAAAGAAGGATGGAGGCTTGCGTCCCATTTTAGATCTGCGTCAGTTGAACCGCTCAGTCATGCGGCGATGCCTATGTGCCTTAGACATGTGAACACCTTGGTTCTTGTCTCAGGGCCCGGTGCTGGGAGCTCCTTGTCGCCGCGTAATGCTAGTGACAGATGCATCCCTCACCGGTCTGTGGAGTGGTCGCCATCTCACTTGGCATATCAATTGTCTGGAAATGTTGGCCGTGTTTCGTGCACTCAACCACTTTCTCCCAGACCTAAGAGATCACCATGTGTTGGTGTGCACCGACAGCACAGCGGTGGTCTCTTACATCAACCACCAGGGAGGTCTGCGTTCGCGCCCCTTATACAAGCTGGCGTACCAGATTCTTGTGTGGTCCCAGGGTAAACTTTGCTCGCTGAGAGCCGTCTATGTCCCTGGGTATCTCAATGTGGGAGTAGACATGTCGAGGCAGGGGCCAAGGCCCGGGGAATGGATGCTTCACCCCGAGGTGGTGAAGCAGATATGGAGAATTTTTGGCCAGGCTCAGGACCTCTTTGCGACTCAAGAGACAGCGCAATGTCCCCTCTGGTTCTCTCTAGTTCCTCCAGCTCCTCTGGGACTGGACGCTATGGTACAGACTTGGCCGAGGCTTTGTCTGTGCGCTTTTCCCCTGATCGCTCTGCTCCAGAGAGTGCGTCATGTCGAGGTCAGCCTACTTCTGGTAGCACCATTCTGGCCGGGCCGAGTATGGTTCTCCGACCTGATTTCTCTCCTCGACGGCCCTCCATGGGAGATTCCCGTCAGGAGAGATCTCCTCTTACAGGCGGGGGGCACTATCCTTCACCCCCGCCCGGAGCTGTGGAAGCTGTGGGTGTGGCCTCTGAGGGCCATCCTCCAGTCCAGAGCTCCCTCTACGAGGAAACTGTATGCCCTGAAGTGGAAACTTTTCACTTCTTGGTGCGGAGACCGCCAGCTTGCCCCAGTTAACTGCCCGATTGGTACAGTGCTGGAGTTCCTGCAGGCCCGTTTCACGCAGGGGTAACCCACTCCACCCTGAAGGTCTACGTGGCGGCTTTATTGGCCTACCACGCCCTTCTCGGTGGTCAAACAGTGGGTAGACACCCCCTGGTTACACGTTTCCTCCGCGGTGCGCTGAGGCCTCCAGTACGTTCTTGCGTCCCTACGTGGGACCTGATTGTGGTTTTAGAAGCTCTCTGTAAACTTCCATTCGAGCCTATTGAAGAGATTTCTGATCGCCTTCTCACTATTAAGACTACCTTCCTTTTGGCGATATATTCTCTTAAGAGAGTTGGGGATTTGCAGGCCCTTTCAGTGGCCCCTTCTTATCTCGACTTTGCGCCCGGTTTGGCCAAAGCATTTCTCTACCCTCGACAAGTTATGTTCCTAAGGTCCCCTCTTCTATACCATGGCCTGTCATGCTGCAGGCCTTCAGTCCTCCTCCATTTGGGGAGCCCGACCAGCGGGAGCTTAATTGTATACGTCCACAGAGCTGCCCTGTGGAGAAGGACGGACCAACTGCTGGTATGCTTCGGTCCTCCCAAGCGGGGTCTGCATGCTTCTAAGCAGACCCTTAGTCACTGGATTGTGGATGCTATTTCTCTTGCTTATGAATCCTCTGGTCTCCCCTCACCTATGGGGGTCAAGGCTCATTCCACCCGAGGTATGGGGGCCTCCAAGGCCTTTCTGGCTGGTGGTCCTATGCAGGACATCTACAATACTGCAGGTTGGTCCACGCCCCTCACCTTCGTTCGTTTCTATGGCCTTGATCTGAGGGCCACTCCTGGCTCCTCTGTTCTTTTGCCCTCGCTGTGCTCCTGAGGGATACACACAGGGCAGGTACTTGGAAGTCTGGAGGCGTGGGCATCTCGTTCCCTAGCGTTTTCGACGCAGCTCGAGTTCCTGGAAGGGAACGTCTCAGGTTACATATTTAACCCTGGTTCCCTGAAGGGAACGAGACGCTGCGTCTCGAGGCCATACTTCCTGCATCCCTGCGAGCGGTTGCTTAATTCGTAGAAGCAAACGCCAGCTCCGCCACATGTGCTTTTATGCTTCCCGGTCGGTGACGTCACCCGCCTATGACGTCTCACCCATCCATTGGAGAGATTACACTCTGGTACAGAGCGTGGTCACGCTGAAGACGTTCCACTAGCGTTTTCGACGCAGCATCTCATTCCCTTCAGGGAACCAGGGTTACATACGTAACCTGAGACGTTTTTAGAGTAGTAGAAGCACAAAGTATTCTCACTTCCAGCAAAATCCCCTCCAAAGCTCTTGATTGCAAAAGTATCACCATATAAGTACTTTTACCTATTCCTGAAACCTTTCCAGCACAATGAGAGTGAATAACCATGACAGCAGAGGAGGAAAAGATCCTTTAAGAGGGACAAAGAGCTCTGATATTGAACAGCAGCGAGGGGATACAAAACACAGTCTCCTTCCTTGGGCTTGAGAAAGCAGAATGCTTCATTTCCCATCTTGGCCACATATGGCCAAGTCATATTAGCTCTCTCATCATTCCAGCTGCTTTCTGGAATTTTTACTACTGGCATTCCTCCGGTGCTATTGGGTAATTTACAGTAAGGCTGTGGGCGTCAGTGACTCATTCTGTGCCAAAGTTTCCTTAGGTATAACTGGAGGTTGTGTCAGACAGGTCTCTGATTGAGGCTCATTGACAACTGAAAAAAGTCTAATTTAAAGAGACAGACCCTTTATGACTATACCTGCAATTTTCATAGTATTGCAGCTTTCAGTGAACTGTTTAATTGACAGCTCTTAACGATGATCATCTGTTGACTGTAAATGACATCACATAAAATCATCACATTTGTATGACTCCTTTTAAGTAGCAATAGAAGATGTTTTATAGTTGTAGCCTGATGTAAAGCTCGATGTAAAGCAATGAATACTGAATACTGTGCCAGCTGCAAACCCCATCTGAAGATTTAGACCTGATTTTAAAACAATATGAGCAATGCTGTCTAAAACAAAATTCCAGCACATACAATTGTGGTCTTTTCCCCACTTAAATCAGTATTTAATGTCTATTTATTTATATATTTGGTAGGTAATCAGCCAATCATTATCACAAAATAAACTCCTTGCCCTGAATGGGTTTACAGTGTAAAGACCAGCTGACATTATACTTTATCCTTGAATATGTATGTATGTTTTTTATTTATTTATTTATTTTTAATTCAAATACACCCTAAGAGCCAAAGGGCCAAAAGGTCCAATGTTTCATGGCTAAGAGGTCATTTAAGGTCACGTGTAATCAATGTTATATAACAGAATCTTATAATCTGACCACACTAGTATAACAGTCAGTAGACGTTACTGAAGTATATGTAATCCCTCTTCTCTTGAAGCTTAAGTTGACCCCCATTCTAGTAGAGTGCAGCAGCTTTTAAAGATTTTGTGCCTTTAGTGGCGTGTGTGACGAGTTCCAGCCTGTTTTCCCTTGTGAAAAAGAAGTACAACTTTACCATACTTTTAAAAAGAGTACTTGTGTAAGTTTTAAGTTTAAGTTTAAACTACTTCAATAGCAAATTTACTAAAGTGCAAACTGGATGTAAGTTTTTGGACACTTATACAAATGCAATGATGTATAATGTAATGTATACAACATATAATTAAAATATAATTAGAGGTAACACTTTATTTTAGGGTCTCTTAATTAGTTGCTTATTAGCATGCATATTACTAGAATATTAGCTATTTATTAGTAGTAACTAAGCACATATTAATGCCTTATTCTACATGACCTTATTCTACATCCCTAATCTTACCCAATACCACTTAACAACTACCTTACTAACTATTAATAAGCAGCAAATAATGAATTTATTGAGGGAAATGTTGTAGTTGATAGTGACTAAGTGTTCCCTATTCTAAAGTGTTACCTAATTAGATAACAATTACATAATATATAATATCATATACTACAATATATAAATTTGGTGGTAAGTTAATAGGTCAAAAGTAATTTCATTGTACAAACACTGGTTTGTATAATTCATATGAGGCTACAGGAATGTATTTGCACTCTTGGCTGACCGCAACATGATGGCTTCTGTTTGCAATAAGTACTTGCCCATTTACCTTTAAAGCAACTCCTTTGAAGTATTACAACCCTTTCCTTCCACAATATACATATAAAACACAATATGCTTTTCTTCTCTGACTTTTGTCAAGTGGGAGTGCAGAATTGGGAACCCTGAGTGGAGCCCCCCTGCAAAGCTCCCTTCATTTCATAAAGCAGTGGAATTCTCCTAAATGAAGGGAAAAGCTCTCACTTCCCCCGTAAACAACACAACTGGGCCGTTTAACAATCTCTGTTCAAATAGCCTCCAACCAAAGTAAATAGCCTCGATTGCTGGTTAATTTATTAGAGACAAGCCGGGTGCTGAGATCAAACAGGTCGTGGTCGCTAGCAGCACCTCCACTGCAATGAATTTGCTGACCCTGCAGCCCTCAGCATTTTTCTAAAGGGGCATGTGAGAGACAAAGCCAAAGAGAAGAGGAGAGGATTGGGGTGAAACCCAAGGCCTCACATGCGGTTTGGATTAACAGTTTTTTTGCCTTTTAATGTTGAGGTCTCTTTTTGATCAAGCAGGGTTGTGAGCTACTGTTACATTCTAACAGGGAACAGAAACATTGTGGAAGTAAGGAGTAATGATGCCATGGTGTCAGGTTAGCTGAGAGAAACCAATTATTGGTTGATAAAAGGCACAAAAATACCCAGGTGCTGCTATATATCTCCACAAAGTGTTGGGTACACACTCAGCAGGGCATACAAATGTGCAACAGAGCCAATGTCCCTAATATATGCACAAATACCACACACAACTACTGACAATTCAAGTGCAATAAAGCTGTACAAGTTGACTGATGGCCTATTAACTTTGGCGTGTTTAGCACTTAGTTTGCTAAAGCCATTCTCTGGTTTCATTAGTGCATGTTTTAATAGATGGGTTATGGGTTGAGTGAACACACTTGCGTACACACACACTCCGCAACTACACAAAGTATTGTGCTTTCATTTTCAGCATCAGAAGTTACATTGTTTAGCCGAAGCTTGAGGCAGAAGAACCATAGACTTCAATTTTGTGGCTCACTGCTTGAAATTTGCAACATGCTGTCATAAACAATGTTATATTCATGTTGTATATGCTTAGTTTAAATAACACTTTTTTTTCAGAATTAATGCAATTTGACGTAATAACTTATTCATTCTGTTCTGTCTGATTTTGACTGATCAGAACATTTGGAGCTGTTTGAAACTATACACACAGGATAATTTCATATCAATTCTTTGTGTCACCTTTGTGTAAATTAAAGTTCTTGATTTTATCGTATGTGCACTTGTAGTGTACATCAACTCTTAAAAATACATATAAAAAAAATAGTACTTGTGGATAATAGAATTTAAATGAAATTAAAGGCCACTTCAGTGTATTTTAAGATATTTATACTTTCATGACTATGTTTTCTTTGCGACTTAAAAAGTACACATTGCAATGTCAAATTGAAAGTTTTACTTTAAAGTACATTTAAAATCATTATGTTTAATAATCTTTTGTTGTGCTTAAGTACACTTCTTTTGATTTGTTGACTAGCAAATTAAATCACAACATTCAATATCACATTTAAAGGTAATATATTTTAAATGTACTCTTTATCATCATTAAAATGTATAAATACAAATATAAACAAGTTTCGATAGAAATTACATTAAAGTATATTTGATAAATATTTACATAAATGATTGTCAGTACATTCGTCCGTTCTCTTTAACCATAATTCAAAGGCAATAGAAGACATTATGAAATTGGATAAATAAAACACTCTAAAGTTAAGATACTTGCATTTAAAATAGATTTAAACTACACTATATTTTTCTTTAATTGCAGTAAACCTAGTACACTAATATGTGAAAAATATATCAAATAAAGGATGTAAAAAAATTATTAAAAAATGTCATATCATGTGAATGAAAATGTACACATGTATAACCATAGAAAAATATACAATTAAATACATTCATATATATTATTTAATTTTATTATTATTTAATTTATTTTCATTCTCATTTTATTCTAATTGGTATTATTATTTTAGTTTATTTAATTGTTTTTTTTTTACCCTTTGATGCATGCATTATTAAGTCTTTATATTAAAATAATATAATTAGAAAAGTTGAATTTATGCTGCTGTAAATAATAAACACAATAACATAAAAACGATGGCCATTGCAGTATAAGACAGGGTCAAATGTGATGGATGTAATATTGCACTCTTGAATGGTTAAAAGTCACATCAGAGTGTATTTTACACTGAGAAACAAATGCACTACACCTGAGTCACTCATACATGCTGGCAACACTCTACTGCCTGCTGGGAAAATTTGTTAGTCACTTCCTACTACTTTTACCTCGACTGTAATTTGTATTATGGCACTGGTTACTAGGACACCAGAAACTGCTGTCCATGGTGCTGCGGTGCTGTTATTTGCTAATTAGTGATAAAGACATTTCCTCCCTAAAGACCTGCAACAGGCGGCTTAGCTGAGTGATGTAGTTCCCCTTTCATTCACTGCCAAATCAGTGTTTTTTTGCGGTCAGGCTTTTGTGGTATACTTATATTAATTCCTTGAAGTCCTCAGTCAACACCTCGTTAGCATTATGCTAAGCGTCTGTGGTTCGAACTCACACAGAAATGGTGGTTAGAGATCGACGTAAATGGAAGGGAGTTTTTTTTTCCTTTGTTTTATTGAACTCATTCACCATGCGTCACCTAACTCGGTCCAAGTGAAGCGAAAAAAACAGTATAATCACAGTCTACATGTGTTATGAATTACACTGCACATGCACAAGGCCTGTTGTTAGCATGCAGTATAGTCACACTGAATTGCATTATCAGTTTCTAGTTAAGTGAGGCTTCAGACAACTGCTCCAGAGATAATTCTCGGGGGATTTTTGTCAGTTGTATAAGGAGTTTTCAAAGTGTTGGGGTGTGTTTTAAGTCAACCTTCACTATTACTATTGCATATACTTGAGTTAGGGTCCTGAAAAAAACTAGGTATTGACTCTAGAATGCATTAATTGATCTAATTGTTTCCTTAAAATTCCCTGATATTCCAGATATTCATGAGAAAATACTGTATGTGATAGGTTGTGGTAGGTTCAGGTAGAAAGATTTTTGCATCACTACCCCAAGTCTTTATAAAAAAGATTTGTATGCTTTTCTAAAATCATTTTGAGTCTCCGTCTTTTGTCATTGGTTTTGTCAATATTTTAATATTGACAAAACCACTATTTTACTTTTTGTTTTCAATATTCTTTGCCAATGCATAGATTAATCAGAACTGTAATGCCATTTTCATATCTTGTTTTGATTTCAGTTCTACAGGATATTTGTCTCATAATCAGTATTTGATTTCATCACTTTTCTAAAGATGTGATTACATTTACCAAGAGTAATCAACGTTTGCAATCAAAATCCAGTCATTTAAATAGGAATCCACACAATTTAGAATTTTGCATAAGAGATTTGCTGTGTTGACCAACAGAGAGCAGTTTGGTACACACACACACGCACACACACACACACACACACACACACACACACACACACACACACACACACACACACACACACACACATGTTGGTTTTTGTGGTTTATGGGGACTCTCCATAGGCGTAATGGTTTTTATACTGAACAAACTGTGGGTGTTATTGCCCTACACCAACCCTGCACCTAAACTTAGCCCTCACAGGAGACTTAGATTTAGACTTTTAGATTTTCAAAAAAACACCATTTAGTATGTTTTTTAAGCCTTTTGAATTACGGGGACATAGGCAGTGTCCTCATAAACCACCTTCATATTGTAATACCTCTGTCATACCCATGTCATTATACAAATTTGTGTCCTCATAAACCACATAAACATGCACACACACACACACACACACACACACACACACACAAAGCACACACACACACACACATACACACACATACACACAAAACAATAGACATGTAGACCGAGGTGCAATTACAATGCAATTACAATGAATACTTTACAAACCCTAGCAACCACCAGCCATTTAGAACACTTAGCAATGGCAAATACTGGAAACGTGGTCAATGCCAACTACACAGTGGCATTGAGTTAAATGTATTATCATTAAGAGAAAAACAGAAAGTGAAAATGTGATTAAAAACAAATATTTCCTGTAAAAACATCACACATACTATGACAGACAAGCGAGGGGTGAATGCGTATAAGTGAATGATATATGTGTGCTTTATCCATGCTGTGCACTGTATCTGAATCTGTGTCTGAAATACATACCATTTGAAAGGACTGGCAGAAAGGGGCTTCTTGTAAGAAGCGGAAGCAGTGTAGCTTGCTAAGTTAGGACACATCTGTCGAACTTGACACACAGGCTGATTAATGGCAGAGTGCGAAATATTGCGCTCACCAGCTACAGTACAGCTCACATTGCACTCAGACACACGTGAATGCACACATATATTACACCTATATTTGAACATTGTTAGAGTACATAAACAGAGCTGGGCTTTCCTGTATACACACAACATAATGAGTTTAAAATTACTTTGTTTATGAACCTGTCTGACGCATCAACGAGGTCAAGTCTATTTTAGTTTTGCCAATTCAGGTCATGCATTTCATGTTTAGAGCTAATTTGTTACTTTAAAACTCCAGAGACGGGGACAAATGTGACTTTTCAATTATAAATCAGTGTGTTCCCTGGATTTAGCTTTGCCATTCATTACGATTGCCCTCTAAATGTGTGACAAGCCTGATGAATTGCTCACTGCTGACCAGGGAATGGGTGCCAATGCCAATAGTCATCATTCTAACGCAGACTATATATGTCATACAGATATAAACTATATACTAAATATTTGTTGAAGAATTTGTGACTTTTGCATAATATACTCCCTTAAAACACACTTAATCACTAGTTTACTTCATTTGTCCAACAGGGAATATACAGTCCATGCATTTCAGAAGTCTTTTATTTTTTATTTTGTATAATTGTCTAGCTAAGGCTAATTTCAAAGTTAACATTTCATATATCCTAAATATACACAATTTGAAAATTATGTCAAATCTCAATAATTAAATATGAATAATTAAAAAAGACTCTCAATTTTCACACAATAAACTGTGATTATTTAACTCTGTCTGTAATTAGTGTAATTTTAAAATTGTTGTACGTTATTATAATTATTATTATTATTATTATTTAGGAATATTGCAGTATAGACATTTTTTTGAAAAATGCAAAATGGACAAAACCAAGTCCAAACCAACATTTTCTTCTCGTTGGTGAAGCCGTGTTACTCAGATACTTTACAACAGAAGATGATCAAATAAATGATGACTGCATAACGAAAAAAAAATAAAAAATAAAATTTTTAAATAACCCCCTCCCCCATGGCTATAATCCAATAATTATTCTCAAAGTTGAAGAAACACCAATTTAAAACCATTTTTTTTTTTATCCAGAGCTGGCTGGTGCTGGGCTTGACCAGTCCAGGCATTGGCAGCATCTCTTGTGCTGGCTCTATGTGGAATGTGTTGACAGACTCAAGAGATCTTATTCTACAGCCAATTAAGGTTGGAAGTCTTACATTTTGATAAAGTTATATCATTCTTACAAAGTACTGCCCACAAAACCACCAAGCAGGGCTTTGATTGTTAAGAAATTTGCCAATAAACATTCCCTGGAATTGAATATTGCTGACATCGACCCATTATTCAGTGTACCTCGATCAAGTTCATGTTGTTGTGAAATGAACTGAAGTAACACTTCATCTATTGTGCCATCCATTACAATCTGTCAGGCTTCCATGGGGCTAAAGCCCAGTTTTTGGTCACGGGAATAATGACACATGGCTCCTGTAATGCTACTCAGATTCCAGGAATCCCTGCAACAGCCAACTGTGTGGAAATCCAATACACAATATGCTGTTATATCTGAGAGCTCAAGCCACGCACTGCATCATTCCCTCATAGGAACAGCTGTCCTTTCAAGGAGAGTAATCTGATAGCAAGCGAAAAGGATTGTATATTTCTTTTGACACAGGGCATAAACTTGTTAAGGGTTGTTCGAATCACCCGGGATGTTTCTTTGCTATAGTCGATTTCAATTTGTACGTATTGAAAGGTTGTTTCATCTCCTTTGGCTGTTTGGACAGGATGTCTCTTCAAACTAAAATCAACTGACAGAAATAGGTTATGGAAGAGGGAAAAAAATGGTTATTCTGCTCAAACAAACTGTATAGATGAGTTTGACTGCTTCAGAGGAACATTTTGAAAGAATTTGAAATGAAAATAAAAAGTTAACTTTCACATACGTCATTGGAGTCTCTGGGACCACCCCAAAACTGAATAAATACACTGAAAAAAAAAAAGTAGCAGCTGTGGTTACCAGAACTTTAGTACCACATATACCAGTCCGCAGCAACATTTTAAGGGGAGGGGAAGTGGTGTGTGGCCAAGTATGGTGACCCATACTCGGAATTTGTGCTCTGCATTTAACCCATCCAAGTGTACACATAGTAGTGAACATACACCTGGAGCAGTGGGCAGCCAATGCCGTGGCGCCCGGGGAAGTTTAAGTTTAAGTTTTACAGCTTGAACTTCAATTTTCCATAAATCTTTTCCAATAACCTGTTTCGTGCCTTTTATAATACACTTATAACCACATTAAAAACACAGGTGGTAAGAAAAAAGCCACATAATGAATCAAAGTTCATCACAAGTAATTTTTCCAAATTTTTCCAAACATGACACTAAAATAATTCAATAAACATGAATTTAACAACATGATATAGCAAAAGAACCATCAAATGTGAGCTTTTGTTTTATTTCTAGGAATTCTAATTTACGGTTATTCAATTTCAGTTATAAAAAGACTTTTTTAGACGTTTTTACCATTGCATTTTTACAGTTACCATTACAGTGTTGATGATTTCTTGATGGAGTACCAGTAACCCCACCGTCCCGAGAATAGATTTAGCTCATTTAAATGGACAATAAGAGGGGCCAGGGGAGGGAGAATCATTGTGTGATTGTGTTTTCTCTGTCTTACACTCCCTTACAGGTGGAATTTACACACAAAGGCCGTCTGGCTTCTATCTGCTCATCTGAGTGGACGCAGCAGTTTTGAAAAGCTCTAACAGGATTAAATTGAGGACTGTCGAACCACAGAGCTGCTGTGGTGACAAACCCTTCCCACATCTCCCTGATCACTCTTCTATATTCAGTCAAGAACAGTAAAACAAATAAAAACAAAACCTTTTGCAAGAACACAAAAATATGCAAGCCTGTTTCCAACAAAGAAAATTATTCTATTAAAAAAAATAATTACCTAATATGTTTTTAAAATAAGAAATAATCATTTTAATCAATCAATTATGAGATTTAATTTCACACTGAAAGATGCAAAGTTGCAAATACAACAAAAAAGTTGCAATTATTTCAATTTTCTTTCAATGACCACTTTATGTTCTCAGTATCATCTGCAACAATATTATATTAAAACTTCTCAGAACTAACTAGACTTTTCTGAATAAATTTTGCAATTACTTTTAAAGGAACACTTTAAAAAAAAAAAATAGGCTCATTTTACAACTCCCCTAGAGTTAAACAGTTGAGTTTGACCGTTTTTGAATCCATTCAGCCGATCTCTGGGTCTGGTGGTAGCACTTTTAGCGTAGCTTAGCATAGATCATTGAATCTGATTAAACCATTAGCATCTCGCGCAAAAATGACCAAAGAGTTTCGATAATTTTCCTATTTAAACTTGACTCTTCTGTAGTTACATCGTGTACTAAGACTTACTTTAACTTTACTTTTGCTGTATTAGTAGAACAAAAACTACATGAATGCAAGATTCAAGATGGAGTATCATCATATTGAGCAGTAGGCCAGTTTCAACAGTTGTTTATCTTGAAAAGTGTGCTTATTATACCTTAATTTAACATAGATGCCACTTACTTTGATATTTTGTCATATAATAACGATATTTATACTTAAGTGTCTTAATTATTTTACTCTTTGGTTCCTCGTGCATGCATACGAAACAACTAAAAGGGATTTCAAACACGACAGGAACATGCATTTTCTGTGTCTGCATGTGCGCCTGTGATTATATCTGTCTGTCTCTGTATATTAAAGAAGTTTATCTCCCTCTCATCTTTGGGCCTGTGTTGTATCAGTGATTGTTTGACCCATTTCTGTTCTTATATACACACTCTGTGAGAGGGTAACTCTGCTGACACAACAGGATGTGTTAGTAAAACAGCCACTGGATCATCTTTCCACACAGCTCAGAATAAGTTAGTATAAGATTGGACAAAAGCAAACTAAATATATAATAGCGTGATTTCTAAATGCTTCTTGTCTAGACTTGATCTTTGATACAGAAAGTTATAAACTGATGACTGCTTGATCCCATAAGTATAAATTTCGCCATGTGGAACACAAAAGGTTTAATTGCGTTAAAGCTAGACCAGTTGCACAACAACTTACAAAGCAAATCAGGTCAAGGTTTTTCAAGGGCTTCATCAAGACCGAAATTCAACATTTTCTTACCCTCTGTGTTGTTAAATATGATGTTTTGCAGAATTGCTGCATGTTTATCTCCATGCAAACAGAGCATATGTGTTTCATTCCTAAATAAATCAGAATTTTTAATTATTTAATTGTTAATTATTCAGTGACTCACTCACAAAGGCAGTCACTTGTTTTGTTCCTAAACTAATCAACATTTTGTACAAATCACTTCAATAAATAATTCAGTGAATCACTCATTTTGACAGTTACAGTACTTTACCTCACCTACTGGTATATCCTATTTGTAAGATGCTTTGGATAATAGCATCTGTTAAATTAATAAATGTAAATTGAATTAAATAAAATGTATGGACCTAACCTGCCGAAAGTGTCCACTCAAAAGTTCCCCACAATTAATACAATTTGAGGTGCAGAATTAGTTGTTGTATATTAGAAAAATTTATATTTTTTATTATTACATATTACTGTAGAAATTCACAATTTGATCTCTTATTCATCCTCATTTATTCATCCAAAATTAATTTTCCTTGTCTTTGTGAGATACCTTTCTTTACCTGAGCCACACTTCCTTCTAGAACAGTAAGAACAGTACGTATAAATGGGTTCACACATGATATAACGTGATTGTGTAACAAAACTGTTACAACATTATGAAGAGCACCTAGCAGATGGCGGGGACAAGATAGAGAGAGAAGTTTGTGAATGTCGCCTGAGGAGCCGGCACATAAGTTCCCAGTCTTTTCCAACGACTGCATATCTTCAAACCCTCCCCAGTGGCTTTATGCTGTAACAATGGTAATTGCTTTAGTGCAACATTGTCAGCATAGAATAGAGAACAGTCATAACTCACAGAGCTCCTCGCGGAGAGGGTGATTGTCATTGTTTTTGTAACCAGAAGTGTTGGGTCGGAAAACAGTGGAAGATACATTAGTGTAGATTCTTCTTTGTGTCATAATCATTTGGGATCCTTCTGGAAGAAATTGTAGTTTTGGAGTTCTTGCAAAACTGACAACTGATTTGATGAATGTCATTGAAATGTAGAGAAAGACAGCAGAATGTGTACCATCAACATACAGTAACTGAAAATTTCAGTTAGGAGTTAGACAAAATACAGAATAACAGCTAAATGTAAGACACAGAGACACACACGCACACATACTGTACATGTATATGTATTATTATTATTTTTTTTTGTAGTTGAAGTTTTTAAATACCAAGACTCCAAATACCAAGAAAATACCAATTTCTGAAATTGTCCAGCTATGATCCTTGGAGAGTCGTTGGCCACTCAAACTATCCTCCTGCCAATAACTGTCACCAACATGTATTAGAGAAAAACATTTATTTCACATTTATTTGTAACACCCCCCCCCCCCCCCCCCAAAACACACTTATTTCACGTATTTTACTTGTAGATTTTTGTGATTAAAAAAAAAAGATCTAAAGAATAAACAATACAGATTTATTTTCATAGGCTTCTTTGTACATATTTTCCAAGGGTGCCAATACATCTGACCCCTAACGTGGGACCATAATTATGCATTTTCAGCTTTTTCATCCACCCTATGGGTTCATGCTTCCATCTGACTGACTTCATATATGCCATGACCATGAATTTCTCTCACATCAGTGGACTCACATGTGCATATATGTGCATATGTATTTCCAGTTGCCCCAAATAAAATATAATTACATTTGTGAAATGTCGACATATGTACAGTGTGATCCTTAGCAATGATATAATTTCTCTGACAGGCATCTAAAGTAAAAGCACTTGTTTAAGATCAAATTTATTTACTGGAAATAACATAGTATGTGGATGAACTCACTCATTGCATTGCTATATTTGCTCCCAAAAGCTTTTGGACTATACTTTGATGAATAAATTTAACAAAATAATTTGATTGCCAATTCATACTGTACAATCATTACTACAAAAGGGTTTTGTTTGAAAATTGAAAACACTCATTATCTAAAATTCTTTTCAAAAGAGGCAAATAAGATATTCTTGTTGAAGTGGAAGATAAAGCCAAGCGGCTAATTTAATTATGGCCTTTGACCCTGAAGAAGGAGCCTTGAAGCCTTAAGTTATGTCTTTAATGAGGCACAGTAGACAATAGACAAGTAAATAGGTCATAGAATTGAATGAAGCCTGCTTGTAATTTATCCAGTTAGTTTAAAAAGTTTTTTTCAGAGGCTTGATTGATTTATGTTAATCTGAGTGTAGCTCAAATGTGCAGCAGCATTGAGAACTGCATCAGTCAGCAGTTTCCAACATAGCTCAATTTGTTTGCCTGATTAAACAGCTAGTAGAGCTGCCTATCCATCATTAAAGGCTTCTGCTTATATATCCTTTTATAGCAATGAATATAAAACATCTACTTTGACATTTGATAGATTTCATTAAATATTATATTTGATACATTCATTTTTTAAAATCAGAACCAACATCTGATTAACGTTTAAGCTGTGCATACTTGTCAGCTGTACATGTTTCCACCAAAAAAATGCTGTTTATGACATTTTCTGCATATTCACATTTATTCAAAACAAGCCGCACCAATAAAAGAGATTAATATTCATTGATTGATTTGACATCAAAGCAAGATGATGGAGGTAAAGACACTTTGAAAGTCTGCACCTCTTATCCAAGTAATTGTTGTTAATTAGATGACCTTTCACCTGGCTAATCACCCCCCAACAATGCTTATTTTCAGATAGTAAAAAGCCTATTATCAAAACTCATTGCAGCCTGTAAATGTTGTTAATTAAAATGCATTCATTAAAAATTTCTAAACACATGGTAGTAAATCTAAACACACAAAAGCTGCTTACTACATTGGCAAAAAGTAAGAAATGGTTGGGCTCATGCAGATGTAGTATCTGCAAAGCATGTCAGTACAGAGCTGAGGTTTCCATACAGACTTTCGTATGCTTCCGTACTTGCTGCTTTGACCCCATCTTAGTGAAAGGTCTCCTTCAGCTCAGAGAAGATCATGGACTGTTTGGTCATAAGACCACTGTAATTGTTCTTCCGTCCACCTCAATTATAGCACATCTCGAGCTTGCCAAATTTTTTCTGAGAGGGCTGTGACATGGTCATTTGTTGGAGCGGTACCAGGGGAAATTCAATTAGTTATGCTGTGACTCTCCCATAACAAAAGACTTTGTTTTCATTAGTGGACACCAGGGTGTCTATATGCAGTAGGTTAAAGTCAACTCTAATTATTACAGAAGCGATGGATGGAAATAATCACATGTCAAGGCAATCCAGCCGATCTGAATTGCCATTTTTATGCTATTCTTTCTTTGTAAAATATATGCATTTAAAGCCAGAAGTTATGTTTTGCTAACTACATTAATTTAATTACAAGTCATTATGATTATTATGTCTTTAGTATTATTATGATTATATAATTAATTGCAAAGAAGAAATGTCAACACATTGAATCACACATTAAATTTTGTAGTAGAAAGGATTTTCTTGTATAACATACTAATACTTCTAATACTTACCTTGATTCAGCTTTATTGATACATTCATTGTTGATGTGGATTAAACTGGTGGAAGCTGTAATGATTGAATTGAAAATCTTACTCCAGGTTTTTCACTTCATTGATGTTATTTTGATCCTTGAGCTTTTGAACTTTATTTTAATAAAAGAATCTTGAAGAGAAAAAAGTATCACAATTTTTTACAAAAATATGAAGCTGCACAACCTTTTACAACACTGCTAATAATAATAATAAATGTTTCTTAAGCCCCGGATAAGCATATTAGAATGATTTCTGAAGGATCATGTGACACTGAAGACTGGAGTAATGGCTGATGAAAATTTAGATTTGCCATGACAGAAATGTATAATTTCAATACATATTGCAATAGAATAATATTTCACAATATTACCGTTTTTACTGTATTTTTGATCAAATAAATGCTGCCTTGTTGTGCATATACATTTTTTTCAAAAGTATTAAAAACTTACCAACCCCAAACTTTTAAATGGTAGTGCATGATTATTTACTTTTTTTTATATTTTACACAAAATACTACCAATAACACTAAAAAACAACATAATGTATAACTGATTTGAAAGAATACATATGAATTGTCCCATTTAGCTAAATATTATAATTTTCTGTAAGTTATGGTTTATCAAAAAAGACATACAATTATGCATGTGGCAATCATGTGAATTATTTTTTGAACCGCTTCATTTAAGTGGACCATCTGAAAGAATTGATTCATTAAGATGACTATCCAGTTCTTCAACAAAACCTGTAAATCGGTATGTATGATATGCTGTGATAAAAGACAGGAATGTAGATTTTTGTCACGCTACAGCGGTATTTATGGGAAAAAGTAGTTTGGAACCGAACAAACGACTCTGTTTTGAAAACATCTAAGCTTCTGTCACGCTATATGTACTTGTTAGTAGTGTCACTATAGTTTCAGTTATATTGCACGCAACAGATTGACGATAATAATAATAAGACGAAATCCATTATAGTTCCTTATTACATTCCATTCTTGTTCACAATGCATATAAAATATAAAGCTAGGCAAAGCCTTTATCTATTATATACACTCTAAGAAAGTCCATAAAAATAGGGCCCGATGTACTGTGGTAAGTCATTTTCATTATTGATTTTCAGGTGTTTTAACCATATTTTGAATTATGCATTGTATTTTGTTGTTTTAGTGTTGAAAAATGTCTGTAAACTTATCGAAAAATGTCCTGCGAGAACATTACCAGTACCATTTTATTTTTATTTTTTTACTTTTTAAATCGCTCTCTGCATCTGTACATCTGAGCCAGAGCTGTTCCAGCTTTTCTATCTCCAGATATTGGCCACATGTAAACAACACCACCCAGCAGGCCCTTCCTGGCCAGAGAAAAATGCTTCTACTTGGCTCTACTGTTGTCTTGCAAGTGAATAACACACCAGCATGCTTCTGCAGCTCTCCCATCACAAGTTAGGGAAGCCAAGCTTTCTGAGCTCAGTGACATATGGCCACCTCCTTGAGAGAGCTATAAAACAGGCTATTTAAATCTAACCTAATTACAGTCTAGACAAGTTTCTTTAGTACACCCAAAAGGTTGTGGATATGCATCTGCATTCACACACTTAGTCACTAGCATTCTTTAGGTTAGTTTAATCCAGACCGCCAAGCAGTGAAAAGATGCTTACTCACTGGGAAACTCAAGCCAATAGGAATCAGCTGCTTATACTGTACATTAAAGAGAACATGATGTTGCTTTATAGTAAAGGACTGAGGAATTTAAAAAGACTTCAAAGGTGCCAAGCACCAACCAAGTTGGCCGATCTCTCAACCAGTGGTATAAGTCTGTATGGTGTAATACTGTTTTTTGGCTGACTGAAGCTTATTTTTTTTAAAAACGTGTTTGAAACTGTTCAAATATTAAAAGATGTATTTTTTATATTTTCAAAACAATTATGTTCATATATCTATGAAATATAATTTAGTGTTTTAAAAAATAAATAAAAACTGTATACATACATACATACACACACACACACACACAGTTACGGAAGCAGGACTCAGACAGAGGGATGAATGAAAAGACATGTATTTATTGACAAACAGGTGAGCGGCAGGGAGTGAATCAGTTGAGTGATAATTCTGAAGGTCAGTGGAATTCCGGAGGGACGTTCACTTAAATATCTTCTTTTCACAGGAAACTAGAATCAGGAACAGGACACACACCTCACCAAGATGGCAGACTGGGAACAAACACAGGAGCTGACAGACTGGGGATCGCTGGAGAACACACTCGGGAGAAAACACAGCAGGTTCAATAAGGCAAGCTGTGGGAGCTATGGCAGTCCTCTTCGTACAAACGAGATCAGACACTGGAATGCTGTGAGGTGTGTGTATATATGGCGTGGGTAATGAGTGGCACAATGATGTGCAGGTGCGTGTGATTAGAACTCAGGTGAGGGAGTGCGCTGTGATTGGCTGGTGACAGTGCCTAGCCGATCTGTGACACATATACATTGTATATACATATATACAGTGGTGTGAAAAGTGTTGGCCCCCTTCCTGATTTTTTTTTTTTTTTTGCATGTTTGTCACACTTTAATGTTTCAGATCATCAAACAAATTTAAATATTAATCAAAGATAACACAAGTAAACACAACATGCAGTTTTTGAATGAAGTTTTTTTATTATGACGGGAAAACAAAATCCAAACCCACATGGCCCTGTGTGAAAAAGTGCTTGCCCCCTAAACCTAATAACTGGTTGGGCCACCCTTAGCAGCAACAACTGCAAACAAACGTTTGCGATAACTTGCAATGAGTCTGTTACAGCGCTGTGGAGGAATTTTGGCCCACTCATCTTGGCAGAATTGTTGTAATTCAGCCACATTGGAGGGTTTGAGCATGAACCGCCTTTTTAAGGTCATGCCACAGCATCTCAATAGGATTCAGGTCAGGACTTTGACTAGGCCACTACAAAGTCTTCATTTTGTTTTTTTTCAGCCATTCAGAGGTGGATTTGCTGATGTGTTTTGGATCATTGTCCTGCTGCAGAACCCAAGTCCGCTTCAGCTTGAGGTCACGAACAGATGGCCGGACATTGTCCTTCAGGATTTTTTGGTAGACAGCTGAATTCATGATTCCATTTATCACAACAAGTCTTCCAGGTCCTGAAGCAGCAAAACTATGATGATGTTCTTTTTCTGAAATGCTGTGTAACTTTTACGCCAGATGTAATGGGACACACACACACCTTCCAAAAAGTTCAACTTTTGTCTCGTCAGTCCACTGTGTATTTTCCCAAAAGTCTTGGGGATCATCAAGATATTTTCTGGCAAAACCGAGACGAGCCTTTGTTCTTTTTGCTCAGCAGCGGTTTTCGTCTTGGAACTCTGCCATGCAGGCCATTTTTGCCCAGTCTCTTTCTTATGGTGGAGTCATGAACACTGACCTTAACTGAGGCAAGTGAGGCCTGCAGTTCTTTTGGAGATTGACTTGGCCAGTCTAAAACCTTTCACTTCTTGCCCCTGATGAACTCTTTTGTTGTTTTGGCAGTGTGTTTTGGGTCATTATCTTGCTGCATGATGAAGGATCTCCCAATAAGTTTGTATCTTTCTTTAAATTGGCAGACAAAATTTTTCTGTAGACTTCTGAGTTCATTTTGCTGCTGCCATCATCGTGTTACATCATCAATGAAGATTAATGAGCCCGTCCCAGAAGAAGCCATGCAAGCCCAAGCCATGACATTACCTCCACTGTGTTTCACAGATGATCTTGTATGTTTGGGATCATGAGCAGATCCTTTCTTTCTCCAAACTTTAGCCTTTCCGTTACTTTGGTAAAGGTTAATCTTTGTCTCATCAGTCCATAAAACTTTGTCCCACAATTTTTCTCTCAGCTTCACAATTGCTTGTTTTTCACCCATAGACAGCTCTCTGGTTTTCATGTTGGTTACACCTCTTAACTATAAATGCAGTTTGAACAGGTAAAACCCAAATCTGAAACTGAGCGTAGACATTCAGTGCTAATTATTGTTTGAATAATCATTGTGATAGGACACACCTGGGCAACAAAATACAAAAGGTGATATCTTCTAAGTTGTGTGTCAGATCCAGATGTAAATACCTGGAAATAAAAGCCGGCATGTAAATCTCTTGTCTATCTGGCCATATCTATCTAAAGGTATTAAAGCAGATAAGGTTTATAATGTATGTCCTACCCCACTTTTCCAAAACACTGCTGTGCTATATGGCGCTGTACTTAAATACATAAAAGGAAATTTGAAGCATAGTGAGGACTCAGCATACTAAAGAAAAAACAAATCTGCCATCAATCCCTTTCATCCTATGAAGTTGAAAGCTTTCAAGATCAAACATTTTCCCAGACCATGCTTTTCAGACATGTTGCATACTCATAAAGTAAATCTCCTCATAAAACATGAATATGACATCCTGCTTCATATGACTGTGGTATTTTGAAGAGAAGCAAGCCATAGGATGGGAGCTCAAACATGTTTCTTTTTGAGTAAACCTGAGGTAACCCTGCTGGAATGTTTCATTTCAGGTAAATCTGCAGCAAGCCCATGCAGTTTCTGTATTCTTCACAAGGTATGTCAGTCTCATTATAAAGGGTCTTCAGATGAATGCATACAAACAGTACACATGAATTTCATTTTATTCATTATTATGGACCCATGTAAAGTCAATGGCTTAGGATGTGGCATGATATACTCAGAAATAGTGATGGGAATTGCAAATAAATTAATCATTCTAGTTCATTAATGGTTCATTTAAGAATCATCTAATAAGTGCAAGGAATATGTTAAAGAAATGAAATTTCATTGCCAAATGATGAAATAATGTCATAATAAAAAATGATTACAAATTAGTTGTAAGATAAAAATGTGACCCTGGACCACAAAACCAGTCTTAAGTGTAAATTGAGAGGTATGCGTCATCTGAAAGCTAGCTGAATAAATAGGCTTTCCATTGATGTATGGTTTGTTAGGATCAGACAATATTTGGTTGAGATACAACTATTTGAAAATCTGGAATCTGAGGGTGCAAAAAAATGGAAATATTGAGAAAATCACCTTTAAAGTTGTCCAAATGAAGTTCTTAGCAATGCATATTACTAAACAAAAATGAAGTTTTGATATATTTACGGTAAGAAATTTTCAAAATATCTTCATGGAACATGATCTTTACTTAATATCCTAATGATTTTTGGCATAAAAGAAAAATTGATAATTTTGACCCACACAATGCATTTTTGGCTCTTGCTACAAATTGCCCAGCGACTTAAGACTGGTTTTGTGGTCAGAGTCACATATGTTTGATTTACTAAAGCAAACCATGTTCATTCTTTTAGAAATAAGACTACACCAGTTGTGCTGAATGTTTTGATTCACTAAAAATAACCATTTTATACTAAATTATTAGAGTCTACAGTGGTTGTGATCGGTGTCTTTGATTCTCTAAAGAAGAAATGGCTCATTAGAGTAATTGGTACAGAGAGTTGTACTACACTGGTAGTTGTGCTGACTATTTCCCGCTTTAGTAATGGTGTTGTAGCAGCACTGTATAAGCAGTGCAGCGTCAGGAGTATTTTTGTTTGGTGATCTGTCCGCATAAGGTGGACAAATGCTCATGCGAAAACCATTAATGTAGCCAAGCATCATTTGGTTGTGGTATTTTTTTTTAAATGAAACCGGCTCTGAATAACACTACCTATCTACAGTATACTCAAAAACACTCCAAAAATCTAATATAATAATTGCATCCAAACAGGTTTCCCAAAACTCCTGTTTTGCTCCTGTCTGACAGTTATTATAGGTACTAGGTAGTCCTGGCCCAAATTTAGGCCACTGGTTGGATAAGAACTTAACATGTTGGTCTGCTCAAACAAATAGCAGTGTTTTAAAAGAGGAACTGAGCAACAATGTTTACAGACATGTGAATTGTTTACTATATATGTCTCCGCACATTAAGCTGGAATAAAAGAAAGTATTTTAATATTGAATAAATTGCACAAGGGTTATTTCCCTTCCCAGACTACATTTACATTACATTGACTTTTTAAAGTATGAAACACATTAAGAAGGTACACAGAGTAAATGATATATGAGTCTAAGGCATTTCTCCCCCATGTTTCCTACGCATATGTTAGTGATATAATCTTAAAGAACACACCAGAATAAATCTGCTTAAAGCCTTTGCTCATTTCTCCGTATGGCTCAGCAACCTCGATTATGCTTAAAGCGCTGACATATTAGATCAGCCAAGAGCTTTGCAAGGTTCAAATCCATTTAGTCATATATCTTATTCCCTTTGCAAATTAACACCGTCTCTTACGATAGCGAAGATTTATGATGATGTCTTCTTGCTAAATAATTTAGCATGCTTTGAGAATAAAGAACGACTACACTCTGGCAGGATGAGAAATTAATCTGATATAATGATTTAAACATAAAAAATGTTGTTTTCATTGTACACTTTTGCCACATTTTATCATTGGTTCCAGTGTTATTTTAGTATTGTTTATATACTATTACAGTGTTATTTTAATATTCTGAAATAGCATTTAAAAAAATATATTTTTTAGTTTTCATTTTAGCTTTATTAAAAGTTTTAGTCATTTTAAAAGTTTTAGTAATTATCATTATTATTATTATTATTATTATTTAAATCACCAAGTGCACACTAGTAATTTCAGTTAACAAGACAACATTTCAAAGTTTTGCTTACGTTTCAAGTTTCTTTCCGTCTATATTAATTTTTAATAGTTTTAGCCAATATGGACTATTCTTAGTGAAATGTAAGACATGGTTTCTGAATATAAGCACTGCAGTCCAGGGTTTGAATATAGATGATTAATTAACTTGACTCAACTAACCTTGTTGTCATAACAACAATGTCTTACAAATGTCGGTCACTTGAAAAGGATCTCCCAGTTGACAGAACTGTACAAATCCAAAAGACTGATTCATACTAATCCTTCCTGTGTTAAACAAACACAGCCATTTGTCTCTGAAGGCTTCAAAAGTGTACATGTGTGTCTAACACTGTAAAAAAAAGACAAAAGTGGCCCTTGGAAGACGCAATGGACATTTTCACCAGTTTTTGTGCCTCAACACCAATTAGATGAGTAGCTATTATATTCTCTAAAAGACTTTGGCAACAAAAGAAAGGGAGAACACTCCTCTCCTAAGAGGTTGATGAAAGGATCCTGATGGATGTTCCGTCATGACAAAGAACATCCATCAATCTTTGGGCACCCGATGAGAGAGCGTGGAACGCACTGCATTACGCAAACTGCAGTTTGATTCACCTCCTCCTCTAGAAGAGCCACGTGCTGTCATGGCATCCCCAGGGTTCACTGATCACCCCAGGGGAACGCTGATGATTACGTTGGAGGTTTCTGATAGCACCTCTTTGAAGAGCTGCTTGCCTTCTTGAAGGATGAGTTCCTCATGGGAAAAAATGGTCTGTCACACTGCACCACCCCCTGCTGTCCCCACAATGCTTGCTAACAAGACGTACATCACACCTCGAAAGCCCTCATTCAGACTCTGTCACCATTCATGGCCATCACTTCCTTAAAGACAAATGCCTTCAGAAGGTCCCTTTCATCTTATTGTCAGAACTTCACTGTCTCCTTCCCAGTCGGGACCCTAAAGTGGAGGAATAGCCTGTTAGCGCTAGCTCAGGCCTTGACCCGAGGACCTCTCTACAAGGGGACCCCCCCTTCAGAACACCTTTGTTCCAGAGATCGGTGCCCCAAACAGAGGGAAATCAGACCCTGATCGGCTCTTGGAAGGCGGGAGCCACCAGGAGTGCCATTATGCTCCCATTCATGAGTTAGACAAACGGAGCAGAGTGGACTGGACGTTAGCGGCTCTTGTATGGGACAATGTCCACGCAGAGTGACAGCTCCAACTGAGAGTGGAATGCAGGCACATTAAGGCCCAGATATACTCACAGCACAATTCTTATTCGTTCTTCACTTAAGGGTAAAAAGAAATTTGAAATACCTTTGCAGTGGTATACTGTTTACAAACAACTCAATGCTGCCTATGCTGCTGGGATTGGTATTTAAATGAATATGTAAATATGTGCTACATGCTTCCTCTCAATAAGAATAAAAAAACAGTGGAGAGAAACAGCAGTTAAGAAAACTTTTGGTCATAGCCATGTGCAAGTTTATTCAAGTGTGATATTAGTATACTTCTTTTAATCTAAAAATAGGAAAGTATACTTTTAGTCTACTTTTTATGTACTTCTCAGAAATGGGCTTTATGTACTTTTCAGAAATATACTTAAAATGACATTTAAGTATACTTGACATAGAAAAAAATCTAAATATATTTGAGCTGTACTTGTGCTCCTAAAATCTGTGTTTTCATTATTATATGGTAGGGGGTGCTAGTACACATCTTCTGTACAGAATTAAAAAAAAAAAAACACACAAGTGAAGAAGAAACCAAAACAACAGATACTTCGACATGAAATCTAACATGATCATCAGACATAAAACTGTGTAAGGTTATGGAATAAAATGTCACCAATGAAGCGGTAATAATGACTGTCAAGCTTTGGGGTGTTGATTGACTCCATCTACGTTTTGATTATCATTCTGAATCCAATGCATAGTCTTTTTTTTCAGCTTTTTGTTCAAAATGTTATGTCGTTATTTTTTAATTTATGAAACTTACCCACATTCAAGTATTTAAAAAAGGAATGCATGAAGCTAGAATAAAATGTTTTTGTTTACAAGCAGATACTCTGTCCTTTCTTTTGATGTTTTGTATGTTCAGATATTCATACAACAAAATATATACAAATTAATACCTAATAGGGACATAGTTGAAGTATGATGTAAAGTTCACTTAAAAAAAAATTACGAGTATACTTTCAGTATAAAACTACTAAACTAGTAGTTTACTGAGACTATACTTCAAAGTGTACTATTAAGTGTATTATTAAAGTATTTAATTAGTAAACTATCAGTATACCTATAAGTGTAATTACAGTACAAGCTAAAAACATTGACGTAAACTAGTTGTGTACTCAAAGTTTACTACTGTTATACTTAAAGTATACTTAAATATACTAGAAAGTGGGCCAATTCAGTTTGTTTGCATGAGGTCTGGAATTCACATTTCTTTATATAGCACTTTGTGTAAAGGATTGCTTTAAAGTAAACAGTGTATTAAACATAAAAAAATACAGTGTCAGTGTCACTACCCGGTTGGACCTCAACAAACGGAGCAGAAGACGTAAACTAGAGAAGATTTCCATATCAAAGAAAGCAGCACCGCAGAGCACATCTACCAGTGATGTCAATCAAGGTGTTTACTTTCTGGAAAGTTTGTTTTGGCAAGCTGTTTTTAACTCACAAAAAAGATTTTTGCCAGATTTTTGTTCAATATGACTTCACAACAGTTCGTTCTTCTGTATACTGAATTGGTGCCTTTAGGGTTTGATTTTAGGAGTTGCTCAAATGCAAACTATGCATTACTATGTTGCAACAGTCCGAATGGTGGATAAGCTGTCCATGGCTACATCACAGAGAGCAACTTTTACATCAAATTTTTTGATTCACCAATATGCCATCCGTTTCAGATGTACTCAAACTGTCAGAGCAAATAGCAAGTTCACAGATCAATATTTTGGAACCAGCCCAACTGAAGTGTTTATCCTCTCTTTTAACTGTATGTGTTGGAGAGTCATGATGCCGCTCTTATTGATCAGTGCAAGCAAAAATCAATGCAACCGACTCATTTAGAGTTTGTGTTTGGCATTGAAAAAAAAGATAGATGGATGGTAGCTGGTTTGTATTTGAATATATTTTGGAATGTCATTTATTTCTGTAATACAAAGCTGATTTTTTTTTTATTTATTCCAGTCTTCAGTGTCACATCAAATGCTGAAAACATTCCAACATGCTGATTTGCTGTTCAGAAAACATTTATTATTATTACCGTAATTAATAATTTTAATAATAATTCATATAATAATTTAGCATACTAATTTTTATTTTAAATTGAAATAACATTTCACAATACTACTGTTTTTACTGTTTTTTGATTAAATGCAGCTTTCAAAAAAAACATTTAATAGATTGTAGTTATTACAGACTTTTAAACAGTACTATAATACTGTCTTTATAAAATACCAAATAAATACACGCCATATAAATAAAACACCAAAACGGCAAATGTCACTTGGTTTGATGTTTTGTAAAATAAAGACATCCATGCATTTTGCAGTGTGACTTAAGTGTTCACATACTTTTGGGGGCCTGAATTGCTTCTTTATTCTTCTGTTTTCCTTTCATGGTGGATCTATTATGAGTACAGAAAGAAATGATGTTATATATATCTCCGGTGCTCACAGGGACCTTTTTATTGGATCCAGCCCTAACAAAATACTTTGAAAATACTTATAATAATATAGAAACATGCTGGTCCCTTTTCACACTGTAAAAAAAGAAGAAACCCCTAAACGTCTTAAGCTAAATCCAGCTCCAAGTGTCTTTCTCAATGACCCCACCTCCCTTTCCCCTCATGATGACCGTCTACAGAGGAAGAGATCCATCAGGTCTGATTGGTCTCAGGCTACTGTTTCTCTCATCTTATTCACTCGGCTCTTTAGGGGGCGTCAGAGTGCCTTGTTAGGACTGCTCAGACCTCACAGGATGAACCCTGGAGGTTACTGAGGGGTACTCAGTAACAATGGCAAGAAGGGCGGGGGGGTGATAACCCCTCTTCAAGTATTCCCGCCAAGACCTCAGGAGACACAGAGGTGATGAGTAAGATTGACATCCTCCCTTTAGTGTTTAATCTGTTTCCCAGTCTCGGCGATAGGGTGGTGGTTCATTTAGTTACAGCATGTTTAGTTTATTAGTGTCGTGTTAATATATACATCAGGCCGTAACCACAACAGAATTTTAATAGATCAACAGTAAATACCATTTTGAATTGAATGGGATTCAGGTAATTCATTATTTAATGTGGCATGATGAGCATTTTTCTGTTTTGGGTTTTTAAACAAAACGATTTTTCTAATTCCTTTAAGTGAAGATCATTACCACTGGGGTCTGATTTTTAGTTATATTTTATGCACCCAAAAAACTGGTCCCCCCATTAAAAAAATAATTAAACAACAACGTACCCACTGCTTTCTGTCACATCCAATTAAATTTTAGCAAAACTAAATGTACACTGTGCATTATCTGAAAAGAAACTGGCTATTAAAATACAGCTGAACTTGAGTTCACAGATAAAATACACACAAATTGTAATACATTTTTATTGAATTCTTAATATGAGTTCAAATTTTGAGTTAATATAAAATATAATATAAATTAGTTCATCTTTTCTAAATACATGTAAAAATACTTAACACTAAATGATTAAGATAATTAAACGTGGTTTTAATCTTGCTTTTAATAAATATAACATTCAATACACTGTTAATGATTTTGAATTAAGTTAATTATTTATTATAAGTTAATTATCTTACCTGTAAAATGTGCCTCAGTAATGAAACTGCAACATTAATTTTTAAATAAGGTGAGGACAGTGTCTCTTTACACTTTTTTTAGTGTAGGGTGCTAGGTGTTGCTAGGGTGTTGTGGATGGGTGATAAGCCACTGCTTACTGGCATTACCGTAAGAACCCACTCTTTTATTTGCTCACATGCATCAAAAACAGCTTCTTCAGTTTTCTGCATTAGGTAACGATCTGAAACATCCTCAACAGGCTGCTTCCCTAGTTTACTGAACTGACATGTGCTAAATAATGGCACTAGTATTGTCTCTTACAGCTGCCTTACAGCAGAATCTAAACTGTCTTAGATGAGTTTCTATAATTGCTTCTTATATTTTCCTGTTTGACACAATACAGCACTATAGAAATAAAGGTGACTTGCCTTGACTAATTACCTATAGCATCACTTTCAGCAGTGCTGCATGATTCACAGCCTCTTCTTCATGTCAGAACGCTGACACGTGGCCATGGGGATATTGTATCACCTGGTGATGTCCAATATTTTTAGAAGCACTTTAAGTATCTCTGCTATTAGGTTCTCAATGGAGCGCCTCTTGGCATTACTAGAGATCCATCTTTTGCAAAGACTATTAAGAATGGCAACCTGCTGGTTAAGCTAGACAGGACTGTATTAGTCAGTATTTTTCTCTTTGAGTCTTTTGAAAGACCATCTTCTGAGCCTTTGCAAAGACCTTAACGGTGTTGAAGCATCAGTCTAAATCTGATACTGTTTGTCCTGATCCTCCCTGCGCTTATCAAAATTAGCTTTGCCACACTAAACCCGACGCTTAATCAGGCCTCCCTTACCAGGAAACAATAAATCTTGGCATAAGTGCTGGCTAAGTGGGAATTAGTCTCTTTTGAGTCTGTCTCTCTCCCATCGGCCACTATCTGCAGCGAAAACAGCTGGGCTGCATTACACGGAGGGAAGGGGGTCTGAGTTTCCTTCCTTAGGAAGACGCTGTCTGCAGAAAAGCCCCAGGGCAGGCTATTTTGGCTCTGCAACAGACCACTTAAATGTGGCATGTACATGTGGCTGCCGTGGTTCATTAATAATGGACAGCTTTACCGCCAGCTGCTGTTATAGGATGATGGGGAAGGCAGCACTGGAGAAAGTCAAGGAGGATGTGGCATTTTGATGATGAAATCAACAAGAGGAAACTCTATACGCCTCAAGAAGAACAAAATGTATCAAATTATTCAATACAAGAACATGTTCTACGTGAATGCCCCAAAATCTGCTTCAGAATGATTGATAAATCAAAAAATAAATAGTAATTGCTTATATTCAGTAATAAGGAAATGAAACAATTTCATGGATCCAGTTATTATATTGCACTTTATACAATGCAAATGGTTTCAAAGCATCTTCACACTAATAAACAGAAAAATGATAGTGTTAGTGTAAAAATGATTGATTCTGTTATGAAATGAATCAAATATGAAATAAATGTCAGCTATAAAACTATAATTATCAATTATGAAATATGTTCAATTCAGCTACAAGTAACTCTATAAGGAAATAGTGCCAAAGTCACTTTTTGTAATATTTAATAATGCCATTTAACTATATCTTCATTTGGGTGCTTTGCCTGCAAAATATTGATGTATTGTGATTAATTTCATTAAGCAGTTAGCATATCATGTAATTATTTGATTACATTTTTAATTGATTTACTTTCATAATACTGTTATAATATGGTTTCATAATATCCATATATTTGTATAGATTGATACATTGGTGAATGGAACAAATAGAAAATATACATATCATATGATATAATTTTACTTTTAATTATACAATTTATATTTGTATCTTTTCCATTTTAAATCTCTTTTGTTCAATTTTTTTTTTTTAATTGAACACTACACTACATTCTACAATAAATGCAATATATATTTAGATTAGTTTTACCACTGCAATGAGTAATGGCTAAAAAGAAAGCGTGTGTCTGTATTTCATCATAGAGGTTGCACAAATCAACGGCATGTGACCTTTGAATAATCTATTGACCCATGACTGTCAGAAAGAAAAGTTTTGTCAGATTGCCATTGACCTTTTATGCTTATCTGACTTGTGTCACCTGGGTCGCCTTTTGAAATTTTACACACCCGTTTATTGGTGCTGATAAACTGCGGCTTAACAAAGACATAATTTACCTGATATGCAAGTAGGAGAGTGAACAGCTTTGCCAAAATATATGACAAAGTTATGAATTGTTGTATATTTTGGCAAACATTTAATACATGAGTACTAAATATGTTTTCATGTACTTTTTGAAGAAATAATAAGACGGCATAGTTCTTTAAATCATTGATAAGCTACGCTTGCAGGATTGTTCCAGACACCTACATCAAAGGCAACACAAACATCATCAAGAACATCAAAAACGGAGATTTATGAGAAAGAAATCCCTGAGTGTAAGCTCTGGGACAACATCCCTCAAAAAGAAGCCTTTTGCAAACAGAATTCTATTCCCAAGTCTCTTATGTCACTTGTTTATGAAACATCAAAAAATTATTCATCCCACCTAGCTGATCTAACCCTCCCAAAGCCATCTTCCAATTTTAGCAGCTGTAAGTTAATGCCTCAGTCTCACACAGAGTATTCTAGAAGCTTTGATCACTACATTGCAGGAAACAACCAAAAATTGAACAGCCTCTGCAGGCAGGACCTTAAAGGAACACCCCAAAAATTGAAAATCATTTCCATACAATAAAAGTAGTGAATAAGGATGGGTGCTGTTGTGCTCCGAAAATACACCATATCACAATTCATCAGAAGACCATTCATCAACAGACTAAAAGTTCACTGAAAATGTTGCTCTTCTCTGTAGCTTTTTGAGTGAACTCATTTTTACAAGTCAGCTGAACAGAGCTATACCAAAATATTCAACTTTAACCACATTCAATAGTTGTTAAATGCCAAAATGAATTACTGCAGTTTTCTCTGCTTGCCCGTGATGTCAAGCTCTGGGTGTCATGGAAATTATTATGTCATTCACCAAACGCCCTGAGTGCAAGCTATCACCTGGTTTCTATGGCAACAGAACCACGTTAGCAGCTTCCTTCCTGTCTGAATGTGTCACCACACTCACTTGTAAGGCTGAACCTTTGTTTATATGAAAAGTCACTCATCTGCTGTCAGCTGCCTGACACTCAAAAACTTCTCAAAAAGTGACCTTTTAAATTTAGTTAGAACAATTTGAGCATCTGATCGTTGTATCCATTCCATCATCGAGTGTCAAGCATTACATTTTCCACTGTTTGTGCTACGGACATAAATGATACCTTCATGTACTGTTTTAGGAGAAAACAATCATGCTGTTGCTTTCCTACGTCATCGGTTTAGCTGATAAAAAAGCAAAGCAAAAATAAATAAATAAATCAAACAAAACAAAAAGCATTGACTATTATACCATTATATTGTTTGACTAATGATCATTATCATTCACCCAAAAAAAGAAAATTTTGTCATTATTTAATCATTCCAAACCTGTATGATTTTTTCTTCTTCTGCAGAACATATAAAAGATATTTTAAAGAATGCTAATAGGATTAAAAAAAATAACTATGAACCATTTCTCAAAATTTCTTCTTTTATGTCCTATGGAAAAAAAGTCATGCAGATTTAAAATGATATGAAAATGAGTAAGGTTATTTTATATACATTTTTGTGTGAAAAATCCTTTTAAGTGGGAAACTTTTGACTTGAGTCAGCAACCACAAAAACACCCTAGCAACTCCATAGCAATGCTCTAAAAATTTAGCAAGCCCATATCAACATTTTTTTAATCACCCACAACACCTTTATCATGAAAGTAACTTTTGCACAGTCTAAAAATCAAAAAAAAAAAAAAAAATGTTTTCTTTTCAGTACCCCATAAAAGAAGTGTGCTAAATATTACTGATTGCACACAAATCTTGAAAGCATAGTTTAAAAAAAAAACTGTATTGCATATAATATAATATAATATTAATTCATTAGCTTTAAACATATTTAAAAGACATAGAATTACAAAATTACATATAAAGGTATTCTATATGTCCTTGAGTGTTTAAAAAAAACCTTAAATTAAACTAATCTCACTTTAAAATATAATTTTGAGATTTTGTCATTTCAATTTGTCATAACTATTTTTTTATTTTTATAAATTGTCGAGACAACAAGAAAATTTTTGTTTATTGGCCCTCAGCTGAAAGGTAAATGAACTATAACTATTGTTTCAACCCAAAAACGGATGTTGAAACAACTGCATCACACCAAAAAATGAAGATAAAACTATTTGAAGGTAAAGTTTTTTAAACTGACTCAACAGATTGTTTTTACAGTGTTTATTATTGCCTCTTTAGGTGCTGACGTGTTCTACTTTTTCAATCTTAACGTTAAGATGTTCCTCTATACTGAGAAACATAGTTGTATCAGATTTGACTGTAGAAAACATTATCTTAAACCTAAGTTCTAGGAACTGATGGATAAAACTGCTTGTCCTTCATACACAAACACAGGACTGTGCTGCGTAATTACGTGTAGTTGTTGGCCCAGATTTGAACAGCTGGTTGTGGCAGTTAATGGACGTCCAGCTTGGCTCACGGCTCAAGTCATCTCTCTATTAAATTGCCAGCTAAGGAGAATTGACCACATGGTGTTAGCTGTCTTTCTCTCCCTAACTGCATTCATACAAACATAAACAGACGTACAGTGCTGCATACACATCATGCACAGGGACAAACGCACACCAGCCCATGTGAAAGCCTTCGTTCTCACAACAACACCTGCCCAGAGCACAGCTGACATGCAGCACACACTACATCCACAAGTGACATAGAGCCATCCATACACCTGCGCTTGACTGCAAGCCTCCTTAATGAACACGCAGAAGGAGTGACACTCTCGCTGACTGCTTTGGCATAGTGCCAGTTCTTGATCCTGCATGATCGGGCTTGAGTGAGTATCACCATGGCAACAGGAACGCCATTGTTGCCAAGGGAGCAGCTGGCACATGGTGGCAGATTAGCCCTCAAACAGATTTACTGGCAGAAAGAGAGAAAGAGAGAGAGTGGACTCTTAAACTAAGGGCAAGAGGCGAACATTTGTATTTACAAATGACAACTTTTGTTAGTCTGTCTGTCACTTAAGAGGAACTACAGCACCAAAGTGATTGGGATTCATGAAATCAACAGTATAGAAGGACAGAAGTTAAGATATTATTACTACAGGATAGAGTTTTTTCCTTGTACTAAGAGTCCAGTTGTATCAGGAGCTAAACAGGCTTTAAGCCATTTACTATATGGGCACCGTTCATGTTTGCTTATGTATATATCTTAGAAATG
This sequence comes from Barbus barbus, assembly GCF_936440315.1. Classification (NCBI taxonomy): domain Eukaryota; kingdom Metazoa; phylum Chordata; class Actinopteri; order Cypriniformes; family Cyprinidae; genus Barbus; species Barbus barbus. The sequence goes on from NC_136724.1 coordinate 9,558,121, forward strand.
CCTCACTTTCTAAAATGTACCATGATATTGGACATGGTATTTTGGTAATTGCAAGGATGGTGATACTATGGTATTTTTTGAAGGTCTTTGGAATAACGTGTAAATGCCATGGTATATAAGATATGAAAGAAGCACCACATTCATGTCCACAACATTTAATGAAGAGCATTAAACTCAAAAATCTGCTAATATTTTTCAAGCAATTCTGAAGATTTACACTGCCGTTCAAAAGTTTGGGATCAGTAAGATTTTTTTATGTTTTTTTTTAATGGAGTCTCTTATGCTCATCAAGGCTGTATATTTATTTAATCAAAATACAGAAAAAAACAGCAATATTGTGAAATATTATTGCAATTTCTAATATTTGTTTCCTATTTTAATATAGGGTAGAGTGGGGGGAAAAGCCCCCCTTAAGGATAGTGTCATTTTTTGTCTATGAAGCAAAAGTTAAATGTGCTCAGAAAAGTTATCATAGTTTTAGTGACAATGACATAAATTATAAACCAAGTATGAAAACTGTCCAGAGTTTTCATCTTATTAGATTTTTAACAAAAATTTAATTTGTGCCCAGGCGGCGTTTTACCCCCCCTTGTTAAACACCCCCATGGGTGGGGTAAAATGCCCCCCCAGTCTGACAAAGCAATTTGCTTTAAACACTTACAGCAAAATCAGAGTACAGACAGTTTTAGCTTAAAAATATAATTTTAATATAACATATTTTTTTATTAAATAACACATACACATATCTACAGGCCCTACTGTTCTCATATCATATATAACTGTGATGTTGTACAAAACAACAAGCTTTAAAACACTGTTTTCTTACTGCTGAAAATTAGATCATTTACTGTGAAATCCGCTTTCTCTCCGGTACATCACCAGTGTAAGCTTCATGGAGAAAAATTATACATCACTCTTGTCAACTTAGTCCATAGTTACAATAAAAATTTATCTTGACTTTATATTGTGGTTATTTTGGGAAAAACAGTAGGGGGACGTTTCCCCCACTCTACCCTACTTTAAAATTAGAGTTGCACATTATCGGATCAATATCGGAATCGGCCGATAATGGCTTAAAATGTAAATATCGGCATCGGCCCAATATGAAAAAGTATGCCGATATGTCTTGCCGATAAGAGGAATGCAGTTTTTTAATGCTTTGATTAATTCTTAGTCTGGTAGAATGTTAAAAATGCACCACACTGTAAAAAATACATCCGTAAAATAACTGAAAAAGTACTGGCAGCTCATTACACATGACATTATCCATTAATTTTATGGACCTTTCTGTTAACTCTAAAACACAATGCAATGAAGTGTAAAATTCTAAATACCTGTAAAAATCAATATGGAATATTATACAGAATATTGTGCCGTATTTTTACAGATTTCTTTTAGATTGCATGTTAATACATCTGATCCGGTCATTGCAAAATGTTACCACCACAGCACTTTTTTTTTTTTTTTTTGTCTGTCTGTGCTTGATTTCCCATGTCAATTTAATCTTTTAGTGATCTGGTTGACACTGATGACATAGACATATTTAAGTGCTGGTGGTCTGGCCTCCCCAATTCAAGATTCATGGCCCTAGTTGATCTCTCAATTAAAGCAGTAAAGGCTCCAGTATTTCATATGCACAGCCTAAGAAATATATCTATTACTAGCCATGGACAGGTCTGCCATATTAAATGGCCAACATTAATTATTCTCATGCTCATTGATTTACATCTGCAGTGTCGTCACTGCCAGACAGTCCACCGGGTCGCTGAGATAACAAACAAATTACCGGCCGTGGAGACATGTCTAGATGAGATGTTTTGACATTACCTTTCGTGTTCCCCGACTCAGGATAAACAAAAGAACTGATACTATGCATCCCAAATACAAAATCTGACATGAAAGGTCATTCGTGAATATGCAGAGGATCTGAAGCACTTTAGAGAGACAGAGATGCTCTGACGCAAGAATACCTTTATTAATGTAAATTGGCACTAGTTATGCTTGCAAAGATACATGACAAGAATTTTATTAGAGCTGCTTTTTTCACAGATAGTTGTGCCGCCGTAGACTCAGCCTCCATTAAAGCTTTTTTATGTGGGCCATTTCTGAGATTTATTGAGTTTTATAGCACCTTCACAAAAAGCATAGGGGACATATACTGCTCTTCTAATGGACAAGCTTGCAATTTAGCAAGTTAATGCAACCACACTGTATGCAATTGATGGATGACTTCTGCTCTAGGGAGCAGCTTGGCATTTAGTAATGGAAATATAACCACTGAATCTTTCTTATAAGGTGTGTGCATAATGAAAATCATGAAATAATCATAAAAGTAAGTGTTTTATTCAATTGTGTATATAATAGCACAGTTGGAACCTTGTAAATGTATGCAAATCCTGATTTATTCACTGTATATTGAGGTTATTATTGCTTCTTCATTAGCTATATTTTCACAAATTAAAACATCTAACACACTGGCAGCACATTATCATTACTTTCATTTGTAATTTGACATACTCATTGAAAGATGATGCAAGGATACAAGTTCAGTTATAGGTTACATTTACATCCCACTTGATTTTTATTACACAATCTGTTCATTGAGTTCACAGAGAGAATGACATGTAGGCTATTTTCTAATATTACATAGATATTTTTTTATATGTCTAATGTTTTCAAACTTTTTCATTAACAAACTAGGAGTATTGACTTTTAACTATAACACTAATTCACCACAATTAATTTTGCAACTCAAGAAATTTCAAGAACTTGATTTTGTTTATTAGATTTTTTGAGTTACATTATATTAATTTAAGTTATAATTTATTAATTTCAATATTTTTCAGTAATCATGCAACCCCCTTGGAAGTTTGCATTAGCAACCGAGTTGAGTAAGTGCAATCTTATATATGAAAGATAAAAATCAAAATCACACCTTAGTGCTTATATTACTATGTTTGATTTCTATTTTGATTTCCAGTGTGCATGTCAAGTATTAATCCACTGTCTCTCTTATGAAATGTATTAATATCATTAAAAATATGTCTTTAATGTTTGATTGACAGTAAGAATATTAAAATAACATATTTAACTTTACCAGTTTTCCCCTGTATTCATCCGAAGTGATATTTTAAAGTAGTCTGGCAGTGTTCCTTTAATATTCATGCTTCTACTCTTCATCCCTTGAGACTAAATGTAATGAAGCTAATTCTGCAGAGATGTAAACAAAGATCAGTAATAGGGCTTAAATCCAGCTGCAGTATTGTTCTTTAGGGAGGACCTGTTTGGACATGCCTGAGGAAACATTTCATCTGATGTGGAGATGTGACCAAGAGTGACTGCTCATTTAAGGGACTCTCTCTCTCTCTCTCTCTCTCTCTCTCGCTCTCTCTTTCTCTCTCTCTCTGTGTGTGTGTGTGTGTGTTTTTACACAAAGCAAGTGTCTGTACATTCACACATTTGCCAGGTGCTTTTATCTAAAACCACACGATGGCATTTAAGATACACTTTTTATCAATTCAGACATTTCTTGGGAACTGAGTCTATTACTTATTTTCCTGAGCTACAAGAGATTATTTTCCAGGTCACATAGAAATTAACATAATAACATGTTAGCTTTGTATTACAATTAAAACTCATTAAGCTAGATTAATTGATTCACAGCTTCACACAACATTTTGGTGAACACAACTACAATAATGTGTAGCTTAACTGAATTGATTTGGATTTTGGGTCATGGTAGGGCATGGTGAAAACATAGGATGACCCTTGACATGGCTCTCACCCTATGCCCTGTCATTACCCCTTCAGTGTGTTAAGAGATCAGCCACAGCTGTTCCAGATAAACTTTACTTCAGAGGTGTCATCATTTGGACAGAGAAAGCAATTAACTCATATCACAATCTTTTGGTAATGGCCACGTCATCCTAACCTTTCTAAACGCAGAGGGATAATTTACAGCTTCCTTCTTTTCAGTTGCTCACAGTAATTATTTTGTCGCATTCATATCCTGGTCATGACCTCTGTGGCGAGACTGGGACATATCCGCCACCATTTGTCATTTTTTTTTAATATACATCTCTATCTAAAGGAAAAGCGTCTGTCTGGAATGACATAGCTAGGAAACAGAATTCAGCATGTTTTGAATGCTGATGTCTTCATTTTGAATTATTTGCACTGAAATCCAATACAATATACAGTACTGTAAAAGTCTTGCAGTCTTTCCAGAATGCTATAGCAACTTTTTCCTTAGTTATATTTTTAACCCAAAAGGAAAACTACATGATTACTGACTTTCTTTCCAATTTAAAGGATATTTCACATGAAAAATCACAGAATATTCTGTTATTATTTACTCAATGTCATGTCATTTAGTCATTTAGCAGACGCTTTTACCCAAAGCAACTTACAAATGAAGACAATGGAAGCAATCAAAATCAACAAAAGAGCAATATGCAAGTGTTATTACAAGTCTCAGTTAGCCTAACGCAGTACACATAGCAAGGATTTTTTATTCTATAATAAATAAAAAGAAAACAGATAGAATATAAAAAATAATAGAGCAAGCTAGGGTTAGAGGCCTTTTTCTGCTTTTTGTTAATTGTATAATAAATAAAAAGAAAACAAATAGATGGAATACAGAAAGAATAGAGAAGTTAGTGTTCGTTAGTTTCTTTTTTTTAATAAAACAAGCAGTTAGGAAATGAATAGAGTGCAAGTTTAAAGGTGCTTAAAAGTTTTTTTTAAAGAATAGAATTAAAATAGAGAGTGCTAGAGTTAGAGGGTCAAATAAAAATGGAAGAGATGTGTTTTTAGCTGATTCTTGAAGATGACTAAGGACTCAGCTGCTCCATTTGATTTGGGCAGGTCATTCCATCAGGAGCGAACATTTAATGTACAAGTCCATGAAAGGGATTTTTTGCCTCTTTGGATGGCACAATACTGTGCAGAACGCAAGCTTCAAGAGGACACATAAGTCTGAAGTAATGAATTTAGGTAAAGGGGTGCAGAGCCAGTGCTGGTTTTGTAGGCAAACATTAATGCCTTGAATTTTATGCACGCAGCTATTGTTAGCCAGTGCAAATTGATAGAGGTGTGACATGCATTCTTTTCGGCTCATTAAAAATTAATCTCGCTGCCGCATTCTGCATTAATTGTATAGCTTTGATAGAACTGGCTGGAAGACCTGCCAAGAGAGCATTGGACAGAACAGTCCAGAACAGCAAGAAATGTCTTTTAGACAAGTGAGTTGTGAGCAGCTATCATCAGATCATCAGAATGGAATGAGAGATAGAATCAGCATAGCAGTGAAATGAAAAGCGATGTTTCTGAATGCCCTTTTCCAATAGGGTTGACAGGAGGATCTGGTTAACCGTGTCAAAAGCAGCAGAAAGATCCAAAAAGATAAATATAGAAGATTTGGAATTCGCTTTTGCCAGTCTTAGGACTTCAACAACTGAGAGCAAGGCAGTCTCAGTTGAATGTCCACTTCTGAAACCAGACTGGTTGCTGTCCAGGAGGTTGTTCTGTGTGAGAAAGCAGAAACTTGTATTGTTGCTTATTAAAAGTCTGTTATGTCTCTTATGCTCACCAAGGATGCATTCATTTTATAAAAATGCAGTGAAACTGTAATATAATGCAAAACAGGTGTTCCTGAAGCTCAGACAGTAGAGTTTGGCTCTAGCAATGCTAAAGTGATGGGTTCAATTTCCAGGCAATGCAGGAACTGATAAAAATGGATAATATGCATTGTGAGTGGATTTGCTTATACAAACCTCCGTCAAATACATAAATACAGGCTATATTCACTGATCAGCCGGCAGGGATTGTAGGTGGGGGGAGTGGATGTCCAGCGCTCTCTCCACCCTCAATACCACGACTGAGGTGCCCTTGAGCAAGGCACCAAACCCCCAACAGCTCCCCGGGCGCCACAGCATAAATGGCTGCCCACTGCTCCGGGTGTGTGTTCACGGTGTGTGTGTGTTCACTGCTGTGTGTGTGCACGTTGGATGGGTTAAATGCAGAGCACGAATTCCGAGTATGGGTCACCATACTTGGCAGTGTCACTTCACTTCACTTCACTTCATAATACAGTGTAGGTCTCCCTTGTGATGCCAAAACAGCTTGGATTTGTCGAAGCATGGACTCAAGAAGACTTCTCAACATGTCATGTGGTCTGTGGCATCAAGAATTTAGCAGCAGATCCTGCAAGTTGTGATGTGGGGCCTCCATGGATTGGATTTGTTGTTCCAGCACATTCAATAGATGTGTATTGAGATCTGAGGAATCTGGAGTCCAGGGCAACACCTTGAACTCTTTGTCATGTTCCTCAAGCCATTCCTGAACCAACTTTTTTATGAAGTGTGGCAGAGTGCTGAAGAGGCCACTGCTATCAGAAAACACCACTGCAAAAAGGGGTGGACATGGTTTGACTCTGCAACAATCTTTAGGTAATCTTTACTCAAGGTTTCCCAGCAGACCATTGTCCAGAGCATAACACTGCTTCCGTTGGCTTGCCTTTTTACCATAGTGCATCCTGCTGCCATCTCTTCTCCAGGTAAACAATGCACAAAAAAAAACAGCATATGCGAGTTAGGTATGTTTTGAAGCACGCTAGCTGGTTTGAGCTGGTCTAAGTTCTTTAGTTGGTCATGAGATAGTTTAAGCTGGAAGCAGGAGCTAGTTGCTCAGGACCAGATTATTACCAGCTCAGGACCAGCTTAAACCAAACTACTATGCTTTAAAACATACCTAACCAGCATACACTTTTTTTTCAACAGGGCATACACACCTGGCCATCTACCTGATTCATCAGACCAGGTAACCTTCTATTAGGAAACCGCCACATGGTCCATTTCTGATGCTCACATGCCTGTAGTTGGTACTTTCGATGAAGGGTCATCATGGGCACTGCAGCCATGCTCTCCAGCCATGTAGCCCCATACACAGCAAACCTCGATGGGCTGTGTGTTCAGATACATTTCTATCTTGGCCAGCATATTTCAGATGCCAGCAAGTTTCAGCCACAGAATTCAACAATTTCAGCCACAGAAGCTCTTCCATGTGATTGGACCAGACACACTAGCCTTCATTCCCCACATGCATCAATAAGCCTTGGAAGCCCATGATCCTAATGCCAGTTCACAGGTCCTTCTTTGCGCTGCTTTGGTAAGTACAAACCACTGCATTGCAGGTACACCCCACAAGACTTGCATTTCTTTTAAATGCCTCGAACAAGCTGTCTATAGTATCACTTTGTCAAAGTCACTCAGGTCTTTTCACTTGCCCATTTTTTACTGCTTCTAACACATGGAATTCAAGAACTGACTGTTTACTTGCTGCCTAATTCATCCCGACACTTGCTAGGTGACATTTTAATGATATAATCAATGCTATGCACTTTACCTGATCAGTGTAAAAAGATGTAAATAAAATCTCAGAATTTGAATCAATGCTTATTTTACACAATATTTAATAAATTAAAAACAGACTGCTGTAAATAAAAATTAAAATCCATTGACAAGGTTGTCAGTAGATTTCTGAACTAACACGAGTTTCAATGGCCACTTTTGTTAAGAGGAAAAACAGGCACAGTTATACATGCCAAATATCAATCAGCCTGGGTAATATATCACTATTCTGTAGTCACCCACTTAAAAGCCACAAATCCTGTCCATTTCTCTTATTGCATGTGGCCAAATTAGAGTGTAAAGGGAATAAGCTGTTCAGTGTGCGAGAAAAGAAATAAATCAGTAAGTGTCAAAGTACTTGACTCCAGCCTGGCTACTACGTGACCTACACTGAGGACAGCTTCTACCTACCGTACATTATAGCAGTGATTTAAAGCCTGACTAAATTAATGAGGCATTTTTCTGGGGCATTTTTCTAGTGTTATTTCTGTACATTGGGCCGATGGCTGAAGCTCGTCTCCAGTGGGAGGTTGGCCCAGACTCAACTATGCCGTAAAGCTGGAAATCATTTCTGGCAGTCTGTTGGTGGATGGTTGGGGCTACCATGCTGCGGCGTTTTCATTAACCCCACTGTGGCTCAAAGAGAAACATGCAGGAGGAGAGCAATTTGTCTGCAAGGATCTCCGTCACTGAAGAACGGGAGTGGAGGCTAGACAGATGAAGGCGAGCGATTTAGCATGCACAACGTCTTTGTGTGGGGTCACGAAGGCTTCGGGGCTTCCTGAGATTATTATAGCGGTGATTATCAAACGTCTGCACTTTATCTTTAGAATAATTTAATCTCTGCAGAGTCAAAAAAATTCCCAGTGCTTGTTTTCTTTGTAAATTATTCCCATGTTACAAATAAATTAACTTATCTTTCAAAGAGTCAGCTGGTAAATGGAGTGAAATTATATTTCCTTTCACTTTTTTATTTTTTTGACTGACCACAAAAAGCAGTAAAGAAAGGAAAGTTATTTCCTTTTCTAAGGGCACAAATGGTGGGAGTTGTGTTCTTTGCTTTTTATAGTGTCTTTGGGCTGAACGCTTTCTGCCCAAACTGTTCTGGGGTTTGTAAATTAAAAGCATATAATTTCTTTGTGGAGCTGAGGTCTGAATCCGCCTCTGTTCCAATGGAAGTGAGTTATGTAATCTTACCGAAGGCCTTCGCTGTTGGTTGGCGCATGTCCCTGAGTGAGGTTGGGCCGGATTGGCACATTCAACCTTGTTCTTGGCACCAGCTGTTCGGCTGGATACTTCAGCAGCTGAGACCTTTGTTGCACTGTTTTTCCTTCTTTTTCTCCTGTTTTTTCCCTTTCTTTCTTAGTAGATAGATTTTTAAAGGTCCACTTCAGTCAGCACAGTTAAATCTGTCTTGTATCCTTTTCTAACTACACATGCTTTCAGATTTTACAGACTTGTGCGTCACCGTCTATTTGTTGCCTAATTGTATCTTATTGCGTTTTTGAGATGCATGCTGTTTCACACTTGTTATAATTCCCTTGGTCCATCTTTTTGCACACTCTCCATTTCCAAATTTCCCTCCCTTCCTCCATCTGTCTCATTTTTGTCTCTATCTCCATGTTTTAGTGGTAGTTATACAGGAAGTTGATCAATGTTGTGCAGCTGACTAGCACCTGCTCTCCATGTGCGTGTCCCAGCGGTCCCTCTTCATTCAGTTTGCTGCTACTGTAGCCTGATCAGTAAAAAAAAAACAAAAAAAACCTCCCACCTGTTCCAGCTCTCCACCAGCAACTGCCTGTTGCCTCTTTTCTCTTTTTTCACCCTCTCTCGGTTATCCTGTAAGCTCCTGGCCTTATGTAAACAGATGACGCAAATCCTTAACGGCTGCTGTTCCGGCATAATGACCCTCTCCTAAAATCATTTGCCTTTTGTGACTTTCATTTGTAATCCAAATCCCTTCCGTTGCAACGGCAGGCCACTTCGTAGACCCTTAATCTGCAGTTATTGGGCAATTAGTTAGGCATTAAATGGTAAAAGTTGACACTATGCCAGTATACAGACAGCAGTGTATATTAATTAACTCTTTATTTGAGAGCAGCTAAGCCTTCGGATTTCATTTTTCTACTTGGATATACAAGAAACTTATACATTTTTGACACAATTATTTGACACATTTCTATCTTTTTTTAATTTTTATTTATTTATTTTTTGTTTTGCAAAATGCTGCGATGAAAGTTCTTTAGATACTGTACATTGATAGAGCTAGCTGTATTTGGCTGCTAATTTGGTTAAATCAAATTGCTGTGCTACAAGTGGATAACTCAAGAACAGTCATGATTGATTTGTTCTCTTTTGGGTACAACAGTAATTGATGGAGCTCATTACCGCTCTGTTGTATCAGAAAGAATGAATGACATTCCTCCCCTGTCTATCATGCTGTCATTGCTCTGTGTAATAGCTAATAAAGTCACTGGCGACCTTTCTCCATCTGGAATTCACAATGCATTGCCAAATAGTCATCCTTTTAATTGGGTGGCATATATTTCATATTATTATATTTTATATTATACATTTCTTGCAAAATTGCACATAATGTTATATTTATTTTTTACATATTACTTTTGTATAATACTGGAATCATTAAGTTATTTAAAAATACATTTATATTGGACATTTTTTGTGGGGCATGAGGTCAAAAATGTGGTGCAACACTTTGGCATAACTGTTTGGAATGTTTGTTTTATTTTTATTAAAAAAGAAGCTGTACATTTTACAGACATTTGTCAGACAAATCAAAATCAGTGTAGTGTAATCAACATGCAGGAAGCTATTTTGTTGGCGTGTCACAAGAAAACTATTAAACAGGAAATCATATCACAGATCGTCCCTATATAACCTCATGCATACACACATATAAGAAATGTTGATAGATTATATTTGTTATTATAGTTGTAAGGAAAATAATTTTGTAATTTTTTCTTTATGGTTACACAATTGGCATTTGTAGTCAATACATTTACAAATATTTGTAAAATAGTATAAATAGCTTTTATATGAACCCATCATGAACCAACATTTCTAAGAACACGTGAACACTTGTAAAAATATTTCTCTTTGTATTCAATTTTTATAATCTTGGACAGTCTTTGACCCTTTTTATTTCTTGTAAGATATCAAATCCACTTAAATTGGCCGCTTTAGAGGGGCTTGAGGATTCAGTGGATATGAATGCATTTTCTTCTCATCCGTACCTAATTTGTCTCTCTGTGGAATATGATGCTTTGAATTCCCCTCTGTGTGACCTCTTGAAATCATATATGGGAGCAGTCAGGGGCTCTCAGATACCCAGTTCCGGTGGGCTAATAGATCATGCTGTTTTATGTGGCCATTAAAAAGTTGTCAGAAAGATGGGCTAACCGGTCTCCCCCAGAGACAAAGACATGGATGAAGGATGCAGGATAGAGAGCGGTGAATGACGAAAGGGTCACCGTTCATTTCCTTGATGATTTTGTGATTTCCTTGAGTGCATGTCGAAGCTTAAACGCTTCCTCTCATTAGAGGTTGCCTTGTCTGATGCTGCATTGATTTACACAACTGGCTTTGTCGCAATTTGTCAGACAAGTCAACAGCATGATGTTGATATAATTGAATTAATGTTTCGCTATTGGAGACCTCAATTTCAACAGTGTTTCTTGCTGTCATTCAGCATAAAGATGAATTTTCAACAATATAATATGGCTAAAATAGCATTCTATTATAAATCCGTCACTGATGGGAACCCAATGTGCATTTGCATGTCCTGCTGCATCTGCCAGTCATTTACCACCTGCCTTTACTGAGCTCAAAACAACTCAACTCACAAACTATGAGCACCTATTCCTAATAAGTTGTTGTATAATAGTACAAGAGATTCTGGCAGGCTACCATGTATCAACTGCTAATATGAAGACAGAATAGATTTGGATTGATTTTACTCTGAATTTTCATAGACTTCTGGGAGCAGAACAAAACGGTGAAAAAAGAAAACCGTTTTCATCAAAAGCTTCCCCGGGCAATCTGTACCTCAATATGGTACGCTAAACCTAACGGCCTCTTCATTAGTCTTCTTAAAAGGCCTCCAAAAATAGATCCTACTGGTGATATCCTCATTAAAAGACCAAAGCCAGAGCTGACCCAGACAAAAGAGAGTTTTAATTCATCAAAACTTTTGGGATAAAGCCAGCGGGAAGCCCGGTCTATGGTGCAAGTTCACACAACATGACTGACTGCGGCTGGCTAGACATTTTAGTGGCTTGCAGAGTCAGAGATATAATTCTTCATTCTTATCGGAAATTGCTTTTAATAATAAAAAAAAAAACTGGAAAAAAGTCTTGATGCAGTTCTTCCTTGTAATTCAAAGCATAACAGTAAAATAATCAGCAGGTGATCAGGTGACCGACATTTCTCGTGACGTTTCTAAGAATTAACCAATTCTTCCTGTGCTCAGATCTTCAGACTTTGATCTATCTTGTGTGCAGGGGTGGAGATCCTGCTACTGCAGGGTTCCTTGTCAAGATAATGCTAAAATCTATGTATGCATCTGCTTATCTTGGTTTCCAGAGGAATATAAAGATGATGTAAACAAGACTGTTTGATAAAGTATTGAATGAAGAACATGAAGATGTCTGAAATAGGCAAAGTGGTGAATTTCTGTATACAAGCTGGTTTTGCATACAATCAGCTGTGAGAAATTATGAGTGATACTACGTTGTTTTGAAGCTATTTAAAGGTGGTGGTTCTGTATAAAACAGAATGAATAACTTTGAATTAAGCAAACAAAAGAATGCTAGGATTACTCAAGGAGTCAGTATATAGTTTCATATATAGCAAGACTATTAACTATCAGCATAAAGACTGGTGCTCTTTGCAGATTCTGTCTTAAAGGTGCCATTGAATGAAAAACTGTCTTTACCTTGGCATAGTTGAATAATAACAGTTCTGTGCATGGAAATGACATACAGTGATCCCCAAACACCATAGTTTCCTCCTTCTTTCGTAAATAAAAAAGACCACTGAAAAACAGGCGAATCAGAACATAACACAGACTGTGATGCAACAGTCGGGATCACACCCCCAATATTTGCATAAACCCGCCCTTGTTCTAGGCTAGCCGCCAGCCGAACCATCAGAAGTTCTGCAGGTATTGTAAATAAACAAGCGCGACGGCAGACAACAGCGAAAATGGCAGACCATGGAAATAAATGTTATGTTCCAGGCTGTGCAGGGGATGTGAAATGCAGGGATGGGTTGGTGTCTGTATACAGAAAGGCACGGAAAACAAATAACGCGTTCTAATAAAATAACGCGAGCCACTAAAGGGACATGGTTAGCTCCTTGCTATCTGTAGCCTGTTACAGTACATAATGTTTCACTTGTTACCACATAAACAGAGTAAGGCGAGACGAGGATGATGGTGAATTATTTACAGGTCCTGAGCACCACTGACAAGCATCTGATCTTGTAAAATGTGTGGTAAGTACTGCTGCTCCATAGTATAAACATAGTTTGTGCGATCGCGTATCTTGAAAGTGAAACTATAACACGATTGACCGATTGTTCAAAAGCAGTCTCAATGCCTTGCGTATTAATAACGACTCCCTGATGCCCGTATACAGTATAATTACCCGATGATATAACTGCGAGAGAAAGTATTTAAATATAAATTTTCCTCCCTGTGTTTCCTTCTTGCTGATGAGCAGCACAGTGAAACAGCCAATCAGAGCAGAGCTCATTATTATTCATGACCCTTCCACATAAGCCAATAACAGACCGTTTCATTCTAGGGAGAAATCCTAGGGTTATAAATGGACATGTATAATCATTTCTGGAGATTTTTTGTCCTTACCTAAACCACATACCTTCTATGTAGATATCAGAGAACAATTTAAAATACTGTATCAATGCATTATAAAGTCACAAGAAAAGAGATACAAAAAGAAAATACACTTCAGCATAGTTTTAAAAAGAGCACTTATTATGGAAACATACCTTAGAATAATATACTTGTTATTTGCAATTAAACTTTTGAGTGCTTTAGCAATTAGAATTTTTGAGTACTTTTTTGACCATCTTAAGTAGGATCTATATACATCTTTATATGTAATTGAATAATTCTGTTGTGCCTGAAATATGGTCAAAATTACTTGCCAAATGTACTGACAAGTATAAAAAATATACTTTAATGCTATTTCTACTGAAATTGAAAATGACCGTATGCCATTTATTTATGTACTGTAAATATATTGAGTATGATGATGATGCACATTTAAAATATAGAAACCTTAAGGCCCGGTTTCACAGACAGGGCTTAGACTAAACCAGGATTAGGCCATAGTTCAATTAGGAGATTTAAGTAATTTGTATAAACTTAGAAAAAAAGATTACTGGTGTGCATCTTGAGACAAAACAAAAGCACTGATATTGCAAGTTTCCTTCAGTTTAAACAGCTCAGGCTTACATTTTAGTCTAGAACTAGGCTTAAACCTGGTCTGTGAAACCGGGGGTGTATGTAATAATTATTAAGCACAATGTTTTACAAGCAATATATAATAAAATAAATAATAGTCCTCGCAAATGGTTGTATTAAAAAATAAAAAATACATTTTCTGATCAGATATCTGGTCATGGTTCCCAGGAAATGCATAACATTTGAATATACACTGAATGCAATGTAAGTGGCTTTTGTATCTAGCAAATGCATAAATGTAAGATGAGTTGGGAGTGAGATTTTGTTGTTTAAAATTGTACACAATGGCTCTGTGGCAGAGAAAAGAGCTGAGGAACATTGGAAGCATGATAATTGGGACAGGCCTGTAATAATATTCCGTGTGTGTTACAGAGCTGCATGCTCTGGCCAGTGTGAGCATAAATGAATGACCCTACAACAACTGATGTGACTTTCACTCCAGACAGACAATTAACCATCTGCACAAACAGTGCTGTCTGCATCAGCTCATTTCAAAATCAATTCGCAAATAGTTTCATTAGTTTGAAGGGAATGTCATTAAAAGGTCACAATATGACAAATGAACACATTGCAGGCACTTTATTCAGACTGAGAGGGTCAGCTGGCTTTAATGGCGATTCACCTGTTGTGATGGACCCTTAAGTCATCCACATTCGATCAATCAGGCCCGGCTGGTTTCTGTGGTAACCGATGTGGCGTGTGCAGGGGAAAGAGTGAGTCATCTCGTCCAATAAAATATCCAGATAAACAGGAGCATGCGTCAGGCAGGGGCATGACCCACCATACTAAATGTCAAAAGCATTGTTTCCCTAGCAGCAGAATGAAAGAGAGAGAAAGAGATGGAGATGGGGTCATTTGGAGATCTGATGTAATAAAAACAGTGGTCTGCACAGCATACGTGGCATTCAGGGTATTAAAAACCTGAGCAACATGATCTGACTAACTGTATTATAAGTGTATTATAATATAATATAATGTGTATAATAATATATGATTGGTCTTTATGATGAAACGTCATATTTTAATATTTTTATTATTTTATTTTTAGGTTTTTACCTCTTCATGTAGAGAGTGACAGGAAGAGAAGGTGAATGGAAGGTCAGTCAGGGCTTGAACCTGCCTAAAAGCTCCATAGATCAATGCTAACCACTGCACATACAGCTTTAACTAAATGTATGTATTTTGCGCTTCAATTTTTTTTGTTCTTGAATATACACGAGATATTCAAGAACAAAAAAGTGTCAGCCACTTCCAGTTATTTTAGCTGTACAAACAGTCTGTCATGTTACTTTATACTGCAAATTGGTATTTATCATATTATTAAGTCATAAACATACTGGCTTGTAGCTCAAATAGTTCTACCATTTACTGCACTTTGTCATTCTTCTAGTTGTTTACCTATGGTGGCTAATGAACCAGTACTCCACTCACAGGAAATAGCTTTTAAGTTGAAAAATGAGCAGCAGGTTGTACTGCTAAAAAACAATGTATGTATATGAGAGTTCACTTAGGTAAATCAGTTTTACTGCTACTAATGCAAAACCAGAATTAATAAGCATAAATGTCCATGCTGGTATAAGCTGGTAATTTCAGAGTATATATTTGGAGATGGGTAAAATATATGCACATATAGCCTAAGGAATATTATTCCCGGTGTTTATATATGTTTTTGAAAATATAGATTTTTAAAATGAATGAATATGTGTTCATTAACATTGATTCATGACAAGGAAAATGAGAATCTTAAAAAAAAACAGCATTTCACACAATGTCCTTCATGTTCATGTACCATGTACACTTATTAGATTTCCTGTATAGATAATTTACATAGTTTAGTGTATCAGTATTCAAGACCACATATACAAAACTATCCATTTTTAATTACTGTTATACTTTTAACAGGTTTTAGTTATGTCTAATAGCTTTTAATAATTCAGCTGTGAATTATTCTGTAATGTGCTACTTGCAAGTTGGTTGGAGGTGGTATTAAGGGGAGGGTCATTTGAAAATTTGATTGGACAAAAATCTGTGTAGTGCAGGATGAGTCATCAGTATTTTTGCTTTGTTTTCATGGCAGCGTGACTGTGCATTTTGAGCACATCTGATAAAAGCGTGATTTCAAAATTTAGGAGGCAGAGTTAGCATATAGGAACCACACAACTTCGGACAATTTTGAATTCATGCAATCTTTAAGAAAGCATGAATTTATTTTGTATTTTTTTAAACCACAGGAGACCGTTAGCCTTCTTACGTAGTTTCTATGTTCACACACACACACACACACACACACACACTCACAAAGCCGCTTCTCCATCTGAGTGGGCTGTAGCCATGGTAATTAAACCCCATTAATAACTCTCTCTCTCTTTTACTCTCACTCTCACTCATTCAAAACAATCTCTTTTTCTCTCTCTCTCACTTTAATCTACTCCAATAAAAGGGAACAAAGAGGGTTGCATGGCCCACCCAAGGAGAAGGCGGATCTAACTTCAGCACTAACCCGTCATTAATTATTAACCAAGGTCAAATTTAATGCGTGGTTGGCTCATTTTGGCATATATTATTGATAGAAAAGGGTCAGAGATCTGCAGCAGGCTCTGGCTGCAGGAAGAACACTGGACACTGCACAGACAGGCGCGCAAATACATACTGTATGCACACACACACACAATATTGATTCATTTCGGTCTCAGTCAAATCCTATATGAAACCATATTTTAAATTTATAATTCATGATGTGAAGGATGAGAAAAAGGATCGTGCTGAAACAGAGATATGCACCAAACTAATGGAGGGACAGGAAATAGCATAATGGATGAATGAGGGTGACTAAAAGTATGAAAAAAAAATAACATAGGTCTTAAAAGCAAGCATCCACCTCACTTTTAAGTAACTATTGACTAAAATGTTTGTATTAATAAATTAAATTTGCTGCAATAAGGTAATTGTTAAAGGGATAGTTCTCCCAAAAATTTAAATTCTGTCATTAATTACTCACCTTCACGTCTGTCACAAATTCAGCCTCTGTGGCTCCCTCCGATCACCACCAGAGGGAACCATCTCCTGAGTACTAACATTATCATTCGGACTCCATTTCCCATATCACCCCGTTCCTGAGACTGATTACCTGTACAGGTGTTCCTCATCAACCAGCATATATAAACCATTCCTTCCCCTCTCTCAGTGCAAAGTCTTGTTCTTGCCCATGCAGACATTTCTGAGCGTTATTCCCGTGTTTGAATTCTTGTTGCTGACCTGGACTGTTATATCGATTACGAACGAACTCTGCCTGCCTACTCTGACTCTGCCTGCCTTGTTGACCTGCTCTATTCTCAGTCTGCCGCCTGCCCTGACCCTCAGCCTGAACTTGGTTTATGATTCTGCCTTGTCTACATTGTGTTTACCGTCTGTGATTGACCTCTGCTTGTACGACTATTCTGTGGAACTAATAAAGCTGCACATGGATCTAAATGAAAATGCCTCCCCGTTACAGAAGACTTCGCCCGAAATTGATCCAGCAGCATTCCACCATTTCACCACGGAGGTATCTGCTCAAGCTTCGATCCTGACCACCCATCAACAGCAACTAAATCACCTTACCTTGCTGACCGAAGAGATGCTACAAGCCATACGGGATCTACGCCGACAAACGCCCATAGCTCAAGCTCCAGCCTCAAGCTCACCTCCTCAAGCCCCGACTTCCTCCACATCCACCACCAGTCCTCGTCTGGCCTTCCCAGATAAGTTTGATGGTTCACCCACGAAATGCAAGGGCTTCTTAATGCAGTGCTCGATGTTTGTGAGTCAACAACCTCTGCTTTATCCCTCCGATGACAGTCGCATTGCTTTTGTCTGCTCACTTCTCACCGGAAGAGCATTGGAATGGGCTACCGCTGTATGGAGTGAGAATCAGTCTGTTTTTCTTTTTCTGTTTTTATTCAGCGGTTCAAGGAGGTATCCGAACACCCCGCTGGAGGTAAAGAGGCAGGTGAGCAACTGATCACACTATGGCAAGATAAAAGTTTGGCAGACGATTATGCACTCTCTTTCCGTACACTCGCAGCACAAACAAGATGGCCCGATGATCCTTTAAAACTACATTTTCGGAGGGGTCTCAATTCGGAGTTGCAAGCGGAGTTAGCCTGTCGAGATGAAGGCAAAACACTGGACCAATTCATCGACCTGGCCATTCGGATTGACAACCTTCTTCATTCCCGCCGTCAACCCCGCTACTTCCCGGCTCCAGTCGAAACCCTAAGCCTATCTTCTGCTCCAGAACCCATGCAGGTCGGATTCACTCACCTCAGCGAGGAGGAGAAAGAAAGGCGCATCCGCAGGAACTTGTGCTTATATTGCGGACTCGCAGGGCACATGAGGATTAACTGCCCCACACGTCCATCACGTAACCCTCCAGCGGTGAGTTCCAATTTGAATTCCTCCACTGTATTAGAGATACCAGTCACCCTCTCTGTTAATGGACAAGTCACGGAAACAAGGGCTTTGATCTATTCAGGGGCTGCTGGAAATTTCATTGATGCTGATTCTGCCAAGTCTCACAACATTCCTCTTGTTCCCTGTGTGTCTCATCTGGCAGTAGCAGCGCTAGCCGGCTGGCCGCTGGGTTCGGGCCGAGTTCAGTTCGTTACCAAGGAGATTCAGTTAAGTGTTGGGGTGCTTCACACGGAATCCATCAAGCTGTTTGTCTTCTCGTCACCCCACACCCCCATCTTCCTCAGATTACCCTGGCTCAAGAAACACAACCCTTCCATTTCATGGTCAGAAAGGCAAATCACGCAATGGTCAAAATCCTGCCAACAAGACTGTCTTCCAGCTACTTCAGCCAAAAAGATTACGAGCACACCCAAAACAACTCTTCCTACCGAATACAACAATCTCACAGAGGCATTCAGCCAGACCAAGGCCACTCAACTTCCACCACATAGGACTAGTGATTGTGACATCACCCTTCAACCCGGTTCACAACCACCCAAGGGGAGAATCTTCCCTCTTTCTCAACCCGAGGCAGAGTCTATGAAAGCATATATCGAGGGGGAGCTCGCAAAGGGATTAATCAAACCATCCACTTCACCAGCTTCAGCCGGTTTCTTTTTCATTAAGAAGAAGGATGGGGGTCTTCGACCATGTATTTGATTATCGAGGCCTGAATGACATCACCATAAAATTCCGTTATCCACTACCCCTAGTTCCGGCGGCCCTAGAGCAACTGCGAGAGGCAAAATACTTCACCAAACTAGACCTGCGCAATGCTTATAATCTCATTCGCATAAAGGAGGGTGACGAGTGGAAAACGGCCTCCTCAACCACCACGGGGCACTACGAATACCTCGTTATACCCTTCGGGCTTGCCAATAGTCCTTCTGTGTTCCAGTCTTTCATCAACGACGTATTGAGAGACATGCTCAACCGTTGGGTCATTGTGTATATAGACGACATCTTGATTTACTCTAAGTCACTCGAGGAACATATCAAGCAGGTCCGAGCTGTCCTAAAACGCCTCATTGATCACCAACTTTACGCCAAGGCAGAAAAATATGAATTCCACCAAGCATCTGTTTCTTTCCTCGGTTATGTGATCAGTTCAGGAGGGGTAGCCATGGATGATCAGAAGGTTCGTGCCGTTGTCGACTGGCCTCAACCAACCACACTAAAAGAACTTCAACGCTTTTTGGGCTTCGCTAACTTCTATCGGAGATTCATTCGTGACTTCAGCACGGTAGCAGGACCCCTTACGTCCATGACCAAGAAAGGTAATCAACGCCTCACCTGGTCACCGGCAGCCCTTCAGGCCTTTCAGTCCCTCAAGGAACGTTTTACCTCCGCTCCCATATTACATCATCCCGATCCAGAACAAGAGTTCATTGTGGAGGTGGACGCCTCCAGCACAGGCATTGGAGTGATTCTCTCCCAACGTCAGGGCAACCCGCCTAAACTATACCCTTGTGCCTTCTTCTCCCGTAAACTCAATACTGCCGAGCAGAATTATGATGTGGGCAATCGGGAACTTTTAGCTATGAAGGCAGCCTTTGAGGAGTGGCGTCATTGGCTCGAGGGAGCTAAACAACCTTTCACCATTCTCACCGATCACCGGAACCTGGATTATCTCAAATCCGCTAAACGACTCAATCATCAACAGGCCCGATGGGCACTCTTCTTCACAACATTCAACTTCAAAATAACTTATCAACCAGGATCCCAGAAAACCAAGGCAGACGCACTCTCCCGACTCCATGAATTCTCAACCCTGACTCCCGATCAAGAACCAATCCTGCCATCTTCCCTCATTCTCGCACCGATTCAATGGGATATTATGACAGAGATTACTGACGCCCAGACCACTGAACCTCCATCTGCCGAGACCCCGCCTAATCTCACCTATGGCCCTCAGGCTTTACGGCAACGAGTCCTCAGTTTAGTACATGCAACCCCCAGCTTAGGCCATCCTGGTATTACAGCCACACTCCAACTTATGAGAAATCGATTCTGGTGGCCCTCCATTCAGTCTGACACAACGGCGTTCGTGAAGAACTGTGAAATATGCAACATCTCCAAATCTCCTCATCAATTACCCGCTGGTCTGCTCCATCCACTACCCATTCCTCAACATCCTTGGTCACACACCGCCATTGACTTTTATAACAGATCTTCCACCCTCACAGGGCCACACCACCATCTGCCTGCCTACTCTGACTCTGCCTGCCTTGTTGACCTGCTCTATTCTCAGTCTGCCGCCTGCCCTGACCCTCAGCCTGAACTTGGTTTATGATTCTGCCTTGTCTACATTGTGTTTGTCATCTGTGATTGACCTCTGCTTGTATGACTATTCTGTGGAACTAATAAAGCTGCACATGGATCTAAATGAAAATGCCTCCCCGTTACAATGTCGGTCCAAACTCGCAAGACCTTCATTCATATTCTGAACACAAATAAGATAGTTTTGATGAATTCCGAGAGCTCTCTGACCCGCCATAGACAGCAAGTGTACTACCACGGTCAAGGTACAGAAACGTAGTAAGGACATCGTTAAAATAGTCCATGTGATATCAGTGGTAATTTTTGTGCACAAAAATAACTTTATTTAACAAGTCTTTTCCTCTGCGTCACCCTAGCACCATTTTTGAGAGTATCACAATCAAGGTTATAATCGTAAACGAAAACGAACGAAAAAACGAAAACTAGGTGGGAAAAAACATTGTCGTTAACTGAAATAAAAATGAAAACGAGGCATTACAAAAAAACGATAACTAACTAAAACTGCAATGTGTGTTTGGCAAAACTAACTAAAATAAAATTAAATTATAGAGTAAATGTCCTTAGTTTTCGTCTTTGTCAAGGTCTTTAATTTTTTAACGCTAGAACATGCAGCGGATTCGTTCAGCTGCATTTCCTTTCCATGCTCTCCCTCCGCCTCTCTGTCACTCATGTGTCTCTCACATGCGCGCGCGCGCACACACACACACACAGCCCCTCCCCTCCCCTCCGTGCACACCGCGTCTCCATGAGAACGACTTCGTTCGCCGTTGAAAGTTCGCGAAAGGTTGGTATCTCCATCTCTTGAACACCTTAAATCAAACATTAATTTAAATATTTTAAATTCTGAATATAATTTTGTCAGTGTGTTAATGTTGACCCGAGAAGCGATTATGCCTTCTTTAGAAAGTTAACTAGTCGCAAGTTTGAGGTAAAATGCACTTTTTGGTTGTGGTTGTCGATGTCAAAACACTATATATATATTCAAATATAAAATAATGTTATGTAATTTTTTTACTTTTACACTGAATGTTTGCTGCTTCAATCCAGATGAGTAGGCTATTGAGTGTAGGCTATAGGGTAAATTTAGTATAGGGTGTGAAAATTGTACAGCTGTGGTATTTGTAGGGTGTGAATTCTAGAACGTGTAGATTTTTGGTACGGCGTGTGGATTTTGTAAGAGGTATTCTTACACATGCTCACACACTCTCGCGCACACACACACACACACACACACACACACACACACACACACACACACACACACTCAAGCAACACACCACACACACACACACACTCTTGCTCACTCGCACACACACACACACACACACACACACACACTCTTGCTCACTCGCGATCGCACGCGCAAACACTCACACATGCTCACTCACCCATGCACACTCACTCACGCACACACCCACACTAAAAAAAAATTGAAAAGCTGTATTTTAAACAGCTGATTCATTAATGCAAGGGACTTACATTATTTTGTTTACCATGTTGGAACTTGTCGGGACACAAGTTTATTTTTTATTTTTATTAGTTATGTTCTTTTCTCAGATTGAGCTCCCTGACAATCTTGACAGAAATGTCTTGTGTGGCTCAAAAATGGGTTGAATACATGTGGTTCATGTATGTCTTCTTTAGTCTGTTGGCTATTTTGTTTTTTTCTTGGCACACGTACGTCACTTACACATTTTGCACTTACTGCGGAGACGGTTTACATACATATTTGTGCCCATGTGTACATTTTATGTACTGGTGTTATTGTTGAATAAATATTTTCTAAAATTGTATGATGGTTTTGTTGAGTTATTATTACACAATACTTTTTCTGACCTTTTTTAATCTTGCCCCTGACAAATAACCCAAATTACAAAAAAAGACTAAAACTAACACTAAAACTAATAAAAACTAAACTAAAACTAAGCATTTTCAAAAAATAAAAACTAAACTAAACTAGCAAACTCACTTTAAAAACTAATTAAAACTAAACTGAATTTGAAAACAAAAAGTCAAAACGAAATAAAAATAAAAACTAATGAAAAATGCAAAACTATAATAACCCTGATCACAATGCATGTGGTGCTGCTGACGTAGAACATGCATGCACTGGGCCTTGTTTACATGCAGAGGAAAGCACATGCATGCGTTGTGAGTAATTAATGACAGAATTTTCATTTTTGTGTGAACTATCCCTTTAATTTTGGATACTGGGTAGGATTAAGGGATCTAGAATATGGTCATGTAGAATAAGGCATTAATATGTGTTTTATAAGTAATAATATGGTCCAAAAAGCTCTGCATGTAATGACCTAGAACACTGTCTAACACTCTATGGCAGCTCTGTCAATTCTTCAGCACGTCAGGGGCGACTATATTCATATTTCAAGACAGATGAGAACTGGAGGATTATGTGGCCGAGTTTGCGGATCATTGCCATTTCGCCACATGTGATGACTTCACCCTAATGGAGGGATTTTGGTGTGGGCTGGACGACGAGATCCGCTTCCTCATGCCCCGTGCTGATCCGTGCTGGATGCTGAAGTACTACATCAACAGCGCACTGTGGATCGCCGGATCAGCATCCATCCTGGGGGAAGCGGATTCCAGCCCAGGGTCATCACATGTGCGTGCCGACAACCCAGAGCCCTTCCGAAGAAGACCCATTCGCGGAACGTAGCTGCTAGAGCCCACCGCAGACAGAGAGGGTGAGGCCTCCAGGGTGCCGGGACATGCCTTCCGGGAGGGGGGAGTAATGTTATATGTCTGGACTTTAGTTTTGTACTTTTCTGGTTTTTCTGTCTGTTCCTGCGTTTCCTTATTTGGTTTTAGTTCCCAGCTTGTTTAATCAGTAACCTCATCAAGTCATTATTAGTTAATCCCCGTCATCTGTGTGTTGCCTTAGTTACAGCCTATTTAAAGTCCCCGTTCTGTTCAGTCCCTGTCGGTTATTGTTAATGTTACGAGTTCTTACTTTATGCTATTAAATCTGTCGTGTTTTGATATTCCGGTCTGCCTGTCTCTTGTTCTGCCTGCCTGGAGGAATCGTAACAGTTAGATTATTGTAATGCTTTATTGGGTGATCACTCTGTGCGCTTAATAAGCAAACTTCAGCTGGTTCAAAATGCAGCAGCTAAAGTTCTTACGAGAACCAAGAAGTATGACCATATTATCCCAGTTCTGTCATCACTGCACTGGCTCCCTATTAAGCATCATATACATTTCAAAATCTTGCTAATTACTTATAAAGCCCTGAATGGTTTAGCTCCTCAGTACTTGAGTGAGCTCTCATCGCATTATAGTCCTTCACGTCTGCTGCGTTCTCCAAACTCCAAACTCATTGCCATTTTTTAATACCTAGAATACCACAATCAACTGTGGGTGGCGGTGATCATTTTCCTATTTAGCACCCAAACTCTGGAACAATCTGCCTAACAGTGTTCGGGAGGCAGACACACGTAAATATATCTCTAACCTGGCTTACACATAACACACTAACACATTTCTATAATTCAAATCCATTAAAGGATTGTTACATTTACATTTATGCATTTATAGCATTCAAGTTACAGTTTTTACATTTTATGCTAGCGCTATGCTTTACTATTTGAGCTACAGGAAAGCCTGCACTGTTTAGGCTGCATTAATTAGGTCAACCGGAACCGGGATTACTTCCCATAACACCCAATGTACTTGTTACATCATAAGAAGAATGGCATCTATACACTAATATTAGTCTGTTTTGTTCTTATTCCGAGGCCACCGTTGCTACCCAGATCCAGTCTTTTTCAGGATGAGATGGTAACTGCAGTCACCGGATCCAGTCCGTATCCAGCCCAGATGGTGGAACAGTACCTAGAAGACGATCCCTACAGCCCTGAATGTCAGCAGAAATCAGGACAACTAGATGTGCCCCAAAGACAGATCCCCAGTGAAGACCTCATCACCTGGCCCCAACTGAGCCTGGTTACTATCAAGTCTCCTATGCTTGCTTAGTTGGGGACACTTAATTTCCAGCGATATCATCAACTTGACTGCACAGATACTATTTGAGCTTAACTGAGCTGGATGATCACTGAATTCAATGTTGAACTGCCTTTAACTGAAAACTGAGTGTTGACTTTGGTCCTTTTGCGTTATTACACGCTATTTTCCTGTTTGTAAAGCTGCGTTGACACAATTTGCATTGTTAAAAGTGCTACATAAATAAAGATGACTTGACTTGCAGCTAATGTAGTAGTAATATGCATGCTAATATGCAACTGGTTAATAGTGAGAATTGGTCCTTTGGTACTCAAAATCTGAATAAATGATCTATCAAGTCTTACATTTATCCCTACTCTCCCTTTTCCCTTGTGAAAGAGAAGTGTGTTTAATTGTACTGAATGTGCACTTGAGGTATAATTCCACTCTTAAAAAAAAAAATTGTACTTAAAGTGTATTGTAAAATTTCTTAAATGTTTCTTAGCACACTTAAGTATGCTTTTAAAAAGTGCACTGTAATAATGGCAAATGTTTTACTTCAAATGTACATTATACATCATTTATATCATTATGTTTTAATAATCTTATGTCATGTGTGTTTAGAATTTTAACTGTATTATTCAATATTACATATAAAGTAAATCAAATTTACTACATTTTAACTTTGTTATTACAAATGTGTAAATGTGTAATTACAAATATATTTAAATAAAGGACATACAAGTTTCAATAGATTATTAAAGTATATTTTACTTGACCATAAAGCCTTCAACCATATTTCAAAGACAGTACAAGTAATTATGAAATTAAATATAGTAATAGAATTTGAATCTTGAATCTTGGTAAAAGGGACAGTTCACCCAAATATTAAAATTCTGGCATTGTTTACTCACCCTCAAGTTGTTCCAAACCTGTTTGTGTTTCTTTATTTGTTCAACACAAACAAAGACATTTTTGAAGAATGTTGGTAACCAAACAGTTGATGCTAGCCTTTGACATCCATAGTATGAAAAAAAGAATATGGGTGAACTATGCCTTTAAGTGGGTCAAAAAGCACTCAAAACTACATTTACATCATATTTATTTAATATATGTAATTAATTTTTACATTAAGCTAAAGTGTACTTCTTTTCAGAACAAGAATCTCCTATTAATGATGCTTGTGTTTTGTTTTTAACTTAATTTATTCAACTTCCCCACCAAAACATGTACTTTTTCAACTATCCAGTATCTGTGGTATTTGTATTTGCTAACCAGTTTGTCCACTTGTAAGATATGTTCTTTGTTTAACTTGAACAAACAAATGGGCACCACAAACAAATATAAGTCAAGTCAAGTCACCTTTATTTATATAGCGCTTTTAACAATGTAAATTGTGTCAAAGCAACTGCACAATATCAAAAAAAGGAAAATAGTATGTCAATAATGTAAAATGAAAAGATAAAAAAAAAGATTTTCAGTTAAAGGCATTTCATTAATGAATTCAGTGATGTCATCATCCAGCTCAGTTCAGTTTAAATAGTGTCTTTGCAATCAGGTCGACGATATCACTGGAAATGAAGTGTCCCCAACTAAGCAAGCCAGAGGCGACAGCGGAAAGGAACCAAAACTCCATCGGTGACAGAATGGAGAAAAAAACCTTGGGAGAAACCAGGCTCAGTCGGGGGGCCAGTTCTCCTCTGGCCAAACGAATCAGCAGTTCAATTCCAACTGCAGCAAAGTCAGATTGTAAGGGCTCAACTGGTTCCAGTGATCTTTCCCGATGGCTGTCTAAGTGGCGGGGTCCTCACTGGGGATCTGTCTCTGGTGTCCTGGTCTCCGCTGACATTCAGGGCTGTAGAGGTCATCTCTGGGTGCTGATCCACCATCTGATCTGGATACGGACTGGATCTGGTGACTGCAGTGACCATCTGGGCTGGATACGGACCAGATCGGGTGGCTACGGTGACTCATCCAGGTGTCTGGCCTCCGCCGATGATCAGGGCACATACATCATCTCCCGGCGCCGATCCACCATCTTATCCAGACACGGACTGAGAAACAGAATAGAAGCAGAAAAATATTAGCGTAGATGCCATTCTTCTTATGATGTAACGAGTACATCATGTGTTATGGGGAGTGTTCCCGGTTCCGGTTGATCTAATTAATGCAGCCTAACAATCCTTTAACGGATTTGAATAATAGAAGTGTATTAGTGTGTTATGTGTAAGCCAGGTTAAAGAAATGTGTCTTTAATCTAGATTTAAACTGACACGAGTTTGTCTGCCTCCCGAACAGTGTTAGGTAGATCGTTCCAGAGTTTGGGTGCTAAATAGAAAAAGGATCTGCCGCCCGCAGTAAATTTTGATATTCTCGGTATTATCAAATGGCCAGAGTTTTGAGAACGCAGCAGACGTGGAGGACTATAATGTGATAAGAGCTTGCTCAAGTACTGAGGAGCTAAGCCATTCAGGGTTTTATAAGTAATTAACAAGATTTTAAAATCTATACAATGTTTGATGGGGAGCCAATGCAGTGTTGCCAGAACTGGGCTAATATGGTCGTAATTCTTGGTTCTAGTAAGGACTCTAGCTGCTGCATTTTGGACCAACTGTAATTTGTTGATCAAGCGTGCAGAACAACCACCCAATAAAGCATTACAATAGTCTAACCTTGAGGTCATAAATGCATGAATTAGTATTTCTGCATTTGACATTGAGAGCATAGGTCGCAATTTAGATATGTTTTTGAGATGGAAAAACGCAGTTTTACAGATGCTAGAAACGTGGCTTTCAAATGAAAGATTGCTGTCAAACAGCACACCTGGTTCCTAACTGATGAAGAAGAAATGACAGAGCAGCCGTCAAGTGTTAGATAGTGTTCTAGGTTATTACATGTGGGGTTTTTAGGTCTGATAATTAACACCTCTGTTTTTTCAGAATTTAGCTGTAAGAAGTTACTCGTCATCCAGTTTTTTATATTGACTATGCATTCTGTTAGTTTCTCAATTTGGTGTGTTTCACTGGGCCGCGAAGAAATATAGAGCTGAGTATCATCAGCATAACAGTGAAAGCTTACACCATGTCTCCTGATAATATCTCCCAAGGGTAACATGTAAAGCATGAAAAGTAACAGCCTTAGTACTGAGCCTTGAGGTACTCGGTACTGCACTTGTGATCGATATGATACCTTATTCACTGCTACGAATTGATGGCATTCAGATAAGTATGATTTGAACCATGCTAATGCACTTCCACTAATGCCAACAAAGTGTTCTAGTCTATTTAAAAGAATGTTGTGGTCGATAGTGTCGAACGCAGCACTAAGATCCAGTAGAACTAATAAAATACAACCACGATCAGATGATAGAAGCAGTTCTGCAATGTTTAACCTCAGTCTTGAGCACCTGCTGATTTCTCTGAGGCATGTCTGACCTGAGGTGTAGTATTTATCTTTTCATTCTCTCTCCACTGGAGCTGGCTTCCCTGACCTACATTCAAACTAGTGCTAAACTAAACCCTTCTGAGTTACCTGTTGTTCAAAACTATACTGAACTTCATCAATGTCAGAGAAACTGCTCCATTTTTAAAACCAATTATTGTGATAGATGGCACAACTGCATGGGCAACTAACGGAAATAAGTTTATTTCAGTTTATTTTCAGTTTATTTTTAGTCAATTAACACATTTTTACTTTTGAGAGACCACGTGTGACCTTTTAAATGTATGCATATACGTATAATGTAATATTTTTCAACAGATGGAGCGTCCACTTAAATGAGTAACATAAAATCTCTTACCTGATCAAAAAATATATACGACAGTTCTTTGTTTTCTCACATGTAAAATCAAGGTTTTGACCTGTGACTGAACTTAGTCGCTTTGTTTGTAGAGGGGCCTCAGTGTCAACATCAAGACACGTGTGTCCCTGACTGGCCGGACGACATCTGATGAGAGCCCATATGCAACAAAGGCCTTGCAGGATAAATGAGAAAGGTGAAGGATGGGGCAAACACACACAGACTGGCTGTTCTCACACACAAACACACAGTCAGAAACTCACAAATAATGACAGTCTCTAACACATTCGGTCCTTTATTACACATATGAGTGAGACTGAAATTTGAATGTTATTTGGTCTGTGGCTGAAAGGAAAGAAAATGAAATGCAGAGGATGCTCACCTCTTGAGTGCCACTCCAGATAGTAATCACCTTTTTTTTTTTTTTTACATCCAAATTGCCCTTAGAGAGCTTTTTACCCACATAGTCAATGGCTTGACTGAAATTGCTTACTCGTTTGAAGAGATTTTTAGGCATGCCGCCAGGCCTTTAACAGGTTTTATTGCTATTAAGCTGAAGTACTTGTAACAGAATTATAGGATTTGATCTCTGTCTTGAAACTTCAAAATACAGATGAATGAGGCCTAAAAATGTGTATATGATAAGCAGTGTTTACATGAGGGTGAGTAATTAATGACAGATTTTTCATTTTGCGGTGAACTATCTCTAAATCTTTATAGACATTCTCTAGAGTTTAAGCACGTGTGCAATAAGCAAAAGACAGCGGACTGCCGTGTTTTTTCCTGCTGTGTCTGAGTGAAGATCTGAAACAAGCTGAGCAGTGTGGAATTGAGGAGATTAGAGTGGAGAGTTTGTGTTTAACAGTCTGCTCTGCCTCCAGTGCTCTGTGCTCTTGCTGTGTTGTGAAATTCACTCTGGTGGCCCTGAAATCGCTTCTGTGAGAACCACAGCAGCTGCATTGATGTACAGGCTGCCCCAAATGCCCTGCATCCAGCGTGCACAAACTTGGCTTTCTAACAGACACATTGGGAAAGAACGCGAGAGGAGAGGGGTTCCTCAAGTCCTAATGGTTGGAAAAGCTTCAGCAGACACATATACTGTAGAAATCTAATCTGTGTATTTATTATTTGTTTTTTTTCAAATGTTGTTTTCAAAGTATATCATTTTCATTTTATCAATTGTTATTTCATTATTTTATTTTCATAGTTTTATCAACTTTGTTTCAGATGTTTCAAATTTCTAATAAAGACAAATTAAGACAAATGAGACAAATATTGACATACAACAGGGATATAAAATTAATAAATTATATTAATTATAATTAAATTATATTAATTCTATATTAAGATAATATTCATATAATTTTGTCTTGGAGGAGTTTGATATCAAATACTGAGATCTTGAATTTCATATTGAGATTTCTGACTTTTGTACTTCATTATATAGAGAAAACGTCTCGGTTACGTACGTAACCCTCGTTCCCTGATGGAGGGAACGGAGACGTTATGTCGTGACGACATTAGGGGATTTACTTGGAAGCCCCGACTGCCTCTGATAAGAGAAAACGCCAATGAAATTTGGCTAGTGGATTTTGCATACCTGAGCCACTCCCCGTGCATACGGGTATAAAAGGGCGACAGGTGCATCCACTCATCAGGTTTTCCGCTGAGGAGCCGAGAACGTGTCCCTGGCAACCAGCGATGGTTCGAGATTGTGGCATGGGGACATAACGTCTCCGTTCCCTCCATCAGGGAACGAGGGTTACGTACGTAACCGAGACGTTCCCTATCTGTCGGTCACTACGAGTTATGTCGTGACGACATTAGGGGTCTATGGAAAGCGCCACAACCTGAACCCCGTCACGACCTTGTGGCATGCAGATGTTGACAAGCTAGCGCGTGACAGACAAATGCGATGCGAAGGTCGCAACCTTCCCGTCGCCCCAGCGCAAATTCGCTAACCTTGGTGCCCGCAGGGACCACTGAGTACATTGCTGCTGGAGATAGCCAAGCCGCTGTTCCTTTCCCCAGAAATCGGAAGGGATTTCGACCTTCTATGAAAGACTGCTTCAAGTCTTTCCTGTTTGTTGTTACAGCCCGGCAGTAACGACGGGGAAGCGAGCCTTCCGGAGAAGGGCGCTACGGAGGCCACACTCTGCCCGAAGGGAGGTAACGTGTGGAGACACTGGTATGGACTGGCCCAAGCCTGGGGCAGTGCTACATACGCCTGGACCCTGGGGCAGATCCTACCTAGGAGAAGGGAGGAAGGCTGCCAGCAGGGCCTGACAGAGCTCTGTCAAAGGGAAGACACGGGTTTACCATGAGGGAAACCGTACCGTGGATGAATACACGTGTGGGATCACCCGAAGGGAATCAGGCCGCACGGGCACCTAGCCGAGTACAGGGGCTGACCGGAGACCCGGGCAAGCTAACACCGGTACTGGGCCTGGCGTCAGACTGCTCCGCCCAGCCTGACTGCCGGGGGTGCTGGAGGAACTCCGCCAGGGTTCGCCGTTCGGGGAACTAACTGGAGGAGAGAATAGGCGCTCGTATCCCCGGGTAAGGGGGAATGGCGCAGCAAGCGTGACACCGGCCAACTCTTCCCGCCACTTACCTGTTACCCAACACACGGGAAGAGACTGGCTCAACGCGGAGACTGTAAAATCTGGCGAAGGTGTTCGGTGTCGCCCAGCCCGCAGCTCTACAGATGTCTGCCAAAGAGGCGCCGTGCGCCAGCGCATAGGAGGAGGCAACACTCCGTGTGGAGTGAGCCCTCACCCCGAGGGGGCACGGCTCGCCTTGGGATTGGTACGCCAAGGCGATGGCATCCACTATCCAGTGGGCCAACCTCTGCTTGGAGACAGCCTTCCCTTTCTGCTGACCTCCGTGGCAGACAAAGAGCTGCTCAGAGCTTCTGAAGCTCCGGGTGCGGTCCACGTATATGCGCAGCGCTCTTACGGGACACAGCAACGCCAAGGCTGGGTCTGCCTCCTCCGAGGGCAGTGCTTGCAGGTTCACCACCTGATCGCGGAAGGGCGTGGTGGGAACCTTGGGCACGTATCCAGGCCGGGGTCTCAGGACAACGTGAGAGTAGGCCGGCCCAAACACAAGGCACTCTTCGCTTACCGAAAATGCTTGGAGGTCCCCGACCCTCTTGATGGAAGTGAGCGCGGTCAGGAGCGCTGTCTTGGCCGACAGGAATTTCAGCTCGACTGAGTCCAGCGGCTCAAAGGGACCCCTCTGAAGTCCAGCCAGGACAATAGAGAGATCCCAGGAGGGCATCAGGGGTGGCCTAGGAGGATTTAACCTTCTGGCACCCCTCAGGAACCTCACGATGAGATCGTGCTTCCCCAGGGACCGGCCGTCCACTGCATCGTGATGGGCCGCAATAGCAGCCACGTACACTTTCAAGGTGGAGGGCGACAGCCTGCGCTCCAACCTCTCTTGCAGGAAAGAAAGCACCACTCCAATCGTGCATCTTCGGGGGTCCTCTCGACGAGAAGAACACCAGTCCGCGAACAGACTCCACTTCAGTGCATAGGCTTGCCTAGTTGAAGGGGCCCTAGCCTGAGTGATGGTGTCCACCACAGCCTGTGGCAGGCCACTCAAGTCTGCCGCGTCCCATCCAGGAGCCACACATGGAGGTTCCACAGATCTGGACGCGGGTGCCATATGGTGCCGAGCCCCTGAGAAAGAAGGTCCTTCCTCAGAGGGATGCGCCAGGGAGGGGCTGTCGCGAGGAGGGTGAGTTCCGGAAACCAGGTCCGGGTGGGCTAATATGGCGCAACCAACAAGACCTGCTCCTCGTCCTCCCTGACCTTGCACAGCGTCTGTGCGATCAGGCTCACTGGGGGAAACGCATACTTGCGCAGAGCCCGAGGCCAGCTGTGTGCCAGTGCGTCCGTGCCGAGGGGGGCCTCGGTCAGGGAGAAATACAGCTGGCAGTGGGAGGACTCGCGGGAAGCAAACAGGTCTACCTGAGCTTCCCCGAATCGACTCCAAATCAGCCGGATCGTCTCGGGATGGAGTCGCCATTCTCCGGGGAACGTGAGCTGTCGTGAGAGCGCGTCGGCTGCACGATTGAGCTCCCCCGGAATGTGGACGGCGCGCAGCGATTTGAGCTGTGACTGACTCCAGAGGAGGAGATGGCGGGCGAGCTGTGACATGCGGCGTGATCGTAGACCCCCCTGCCGCTTGATGTACGAAACAGCCGCAGTGTTGTCCATGCGGACCAACACGTGCTGGCCTAGAAGCAGTGGCCGGAACTGCTTTAAGGCCAGATGCACTGCCAACAGCTCTAGGCAGTTGATGTGCCAAAGCAGTCGAGGCCCCGTCCAGAGCCCCGAGGCTGCCTGCCCGTTGCATGTAGCGCCCCAGCCCCTGCTGGAGGCATCTGTTGTGACAACAACATGCCGGGACACTTGTCCTAAGGGCACCCCGGCCCGTAGGAAAGCAAGGTCTGACCAGGGGCTGAAAGAGCGGCGACACGACTGTGTGATGGTCACACGACGTGTCCCGCGGCGCCATGCCCATCTCGGGACCCGTGAGTGTAACCAGTGCTGAAGTGGTCTCATATGAAGCAACCCGAGCGGCGTGACTGCGGCTACGGATGCCATATGCCCCAGGAGCTGCTGAAACTGTTTCAGCGGAACCACTGTCCTGCCTCTGAAGGAACTCAGGCAGTTCAGCACTGATTGGGCACGCTCGTCCGTGAGACGTGCCGCCATACTCACGGAGTCTAACTCCACACCGAGAAAAGAGATTCTCTGCACAGGGGAGAGCTTGCTCTTTTCCCAGTTGACCCGAAGCCCCAACTGGCTGAGGTGTCGGAGCACCAGGTCCCTGTGACCACACAACTGTTCTCGCGACCGGGCCAGAATGAGCCAATCGTCGAGATAGTTGAGGATCCTGACGCCCACTTCCCGTAACGGGGCAAGGGCGCCCTCCGCCACCTTCGTGAAGGCACGGGGAGACAGGGAGAGCCCGAAGGGGAGGACCCTGTACTGCCATGCCCGCCCCTCGAACGCAAACCGTAGGAACGGCCTGTGTCGAGGGAGAATCGAGACATGAAAGTAAGCGTCCTTCAGGTCGATCGCTGCAAACCAATCCGCGGACTGCACGCATTTGACGATGCGCTTCTGTGTCAACATCTTGAACGGGAGCTTGTGTAGGGCCCGATTCAAGACTCGCAGGTCCAGGATTGGCCGGAGGCCACCGCCTTTCTTGGGCACGATGAAGTAGGGGCTGTAACACCCCTGCCTCATCTCGGCTGGAGGGACCGGCTCGATTGCACCCTTTGCCAGAAGGACAGCAATCTCCTCGCGCAGGACAGGTGCATCTCGGACTGCCACCGAAGTCTCGAGGATGCCACTGAACCTGGGAGGCCGCCTGGCGAACTGAATCGCATAGCCGAGTCGAACTGTGCGAATGAGCCAGCGAGACGGGCTGGGTAGCGCAAGCCACGCCCCCAGATACCGTGCAAGTGGCACCAAAGGCACAATCGACGTGCCCGCAGTGGTGCAGCGAGGGGGAGTAAGGTTGGATGGAACAGAAGGCGGTGCGTTCTGACTCATCCCCACAAAACTCCCTGAGTCCCCGGGGGGACTGGCTAGAGGTGTGCGGGGAGGCATCGCGTCCCCAGACCGCACTCTCTTGGCCACTGGCAATATGGGTCTCGGGTGAGAGTGAGGAGGCAGTGCGTCGCACACTGTCAGCCCGCAGACCTGGGAACCCGGAGGAAAGGGAAATTGCTCTTTCTTTGACAATGTGGGTACCACTGGCCCTTGAGCCAGTGGCGGAACAGAAAGAAAAGAAAACACAGGATTCTCCACCCGGCCCTCCTCCGGGGGAAGGAGCGCACTCCTGCGAGAGGCTCGACGCACCGGCCTAGGTGACGACTCAGCACGGGGCGGAGCAGCTCTGGAGGACGCAGGAGGGCGCCCACGGTGACCAGCAGACTGGGGCCTGGCCCTTGGGCCAGCGGTGGCAGCTGGAGCATCCCGCCGTTTAGGGAGGATGTGCTGGATTGCCTCCGTCTGCTTTTGTACTGCCGAGAATTGCTGGGCAAAACCCTCGACAGTGTCGCCAAATAGCCCCGTCTGGGAGATGGAGGCGTCGAGAAAGCGTACTTTGTCGACGTCCTTCATCTCGGCCAGATTGAGCCAGAGATGGCGCTCTTGGACCACTAACGTGGACATCGCCTTCCCGAGGGACCGCGCCGTGACTTTCGTCGCCCGGAGAGCGAAGTCAGTCGCCGTGCGCAGCTCCTGCATCAACCCCGGGTCGGGACTACCCTCGTGCATTTGTTTTAGTGCCTTGGCCTGGTGAACTTGCAGGATGGCCATGGCATGCAGGGCAGAGGCGGCCTGGCCCGCAGCGCTGTAGGCCTTGGCGGCGAGTGCGGCCGTCAGCTTACAGGCTTTGGACGGGAGACGTGGACGATTCCTCCAGGTGGCGGCGTTTTGCGGGCACAGGTGCACCGCAACCGCTCTCTCCACCTGGGGAATATCCACGTACCCCCTGGCCGCCCCGCCATCGAGGGTAGTGAGGACGGAGGAGGGAGACGAGCGGCTTCTGGCCGAAAAAGGGGCCGTCCACGACTTCGTCAGCTCCTCATGCACCTCCGGGAAGAAAGGCACCGGGGCAAAGTGCGGCCGCTGGTCGCGTTTTGCGCCGATGAACCAATCATCCAGCCGCGAGGGCTCGGGACTGGGCGGTCTGTTGACCTCCAGCCCGATACTCACGGCTGCCCGGGCAAGCATGGCCGTCAGCTCTGGGTCCGGATCGGCAGTGGCGACAACACCCGAGGGGGGCAGCCCCGCCGATCGTTCATCCTCAGAGGACGAAAGCCCATCCCCCGATGCCGCGATCGACATCTGATCCTCGGGCGGCGCACCGAATGAAATGCTGGCGGCCCCGTGAGGCGAACCAGCGAAATCACTCGGGAACCGGACGGAACAAGCGCTGCGGGAGGAGTAAGAGGTCCGTGGGGACGTGCCCGGCGGAGAAGCTCTTACCGTCACCCTCAGATCTCCCAGAGCGCCAGCCGGCGGTCCTCTGCTCGAGCCAGAGAGACCGGGACGGGTGGCGGCAGAGGGTGCCAATCCTTTCAGAAAGGAACGGCGAGAACGCAGCGTTGCCATGTTCATACGCCCACAACAGGCGCATGACTCATCCACAAACGCATCTTCAGCGTGCTGGATGCCCAGACACTGAAGACAACGCTCGTGACCGTCATCCGAGGACAGGAAGCGACCGCAACCAAGAGAACACGGACGGAACGGCATCTTTAAAAAGACGCGAACCGCCCAGTGTTTTAGAAATTTGCTCTTTCAGGTGAAGTGCCCAGGGGAATCGCTGCTGCAGGGACACCGCTGTCTGCACCGTGACGCCACCCAGGAACAAACTCTTTTTTGAGGCAGAAGGCTTTGTGGAGATCGCAAAACTTCTCATCCACTCGGCTCCGAAGCAAAAATCTGATGAGTGGATGCACCTGTCGCCCTTTTATACCCGTATGCACGGGGAGTGGCTCAGGTATGCAAAATCCACTAGCCAAATTTCATTGGCGTTTTCTCTTATCAGAGGCAGTCGGGGCTTCCAAGTAAATCCCCTAATGTCGTCACGACATAACTCGTAGTGACCGACAGATAGGGAACCCGAATTGCTTATACATTTTTTTAAATTATGAATTGACAGCTAATTACTCAGTATATCACATGCTCACAGACAAAATAACAACATGAAATAAAAAATAACAAATAATCAGTAAAATAAATAATAAAACATTAAATACTGCATAAGTAAATATTAAATATTATATAAATGTTTAATGTTTATTAAGTAATGTAGATAGCAATACATACAATAATTGAATTATATATTATATATGTACAATAAATACATTATTAATTTATAATAAGAAGAGCCACAAAGACAGTATTGTTAATTCAGACATACAAAAGTGAATGTGAATTTTATTTATTTATTTGTTTGTTTGCTCATTTATGTTGGAACTATAGCAAAAGTTCCAACATAACTTCACTTTTGATATTTTATTTATTATTATCTAACAGACATTTTTGCAATGTACATACAACCCGAATTCTGGAAATGTTGGGACATTTTTTTAAATTGAAAAATGAAAACCAAAAGACTTTCAAATCACATGAGCCAATATTTTATTGAAAAAAAAAAAAAAAAAAAAAAAAAAAAAAAAAAAATTTTCATCACTGATTTTATTTGCACTCAATCTTGTGCATTCAGCCAATATATAACACAGCTAATGGCTCTATCAAAACTGAAAGAATAACGAATAAACTTTTTTGGGGGGAAACACAACTTTACTACCTCAACATGCTTCCTCAGATTTGATGGTGAAGTTTTGAACCCAGATATTTACCTGATGAAAGTCATAACTGAAGTAGAACTGTGTGCTTGATGCAATGACATTGTAAGGAGTAAAAAGTACTGTCTTTTCTTCAGAAATGTAATCAAGTAAAAGTACAAGTAGTCAGTTTAAATTATACTTGAATAAAGTACAAATTCCACAAAATAATACTTAAGTAAAGTAATCAAGTAAAATTACTCAAGTATTTTACACCTCTGTCAACAGCCAGACTGTGTGAGGATTGAATTGCTATAAAAATATTTATGTGCTTTCATATTCAGTAACACTGTTTTATATTCAGTCTCTCTCTCTTGCTGTCTGCCCTTCTTTTTCTGTCTCATCCTCTTCCTCTTCCTCTTCCTCTTTGCTTTTTTTGTTAGCTTGAGGATATTTAGGGGCTGCATGAGAGTTGCATACTATCATAAATCTAAGTCTTTGTTCTGCGAGTGTTTAAAATTAGATTAATGAACTAAAGGCAAGGCAAAACAACTGATAGCCTTAAACTTGACCTCAATGGACACTTGCTAATTACCTTTACAGTGTCCACTGCTGTTAGTCAGTCCACCTCATGTGGTGACAGGTGTGATCCCATGACTTCAGGGTAGATAGTGCACATGTAAGAGGATTATTGGGATCCTGTGATGTCATTGCGTCGGGCTGTAAAATTTCACCTGGCTGTGACCCGTCTCTTCCTCTGCCCTTAATCCTCTTGGTTCACAATGTAAATTTCAAGATCACATTCAAGTGCATTTTAGGATCAATCTGATGGAGAAGCTTGAAAATATGCACATTTAATGACTAATCAGAAGTTAAGTAATTTTTTCCCCCTACTTTTCTGTGATAGAGGCCATCTTCCCAAATCTTGTTCCTACAAGACAGAAAGTGCCATATGGGCTCAAAGTTGCACGTGAAGCGCATGATGCCATTTGTTGAGGAAGGGTGAATGGCAGATGGCTCAGCCCTTGCCAGGCTGCAAAGACAGGGCGTCCTGAATGGCATTCACACTCTCTGTGAGGGCTATTGTCACAATCAGATGCTCGATGAAGCAATGCATCTCCAAAGTAGCAACGAATAATGATTAAAGAGAGACATTAGTCTGTTCAGTAGGTTAAGCGATCCATTGAAACACAGGAATTGTGACTACAACATTTAATGCATTAACATAACTTAATTTTATTTATTTATTTACAATGGTTTTTATTATTTTAATGTAATATATTTATATATACTCTTCAACATGATTCCAAGACCTGGTATATATATATACAAGGTTATGGTGAGACACTTACAATTGAAGTGAATGTTACCAGTTATTGGAAGACTTATGGGAAGCTAATAATTTTCTAAAAGCATTAATTTTTCTGTAAAAAGTGTTTATCAATTGATCCATTAAAACATAATTCATAATTTTTGCTTTCAATTTAAAATTTGACTTAAAATAGAAACACAGAAAAAGATGGTAGATCTCATATTGTTTACTGTACGTCATGTAGCTATACTTTTTGACAATAAATGTAATGTGATAAATACTGTTTACTAAGCATAATTTGTAACATGTAACTTATAAAAATGTACCCAAAAAACTTTTTATTTTTTTATCATTATAGTGTAACATTACGTAAACTCACACCTGGGTGCTTTACATTTCTTTTTAGCTGTGAACAATAAACCATGCATTGTATCCATGCAAAGTATCAAATTATGCAGCACTTCTACACACTTTGTAATTCACACTCATGCTTGCATTAAAATGATTTAACAGCATTAAAATGACTTAATTTTCTCTATTTTTTTTAGCTGATACCTTGGAAAACTCTCAGTCAATTCTGACTTTATCTGAAGCACACACCTCAGCTGCCGCTCTATTAGTCTATAACTTCTGGATAAATCTTCTTAGAGCTTAAATAGAGAGGCTTTACAATGGATCATGTAGCCTTTGTCTACAGTAGGCTATCAGTTCTGGGTCTTCCTTCACCGCCTAATTGAGCTGTACTAGAGGCAACTCAGATTACTTCGGAAATTTCCAAAAAACCCAGATGTCCATACTTGTGAATATGCATAAATAGGGCCCGTCTCCATTCCACGTGCTGTGTGGAATCTTTTGTTGGCTTTTGTCATGAGCGTATTCCTATATGTTACAGCATCTGTTATTTTATACCTTGCCACCGGGGCTTTGTGCTCACAGATGGCAGACATACATTGTGAATAAATAAGCATATTGTGCATTGTTTGGAAGATTTCACACTTAATGCTTGCTAGTGCCAGTGCCAAGTTCAATGAAGTAATTTTCCTGTTCACTTCCTCTGACGAAGGAGAGTTATGGGTCAGATCTCTTCCATCTGTTTGGAAAATTTACTTCACACTTGTTATCAAACCTAAAGCTCTCTTGCGAGTTTGGTTTCTCAAAATCCAGTAAGTGAATTTCATGAAAATCACTGAAAATTTTAGGTGATCACATGATCAGTTTTGGCCTTAGACTCCTGTGCAGTCCAGCCAAGATATGTACTGTCCACTGTGGGTCACTGGAGCTGCACATAAACAACATCAACATCAAAAAAGAGCATTGCAAACAGAGTGGAGCACAGGTCAAGGAAGTCCTCGTCACACACATATCGATTCTCCATTACCTCATGTCTGCTGTCATTACTGGCACAAGGGTACAACCAATCTGAGTGGTTTTGATGTTTCATGGAATCTACAGTATCTCACAGAAGTGAGTACACCCCTCACATTTTTGTGAATATTTTATTATATCTTTTCATGTGACAACACTGAAGAAATGACACTTTGCTACAATGTAAAGTAGTGAGTGTGCAGCTTGTATAACAGTGTAAATTTGCTGTCCCCTCAAAATAACTCAACACACTTAATGTCTAAACCGCTGGCCACAAAAGTGAGTACACCCCTAAGTGAAAATGTCCAAATTGGGCCCAAAGTGTCAATATTTTGTGTTCACCATTATTTTCCAGCACTGCCTTAACCCTCTTGGGCATGGAGTTCACCAGAGCTTCACAGGTTGCCACTGGAGTCCTCTTCCACTCCTCCATGACGACATCACGGAGCTGGTGGATGTTAGAGACCTGCGCTCCTCCACCTTCAATTTGAGGATGCCCCACAGATGCTCAATAGTGTTTAGGTTTGGAGACATTCTTACCAATCCATCACCTTTACCCTCAGCTTCTTTAGCAAGGCAATGGTCATCTTGGAGGTGTTTTTGGGGTCATTATCATGTTGGAATACTGCCTTCAGACATAATTTTGCCCATTACCACATATTCTGATACAGAGAAACATAATTAAGAGCTGATTTTCCCATTTTCTAAAAAAAAATCTATTTTGTCTATTTACATGTTGTAAGTTTCAGCTTCCAGTAGTGTTGTTTTTGGCGGCCTGTTTTAATTTTAGTCTAGTCTTTGTGTGAAGCTGTCATTTTAGTTTTTATTAGTCACGTTCATACTCTTTTTAGTCTAGTATGTCCAGTCCTGATTTTGTTTTTGGGGTGTACTAGAATAGGTTTTCATGCTCAATTGTTTCAAAAATACATTTTTTTTTTCACATATTTTACATTATTGCAGCACCTCCCTTCCTTCCCAGTCTGTTTTGAACGCCCTGTTTAGTTCCTGTTTCAGTGAAACCCCTCCTTCTGCAATACAAAATGTGTTCTGATTGGTTAGCTGCATTGTGATTGGAGAACCGCATATAGAGTTCATCTGCTCAGCTGTAAATATTAACGATGGCATCAATTTTGCCATGCCAATTCGAGCCTGATTTGTAATTTTTATTATTATTTTATTTTTCCTTTTTTTATTCTTACAGTGTTAAATATACGTTTCTCCACCTTAGGAAGGTCAAACAAAAAGGCTTTGGAACCATAGTGGAAAAAACGTTTCCTTTTTTAACTCTTTTACATGGAGATAACACACTATAAAGCACTTCTTTTTCTTTGTCTATGTTGCTGTGCAGTTGCACCAGTATTTTGCATATTCAAACGTGAAGCTGGTTAGAAATCCATATTATATCCATATACTTCTGCATGTTATGCGTGGAAATATGTTTGTATTTGATGTGTCATGTGGCATTTCTGACCTCCCTAGGTCAAATTGTGTGGTTTACCTCCCTGTGATAGGATATATCTGAATGTGTGAAAGTATGTATGCATCTGCATGCATTAGCTAATCATTCTCACTGGATCCATTCATAGTTCTGGCCTCTGGAAACTCTTGTGTGGAATCTCCGGAATGTGCCACATCTTCGCTCTCTTCTCCCGCCCCTTTTTCTCCTGTTGATGTGTGGAACTTGTTGAACATTAACCTTGTGGAACTAGACCCGACTCCTAAGGCCTCATTCTCCAAGTTCAAAGTGTTTCCAGGAACACAGCATGTTAACAGCTGAGGTCACACAGAGTGTTTACACGTGAGCTTCTCAAACATGGGAACGCTGAATCTCCTTCTCTTTTACTCCGGTGTAAAAGGACCTACAAATTATAAAATACACATTAACACAATTTCTCATTCACACAGCAATTTATAACATTGTACATTTAGTCATTTGGCAGACATTGTAACATTGTATGGAATCCTGTTCCTGCCCCATATCTTATACAATGTAAACCTTAATAAGTTGAGTCTTCTCAGATGATTTAGGAAGCTTTTTCCTACTGTTTACTTGAGTAATAGTGCCCAACAAAACTTGTTTTATCTAGTTCACCTAATGTGGTCTTTCCATTGCATTAACTAAAATATGTAAGTACAAATAACTTAAATATGTAAGGCAAGTAGACTTAACTCAAATATTCAATTTACTTATACTGAACAATCAATAAAATAAGTTACTGCTTTTTTGCAGCTTTATTTTTCACAATTGTGACTTTTATATTTCAGAATTTCAACTTTGTTTCTTGTTGCATGCAGCTTCACTGTTATCTTCAAATGGGTCTCAAGTCCAGTGGTTTGGTAAAGATTCAATCAATTACAGTACAGTATCTCAGGAGATCAATGGACATGTGTCTGTACTAGAAGATAATCAGAGATAATTAGAATCACATGTTCCAATCATGTTAACCCTGTTCTAAGCATTGGAACTTTGGACAGTCAGCTTACTTTAATATTTATCGGTAAAACACTGGTGATGCAGTCAGAACCAACCCTTTTAAATGTATTTTATCAAAAGCAAGATTGCTGCAGATTTTGCTAATCGTACTGTACGCCTTCTGAGGAAATTAATGACTGTTTAAATAGCGGTGTGTGAGTTTGTGTGTGTCTAAAAGAATTACACAGCAGCTGTGTGTGTCTGTCAGCGAACAGAGACAGCTTCCTGGTAAGAAACACAGAAGATTTACAGCAAAGTCAGGGCAGGATGCCCTACAAGGCCTGCCGGAAGCTTTTGTGTGTAAGTGTGTGTTTGAGTGTGAGCTCTCATCCCAGGAGCTTCTACAATGATGCCATTGTTAGACTACTGTTTCTTTAATGAAACGGGCTGTGTGTGTTTCTGTATGTGTGCAGTCCTGAACTATAGGAGAGGTGACATCAGCCCGCAGGACTGACTGTCCATCAGCTGTTTGATTTCCTGTTTAATACAATGAACAATGATTGAGTCTTCTTCTCCTACTTTATACATGTCAGCTAATGTCAGCTTATAGCCATCCACTTATTCTGGTTCCTTTATCAGTTTAATTCAGGATTTCTTCAGTGCTATTATGAAATAATATATATATGTTTATATGTTTATTTTTTATTTTTTTGCAAAATGTGTGTTTGCATGTGTGTCTTTTTAGAGATGGCAAAAATGCAATCCAATAATTAGCCTTAACTATTAATAATGAATACTTCAGAAAAAAATGTGTTCAACATATTTGATTAATTGCTTTATAAAACATTACTGACAAAATGTGTATCTTTATCTTTTGTCATGTGAATCACTGAACAAACTGACTCATTAGAATCAATAATTCGGGAAACAGAACCCTGGTTAACACACTAAAAAGAACCAACTTATTAGAGACATTAATTCAGAATTTGAAGTACTGGTTGTAATATTCTTGTTTCACTAAAAACATCCAACTCATTAGAGTCATTCATTCAGGAGCCAGAGTACAGTGGTTGTGCTGTACATATGTGCTTTATTCACAAAAAAAGAAAAAAGTAATCCACCAATTAAATTTATATCAGAAAAAAATATCATAAGTAGTGCAGGAAGCATATAACTTCCAAAAACTATGTATTGTTACTGTTAAAAAGAAAGAAAGAAAGAAAGAAAGAAAGAAAGAAAGAAAGAAAGAAAGAAAGAAAGAAAGAAAGAAAGAAAGAAAGAAAGAAAGGAGAAAATAAACTCTGAAAATTCATGTTTTCCAGTCAATGGGTTGTATTTTAATGCTGTATAAAGAAGAGGACCTTTCCCGTAATGGCCTTGATTAAAAATTATAGTTGGTTATATGTGGGGTTTGGATCTTTCAGCTTCTACCATAAAGCTGACAGACTTCTCTTGTTCAGTGTAATGGTGGAAGACCCCTCGTCTCCCAATCTTCCTCCTCCGTCCATTCCTCCTTCCTTTCCTTACAGAGCTGCTCTTTCACAGTAAAAAGAATCAGTCATTCAGTGCCTGTAGTGGCGCATGATTATGACCCACAACCTCAATAATCGCTAACTCATGGAAACAAACAAACAAAGAGTTACAACGCGCTACTGGAGACAAAGACACAAGCGTTCAATCTGTTCTATTCTGAATGAGCCTCTTTTTTCAGAGAATAAACACATGAGCATTGATTCCATAGAACCTGAGCTAGTTTTTAAAGGGTTTACATGTTTGTTAGTTTTACAGTTACTTGTAGTCTATGGTGTATGGCAATGCAATGAGATAAACGTTAAAATACATGTTTGTCTTTTTTAACAAACAGGAGT
The DNA here is from genome assembly GCF_936440315.1 of Barbus barbus. Classification (NCBI taxonomy): domain Eukaryota; kingdom Metazoa; phylum Chordata; class Actinopteri; order Cypriniformes; family Cyprinidae; genus Barbus; species Barbus barbus. The sequence goes on from NC_136724.1 coordinate 9,601,852, forward strand.
TGGATAAAATCAAGTTGCATGTATGTTCAGAGTTTAAAAAGTAGACACATTTATTGTATAGCTTGAATAAAACATTTTTGTACAGAATTACTATACAGTGGTTTCACAAAACTATGAGCTGCAAAGTTCTGCTTTTAAACCCTCTAGTGATATCTCATATATAGTATTTAATACCAGTGAGATTTCTTCCCACTTTATTTACTTTGTGAAGTTAACTGAAGCAAATGAACTCATTGCCCTTTTGGGAGTCTGTGTGTGGAGGAGTGTGTGTTACAATCTGTCATTTGTGTGAATTTTTGCCACTCTTTCATGGATTGTTAAATCTAACAACAATTCACATTCAAAGACAGAGACAGAGTTGCAGCAGTTGTGACCAATTTAGGGTTTTTTTATGATCTGGGTTTTTCAGTCTTCTGTAAGGAAAGAATAGGTTTCAGAAGTGCGAACGTCACAGAGCCTCTGAGCTACGTGACTGTGAACCCACAGGTATTCCTCAGCACCACAGAACAGCTCGTGGGCAGTCTGCCCAAAACACACAAGCACATACTTCTGGCTTCCAGAAGTATCCCTGTGTTTGTGTGCTCTTTTACCAGTTTGGAAGTGTTTAGTGATGAATATAAAAGAGAGTGGCATTAAAAACACTCTGTTATATTGCTTTTAAGGAGGATAAACATTTACAAAGTAACTCATAGAAAATGAACTCTTAAAGGGACCAAAATTCTGTCATCGTTTACTTATTCCAAACCTGTATATGAATTTTGTTCATCTGTAAAATATGAAGGAAGATATTTTGAAAACTTGACTTTTTCTCAATGAAAGTTAATAGAGTCCAGTGTTCATTTGACTTTCATTGTATGGATACAAACTTTTTTCAAAATATCTTCTTTTGTTGTTCCACAGTAGAAAGTAAGTCAGACAAGCATGAGAGTTAGTAAATAATGACAGAATTTTCATTTTTAGGTGAACTATTCCTTTAAATATGTGTGAATGTCATTGCAGTAGATAAATTGCAAACCAAGTAGTATTTGAAAATAAAAGGCACTACATTTTTCTGAACTAACTTCACTTTTCTAAAAAGTTCTTGAAGTGACCTTTAACCAGTTGGTCTGGGGGTTATTTTCAGAGGATGTTTCTACTAACTTTTAACCACAAGTGTCCTTATTTCGAACAGTATTTCTAGTGTTTTACGATTTTTAAGCCAAACAAATATCCTTTTGTAAAATATTTTGCTTGAAAAAATGTGCTTCAAAATAAATGTCACAGGGTTTGATATTGTATGTGTAATAGTGACCTTAATACGTTTTTAAGTGTGGCTTAGGTGTCCATGTTGTAAAGTTTATCAGTTGGAAAAAAAGTTATGTAAAAGTTTGCATGAGGGATACAATTTAAAGAAAATATTTATCAAACATTTTTGAAGGCAAGAAAAGGAAATGAGGTTACTTCATCAGCAGTGTATTCAAATAATTTGTCAGAAGTTTCGCCTACTGAGTGTTTGGGAGTTCCCTAAAACGTTTACCATATATATTGCGCTAGCTTCTATTACTTTCAACTTTCTAAATGATTATGCCTCATTGGGTATCAAAATGATCTAATCAGCAGATCTCACAGGAACACCTTCGAGTTCCTGCCTCTTAGTGGTTTATTGTATTAACTCCAGTGTTTTTAATGAAAATTAAACCAGATTGAAACATCCTTTTGATGACCACCTAAGTCCAGTTTTACTAGCAGGGTATATCCCCCAAAGCTCAGCTCAAACCACAGGTGATTTCTCCTCAAATTCAAAGTGACTCTGAGAAACTCTGCCCTGCAAATATTAATTATCACTTTTATCCCCCCAAAACAAGAATTTCTGAGGCAATTGCACAGTAAATGACAGCAGGGAGAGTACGGCCTGTTTCTTTCCCCGTGTTATCGTCCAAAACTCGCTCTCGGTCACACTTTCTCTCTCTTCCTCACCTCCAAGTGAGCCACATGGGTGTCTGGCTCAGCCAAAATACTGAGGGACAACAGACATGAGAAAACACACCCCCAGGCTTCAATTACAAAATCATCTCCTAATCACACACACAAAGAAGAGCCAGCTTTTCTTTTACTTGAAAAGTCTTTGAGATATGCTTTGCTGCTTGCAGCAATGCAAAGAAAATTGCCAAGTGACAAATTTCATGCTGTGAGACTCGCAAGTACTGCACAGTCTCTTACCCACACCTGCAAAACACTTCATCAAGCATGGTGACAACCTCAAGAACACAGAATTTGCTGCTTTACCAAAATGTTTTCAGTCTCACAGTGCAACACTGTGTCCTAGATGCAATGCAACAAGAAATAAGTAAAAAAACAAGCCAAAACATTAATACACTCTGACATCAGCATCTATTGAAGGTAAGGACACACCAAGCCGATGTCAAAAAACTGGCGGCGATGAAAGGCGACTGTATTGTCACCTCACATTGTCTGTGTCTTGGCCAAAAAGCTGCACCTGAACACACCAAACAGACGACAGCCAACTGTAAACTAGCATGTGAGTTCTCTGCCTGTTTGAGAAGACCTTTCCATGCCTGAGGGTGGCAGTATTTTGTATTGTCATTCAAGAGCCAGAGATTGTCTTACTATTGAGAGATGAGAGGGTCTGTATTACTTACTATTGGAGAAAGCTTAACAGTCAACTTGGAACACATGTGCCTTGATAACCACTCACATTAGAGCCTTGACATCACTGAATTACAGTAGAGTCAGAGTGTGCGGCACACAATCGCCATTTACGGATACAATAAGAATGAATGAGAAGTGCTGTAAACTGAATCCCACCTGTCGCAAAAAGTTAGTGACTTTTCCAACCTGGTCTCATGGAATTTACGTAGATGGGTGCACTTTTTAGCGAGACACGAAATACGTACCAATAAATACATATTACTGCAGTTTCCAAAAGACACTAGAGGCAGTAAAACTCTGACACCTTTTACTCCTTTTCACACAAATGTACAGAGTTTTGATTAATAAAGTGTAATTTTCGCACAATTACTTGAAGAATATGATGTTACGACTTCAAAATAATATTAATATGCTGGGAGATTTGAAAACCGATGCTTTTGAACGTTAGCATCGCACATATCCAGCCTCGTATCTATGGGTTCTTATAAAGGGTAAGTTTGTTCGGTAGCTCACGGAGTATGGCGATGTACTTAAGAGGAGAGGAGCTCCGGTTTGAATCCTGTGTAATCACGGTTCGACAAAGCAGTTCAAATCTGCATATAAGGAAGTTGAAATGGCACGGTTGCATCAACAAATATGTTTTTATATCAGTTTTGCATTTGTTAACACTATCGGGTAGGTTTAGGGTTGGGTTTGGTGTAGGGCATATTTCCAACACGATAGAGCATTAATTTTTAGGGACAGACCCCAGATATTTTAATTCTGAAGTGCCGCAATACGTACCTGTAGCAACGTAATAAAAACACAGCAATATGTACCTATATCTACGCAATAAAAACGTGCCAGGACTCACATAGCACCACTCAGTGGACATTTCTCTTTGAAACTGCGGCGAAACGTGCAGTAAGGTACGTAAAACGGTATCGCACAGAAAGTGCACAGAGGTGCGTATTTTTATGAGACCAGGTTGGAGTTTTTTTATAAAATGACTTTTTTTTTCGGTGTAAACTCTAAAAGTATTTTTATCCCAAACTATTATTTAGTGTAAAATGTAGAAGATTAGCCAATAAGCTGTCGATTCATTACATTATAAGCTGTTTCCACAAAAAAGCTGTTTATTCAGCGTAGTATAACCTCTCCTCCATTGACATCCTTTAAAAAAACAAAAAAACAGGTCCTTCCCTGCACCACATCGTTAGCATTAGCCATTACACTTTTTAGGCTAAAGGTTATACAGGCTTGCCTTCCAATGGCTTTGCCAGAGCTAGTACTGCACACATACAAACCATAAACAAAGCAGCTTGCATACCATTTTCACACTATTTTTTCGCTTACCACATAATGCAATGAGAAATTTCTCTTGTGTAATACAACGAGAAATGCTACGTAATAAGAATTTGCCTTCTGTGTGCCGTCTTGACTTTGTCTTTTGCTTGCTTTCGTCACTTCCATTTTTTTTTTCCATCTCTTGTGAACTGATTCACTAGCTGAACCGTATTTGAACAGCCAATCAGAATGCTCTCTCTTGCCAACGGGCCCGACACTAATTCTACATACTGAATTGGGCGAACTACAAAAATTAGCTCAATAGATGGTGTGTTCCGATGGCCAGATCTACTTGTCCCATCCTTGAGTCAGACATTTTAGCAATGCTTTGGCAACTCAGTTCCTCGGGGGCCATTGTCCTGCAGAGTTTAGCTCCAACACTAATTTAACACATCTGAACCAGCTAATCAAGGTCTTCAGGATTACTACAAACTTCCAACAGGTGTTTTGGAGCTGGTTGGAGCTATACTCTGCAGGACAGTAGCCCTCCAGGAGCAGAGTTTGACACATGTGCCATAGAAATTCCATATCCATGCCATTCATAACACAATAGGGTATAAATAATGCTTTAAGCAACAGCTGCTAATGGAATGGAAATAATACTTTAAATGGCAACAGCGTTATCGTGATGTTGCACTGTAACCATATTCTATGGGAGAATTTGCCATACTAAGTACATCCCTGTTGAAAAAAAAAAAACCAGCATATGCTGGTTAGGTATGTTTTGAAGCATGGCAGCTGGTTTGAGCTGGTTTTTAGTTGGTCATGAGCTGGTTTAAGCTGGTCTTGAGCTGGTTTAAGCTGGTTGTGTGCTGTCCTAAGCTGGTCCTAAGCAACTGTTGCAGGACTAGCTTATAACCAGTTCAGGACCAGGCTAAACCAGCTCAAATCAGCTGCCATGCTTCAAAACAGGGATGTTATGTTTTATAGTATGTGGCATTGTAATTGTCTCTGTATATAATTTAATGCCAAAAGCAATCATTCTTTCACTTTTTTAAATTACTTATTTGTGTACATTGTAAACTGGGTAAATGATCCGTTAAGTCATACTCTTTATTGTTGTGTAGTATTTTTTCCATTCTTTGGCTGGAGCAGTTAACAATTTACTTCCTGTTGTCATTGCCATGCCATTAGCAGTTTTTACTTAAAGTCTCTAATAGCTACAGCACAGCAACACCCTGGTTACCACTCAGAACACTTTAGCTACTGCATAGCAATGCCCTGGTAACTACTCAGAACACCTTAGTAACGGCATTGCAAATCTCAGACAACCTCCAAGAACACTATAGCACCTACTAAGCAATGCCCTTGGCAATCATTCTGAGGATCTTATTAGCTGCATAGCAATACCCTAACATCCTCCTCAGCAATCGCATAGCGACGCCAAGTCACATCAAGTCACCCTTATTAGTATAACGCTTTTTACAATGCAGATTGTGTCAAAGCAGCAATGCCCTGGCAACCATCCAGAACACCATAGCATAGCTGCCAATTATGCACGGGTAAGCACCACATTTAAAGAAAAAAAAATGTAGAAATTTAGTTTGACATTTATTGCACAACTCAATTTATGTAATGTGCACAGTGCAAAGCAGTGGTGTAAAACAAGCTTGAAGTTTTGGCAAAGCTCCATCTCCACATTTTATCTCTGATTACTGATTACATATGCTTGTGACACAGGCAACTGTGAGCCTCAGCTGACAGCACTGCTGATGTCCTGATGTGTGCACAGCATTTTCAAAGTCTGTTTTATTGAGGACACCGATGCAGACACACAAAACCGCAGCGCTATTTTAGGTGAGACCGATGCTCGATCTTATAGCTTTACAGCGCTGGATTCTTAGAAACTGACACAGTTACAACAGATACAATCATCACTACTAAGAGGCACCAGAGTTGGTTGTAACCGCTGTTCGAGACAGTCTGTTGGGTTTTACTATAATGAGATGAAAAGTGTGCTGGGTTTATCTTGCTGAGAGAAATGTCTGCAGACAGGTTTAGCACAAGGAAGTTGATGCTTTTTTGGGGGCCAAAGCGAACTTCCTTTACTTTGAGATAAACTATGCTGACATCTGAAAATACAAACACAGGAAGTATTTCTCGACTTTGACTTCTTCATAATTTGGTATATGAATAGCATGAAAAAAAATATGCTGTCTTGGTGGAATCAGGAATCAGAACTGTAATATTTTTCAGCGTTGTTTGACTCTCACCCCAACAAGCTGAGCTTTCAGTCGCGTGGTGCAGAGTTTCTGTAGGGAAGTTTCTGAGTCACATTATTTCATTATGTGTGTAGTATCCCTTAACTCATTCATGTAAAACATTCAAAAAAAAAACAAAAAAAACACGAGAACGAAAGTGGTAAAGGTGAGAGTTCAAATGCAACACAATTTTTATAGGATTACCTATAGTCAACAATTATGAACATTACTGATTAGTTATTAGTGGTGCTTGTCAAGGCATCACCAAAATTATATTTATTAACTTTTTTTTCCCCCTGTAATTTTATTTTAAGAAAATCAAGACTCTTTATATGTAGTTAGAGTTTCCCTATTTAATCTGAATCAGAAGAAAAAGGATGGATTAGCACTTCTGGTCATTCGGTGAGACTCCTGGCACTCTCTTCTCTTACTAAACTAACATTCACGCTTTCACACACTGTTTTTCTGTTTATAATCTCTCCGCTTGAGTGTTGTCCTTCCCTCTCTCTCTCACTGTTCTGTCAATTATACCACGTAAATGATACCATCTGTGTAAACAGACAAGTTCGTTAGCCCCTCCTGTTGTCTTTAATGATGAAGCACTACACTTGAAGTACGAATAAAATAGGCTGGATGGTGGGAAATGACAGAGAAAGAGAAAAAGTGAGAAAAAGAGAGCGAGAGAGTAAAACCGCTACATCAGGATGTGGGCTGTTTTTCTTTCCTCCCTTTTCATGTGCTTTCTTTTATTGGGCTTGTAGTTTTCTCTTTTGTCATCCTTTTTTGTATTCATCTTGATCCCTCACACCGTTTTCTTCTCCTTGGTGTCTTGATATGATTAACCTCAGTATTGTTGTTTTTTTTATTTATGTTGACGGATAAATTTCCTCTGATATGAGATAAACGGGGAATCCACAGTAAATGTCTTTGATATACAAACTGCGACAAATCCGGTCATGAAGAAGCAGAGAAAATTCAGACTAGCATCGTAGCAGAAAGTCCTCACAAAAGTTCCCAGCTGCCCACCCATTGTGCTGTGATTGGTCTAAGGCAAAGAAATGTAAAGCAACATGCTGACAGCGGTTTTCCCCCGCTGGTAAAGTGTGGACGTAATGTCAACCTCAAATCAAAACACCATCACCTAAAAAATACTGTAAAACAGATTGTTCAAAACATTGGCGAGCTATCATCTTTTGGTACCAAACTTAAAGTTAAAATGCTAGCTATGGGGTATTTATTTGCCCCGATAAAGGTAGTTAGAGCTAAAAGGTGTTCTCTAACAATAGCAAGTGTAAACTTTTCTGTGGTTCGAGCCCACGTGCCAATAGAAACGTCGACATTGTGAATAACAAACATGTTTAACGTTTGACAGTGGAGAAGTGAGGGGGATTTTACTGCAAGTAACTGTTCCATCTCTTCCTCTGCCCACCCTTCTGCCTGTTTTTGCCATTAAATCCTAATTACTACCTTTGGTTTGGCTTTCATTTGGAAATTAATTAGAAAAATTGCTAACAGATACTCTTTAAACAATACAATGATATGGAAAAGCATTAATTAATGTGTTTACAGAAAAATTGTGGGACGACAAAAAAGAAAGAGATTTACCCGAAAGTACAGTGAATCACACATGGCATGCAGAAGAAAAATATGTATTGTGGCAACAAATTAGTTTGAGAGATTTAAAGATCAGTCTGTTCATCACACTTCAGCATCAAATAAGATTATAGTATTTTTTTTCTTTAAGACATGCCTTAGAACTCTTTTTTTTCATATCAAAGAAGAGCTATTCTAATTCAAAGGAGAAAATGATTAAAGAAAAGAATGACTATATACACATAGACTATATAGACTGTTGTGGGCAATTGTGGACTAATGGATAGAGACGTGGACTTGTAACCCGAAGGTCGTGGGTTTGAGTCTCAGGTCTGGCAGGGGTTGTAGATGGGGGGAGTGAATAACCAACACTCTCTCCACGACTGAGGTGAGACCCTTGAGCAAGGCACCGAATCCCCAACGGCTCCCTGGGCGCTGCAGCATAAATTCCTGCCCACTGCTCCGGGTGTGTGTTCACTGCTGTGTGTGTGCACTTTGGATTGGTTAAATGCAGAGCATTTATTTTATATTAATGATTATATTAATACAGGCTGCACAGTCATGTAGTGTCTCATCAGGCTACTAAATTAACAATAATGCATCTGAAAGGAAGCATTATTGATACAGCCAGATGTGTCCAACACCTGTGTTATAAATCTGTGTAATTCAAGTGAAGCCTTTAGCTGGAGGTATTAAGAGGGAAGGGGAGGAAAAGGTGAGCGAAGGTGCATAGAGAGGAAACAGTGCATGATTCCTGCTGGCATTCTCATATACGGGTGGATCTGCAGGAACACGAGGAGCAGGTATCTGCCTGTTCAGCTGGCATGGGATTCGGGAATCTTGGAACGCTGAGTTTGCCAAGCAGCCTGGCTGGCTCCATGCACAACCTTTTTAGCAGCTGCCGGGTCTATGAGTTGGCCGTCAACCAGTGCACGACACGGTCAGCGAGGTCAACAATTTTACCGCAGGGTAGCTTTGAGAAGCTGCCAGAACAGAACGACTTTTATTTTTGCCTGTTTATAACAGCTGTAAGAGAACTATGAAGGCTGAATTGAATCCAAAAGTAAAAAAATAAAGTCATATCAAACACGAGTCAGGCGGTAATTTTATTTGCCAGTTTAAAATGCATTAATGCTACACAAAGTAAAGGAGAACTTGAATCACTTTCATTCTAAACACACACACTCGGATCTGTGTAGCCAGGCATTAGCCGATCAGATAACAAGATTAAATGAGTGATATTCCGTCTTGCAACTGTAATTGGCGATTAGCTGATAACGATATATTAAGGCTTAATGGGCTGGTGCTATTTATAAACCATAATTGACGATGAGATAAGATTCTGTTAGTGCACAATTCACTCAGTCTATATTTATTTTATTTTATTATTTAATATAATTATATATTATCAAATATTTTTATATATATTTATTTTAAAAACAGAAAAAAATCTAAAAATTAAAAAAGTTGTATATGCAGTATATTAATCTGCTTTACATTTTTACTTGATCTGTTATTGATGTTGTAATTATTTAATGTATGTTTGAATCAATTTATTTTTGTCTAAAAAAAATAGTTTTGAATCTTTAGAGGCTACTTTCTCAAAAACGTGTTTATTACAGCCAGCATTTAAATTATTATATAAAGCTACATCATTAGAATAAGACCTTCCTTTTTCGTTCAGTGCATAAAACAAAATGTTTATGGGTCAAAATGACTCAAAATGCTGGAGCAGTCGTATATTTCATCAGATCGAATTCTGGTACATTCTTTATTTCTTTCCTCATAAAAACATGGCCTTAAGCACAAAGTTTCTTGTGAACAAGAAAAGTTTGTTTTACTGTACACTTTTTTTTCTACTTCCTGTCAGCTATCTTTTTTCTGCCCTCCTATTTCATAGCCCGTTAGCATCGGCAGCGTTAATACTCTACTAATACTAATACTCTATTCACACACATTACCATTGTTTCACTGTTACTTGCTTAAATGGCGGATCTAAATATTCCCTCACAGTTTAATAGTAATGCCTTTATGAATTTCTTTACTGATAAAATAGATAACATCAGAAATACAATAACAAATGTAGATTCTACTGCGTCTAGTATTTCAGCTTCATTCATTGCACCCAAAGAAAAACTGCAGTGCTTTACAACTATAGTACAGGAAGAGCTAAATAAACTTATCAGTGCATCTAAACCAACAACATGTTTATTCGATCCTGTACCCACTAAACTACTGAAAGAGTTGTTACCTGTAGCAGAAGAACCGCTTCTCAATATTATTAACTCATCGTTATCTTTAGGTCACGTCCCAAAACCATTCAAGCTGACGATATTAAGCCTCTTATTAAGAAACCACAACTAAACTGCACTTGTTAAAATTACAAATGACTTACTTCTTGCTTCAGACCAAGGCTGCATCTCATTGCTAGTATTACTTGATCTTAGTGCTGCGTTCGACACTATAGACCATGACACACTCATAGATCGATTACAAAACTATACTGGTAGTCAAGGGCAGGCTTTAAGATGGTTTAGATCCTAGCTGTCCGATCGCTACCACTTTGTTCATTTAAATGGGGAGTCATCTCAAATATCACCAGTAAAGTATGGAGTACCACAAGGATCTGTCCTAGGTCCTCTGCTATTTTCAATATACATGTTGCCCCTTGGTAATATTATTAGAAAATACGGGATTAGTTTTCATTGTTATGCTGATGATACTCAACTATATATTTCAACAAGACCAGATGAAACTTCTAAACTAAGCTAATAGATTTAGTAAAAAAAATTAAAAGGTTGTAATGCCTATAATTTCCTCCTATTAAATTCATATAAGACAGAGATATTAGTTATTGGACCAAAAAACAGTACACAAAATCTCTTGGATTACAATTTGCAACTACACAGATGCACTGTTACGTCCTCTACAGTCAAAAGTCTGGGTGTTATATTAGACAGCAACTTGCCCTTTGAAAATCATATTTCCCATGTTACAAAAACAGCATTCTTCCATCTTAGAAACATTGCCAAACTTCAAAACATGCTACCTGTTTCTGATGCAGAAAAGCTAGTTCATGCATTCATGACCTCTAGACTGGACTATTGTAATGCATTGCTAGGTGGTTGTGCTGCATCTTCAATAAACAAGCTACAGATAGTCCAAAATGCAGCAGCTAGAGTTCTTACCAGGTCAAGAAAATATGATCATATTACCTCAATTTTACAGTCTCTGCACTGGCTACCTATTAAGTTCTGTATCATTTACAAAATATTATTACTTGCCTATAAGGCCCTAAATCGTTTAGCTCCTGTGTACCTAACTTGTCTTCTACCACGCTACAATCCAAAGTGGCTCCCTAAGGTCGCAAAACTCTGGACTTTTGGTAGTACCTAGGATGGCAAAGTCCACTAAAGGAGGTAAAGCTTTTTCACTTTTGGCTCCCAAACTCTGGAATAGCCTTCCTGATAGCGTTCGGTGTTCAGATACACTTTCTCTGTTTAAATCTAGATTAAAGACACATCTCTTTAGCCAAGCATTCACATAATGCATCTTATAATCTTGTACTGCAGTTATATCTGATCAAATGTACATTATTCTTATTCTTTAGCTTGGGTTGAACAAATCATTTTTGCTTAGATGGAACAGCAGCTACGCTAATTATGTCTCTATTTGTTTCTCTGTTTCTGATTAACATCCCATGGTAACTAGGAATTACAGAAGCTTCAGTCTGGATCCAACCCTTAAATGATCTGAGATGACCGAACACCTGAGTAAAGATGATGCCGACCCCTCAGAGGACCTCAGAGGATGCCAAAGCTCAGACAACATACAGAATTACCATAAATTGTGCCATAAGTTAAAAATATTAAGGTTCTGCAATATATAAATATATTGTGGAAACTTAATTTCCTGTAGAGCTGCTTTGCAACGATTTGTATCGTAAAAAGCGCTATACAAATAAACTTGAACTTGAGCTTGAACTATTGGATGCCTCAGATGTTGTGTATTTTCAAATCTATTTAGTTGGGTAACCAGTGGCCTTAACATGCTGTCACATCTTGGTTAAATAGTCAAACCGATACTATTGAAATGAGTTGTTGAGGTTTGTTAGAGTCGTTACTGTGCCCCAGGAACGTGAACTGTGACTCCCACGTCCATTCATAACGCAAATATCTGAATGAATCAGACATGTCCATATATAGCTTGCAGTCCCAGCATGATGAAGACCTGTATGGATTAAAAGAAACATGAATTTATTAAAGAATGCAAATTGAAATACTAAATTCTTTAATGTACTAATTTAAATTTAAATTCTATAATGTATTATTTTTAACATATAAAGTAGACACTTTAGAATTTAGGTATGCTTTGTTCAAAAGCAACTTTGTTAAACTCTGCAGGTTATCTTTTATTTGTTTATGAGCTGTATTTGTCTACTCTAGAGATGTGTGAATGATTGTTTTATGAAACATTTGCTTATTTAGGAACTGAGAACTTTGCTGCATTCAGTACTATGAAATGGATGCAAAAGGTGACAGGTGAGATGAATATATATGTCAAGCCACACCCTACAAAGATAAACATCAACTAGTATGACCATACTACATGCTTATATCAGCATATACCAAAATATGCATGTGTGGTCCAACAGAATGTTAAGATAATGTAAGACTGTTACTATACTACTGCTACTACTACATCTAATGCTACCACTACTTCTACTACTAATAATAATAACACATTTTATTTGTAATACACCCTTCTCAAGCTCAATTTAAATAAATAATAAAATAATAATAAAAATTTCAAATAATGTAATAAAGATTTCAAGACTAAAAAGTTTCACTAATGCTGGTAAAAAATTCCCCATGTTTCTGTTTAAAAGCTACAAGAAGAGGAGCAGTTTGAATCAGAGACTACTATGAGAATGATTCATCAAGTCTTGTTCCCAGAATCAAATAAATACTATTGATGTCCTTGTATTCATATTCAATTCTTTTTTTCCATTTCTCAAGAAATGTTTTGACGGTTTTTTACTTTACATGCTATGGTGCTTTGCACCCTAAAATACAATGTGAAAAAGCTGTTGTAAATAAAGCTCAATATGTAAACATGTATCTGCAGATCTACTGTTTATTCAAGAGAAGTATTAAAATGAACAAATTATCTGCTAAAGGATCAAGGACGTACTGTACTTTACTTCTGCAGCATTTCCTTTTAAGTGTCCGAAGGATTCACTGGATTCTTTAGAATTCCAAGCTGTGTGATTTTCTTTCATTATTGAAAACAATACTTTAATCTCTTGTTGCAAGAAGCTGAAGATGGCTGTAACAACATGTCTGTTGAAAATCAGGACTTTAATCTTTTTATAACATTTCCTTTTATGCTGTTTTTTCTTTTCTTTCATTAAACTGCCTTACATCTTAAATTATGTACATCTCTGAAAAACATTATGGTCTTTTTATTTATTTTTGCATTAATTAATTAATTAGTATTTTTTTAATTGTAGAAAACATTGGGTTGGCAATAATGTCAAATAAAGGTTCATTAAGTTGTCTTCTTTCTTACACACGTGATCAAAGCAGGGAATGATATCCGGCTGCTGTATATCAACAGGCTTGTTTAAGACATTGTGAAATACCTGAGTAAACATCACATCATCCTGGTCTAAATCAGGGGATTGTTATTCTGAAAGTTTAGACTCTGATAAGTCTCCCACAGTCCATTATTACTGTGAGCTAGTTGATCTCATTGTGTTTGTTTACCGAGGGACTGAGTGTAAACTCATTGCCTTCTGCTTGTCATGTAGTTATACATTACTGCAGGTCACATATTTATTTACAAGAACACCGACCTTGACACTGCTGGCCCTGACAGTCATCAAACACACCGCCAGAGGCCTCTGACAAAAAAATAACTGTGGCGTTCTTTAACTAGAGAAGATAGTTAATGACTTGATATCACTGGAAATTCTGGAAAAATGTTATTCCTACTGATTTATAGACATACATTAAGTAACTTGATATTCTTTACCAAATCGATTCAAAGTGGTCCAGTAAAATGCAATGAACCTAACACTTTAGTGTTACTTTGACACTACTTCGATTTCACTTAAACCTCTAAGGGGAAAATTTGAAGAATATTTGAATGTACAGAATACTGTACAAATTGTTTTCTATTTGAATATATTTTAAAATGTTTAAAAAGAATAATAAAATATTTCTGTGATGTAACGCTGATCTTTCAGCAGCCATTCCTCCAGTCTTCAGAAATAATTTTATTATGCTGATTTGATGCTCAAATAAAGCATTTCACATTATTTTCACAGTTGAAAACAGTTGTGCTGTTTAATATTTTAGTGAAATCTGTGATATATTTCTTTGAGAATTATTTGACTGATGGAAAGTTCAAAAACATGTTTTCTCATTTATTCATTTGTAAGGTCGTCATAATGTTGTGGCTCACCTACCTGGCTAAATTCTTGGAAGAGTGTTTTTGGGTTAAGTAAGCTGGTAAGCTTTGGCTGAGTGCTAACTTTTGGCAGAATTCCAGCAAGACTTCTTCCCTTAATCCTTAAGCTTCACAAAGAGTTTGAGGGGGAAAAGAGTAAGAGGTGTCAGACGCATAGACCTGCTGTCACTGCAGCACCTGTTTCATGTCACAGCTGTGTGAGTGAGACCAACAAAGATTGAGCGGGGATTTCAGTTCCCTCTGACCCGGATCAGGGTTACTAAGAAAAAGAGACTTCTTGCTTGTTTCTCCTTCATGTCTTGACTCACTTTCTCTACCAACTGTTTTCAAACAAACCAGGACCTTGAGGGCGATTGACCGTTCCTCCTATTACATTCCCATTAGGCTGACAGGAGAAACCATTTTTCAGCTTCTGAACAGGATCTGTTTAAGCATGTAATGGAACAGGTGTTTAATGTAAAGCAATGCTGAGCTTGTTGAAGCCCCCTCAGGTGCTATGACCCATATGACTAAAACATGCTCTGAACATAAGCTGGTACAACCATCGCCTTGCCATTATGAATCACAAAGTCTTTCCATTCGGGCTGACTTACTAATTACTCAATACTGCACAGTGTATACTATATAGGCCTACTAATTTTCAAAAAGCATGACTATTTTCAGTGTCAGAGGTAAATTAATTAAAAACTGTGAAATTCAGAAAATTCAGAAACTCAGAATATGACACAACCTTCAATAATTAAATATTTTAAATAACACAAATATCCTTTACGTATTTAATCCCATTTATTTACCAATGTCTTTGATGCTGTCCTTCGATGATCCAATTCAATAATACAAATAAGCAAAAATGAGTATATATTTTTTTTTATTTACTTTTTATTGTGTGCTAAAGAATGTTGAACTTTCTTCTCCTGCATCTTATTCTTCATGCAATCCAGAATGGTAGCACAGCTGGAAAGTTTGTATGAGCGACGCCCTCTGCTATACAGACGTGAATTTGCATTTCCTTCAGCCTGAGGCTTATAAAATTTCACTTTTCACTTTGTTGGCTTTTACATTTGTTAAAAAAACAGAACTTTTTTATATTAAAAACAAACAAGCAAGCCCACAACATTTAAGAAAAAGTAAAACAAGAGTAATTTAACACATTACCTTCCAACTAAGTAACTCAATTAATTACTTTTTAGGGAGTAACACAATATTGTAATGCATTACTTTCAAAAGTAACTTTCCCCAACACTCACTAGTAGTAAATAGTGAAGTAGGCATAGTATATAGTCAAATGTAAAATATACATTTCAAATAGTTGCACAAAGTATGCTGTATGAACTTGTCACATTGGATGTTTAATTCAGAGATAGGAACCAGTTATCTTATTAGAAAACTGTTATTGTCAGTCTAATTTTAAGAGTAGTATAGTATGCTATTCTGTTATTAGCTTCAGTTGAATGATAATATGAATTATGAATATTTATGTGTTTCAAAATCTAAAATGTCACACCAAAAAGACGTTTTGGAAGCCTTCTCCAATACACATTAAGAAAGTACAGGCACTCAAGAGCCAGTTCACTCTGACGGACACCTCACTGATGATGACGCTCAATATGTTTCTTGAGTCCTGTGCATTTACAGACGTCAGTGTACCGTTGCATGTCGCGTACTAACTAGCAGTTAATCTCACATCCTGAAACAGGTCCAACCTGCATGACTCACCACATAAACGGCCTCCGTACACCAACCGCTCAAACAGGAAACAGACAACTTTGCAGAGGCTCGTTTCTTATCTTTCCACTTAAGAAATCCCTCTTCCTACACCTTTTCCCATAAATCATGTACAATGTTCTGATATCAGAATTTCATATTGCACATGCACATGACAGGGGTATATAATGAGGATTGTACCCTCTTTTACACTTATAAAGCATTAATAACAATGCTCATGTTGTTATTACACCTTTATAACACAAGAACCTGACCGCATATGAAGTGAAAGTGTTTTGTGGCTGATTTTTAAATTATGGCACAGGAACAACATTTAGTGTATATATAAATACATTTTAGGAAAGCTAAACAATCTATTGAACTTTTACAGCATTAAGCAGCATTTGGGGTTTTTAACATATCAATTTATATATTTGTTATAAAATTTTAATGTAATAAAAAGAAAAAAAAACACTTATGCACAGGGAGTTTGTCATTGACATGAGAGTTTCTTAATCTTAATTTAAAACTTTCATGCCAATTACAGCCTCTGAGTACGTAAATAAGTGTATATTCAGAAATTAACTTCACAATAAGTTTAAAATGCCTGGAATTTTTTCTTCTTTTTTATCTGTTGTGGTCAGTTTCATTTCACTTTATTTCCAGTGACATGGGACATCCCCCAAAAGAACCAAGCAAGCAGTCTGAACAGTTTGAGTAATCATCAGTCAAACAGAGAAGAAGGGGAGAGCCCTTTGCATTGCAGATTACAGAGAATCTGCTGAGAAACCTCACAAGAGCCAAGTGGGAATCTGAATGAGTATTCGCTATTTGCTGCTCTACTTTCTGTTTACAGATCATTTTTACCGTGCAAATGTTTGCAAACATTTTCTCACTATGACTGTTGTTTCCTGAACTGCAAACATTTATGATGAAACCTGAAGTTGCATGGATATAGTTAAATAGAGTATAACATCAGAAATGTTCTGATCTGATTGAATTTTAAGAAAATAGAAACAATTTGCTTGTTTGTGAGTATGTGCATCCTTAGCAGTGTGGGCTGTACCATCCTTCAAATGGTAGGGACGGTATGCAAGGGCTGGTGGGAAAATCAGTCACCCACTTCCACCCTTCCTATCAGGTAGACAGGTTGCTGTTGAGTGGCCATCACTCACTTACCCATATCCTTTACCCCCTGATATTATCTGTCTCACACACATACACATTCCTCCTGATCCACACCGTACACACTCACTCCAGCCTGACTCTGTGTGGGAAGGACAGTTTTGTCATGTTGGGAATATACTTTTTTTCCTGAGAGCGTGAGAGGGAGAGTTGTGAACAAAACAGATAAAGGCTAAAAGTTGCAAATGACAAGCCATGACAGAATGACTTTAGCAGGCATGAGCTAAAGTGAAAATAAAAGCAAAAAAAAATGAGCAAAAAAACATTCATTGGACATGTATGTGGCAGGAACCATTACAACAAAATAATAATAAACATGTTCTTTGACCACAGGGGGAATTCAATTTGTCAAAAACAAGTAATGAACCACATCTGAGTTGATTTTCATTGCACAAGTTCTCTGACTAACTAAGGAGGGCAGTGTTTGTCCATGTCATGTTGCTGGTATGATTTTAAATATCTTTTTTTTCCCAGTGTTTTTAAGTTTAAGTTTTATTCAGCTCAATATTGAATCAGTTCATTTCAATAACACTGGTGATTTTGCAAAATTCATGAATTCTCAACAAATTCAATTCAGCTCTACAGAAGACAAAAAAGTTATTATTTAGCTCAATTCAGTTGTTCTCATCCATGTCTGTCACAAATCTGGTTCATGGCCTTCCGTCGAACTGCCACAAGAGGTCGCCTTTCCATCATATTGACTCTCACACCACACATCACACTGGACTGCATTTCCCATCATCCATTGCACTGATGACACACACACAGCTGATTGCACAGACACAGCTGAATGCACTGATCACACAGCCATTTCACTAGCACACGCTCACACCTGAGAATTATCACACAATCACACACCCTACTTAAACCATGGACTTCCTTTTACAGATCGCCGAGTATTCTCTATCGTTTAGCACTCTCCTAGTGTTAGCTACTTACCAAGACTTTCCGTGTTTGTTTTTGTGTTCAGTCTCCTGTATTGTTCTGCATTTATCACTCTCTGAGTGTTCGCTGCCTTACGGAGTCATTCCTAGTTTCCGTTTCATATTTTAGTTTAAGTCTAGTCTTTTCGTGTTGCCTTGTTGTTTGGTTCCTGATCTTCTGCCCTGTACCTTGGATTAACCCTTTGCCTTCCATTTGGACTCTGTTTGCCCCTGCCTGGACCATTGCTCGTGTACCTGGATTACCCCTCTTGTCAAGCCCACTGGATATTGTCCGCCGATCGAAGACCATGCCCGTTTACTTAAGTACTCATCTATCTTGCCCTCAATATACCTGTTTGCCATTAGTTCGACCCTGCCTGTGTTTTTGACCATGTCTATTAATAAAAGCTTGCACATGTATCCGCATGCCTCATGTCTCGTTCGCCCCGTTACAGAATACTCGGCCAAACAAGGATTTTGTTTGCCCTTAAACAAGGCCCACGATCACTGGAAAACCATATTAGAGTTTTTGGCTATCGCCAGCTATTCAGATTTACTGGACATTATTTTGATTCAGATTTTCTGCAATGGGTTAAATAAGCCTTTACAGTCTGAATTTAGACGCGAGAGTCCACGCTCATCACTCACTCAGTTTATGGATTATGCTTTGTTTACTGTGGGTGTTGCGGAGCAAAAACGCGACACTGCATCTATGACCGAGATAGCGGCTGCGTTAGAGCATGCTCACAAAATGGTGGCGACAGCAGATACCGTTCACAAAATGCTGGCCACAACAACACCTCATTGCTGCCGCCTCAGAACCCATTAACATCGCAGCCGCTGCATCAAGAGCCTGTATATGTCTCGTACGATCTGCCAGAGTCCAGCCAAGTCACAGTTGACCGTCACAAGTCAAACCAAGTCACAGCTAATCTTCACGAGTCAAGTCAAGTCCAGTCACAGTTAATCGTCACGAGTCAAGTCATGTCTCAACTGATCGTCACGAGGCAAGTCACGTCTCCGCTGACCATCCAGAATCTCTTCACGTCACCGCTGACCATCCAGAGTCTCATCACGTCTCAGCGGATCTTCCAGAGTCTCTTCAAGTCTCCACTGACCATCCAGAGTCTCATCACGTCTCAGCGGATCTTCCAGAGTCTCTTCAAGTCTCCACTGACCATCCAGAGTCTCATCACGTCTCAGCGGATCTTCCAGAGTCTCATCACGTCTCAGCGGATCTTCCAGAGTCTCATCACGTCTCAGCGGATCTTCCAGTCTCATCACGTCTCAGCGGATCTTCCAGAGTCTCTTCACGTCTCCGCTGACCTTCCAGAGTCTCTTCACGTCTCCGCTGACCTTCCAGAGTCTCTTCACGTCTCCGCTGAACCTTCCAGAGTCTCTTCACGTCTCCGCTTAACCTTCCAGAGTCTCTTCACGTCTCCGCTGACCTTCCAGAGTCTCTTCACGTCTCCCCTTCCAGAGTCTCTTCACGTCTCTGCTGACCTTCCAGAGTCTCTTCACGTCTCCGCTGACCTTCCAGAGTCTCTTCATGTCTCCGCTGATCTTCCAGAGTCTTGTCACGTTCTGTCTGCCACACCCAGATATCCAAGGTCAGTCCTTCAGTGTCCTAGTCTGGTATCCAGTGTGAGGGATGCACCACTGGTGTCTGCACATGCAGCTGGTATCCCCAAACCAGCTCACTTTAACCCTCCTGTTCCCGCACTAATTCCCCCGTCTGAAGCACTTCCCATGATGGGGATCACGTTGTGTTGCATTTGGTCTTTGTGTTGCATTCCGGTCTTCCCACTTCCACGTGGAACTGGCCCTCCATCCCTCCCCCTGTTCCACCTCCGCTCCACCACTCACCTTGATTTTACTGTTTTAGGAGCGTCTGGAAGCCACTCCTTGGGGGGGGCTTCCGTCCGACTGCCATAAGAGGTCGCCTCTCCATCATATTGACTCTCACACCACACATCACACTGGACTGCATTTCCCATCATCCATTGCACTGATGACACACACAGCTGATTGCACTGATCACACAGCCATTTCACTATCACACACTCACACCTGCGAATTATCACACAATCACACACCCTACTTAAACCATGGACTTCCTTTCACAGATCGCTGAGTATTGTCTATCGTTTAGCACTCTCCTAGTGTTAGCTGCCTTACGGAGCCATTCCTAGATTCCATTTCATATTTTAGTTTAAGTCTAGTCTTTTCGTGTTGCCTTGTTGTCTGGTTCCTGATCTTCTGCCCTGTACCTGGATTACCCCTCATGTCAAGCCCACTGGATATTGTCCGTCGATCGAAGACCATGCCCGTTTACTTGTGTACACATCTGTCTTGCCCTCAATATACCTGTTTGCCATTTGTTCGACCCTGCCTGTGTTTTTGACCATGTCTATTACAGTTTTTCTCAGTCGCTTTGGTACATTTCTCGAATCGTCCTTGAAATTTGTAAAACAGTAAGTGTATTTCTCAAAACAACTTGTACACATAGCAAAGCACCATGGATTACCTGCAAAAGCCAGTCTCTTGCTCAAAATACTTAGTTCATCTCTCAAAAATAAATATCTGTGTCAATGAACATGTCAGTGCCATCAGAATGACAAGTCCTTGTGTCATTGTGTACGGATAAGACAGTCAAATTGCTTAGTCATGTTGTCAATATAACAGTGTACTCTGGAGGGATGCTCTGATGTAAACTATGGCAACAGTTTGGATGACAGTTACTCTACTGAAATGCAGAAGGCTGAACTTCTTATGTATGCCATATTTCCTTTCAAAAGTACAAATTTACACATTACTGTATGTGGGATATTGATTGAAAGAGACTGTTTGAATTATTGAGGATATGGTCGATCTCCCAATTTTTAGCTGCACCATTCAGCCATTGTAAGGCTATGATTGACAACATTATTTAATCTTATATGCACCTCTGTCCTTGGCCTCTTCGTCTGCCTCTTCCTCTGTTTTGCCTCTGTACACTTCCATGCATCCTTACTCCTCTTCTTCCTCTCGGCTGTTGTCCCTGATCGTTTTCTGGATGTTCATTCATTGTCAGAATTTGTCAATTTTGTGTGGTCCTCTGTCTATATATACTTTCCAATTGAAGGGTCATGAAATGCACCTTTGAGCTATTTCATAGAATTGGTTTATAACTGGTTGATCTATATTCTCTTCATTAGTGAGAGTCAAGATTCACTTGCACAATTCATGGCAAATTTACAAAAAGTCTAATAGAGATGTGTAGAGAATATGCTTGACAGTTTATGACAACTAGATCAACCATTTTGCATTTAATGACTTGTACGATGAACTAATGAGGGGTAATAATATAGCACAGAGATCTATATAATACATTTTGAGCAACATGACATAAGCAATTGATAATTTAGGAAACATTTTGATCATTTTCTTAGCTCACTTGCTCATAAAGCTGCCTGCACAAAGAACGTAACATTAAAAACAGCAATGCAGTGTTTACTTTTAACTAGATTTAGTCAATTATTTCCAAACATACACATGGATATGAAAGCGTATCAGTGACAAGTATGCACATGCATGTACTGCATGTGTGTTTGAGAGAGAAAACAATTCTTTTATAATTCCTTCAACCATCACACAGACAAACCTAATCCAGTCAGAGAAATCAAATTAGACTACTGATTTTTACATTGCGCACACAGATGATATGGCAATATCATGATTCACAATTATGGAGTCATTTGAAGAAAATTCTGGGGATGATCAAGAATGCTAACAGCAACTGAGATATCTGCGGTATGCAAAACACTTGAGAATTAAAAAAAAATGCATACCAAAGTGAGGCAGAGAAATAATTTTTGACATCATTCGCGCAGGGTTAGCCACTCTCTTGCAAACACACACAGACACACACTTAAAACAACAAACACACTCACATAAACTTCCAGTTAACCTGATTATGCAACCCATATCCTCTTTTTACATCCGTGTATTTCTCTAGTAACACACAACTTTTTAGCATTAACTGGAAAACCAGACTGTATTTCTCAACTTGAAAGTTGAGAAGCATTTGAAAAAGTACTCTTAAGCAACTGATAATATGATCAACCAGATAAATCCAAATTTATTTAAATAATACTTGCTTATATGATGATTAAATTTAGTAGAATCAATTCTGAAACACCATGGCAAGACTTCATGGATCTATACCAAATGTATGAACACTATATATGTTTGCATAACATCTTCATGGTGACTTACTGATGTTCTGAGATTTCCACATCCATAACCAGGATCATGGGAAAGTTTAGATTAAACCTCACCTGTGACAAAAATCAAAGATAAGTACAAGTACATGTTTTGAAATCACATTGTAGTGTTTCTGCGACGTTAGACATCAGGCTTGTGAGACTTCCAGGAATGGGACACTCCTTGGGAAAGGTTTAGCAACTGCTAAACCAACATGCAAAGCAGTTATTCCTTCAGTACAGAATATGTATGGGTGGAGCGTGTTCACCTTTGACACTTTAAATTCATTATAACAGGTGAGAATTATAACATCTTGATGCTTGATGCTACAACTGTTATGCAAAAATCCCCATTCCATCTTATTTCAAAGATGGGCTTTCCGTTAAAATTAATAATGCTTTGGAACAGAATATCCTCTAAATAATGGTTCTTAAAATGTAATATATGAGTAAAATGAATGTGTAATAATTGGCTTTCTGTAAACACAGTTTCAAATCACTGGTCATGCTTTCATTATACTGTAGTTTACGCTCCGATTTCAACTTAATGACCCTAAATTCATTGGTAGCAATATTTTAAAGAGAGAAAAAAATAGCAATTTGTTGACATTTGCATCGCTACACATTTTGAAACCACAGATCTCAGTGTTCTCAAGGACAAAGGGAGTGGTTGAGTCATATTCACATCAGCAGGACATTAAGAAAAAAACAATGAGGATGTGAAACTCAACTCTGACCTAAAATAGTTACAAATATCCCTGCAGTAGAACTTTCTTATGATTTCTTGTCTGGTCTTGTGTTAAGAGCTATTGCAATCCATTTACTGAAATATAAGGAACTAAAGCACAAATGATCTAATTTAACCACACCTTCATAGGAACCAAAATAAGATGTTGGTAGAATTAGAATTTCTTCAATATAAAAAATAAATAAAACTCAAAGCATCATTCTTCACCTATTGTTCAGTACACTAAATGTCTACCAACATCATCTGTTTTGTCTAAACACAGGTGATGCCATTCAGCTCTTGGGAATCAGCTGCTACCGTCTTTCAACATCCTGGCAGCCAGTCACGTCTAATTGCAGTGAAGGAGAAGGAGACTAAGGGAAAGTTTATCTCAGAAATTACTGCTCACTTAAACATGTTCTGTCATGAAAGCACTTCAAACCGCTTTAACAGGTTGTTAAAGAATATGCTTCTGTAACCCTGTATGCTATAGAGCCAGAGAGCCAGATTTCTCAATGAAGAGACAGGGAGACTGAGATACACTTGATCTTATTAACATCAGTCTGACAGTAAGGGTAAAGGTATGTATATGTGTATATATATATATATATATATATACAAACACATGTATGTATATATTTAAGAAAAATATGTTATGTTTATATATATATATATATATAATATAAAATATAAGAATGTTAGTATATAAATGTATATACATGCAAAAATTTTCACAATATATACTGTATGTGTGTGTATTTACATATACATAAAAAATATACACAGCACACCTACATATATTATGTAAAGAAAAACTCTTATTTTGGATGCGATTAATCGCAATTAATCGTTTGACAGCACTAATATATATATATATATATATGTGTGTGTGTGTGTGTGTGAAAGTGAAGTGACATACTGCCAAGTATGGTGACCCATACTCGGAATTCGTGCTCTGCATTTAACCCATCCAACGTGCACACACACAGCAGTGAACACACACCTGGAGCAGTGGGCAGCCATTTACGCTGCGGCGCCCAAGGAGCAGTTGGGGGTTCGGTGCCTTGCTCAAGGGCACCTCAGTCGTGGTATTGAGGGTGGAGAGAGCGCTGGACATTCACTCCCCCCACCTACAATCCCTGCCAGCCCGAGACTCGAACCCGCAACCTTTGGATTACGAGTCCGACCCTCTAACCATTAGGCCACGACTTCCCACAAAAGTGTAAGTGTGTGTGTGTGTGTGTGTGTGTGTGTGTGTGTGCGTGTGTGTGTGTGCGTGTGTGTGTGTGTGTGTGTGTGTGTATATATACACGCACACACACACACACACACACATGTATGTATATATATATATATAATATCAAATATAAGAATATTATAAAATATAAGAATAATATTAGAATGCACTTCATATTTGAGTTTTTCTCACAGAAATAATATATATATATATATATATTATTTCTGTGAGAAAAACTCAAATATGAAGTATATATATATACACACACACACTAGTCAACATTTGAAGTTGATCAAAACCTTTCATCAAAGTTGTCCTAAAACCAAAATGCGTTCATGTCTTAGGACAACTTTGATGAACTTTTTTGATCCACTTCAAATGTTGACTACTATATATATATATATATATATATATATATATACATATACATACATATGTATACTTTTTTGTTTCTTGGATGAAAGAAAGTCAGACATACTTACAGTATAACAACATAAAGGTCAGTAATTAATAACAGAAACTCAAAAAAAAAAAAAAGTGCATGTCCGACTTTCTTTCATCCACGAAATTTTTTTTTGAAGAATATTTCATGCTGCTCTTTTCCAAACCATGAATGTATCAAGTGACTAACGGCTGTCAAAATCATCTTTCATTTTCTTTTTTTACTATTCTTTTAATATTTCAGAGATGCAAGGATGAATTAATTGTTTATTTGATTAAATTAGTTGATTTTAAGGCATGAACGTATGTCTTATGGCGTGGCATGTGTCATAATCATTCCTGTATGACAAAAAGCCTGATAAAATCTTTCTTCACCTGATCAAATAACTGAACCGCCGCTCAACTATAAAACAAACTGCAGAACCATAAAACTGTTGAATAAGAGAGAAGGAAATGGTGTTTGTTATGTTTTATTACTTTACAACCAAAAGAAGTACAATAAGGCTTTTGATCTCTTTCATGGTCTCTATGTATTTAAGATAGGCTGGGAAAATGAATCACTGATCAAAGGTTTAAAAAAAAAAAAAAACTGTCTATGTATGCAATATATGAACATTTAGCCCCATATGTCTACAAATTCTATCTCATTCTTGGACAGGCCAATCAATATGATGCCATGAGGACATACTGCACTTCACATTTGACTTTTTCTCACAGAAATAATACTGTAGCACATTTGCTTATACACCAGAGTTTGCAAACTCTAAATTATACAGCTCTTTATACATTTGTTATCCTCTGACGTGTGTGAAATGTAATTTCACAAGTCATGTGCCTCAATGATATGAGCCTGAGAAGGGCTGAAGGGTGTGAATGCATCACTACCGATGGAGAGATAGTGTTGCAAAGGCACGCTGGCTGCGCAATATTCCTGGGATGGTGATGAGGTTTTGTCAGGAATGTGTATGAAGGGGGAGGCTGTTTTAAAAAAGGACCAACCTGACATGTTCACAAGCACACACATGCACACATTCAATATCTCATGCCTCTGCTCTGATTCTATGGGGGCTGCTGATTGACATTGTCATTCAAATGTGTATGACTCACAGGACAGATAGACACTCTCTCTCACTTTACTCCAGCAGTATTACATTTGAAAATGTGGAGGCTTTTTCTCAGGAGAGCAGCAGGATACTTAAGCAAAGACCTACATGCTGTCCATTGACATCTAGAAGAAACAATTGAAATATTAAAGAGATATCATTTGGACCTATGGGCTGAAACAGCAGAAATGATGAGTCACTCAGACATTGGGTGTTAACAAAGTCATGTAACACATTATGAGCCAAGAGAATATAAAATATTCCTAACTCAAGTAATATGTAACTCGATACTCTGACAGAGATTATTAAATGCTTGTTGTTGAATGTACATTCCACAAACACTCCAGCTTACATGATCAGAACATCCAAAAAGGGTTACAGTGGAATGGAACACATTCCTGAAAGATGGAGGTGTATCCTGTTTGCAAAGTAAACTTGACCAACGATAAAAGATTATATTATATATACACATGCATAAACATTGGAAATATTCTCAAAATCAGCTTAGCAAATCTTCCAGCAATCCTGAGCTCAAGCCTCTGCGATCCATTTGCATACTTGGAAACTGTTTCCAAGATCTGTTGATTTAGGACTACAAATCTAGAGCGGAACTGCAGTGTAATGAACATTTTTGTTCTCTGTGGTTCCGCAGGCCGAGACCAGTTCTGTCAGGTCAGCAACGGAGCTGTATAAACCCTACTATTTATGGGACAGGCTGTAAAGGGAGTCAAGATTTTTTTTAAACTTCCCCCATCCCATGAAGCCTTGTAGCAGGAGGTTTGTGAAAGACAAGACTAGGTGACGTATGTTCGTATGCACGCATGCCTGTGTGGAAGCCGTTCTGTGGAACAAAAGAGTCAGCCAAGCTGTTCATCCACTCATCTTTCATCAAATGACCCTTGCTGAAATGTGATACAACAGGAATGCGCGCCAGTCTGTCCTGTCCAATCACAGACAGGCAAATGTAATGGAGTACCGTCAATGATGAGGAAGGTCTCATTCATCAGCTCTCTGCTCATTCACCCTTGAGTCAAACAGACCTTGCACAGAATTACAGAAATGATGGTCTGACCTACCAAAAAGTGACTTCCACTAAGATCATCTTAAATGATCTTAGTGGAATCAATCAGAAACCAATCAGACAGAAATTTTTTTTTTGCAGTGAGAGGCACCTTTTAAAATTATTTTCTATTGGCAGTGAGCGTTTTGCATGCTGTTTATGTGTCCCGGGCGTCTCGCATTTTAGCCGCCTGCTACGCCTTCCGTTTTTGCAAGAGCACTCTGAGCACCTTAAGTTGACAAAAGCGCAAATCTGAGCAGAAAATCACCTGACGTCATTTGCTTTTTTTTTCCATTGTCCAATCGAATGAATAGAGAGGTGGGTCTTCCGTTGAGGTGACGAAAGTTTACCGTTGCTTAGAAAGTCCAAAGACTGCAATAATGGAGGAGAAACTTTTGGTGTCTGTCACGGGTTACCTGGAGCTGTATTTTTAAAGGTTTTTGCTAATATGACAGTTTACTTAACAGCAAAAATATGTATTTGGAATGAAAATAGTAGTTTAGGGATGTTGCAACAAGTTAAATGTTGAACATGTACAAAAACATGTAGAAATAAGTGTCTTTATGTTGGAAAAAATGCATAGCCATGATGCAGAATTCATGTTAACTGCAAATACCAGAGCATTACTTACCTTCTTTCACATCTTTGCGCCCACTGTGTAAAACCCAGCTGTCCGCAGGTAACAGCAGCTCTTCATCTCTTCACAGCAAAGCGGCATCGTTTACTTTGATGGTAAGGAGTTGTCAGCTCACAGGGGGCAGAACATAAGTCTTTTCCTGAAAAGTTTGGCATTCACTCATTCCTCCGATTTCAGGCTTCCATTGAGAGAACGACAGGCTGACTAGCAGCTGTTCTGAAGGTCTGTGAGGAAATGAGGAAGGAAAGTCATCAGTTTATAGCGGATGAATGGGCATGACTGAGTGATACTAAAACAGAGCATGTCCACTAATTGGGTTTCTAGACTTTTTACTGCGCATTAGGGGGAGGAACCTCTAATAGCATCTTTTGTAAGGATCACTCTCACTTAGGCGGAAGAAACCTATACTTTTCACCATGCAGATTGAAGTATTGAAAGGTTTTGTTTCTAAAATTACTCCGCAGCTGTTTTAGCCTTTTTCCTCAAGGTTTTATTCATCACTGGAGGTTACTTCCAGACACATTGCTTTCTGTGCGTTCTTGCTAGCCTTTCAACCCTTCTTCAGCAGTTATCAGCTAAATTATGCCATGTTCACTCCAGCTCTATTTACAGTGCTAATGTGAGGTTTCATTTCATCTGTTTTCCTCTAAGAACTCAGTGTGACCTGAAGCCTTTATTTCCTCGATTCAACTGCTAATGCTTGAACAGGCTTGACAGGACTTACTGATGCTCTCGAAGTGCATTATCGCCACATTATCATGTATTTAACTTGTTTTAGATGTCAAGAAATGTATGCGAACAAGGCTACGGAGACACTCACCACACTAAACTCCAGATTACTAATGACAAGAAAGGCGAATTTATTCTTGGGAAACAGTGTGTAATTTACCATGAGAGCTTTTAAGAGTGGGTTAACTTCAATTAAATGTTCAGTGAGTCAGACTGTCATCCTCACCTTGGAATTTTGAAACAGGTCAACACACGCTGCTATTTTATTCGGCTTTATTCGCTCGGCTTCATTCACTCAACAAAGAGTTTGAGAAGATGCTTAGGAAGATGACACACTCCAATGCATATTACTGCTTAGTCACATGCTATGACAGACAAAACAATTGTCTAAACCACCATAATTAAAATGGAAATCTGTAAACTAGGCCTGTGCAGTTTAACACTAATCACCGAGAGAAGTATTTTGTTATAATAACTGTTATAATGAGTTGTCAGGCCTGCTGCTCTCAGCTGTGTGCGACTACAGGGACTACAACTGCAAAGACTTCTTGTTTAAAAGATGGGGAGTCATATATGCAGCTGCAGCCTATAAATTAGTGGTGGTAAACTTGGACAGGCATGTCACACAACAGGTGCACTGCCTGAATAAAGCTATGCTGCTTGGAGTAGTACTGAGATGTTTTGGGTGGGAGTTTTTTTATTTTCTTTTTGCAACAGTGTGAATTCTGCATCCGTATCTGATTATAGAGTCTTGTCATCTGATCATCACTATAGATTATATAGCAACTGCTGTATCTGCACATTAAATAATTCCAACACATAATATGCTTAATATGTATATGATGACAGGAAAATGGACGAATGGAAAAATGGACAAATGGTTGGAGGTACAGACAGACCGATAGATAGATAGATAGATAGATAGATAGATAGATAGATAGATAGATAGATAGATAGATAGATAGATAGATAGATAGATAGATAGATAGATAGATAGATAGATAGATAGATAGATAGATAGATTGTTGTGTGGTTACAGTATGTAAAGTCTGCAGTTGTATGAGTAAAGTGTACAGTACTTTCTTTAACCCTTTTCTTGAAAATCTAGAAGAAACTTGCATGTAATCTATAGTTGCTGAACTATTTGTAATGCAGGAAGTCAGCCCGACACTAATAGCAAGAGCTGCCAGGAGAACATGAAGGACAGCATTCAGAAATGGATTTGACAAACAAGTCCACTTCCTTTCTTTAATGAATTTAATGTGGATTTTATGACACAGTGGCTTATGATGTAGCCTGGAGGAATAATATCACAGAATAACCCTGTTGTCTAAGCAAGAATCTCTGAGAGGTGATTCAGCATCCACAGGCCACGTTCCCATCCATCTGTCCACTAATTAATTGTCTCTTCCGTTCATTATAATGCTTCCTGACAATTATGTCTGATGTAAAAGAAACTTCAAATGTGTTTTCATTATGTATACTATATGGCAAAAGTATGTGAACACTGAACACTCAAATACTAGATACAAATACTATAGCAATATTATTGAGTTTCTCGTACACTGTATAAAATGTGTAGAAAACACTGTATAAATGTTAAAATGTTTCAACAAAATCTTTCCAAAAAACAAAAAAAAACAACGTTTCCAAAATCTAACTATAAATTATTATATATTTAATGTATTGTTATAGGTCTTTCCCACCTACTATTATATAAAAAGTACAAACATTTAAAATGTTAGTAATAAATTTAAAAAGTCCTAGCGTTAAAAATAAATTGTGTGTGTGTGTGTATATATATATATATATATATATATATATATATATATATATATATATATATATATATATATATATTGATCTAATGATTGCTGGCAATTTTGGAAAAGTGGAATAAAAAAAGAATTAAAAATCTATAAATGTCTTAAGCTAACTCACTAAATTTGACAGCCTTAAAATACTTTTAGTTTTCTCAAATTTCTCTGAAAAGTTTCATGGATCACCAGGCATCCCTTGAAGTCCCCTGGGACCCTAATTTGAAACCGTACTCCTCAAGAATTTCATTTTATGGTGTAGCAATTAAATTGGTCTCATCTGCAATTAAGAGGCCGAGGCAAACCTGTTAATTGCAGAGATGCCCACATACTTTTGACCATGTAGCATTTAACTGGGTTAGCATTTAACAGAATGGAAAAAAGATGTGAAAAGAGTGAAAGAAGAATCTTGATTTGTTACCAGTCCTGAGTCATTACATCTACCTAATGGTAGCACAAAACAAATAACAATCTATCCATCTTTTTGAATTATTTTGCCACTGGTGGCGCAGTGTTTGAAAACTCCCTTCCATCCTTTAGAGTACACGCCAGTGAGGTGATGAGCCAGTGTGATACATTGCAGACGTCGTCCTCTGCGACTGGCAGTTGTGTTGATCAGTGTTTCAGCGGGAGCAGTAGATAATGTGCCAGGTCATTTCTCACACCACTGCTTCCTGTCAGGATGTGCCGAGGACACAAGTCCTGTGACATAAATGATCAGCTTCTTGATTAAAGTCTCTGGCTTTCATAATTTAATCTTCTGCAAATCATAGCAGGATCTATTGTGAATGTTAGCAGAAGAGTGAGGAACTTTAACATGTGACAGAAAACACAACATCAACATATATAGACAGAATATGAGGGGGAAAAGAGACGCGTAACGTCTACTGCTTTAAAAACATCATGATACATCTCATTTTCAGAGCAGTTAAGAGGACACAGAATTCAGATGACACTACGAGACCACAGATGCTATGCTTCACTGTAGTTTTGGGATGGGCTGGGTCTCAGCGCTCTATTTTAAGTTTGTCCTGACCTCAGAACCTAGTTTGAAAGCACTGTGCAGTATTACATCAGACCAGTCTTCCTGTGCAAACACATTTGTTTTCTGTCAGATGATCAAATATGTCCAATACCTGGAGTAATGTGAAACTGACCTCACTTTTCTTCACTTTCTCTTTCAGAATTAAACAAACTGATCACTTCCTCCTTCTCATTTCCTCAGGATCTCACAGGGAGAACTGGGTGTCTTCCTGTAAAAGTGTGTCAGAAACAGAGAGGTCAGCAGGGTCACTGAGAGTTGTCAGGAAGTTTTGATCAAGACAAACAAAGAGAAAACGTGAACGCAAAAAAGTCTGCTCATCAAGGTATGTTTACTTCTATAGTTCATCATGATCAAATATAATGTTAATACAACTCGATAAATGATCAAAGAATTTCAAGCATCTGGATTTCTCTTGTTTGCACACATATTCCTTCCAGTCATTCATCCAGCACCTCTCATCGCTGAGCTTTTGTCTACTGTTCTGTTTAGAGGTGAGTGCAGAGAAAATACTTCATTCATTTCTCCTGGAGCCTTTGAACGCTCCCACGAGAGCACTAAATATTTACTTGTGGCGCCTCTGTTTGTTTAAAGTTGGGAGACACACCAGAGAAGCTGAAGAGGCCGATTGAGGGGGAACTTGAGACAAAACATCTCTTTGCTTGTGATGACTGCCAGACCACCAGGTTGGTCTCGTCTGTCTTCTTTTAAGCGCCATCACCTCTTTGCCTCCTTTTGAGGGCATGAGGAAGAACACATCTCTCTCTTTTCAAGGAATCCATACAGACTAAGCCTACTGAAACATTTTTAGCTGGTCTTAAGATTGTACGTTTCTCAATCATGGTATGGAGTTCAAGAATATTGCATATGACTAAATTATGGTAGTCATCTTGTCAGTAAGCTCTCAAAGTACTTAAGATACAGCAATATTTCAAACATTTCTGTAGCTCAAAGAATATATGGCGCCATCAATGCCAAGATCATAGGTTTGATTCACAGGGAATTGTCAGTAGAAGAACACAGACTTAATCAGCTAATTTCCATAATGACCAACAATCTGCGTACCGAGAGCAGCGCAAATTGGCAAAATTGGTTAAGACTTGCTTTTTTAAGCATTAAATAATTGTACAAACACCAGTAAACATACTACTACAAACCTTAGTAAATCATGTTGCATCATTTATTTAAATACTCTCCTCCCATTAATTTTGCATCTGAAAGAGAAACTCCTGCAAATGCGTATGCAATAAGGTCAACTGCAAAAATCTGTCCAAGCCTTTTCAAGGCTATTTTTTCACTTAGTAAATCCTGACAGTTTTTTTAACATCAAAAGAGGTTCTGCACTAGTGCAAGATGTTAGTATATCCGTCCCTTAAAATCTTCTTTAAAGTCAGTTAACAAAACTGAACCCTTGATACATATTCTTGGTCTTGCAGTAGATCTTAGAGTAGTGACATTTAATATTTGACAGGATTGAAAATTAGGATGTCTTTCCTTTCAGTAGAAAAAAACTACATAAAATAGTTCTGAAAAAGTTTTGAAAATTACGTGATCTAGTACCTTATTATTGACTGTAAAGCTATCCTTCACAGCTTCATTTTCATCCACATACAATTCAATATGACATCCACACTGACTATAAAGTCTATTGTGCCGGATTCATTGGTGCACGTTATGTTCCACAGAAACTATTTTTATTATTATTTTTTATCACCAATCACACTTTTACAGCCGTTTTGCTCAAACCTCCTGGCTCCACTCTGAAATAACCATTAATTAATAAAATAATTTCCCACCCTTCTTATGTACGCTTTGAATACCTTAGAAATACTGAATAAAGTGGGTTACAAAATTCCTATTTATGTTGATTTTAGGTAAAGGTTAACATTTGCTTTGAGGTACTGAAATATACCTATTAAGTACACAGTACACACTTTCATTAAATAGTGAATTACCAAAAGAATATAGTAAACGTGGATAGTAATGTTTACAATGCATACAATTTAATAGCAGCATAAAGAGGACTAAGACTAAGATGCTTTCAACACGATAATTCATGAAGGATTGTGCGTTGGCAAAATTTTACTTCACAGGCATCACAGGAATGAATTACATTTAAAATGCAGTAGAATAGAAAACAATTGCAATCCTTGGTTAGCATAAGAGACTTGTTTTAAAAACAATAAAAAAAAATCACCCCCAAACTTTTAAAAGGTATAGCATACTTAAGGTCAGTATTTATTTGCACTAATCATCTACAGAGTAACTTCCAGAGCAAAGCATGTCTAATACAGCAATGTAGTCATGACAATCACATTCCAAGACCATGTGCCAATGTTTTCTGACTGCTTTATCTGGTCTCTCAGACCTGAACGGTTACAGCTGAGATCACGGCAGTGGGACAGTTAATCAGGGACCGGCACATAGTGATTCAGCATCAACTGAAAAATGCTTTATCCCTCACTGCTCTCAAATATTTAACAGAAAGCTAATCAAATATTTAACAGACAACAATAATCTGGCGAAGAAAAGAACAAGATGTTTTCCTCACCTGTTTCAGTACTGTTACAGTAATGCACATAATGCTATTTACATTACCATACTCTTAAGTACCATGGTATAATCATGATATATTTAAAACAATGTGGTAATACTATACTTTCGTGCACTGTAAAAACAAACAAACAGTTGTTTCAATTTAAAATTACTCCGCTGACCTACATTATTTTGTTTAGTCAACTAAAATATTCCACTTGTCCGTTAAATTAGCATTGAGTAACTTAAAATTTCAAGTTGACTAAACTAAAAATTTTAAGTCAGTGGGGTAACAAATTATTTTAAGATGAAACAACTTTTTGAAACTTTTTTTTTTTTTGCAGTGTGTAATATGCACACTTTTCTTATTGATTTCTTTCCATCACTATTTATTTTTAGTCTTTATTAGTGAGAACTGCACGTTGAACAATGCAATTTCATATTTAGTGTTACATTTAGTGGAAAAATACCCTGTATAGGACAATTAAAAACACATGATGAAAAGGCTCCTCTGTAAAGATAATTGCTTTTACAGTGTCTGTGGACATGTTGTTTCATGGATAAGCAGTTAATTCGATTTGTAGAGTCATTATTGAGGAATGCACTGACTCAATGCATTGCAGTATTTGGCCTGAAGAACTGAGAATTATATACTGACAATGACTTCAATGGAACTGACTTTGCTCTCCTCGGAGCAGCTGACATGAAGTTATATACTAAACTGAGTTGTCAAAGCTCCATCTGTATTTTGTGCAAATGAATAGAACAATTGATGTTGACAAGCCTTAACAAGACAAAAATTCAGATATGAAAGCCATAGAGTTCCCGGTCCATCTCTCTTTTTTTCCTGTCCTCCCACTCACCTCCTGTTCACTCGTACCCATCACACAAAAGCACACGGCTCGATTTCTTTATGGTTCCTCACTCTTTCGTCCTTGTGCATAATCTCTCTCACACACTGTCATGCTGAGAAGCTCCAAATGTTTATGTCCCATCAGTCTTTTCTCCTCTGACCCTGGCGAGCCCCTGCAGAGTAACTTCTGACCTCCCACCTGTTACTTCCTGTCACTGAGTTTGAAAAATGGGCTTTGGAAGGATCAAGAAAATGAATGAAATATGAAATATTTATTGCTTTTAACAAGAGATTGCTGCAAGAATGAGATGGAAATTAGTTAGCACTTTTGCACTTCCGTCATTCCAAAAGTTAATGTTTTTTGCTGGGTTTTTTTAGTTAAATGTCTGAAAGATGTTTTTACATTCTGCCCTATGGCATAAAATACATTTTTACAGCTTTTTGTCTTAAAAAGGTGGCTGCTATCAAGTGCTAAATGAGACAGAGGTAGTCAAACATATTAGTTACAGAAAAGTGTCACAGAGTTTTATCGCTTCAGTTGTTTTGTTATCTCTGTCATATAGGAAAGCTTTGTTGTTAAACACTGTTGTTGTGAGGTCCATAGGATATCCGATAGTCAAAACAAAATACCGCTTGCATTTACCAACATATGGAACATCTTACATTTCACTGAATTTGTCACATCAACACTGATTAATAAATCAACGGATTATCTGCAGCTTTATGGTGACCCGGTATTGTATAACATCCAGTCGATGTATTGCCGCCATTCATATTCTACAGGCAGCACAGACCGAACACTCGATCTGTTTACATTGAGTGCACAGATGTGGCGGTCATGTAAGGATTCCGTCTGCTCTCCATGAACTCAACACCAGCAGGTTTCTCTGACATATTCAGGGGGAGAGAGAGAGAGACTTCATATGAAAATAATTAGATTTCTTCTTCGGTGGAGTGGAGATAAGCCAGACAGCTCTTCTATAAAGAGACAAAGAGATAGCAAAACTAAGACACAGACAGAAGTAGAAGGACAACACTATGATTCAGCAGAGACTGTCACTTCTTCCATATGGTGGCTGTTCTCCTCAGTGGGACTAATGAAAGGGGTAATAAATCCCTCTGTGGAACAGAGAGAAGAGGCAAGCACTGAAAGAAGCCCTCAGATGAGGCACATCAGAATGTGTATCTCCTCTTCAGATGTTGCCTCAGGAAGATAGAAAGCACTGAACTCAATATGGCCTTGAGAGATTAGAGCATAATCACATTGAAGTTTCAATAAAGTGCAGGTATTGAACTTGAAAAACTGGAGCTTTGGAGATACATAAATGTCACTTTGGGAATTACCACAGTGTCCAAAGTCAAACATGATTGATCTAATCAGGCTTCGCATCCTCTGTTAAAGATGTTTATTATTTAATCTTCTGTTTTAAACCCTATGAGAATATTCATGAGGTGAAACAATATGTAAAGACCTACAGCTTCTCAAAGGGTGACAGAAAGACACATGTAATGACTTCAGGTTATGTAGTAATCAATCTGCAATGTCGCTTTTTCAGCAAATAGTGCTGGTGCATGGATGGAACGATCTGTGGACTTCTCAGTTCCAGCCCATATTTCCAAACTGAGAGACAAACAACAAAATATTAATTTAATGTAACCTGCCACAAACACATATGCCACATCAGCATCTTTATACCATCACATGTAACATTCAGAAATTATTTAAATATATAACAAGTAAAATTCATAGCAATTAATTCACAATAGTTGTTTATTGTATTTTATTTTAGATGAAGGGGAAAAATAGACAAAAAGTTGCTGGAGACAAACAAATATGCTCATAAGAGTCATTGGTTCCCAACTATGACTGAACTGGTCCTCTGAACTTCTTTTCAGACATATCCCTAAGACCTTCATAGTAGAAGAAAGAAATCAGACGGTTCCTTATTCACATTTCTTCGTAACGGTCATTCCTGCTCCAGGTCAAATTTCAGAGTCAACTTTCTCAATCAGCCACTATCAGATAACATTCCTAAACAAATATTGAACAAACGTTTTATTGTACTGTTGCTTGATCTTTTTGTCACCTTCAAAAGATGTAAGATGTCATGTCAAGCCATATTCCTATACATTATACACACTGATACAGCACTATTAAAAACTATGTTGTCTGGTTCATTATGGTGACCAGGCAAGTCCTGCCCCCTGCGAGTGTGCATCTGCTCCAGTGTGAAAAATTTCTCCTTCACACCCAAACAAACAAATTAAATTGGTCCACTTAATTAACACAATGAGCTACATGCTGCCTAGGGCTGTTGGTTTAATTTCCCCTGATGTTCAGTAAGTTAGGGAAATTAATAAGGGTAATTATTAGTGGATAACTGTGGATAACTACCTGATCAGCGTTAGGTCAGTACCTTGACACCAATTAGCAAGTTGGTTAACATGGGTTACATTCAATAATGCATTAATTAATAATAGAGCTTGCACAGATTTTCATTCCAAGAGCTTAAACCTGGGGTTTTCAAACCTTTAATACCACATTTTTTTTTTATTAACTCATTGCTTATGTACAAATTGTGTTTAATGCTTAGTGTTAGGGTTTGTTGAAATACATGAGCAATAGTAATAATAATAGCAAACACCACAATTAAAAATGTATTAGCCGTGAGAAAAGTACACAAAGCCTCTGCTACTGTTCCATGTGTTACATAACCATCAAACAATATTCTTTAAAATAACGCCCACTTGTTTAATATCTCATCTTTCCAAATGGATAAATGTTCAAATATCCTGTTAAACAGCCCTTCCTTTTAGTGTGCCGTCTATGTAGGTCAGTCGTACAGTTTGGATTTGAATAACTCTTTAGTTTAATATTGCGTGTGTGCATTAGTTCTTTGTCCGTCAGTGTCTGTTGTCCTGGCATGCAGTGTGTTGGCAGTGAAACAAACACACTGTTTGTAGTAGCAATGACTCAGAAGCCCATAAATTAACAGAAACTGGAAAATGGGCCAGTGAGACCAGCCTATCATCTCTCTATGACTTTTTCAATACATCTCTTTTCAACCTCTGCAGCTGCTGACTTTCAACTGGTTTGACTCACGCTTTTAATCTGAGTTATACAGAACTCTTACAGATGTAAGCAGTGTGTGCTGAAGATCTACCTGAATAGAACAGGCTTTTTATTGCCAGTGAATTCAAACTATTCAGTATCTAACCAATATATTTCTGCATCTTCCTTTCTTTCACTCCGTCCTTTTCTCAAGCATTTAATGATGATTTTACAGATCAAAGTCCCATTTTGCCCCCACAATGACTGTTCTTTGTTATCATCAGAGGCTTAATTATTTTAACTTTCATTATCATTGCAAATTACATCACTATGACACGCCCCTACTGTGGGAACTGACCGGCCAATGAGAATTTGCCTTAGGCTAAATTCTGTTAACACAAAGGTGAGTGAATGGAGAGGAGAAGAGTTTGAACTTGATTGTGTGTGTGTGTGTGTGTGTGTGTGTGTGTGTGTGTGTGTGTGTGTGTCAAAGGGTGTGGGAAAGGGCAGGTGTCTACCTGTGGAAATGTTATGTCACATTTTAAAAATCTAAGTTAAAGAGAAAGAAAGCATCCACAATTCAGTCCCCATTCAGAGGGCATTTTTAAAATGTGGCTTATGTCTTGAGGCCCATTCACACCAAGAATGATAACTATAAATATATTGTCCAGTGCACACTGCTTTAAATTCTCGAGCTCGCAATAGCAAGATTGATTCTGATCGTGTGTTAATGTTTTTATCGTTCATCAGCTAGATAAAAATGTTCTGAAAGTGATTCCAATGATATCTTTTCTTTGTGCCTTTATTGTTATAGCTGCTATTCCTTAATACTGAGAACAATTTTTAGAACTATATCTTCCTCATTATCTTTACAGTATCGTCCTTGGTGTGAACAGGCCTTTAAACTCTTAAACTCCTGAAAAAAATGTATAAAGGCCTGTTTCACACCACAAATGTAAGCAATACTTATTTATTTCTGTGGCTATATTAACAATTTACAGCATTCAAACTGTTCACATAGACAGCAAAATTCGTTCCCTTTCAGTTGATCAGTTCCAACACTAGGGGTCGGACTTGGGAGTCCAGATACCATCATTGAGCAAAATTTGCATAGCTGACCACACCCCAGATATTTGGGTATAAATAGGCCAATGTGGCATTTTCTCACTCGTTCTGTTCTTTGGAGCCTATGCAACAGCTCTCTCTGAGGAGCAGCATTTCATTCACATCTTCTAATCATCGTTGTTGGATCTACAGCACAGGCAGTGTTTGATTTCTCCTTCGGGGCTCGAGAAGAGGATGAGTTGTCAATTGAAGCATAGGAGGGCAGGCTGGAGCCATCAGAAAGCGGATGACTTGGCTGAACCTGCACCTCCAGGTGCTACGTTGCAGTCTGAGGCTGATGCTGAGATGATGGCTGTGTTTACCTGGGCAGCTGAGAGCATTGGGTTGGAGTGGACTCCCCCAGCCCATCCAGGGTCCAGGGTATATAAGTTCACCTCGTTCCCCTTCACCTGTCTGCATCTACACTCAAGGTATACATGGCTGCTATATAAGTCAACCACAACACTGTGGGTGGCATATTGATGGGGAAGCACGATCTGATTATTAGATTCCTGTGATGTGTACAGAGGCTGAATCCTCGGAGACCACACCTAATTCCTTCTTGGGATCTCTCAGTGGTCCTTCAGGCCTTACAGAGAGATCCATTTGAACTTCTTCAGTTGAGGATAGTGTCCTCTCTAGAAGATGAAGACAGCCTTCCTGACTGTGCTCATTTATATTAAGAGGGTGGGGGATCTGCAAGACTTCTCTGTCGATGATACATGCCTAGAATTCAGTCCGGCAGACTCTCATATTTTCCTGCGATCCTGGCCTGGATATGTGCCCAAGGTTCCCACTTTTCCCTCCAGGGACCAAATAATGACCCTGCATGCTGGGGAAGACCCAGACCTGTCTCTATTGTGCTCAGTGCAAGCCCTGTGAATTTATTTGGAAAACACCCAATCTCCCACTGGATTGTGGATGTGATTCCCATGGCTTATCAGGCCAGAGGCTTACCATGCCCCTTGGGAGTGAGAGCACTCGTGCCCCATTGTGTCCCATGCTTTCTCAACTCCTCAGAACAAATTGAGTGAGCAAATGCCACGATGGTCTATTTATACCCCAATATTCAGGGTGTGGCCAGAACACAAGATCCAGGGGGTGAGGTTGGATCCAGATTCAACTCCTCCCACCTTACATATACCTAAACCTACACGTCTCCACCCCCTGATCCCTAAACCCATCCATCTCCACCCCTAAACTTACCAATCTCCACCCCCTAGATGTGGATCCAACCCCACCCCCTGGATCTTTGTTCTGCAGTGAGGGGCTACTGGAAATATGAACCAAAAACATATGCCTAAATTGAAAATCAAAATACGACTTTACTTGAAAATGAGATCTGTTAAGTATTGTACATAACAGACAGTCTTGTATATCACTGAAAAGATCTCAACTAGGATAATACATAAACCATAATTGTTTCAGGAGACCACAAAATACCAATGTACCACATGTAAACACTATACACATGCGGCTTTGGTTTGTAGCTTCCACCAGACATTAGTAAACCATAGTAGATTTATTTAGAGCAGGTGTTCATAACATAAAACGACACATATATCTAGAGATAACTGGCATAAAATGGCTTTTCATGCTGCTTTGCTAAAGCTATAGGACATCCCGGACATGATTGCATTAAAGATGCTGCAGTGTTTTCAAACATCTTAATGATCTTATTACTTATTCTTTACATAAATAAAATACATTGTGTGTACCAGCCGTCAATCTGAGTGGGCCAGTGCCACCTTGGCCCTTTGATAGCCTCGCCACTGATACTGAAGAAAACACTCAATGTAAATCACATTATATTCAGTGTAGAGCCACAGTTGTGTTCCGCAGCAGAAATGCTATCCGTGTGAAAGCATAACAGGGGTCTGCTGTTGCCATTACACTGCCGCTTTACTTA
This sequence comes from Barbus barbus, assembly GCF_936440315.1. Lineage (NCBI taxonomy): Eukaryota > Metazoa > Chordata > Actinopteri > Cypriniformes > Cyprinidae > Barbus > Barbus barbus. The sequence goes on from NC_136724.1 coordinate 9,642,397, forward strand.
CACACTGCTTGCGCCTGCAGTGTTAAAACAGGCCTTAGTCAGTGTGTTTGTGCTGAAGCTCAACTCCCATAGCTGAAACTAATCCCACAGCGCTCACGGTCAGGTCATCCCAGGTCAGGTGCACTACAACCTAACATCAGACACCTGTTTATTCCTCAAACAGCAGTTGCTGTTTTTAATACTGAGAGTAACTTAAAAATAGATTAAAATAGATTAAAAATAGCTTTTGTTTACAATAATCCACATAATACAATGTCCAATCACTAGGCTGGTTATTTCCTGACCTGATTTCTCATGATATTAACATCAGTGTGTCTTACACCTGAAGGTAAATCAAATAATTTGCTAAACTACAAGCAGAAATTGTTCTTTGAAATTTCCATATTGCCTGGAATTGTTGCATGTGTATGTGTTTGAGTCAGTTTGAGCTGCTCACATACTGTCACAAGCGCTAGTCTATACTAAGTCTTTCACAGCTTACATTCAACAGTCATCTCTTACACTGAGGTACCTATTGCATATACAAGTACCCTTTTATTTAAGCCTGAGACAGACATAAATAGTCTCTACTGCAGAGTACTGACACATGACAGAACACATAGTAGAGAGTATATAACCATAATTCAGTCTATAATCTTAAAAACAAGCTCATTTTTGGAGCAAATAACACAGAGTCTGACATCACAGACTTTCCTCAACAGCTGTTTGAGAAGACAGGCGTGTGCTTTCGCATGTGTACACGTCTGCTTGTTTGTCTTGGGGAGGTCTGCTTAAATATTCACAGAGGTGCCTTGCACTCCCAGACTGTAAATGAGCAGGCTTACAGCAGGAGTCCTGATCTTTGGTGGTCCGAACATGTCTCTTTAAGTGTGTAAATCTGGATGGCTTAGTTTTCCAGTGCTGTTTTTTATGCCTAGAATGCACTCTGTGAACGCCAGCTCTCACACAGCTAACGCGACTGAGAAAAAGCAGAAAACCACTTGGCAGGTTGACAGCACAGGGTCAGCAGGGCCAGGCAAAACACAGACGCCGCCACCATCGTCACTGCCGTCTGATGGAAACAGTGAGAAAACAGAGAGAGAAATAGACAGAAAGAAAGAAAGTGATGCTTGCAACATGATACATTCAAAACGATTTTCTTGGTGTTACAAAATTATGCAATTATGAACAATGCAGTTTTAATTCGTATTAAGTTTCTCAAAAAACCTGCGACTATTGTTTTGCAATCGCTCATCTGCTTGTGACTCAAATTTGCCTCTGTGATTAACTTCAGGAACAAATACAGCTTTAAAGTTGAATAGTTCAGTGTATTTCCATGAGTCACAGTTCAAACTGTCCATTTCTGTTCAAACGCTTTTGCACCATCACTCAAAAATATTCCTGCGTAGCATTTTTCATATATTTAAATGTCTTATTAAAACTTAATTAGTAGGTTTTTTGATGTTTATCATTACTGCATATTATTATTTTGGGGAAATAAATTCAGTTTTACTTAAATGACTAGGTTAATTTAAGGAAAACTAGCATGGAAAACATGCTAGAAAAGCTATCATTTAAAAATATATATACATTTTTACATTAAACATCTTTAAAATCTGAATTTGAATGGGTGTTGATGACAGTAAAATGAAAAAAGGAATCACTTTTAAGCCAAGCTGTTCTTTAAAACGTTTTATGTTTTAAATCTTGAAAAAAATGTATCACGGTTTCCACATAAATATTAAGTGTTTTTTAACATATCAACAAATCAGCATATTAGACTAATTTCTGAGGAAGACTGGTGCTGGATGCTGAAAATGATTTGTAATTATAGAAATACTTTTTAAAATATATTAAAATAGACAACTTTTTAATTTGTAAATAAATGTTACATCTATCTATATCAAATAAATGTATGACAACATGAGAGTGTGTGGTAACATGCTTATAGGCAGAGTGAAGAGTGATGTCAGCAGGAAGTGATGTCGATGTTTACAGAGGCCAGAGTTTGTGGGGGGGGGAGGTTAAAGAAGGAGACGGCGAAGACAAAGACAGACAGTCCTGCAGTGTGCTCAGATCTTGCCGCAGTGGGGACCTCTATTCCAAACTGGGGGGAGGGATTACATAACACATGGAACGAAAACAGGCCAGCCTCTGTGTTGCCAAAGCAGCCTGTTCCACCCTCTCTCACAACCTATAACACAGCTGATGGATCCAATTTATCTAAACTGCAGTTCAACAGAGTTCTTAGAGTCCGCTCTCAGAAGTCACATACCAAAAGTTATACACAGAACAATGTTTAATAGACTGTTCCCCGAAACTGACATACTAATAAAGATCAGATGAGAGTTTTTAAAAAGGGTGAAACACAAACTTAAACGTGAGCGGTTACCCATGCAAACTGAGCAGACACAACGAGACCATCTGTATATCTGCCTAATACTTAAATTGGACAATTCCATCGTAATCAAGTGTTTTACTTTAGGGCAAAAAAGTACCCCACGCAGGGTTTGCTCATGTTTAAGTTGATCAGTGGGAATTTGCCGTGATGACCAACAAAAAGCTGCTTGGTTTGAAAGTAACTTCTGTGTGAGAAGTCCTTCATGCATCAATACAGTATTAACAATGGACCTTTTTTGCCCATCAAATTTTGCTAATGATTGCACCTTAAAGACCCTGATATACAAGTTTTTATTTTTTCATTCTTCACTTGGGGGCAAAAAGAGGTTTGAAATACCTGAGCAACAGTATAATGAACATGTTAGCGAACATCTGCTAGAAGCAGCATTTAGATGAATGTAAATTTGTGCTACATGCTTTCCTCTCAATCACAATAAACACAACATCAAAAATGACAGCGGTGAGAAAACAGCAGTTAAGAAAGCATCTGGTCATAGCAATGTGGATGTCTGCACCAGCTCTGTATTTCCAGTCGCATCATGTTTATTACAATATATTTCTTTAAAGCAAGCATCTGTACAGTATTAAACATGATAAAACAGTGTCAGTATCAATTAGAATTACAACTTCAGTTACTGCTATCAAGCAGCTCTTCAATGTGTTCATGCTACTATTCACGTCTGACCGCAACGGACTGAAGAGAAGAAATGAAACAAAGAAGATTTCCATTTCCAAAAAAGATACAGCCTCAGATCACACCTATAAATTCACCATCAGCCAATGGTAGTTCGAAGATGATTATCAGCCAGAAAAAGCTGTAGGATTCACTCCATCATTAATGTCCATACAGCACAAAGCACCTAAGTTTAATATTTTCAGTGCGGTTAGTTCAAATTTTGAAAAACAGTAATAGTGCAAGTACTACTCATCGTGTTTAATTTGAACATAAACAGAGGCAGTTCAACAAGACAAGAAGATATTCAAGTGACGCACCAATATGCTTTAAATGTGCCAAGTGCAGTAGGTCAATGGATAAAAAGTGTGTTTTCTACTACTTAGAACACCTATTAATGATTACTGGTTCCATTTGTGGGTTGCAATAAGTATATAATAGCTTAATATTTCAGTCCTATATCTGAGGCTCTGTATAGTTACATTTATATTTACAGCAAAAACAGCTGAAACTGTTAACCATGTTCTTCACTGCATCATATACCTTTGTCTCAGACTAACGCTGAGGCCGGGATAGACCTTGACTGTGTGTTAGTGTGTGGTCTACCTCCGCCAGTCAGACGTGTGCTATCACTGCCAAGGGGAACCATGCGAACTTGGAGAAGGATGGGCCAGGCCAGGGGAACCAGTTTCTTTTTCTGCTTACGAGCAACTGCTTACTTTTGCTGTAATAGAATACTTATGAAAGAGTGGTTTTCTTCTTGCATTCAACTGTTTTTATGTACATTCTAGGTGTTTAATATTGCAGACTAAAATGTGCAGAACTAGTCTAAGTTGTACATAAATCTGAGCCAACCTGTGCACCACACCTTGGCAGTGTACACCTGTCAGTCAACTTTCTGCATACAAGTGTCAGCTGACAATACAAATGAAAAATGAAAAAGATAGGGTGCATGCTATTCTGTTCTGCAGAAATATTATGCCCTGGGACGAATGCTTTGTTCATGCCTCATATGAAATTTGTTTACCAATGCAGAATGCTTCCAGCCACTTCTCAGAATATTTGATACATGCCTAAATAAGGCATATGTTAGGATGATTAAAAATAGGTTAATCAGACTATTGAGGTGCCACAGGAAGAATATTTTAAGGAAGCAGAAATCCTTTTATCTAAAACAATGAAGTTGTAGCGGTGCAATGTGGCTGCACACTATTTCTTTGTGAAATGACATACAGACAAAAGGAACTCAATCCAAGCAAACACACTGCAGCTGTTTTCTTAAGAACAATGGGTGTGTGTGAATTATGGCAGTTAAAAGTACTCTAATATATTTTTGGTACAAAATACTTTTAACAATCTATTATACAGACAATATGACATGTAATGGGTAATAAATATAACTAATCAAATAAATAAAATCAAATTTCAGCTATTTAGCAGACATCAGATAAAATATAAACGAATAAAATATACTGACAAAAAATGTTACAAGAATATAAGATTATATAATATATATATATAAAATACCAAGCACATATGCCCTATTGTCAAAGCATCAATTTTATGCTTCAATAATAAGATTAACACATATGTGCTTTTAAAATCAAAATCAAAATTATAACGCAGGGTAATGAAAATAATGCAACACCTACCCCTTTTGCTCCAGATTTGATTACTTTGTTACTGATGATATTCCATTTCAGGATGGAGTTATTCTTTGGGTACTTCGTCTCGAGCCCTTTTCCATGTGCTCAGAGCACGCGCTCCGCGGTACGCGCTGCGTACAGTCTCATACAGTCCATGACGTCACATTGTCCTAATACAGCAGCGTCGGGGAGGAAAAAATCACAGCTTTGTTTGGTCGGCATGGAAATAGATTCATGCAAAAGCTAATAACTGCATTTAATCGAACTAAGCACTGAGCATTTGGAGAAGAGGAAAAGCATGCAAAGAGTTGATGTGACAAGCTTGATCCTGCAGGAAATGTCTGAATTGGCTAATAATATCGTAATCAGACATAATGTAGATTCAGACATAATAAATATAATAATCAGATATAGTGGTTATATGAGTTTATATTAACATAGGACTAGGAATTCACGATTAAACACTAGTGAGGTATCTATCTATCTATCTATCTATCTATCTATCTATCTATCTATCTATCTATCTATCTATCTATCTATCTATCTATCTATCTATCTGTCTGTCTGTCTGTCTGTCTGTCTGTATGTCTGTATGTCTGTCTGTCTATCTATCTTATTGTTTTAATGTATATTTTTATAAATACATACAGTATTGTCTATGTATCTGTCTGTGTGTCTGTCTGTCTATCTGTCTTTCTGTCTGTCTATCATTCGCTCTCTCTGTCTGTCTGTATATCTGTCTTTCTCTCTGTCTATCTATCTGTGTATCATTCGCTCTCTCTGTCTGTCTGTCTGTCTGTCTATCTATCTCTGTCTGTCTGTATATCTGTCTTTCTCTCTGTCTATCTATCTGTGTATCATTCGCTCTCTCTGTCTGTCTGTCTGTCTATCTATCTCTGTCTGTCTGTATATCTGTCTTTCTCTCTGTCTATCTATCTGTGTATCATTCGCGCTCTCTCTCTGTCTGTCTGTCTGTCTGTCTTTTTGTCTGTCTATCTGTGTATCATTCGCTCTCTCTGTCTGTCTGTCTGTCTCTGTCTGTCTGTATATCTGTCTTTCTCTCTGTCTATCATCTGTGTATCATTCGCTCTCTCTGTCTGTCTGTCTGTCTTTTTGTTTGTCTATGTGTATCATTCGCTCTCTCTGTCTGTCTTTTTGTCTCTCTATGTGTATCATTCGCTCTGTCTGTCTGTCTGTCTGTCTGTCTGTCTATCTATCTATCTATCTGTCTGTATATCTGTCTTTCTCTCTGTCTATCTATCTGTGTATCATTCGCTCTCTCTGTCTGTCTGTCTGTCTATCTATCTCTGTCTGTCTGTATATCTGTCTTTCTCTCTGTCTATCTATCTGTGTATCATTCGCGCTCTCTCTCTGTCTGTCTGTCTGTCTGTCTGTCTTTTTGTCTGTCTATCTGTGTATCATTCGCTCTCTCTGTCTGTCTGTCTGTCTCTGTCTGTCTGTATATCTGTCTTTCTCTCTGTCTATCATCTGTGTATCATTCGCTCTCTCTGTCTGTCTGTCTGTCTTTTTGTTTGTCTATGTGTATCATTCGCTCTCTCTGTCTGTCTTTTTGTCTCTCTATGTGTATCATTCGCTCTGTCTGTCTGTCTGTCTGTCTGTCTGTCTGTCTGTCTATCTATCTATCTATCTGTCTGTCTGTCTGTCTGTCTGTCTGTCTATCTATTAAAATATGTTTATATATCTCAAGTGAATGCGATTTCTGTTCCTGGAGGTCTACAAAATGTGAATGATAACTAAATAGTACTAAACTAATATACTACAGGGTGCATGTTGCTCATGGAGCATCTTATAGAGCATCTGTTGTGGATGTGGCAAAGTTCTGCTAATGCAGGCTGAGCTGTGTTTACTGAGCTGTAAACCACTCAGAAATCAGGGCAGCATCACTGCAGGTGCATTGTGGCCAGTGTGCGAATTATAGATTTGAAAAGAATGGCTTTTAGATTTTAAAAGGTGTTTCAAAAATGTTAAAGTTATTAAAAGTAAAAAAAGTTATAAACATAAGTTAAAAGTTCCTATATATCTAGATTGGGGACTGTGGAATGTGAGTCATCACCTCTAAAATCTTAATGTGTCAACTATGGTAAATCACCTGTAAGTTTATTCTCTTGCTGTCAAAATCCCCTTCGTTGGGTTTCCTGGCAGCGGTCCTCACGATAGCTTAGCAATGCCTTTCATTTTGTTGCTTATTTGAATGCCAAATATGAAGGAGCCCATCTTTCATCTAGATGGGTGGGGATGCAATTGAGCATTTTTGCCTTTTGTAAGCTTTTCTTTGCTGACTTCATGAAAGAAAGTCCAATAACGTATAATTTTAAACAGGTGAAAACTTAAACTTCCCTGAAATGATTACCAGTTTGTCAAAGTAACAATATACTTTCTGAACTAACAAGCAAATATCAAATTTCTCCGAATATTCCTCAAACTTCTTCCAAAAGTGTCTAATCTATAGGTGTGTCCCAAACTGCGTACTTATGCACTATTCTATGATGTTTTGTAGTATAAATAGTGCGAGTAGGGTGTTCACACTAAAAATTCCCAAAATAAAAAGTGCACTTTAAATACCAGAAAAAATGAAGTGTGGAGTGTTGAACATTTCATGCACTCAACTGTCGCAGATTTAATTACGTCGCGAAGGGGGTGGGGCTACATAGTGCATAAGTACATAGTGTATAAGTGCATAGTGTACGGTGTGTCATTTGGGACGCAGCTTATATGTATGAGGAGTTCAGTGCAAAGAGACCAAGAGAGACCAGAGTCAAGTTCAGAAAGAAATTCATTTGTGATTATGTGAAAACATAAAAAAAAAAAACATATAGTAAAACAGAATATGGTTTATGAGAACATGTAGCTGATACAGATCCAAAAATACCTTTCATAGGAAATATTAATTCATTATATACAAAAACATACAAAAAAAAATTTTACTTTAGGGTTGTGCAGCCCTATTTTTTCTCATTTTATTAATAAAAATAAATGACTTAAATACAAATTATTTTTACCACCTTAAATTTTAAACTGTCGCAGTTTGAAACATGAAAAGAACTTACAATATTCAAAAGAAAAAAATGCATTGGACATGCAACATGAACTATACACAGCAACAGTTTAACTTGCATAAAAAAGCAGGGGGAGGGAGTTTCTTAAAAAGTCTTTTCACTTTGACTCTTGTGACACAGGTCCATTAATGTGAACTCCGCAGCTGCTGCAGCCTGTGTTTTAACTGTTCGCTCTTTCGCCTCAGCTGTTCTTTGATGGACAGCAACCTTTGCTCATCTAACTGCATGCTGTTGATGCACTCTGACGCCTTCTTTAGAATAACAACTTTAGCGGCTTTCTCGTTATTTGCAACCTCAGGGATCTCATCCCGTAGTGCGAAAAAGCTGAGTTTGAGTTCATTTCTACGTTGGCGCTCCAGCACATTGTGAGTCCTGCGTTTGTCATTGTCCTCAGAATCCGATGTCCGGGGACTCGTGCACTTGCGTTGCTTCCCATGCCTGTTGCTGCTGCTGCTGTTGCTGCTGCTGGCCTCCAGTCGTAGCCTCTTGACAGCCGGCTGGTCATGCCGTGTGGAGGGATGGGCGGCGTAATTGTGCTGGTGGGTGGAGACATGACAGCGCTTCAAGACCAGGGGACTGGGGTACCTCGAGTCCGACACCTCTGCCTCGTTCCTTTTCTGACGCTTTTCCACAGTCACCACATCAATTTCTTCCTCTTCTTCTTCCTCCTCTTCTTCTTCTTCCTCCTCCTCCTCTTCTTCTTCTTCTTCTTCTTCATCTTCTACAATTGAATTACAAAAAGAAAATTAATAACAAACAAAACATCAAATCATTTAGAAACCTCATACTACAGTGCAATGGTAATTTAATGGAATTTGGTTTTCTACAAAGTGTGAGGTGGGGGGTGGGGGAATCTCTGCATTCCAGTCCCCACCCACTTTCCTCATCAGCTGATATTTGAACATTGCAGTCTTTCCTACAGATGTGACTCGGGTCTAGCAGAGGGGAGGTGGAGGCATCTTAAGCAACTACCATTTTCATTGCATCAAGGGTATGAGGATAAAGTCACCGGTGGCATGTAAAGGTCACTTAAAAAATGCAAGCATCTGCGCATGCAGTAACCAGCTAAATCAAGAATCTCCATGTCATAAATGACTAAATAATGCATAACATACCAGAATCGCTGCCACTGCTGCTGGAGCTGTTAGGTGGAGTGTCCAGAACAAGCATTGGTTCCGATGGAGCAACCTTGCAGCATTTGCTGGACTCCGTGAGGGGATACGGAAAGACCACAGAGGGGTCGATGCATTCTGATGCAGAGGTGCTCAGATCCTGCAAATAACTTGCATTGAGTCGATTTGAGCCGCTGTCAGACATCAGTTCCTTCCTAGCAGCGTGCAGAGACGCCAGTCTCTCAGAAACCACTTTCTCCAACTTGGCAGCGGCGGAAAAGCCGCTCCACATGCAGTCCTGAATGATGATGGACTTGATGAAGGACTGGGAGTAGTCCGCGTCGCAGATGAAGCTCTGGTTGACCACGTCGTCTCCCAGGAACTCGCTGACCATCTCCAGCTGTTCGGCGGTGGAGAGCGACTGTCTCCGGCTGGGAGAGAGGGGCGGAGTGGGCAGCAGCTCGAATTTCTTCCAAATGTCCTCGCTGGGAGCTGGAGGTTGAGTCTGTCCTTGCTGATGGTGATAGAAATCCTCATCGTCGTTGTCGAAGTAGAAATAGGGCTGGATGGAGTCGTAGTCGTAATCGTAGTTTTTATATGCCAAACTCGCACTCACCGGCATTTTGACACTTGTGAAAAAAATACAAACTGGAATTACTATAGTGCACATGCACATAACAACAAAACGCTTTACCTGATGCATATATTTAGACTTTGCATAACATGCATGGGGTGGGAAAACTAGCTAAATAATGGAACTAAATGACAGCATGTGTAAAAACGGCACGATTAAACCCTCTATCAAAACATTTCAAATCAGTCCTGCTTCTGGTGAAATCTTTGTGCGTGCAACATTCAAACTCCCATTAAAAATATAAAGATAATTGCAATCATAGCACGCAAGTTGCACTTTAAGTCTAAAATAAGCATGCGACATCAAATGCCGGATCTTACCGTGTGTTTAACAAATGCAGTTTCACAATGATTTCTTTCGAGACGCGATGCAATGAAAAGAGAACAAAAAATCAGGAGCAAAAAGTAAAATCCAACAGTTTACTCCGGTCTCTTGCAGCATAAGTGGAATCAGAGTCCTGGTCAAATGGAAAGTGATGGCAAATGTAATCAACGCTGCGCTCTTATGCTCCTCTCAGATGCTGGACAGACTGATAGCTAGTGCGACAGAGGCAGGATGAATAAATTCTGTAGTCCCGCGAGCACCGGCACTAATGTATAACTGCGCCAAACAACGTTTCCCGCCAAACAAAAACACGGTTGTTTGCGGATTAAATCCCTCCGCTAGGCTCACACATCAGAAATAAAAACACAGCGACGCCTTGGAAACCATTACTAGTCTTTATTGACGTAGAAGACATGTTTAATTTATTTCTGAATTATTGGACTATTTTCTCGCGGAAGCAAGCGGCGATTTGACGTCATTGGAGTGACAGCTCACTTTTTTTCTTTTTTTTTAATGATGTGTTTTTAAGTTAACAAGGATGCAGCAAAATCATATCATTTCTTATAAATTTCTGTCTTATTCTGTTAAAAATAAAAACATAAAGAGAAGCTAAATGAGTTGAAAGAAAACACCTTTTTGTTATTTTAAATAGAAATAAAACAAGTAGTGACAGCATGGGTTGTTGTAGAAACCATGCTTTTAGAAACCAACAAGTTTATAAGAATACAGCTATGGATAATTTTGTTGCAACAAAACAATAAAGTAATGTAACCATCATCAACTTCAGCATGTAAGTCATCCAGAGCTGTGTTTCTGAACCAGGATCCACTATGAGGCCTCAGTATACATCCTAGGACCTAGGATGTTGCAAAATGACTTCAATTATGAGGTTATAGGCTATTTTAACGATGCATGCTATAATCCAGTATTGGCATAGACAATGTGTGTCCTTCTAGACAAAACTTTCAAAACCAATGCATTAGATAACAGTATTTGAGTGAAATTTGTTTTGAAAAAAATGTCATTACTGAAATAAACTCAGTAATAGGAAACTGCTGGGTTTATCAATTATGAAGTTAAATAATACAAAGAATAAAAAAGGAAATTTAAGACTGGTGATGTCTAGGGTTTGTACATTCAAGCTGATTTATACATGGTGCAACTAGTCCTTAAAAAGTGCTTTCAGAAACCATTAGGCCTAAGTCACATGATCATTTAGGAAAAACAGATGGTTTCACTTCTAACATCACAGTAATTAAATATAATATAAAAGTTATAGTTTGGTATTGTGTTGTATCCAAAGATCTGTGAATAGAATTAACAGAAGGCTATTGCACCCAAGTAATGATCAGACTGCAGAAGGGGCTTTAAGATTTCAAGGTCCCCACAATTATACATACATTGGTATGTGGCGCCCTCTTCTGAAACTACTATAATGGTCAACTCACTTCTTACTGAAAATAATACATTTCAGTAAAATATAATTACAATTTGTTATACAAAATAAATAAATGAATGAATAAAAAGCCAACTTTATGTATATAGTGCTTTATACAATTGTGTCAATGCAGCTTTACATTGTTAAACAGGAAAATAATACTTTTATTTAGCAAGGATGCTTTAAATTGATCAAAAGTGATGATAAGAAGATGATAATGTTACAAAAGATTTCTATTTCATAAATGCTGTTCTCCTGAACTTCCTATTCATCAAAGAAACCTGAAAAAATTCTACTCAGCTAATAATAATAATAATACATATAGCTGCAAGCAGCGATTATTGGGGTTCAAGCACTTAAAGTGGTCTTGGCTGACAGTTAAACATATCCAAAATGGAGAATAGGCTCACAGGCACACAACATACACACACTGACATTAAGTGATTTAACTAGTATATTAATAATCTGTAAGCATATTCACACACACACACACACACCCATACACAGATATTTTGTCGCAGAGATATATATTTGAAATAAATGATAAGGGGAAAGGGAAGTGGTGTGTGGCCAAGTATGGTGACCCATACTCAGAATTTGTGCTCTGCATTTAACCCATCCAAGTGTACACACAGTAGTGAACATACACCCGGAGCAGTGGGCAGCCAATGCTGCGGCCCCCGGGGAGCAGTTGGGGGTTCGGTGCCTTGCTCAAGGGTCTCACCTCAGTCGTGGTGTTGAGGGTGGAGAGCGTGTTGGTTATTCATTCCCCCAACTATCCCTGCCGGACCTGAGACTCGAACCCACAAGTCCAACTTGTATAATATTCTATATCCCGCGATCCGAAAGAGGATAAGAGGTACGGAGGATGGATCAGTTTTTATAGGGAAAGACTGCCTAGTTAAATGTTTGGCAGCGGCTATTTGCACTAAGTGTAAATAGCGATAGACGCTATTTACACTAAGTGCAAATAGCATATTTTTTTTGTGACAGATGCTATTCACACTAAGTGCAAATAGCTATAGATTCTATTTACACTATGTTAAAATAGCAAGATTTTCTGCTATTTATACTACTTATTGCAAATAGTGGCAATTATTTGCACCTCAGTATTGTAGTACATTATAAAACAGTACGCAATAACGTACTGAGTGTAAATTATAATTTTATTTCAAATCTTTTAAATGGATGCCACCTTATTGGGACAATAAAGCCCTCCCTACACCTACCCTAACCCTACCCGATACTTTATTTTCAACTTTTTGATTCTTTCCTTAATTTTTATTGAAAATAAATGCCTTTCTGATGCGATATGAGATTTGAAAAGGGAGAAAAAAATGTTTGGCAAAAGGTGGGCTCTAACTCGGGTCGCTCGCGTCAAAATGCATGCGCCTTACCATCTACGCCACTGAAACTGATGTTGAACTAGCTTCTTTTTTTAATCTTGAATAATCCAATCACACGTTAGTGTAAATAGCCTTTGCCAACAAGATGGGCTATTTGCACTTAGTGTAAATAGACACTCCGTAAATGTTTAGCCATGTCACTCCTGATTTTTGAACTAATCAATCATGTTAACAACTTTACAGCACTTGTTGTGAATTTCACTGACACTGTAGTAGGGTCGCTTTGTGAAAACATCTAAATGGTTAATTATAGATCTAGTAAGACAGAAACTCACCTGTTCCCCACTCATATTGGTCTGAAAAGATAAAGAGGTGTTTCAGGTCTCGGGAGGCTAGCGTAAATTGACCAACAGCGCCATCTTCTGTTTTGGAAAAGAAAGTTGCTCAATTGCACATGTGAGAAAATCAGCCTGTCGCATTTGTGAGAAAATCAAGCCAAGTTTCCTCATAAAAAGGCAAATGAGTCTCACAGTTGTAACACACAATACATATATTTGTCCATACCTCTGCATTTTCTCTCAAAGAGTTTTGTATTTGAAAATCACTTTGCGTTTGTTTGAAAGTCGAGTTTTTCTTTGCAAAGCAGATTGTGTTTATTTGCAAAACACTGGATTTGTTTGATAAATATTGGCACAAAAATCGCTCCATACAAAATTGCTCATTATGAGGAGATCTATCAAATGATATGCATATTGTGTGGATACGTTAAACGTCACGTGATTAAAGAGCCAAAAAATCTCGTTAGCGCCAACTAGTGGCCGATGTCTTTCAAAATTCTTACAGACCTTCGAACATGCCTACCAAGTTTCATTCTGATCGACCTCCGTTGACCTTCTCTAATAGGTGCTCAAACTTCATTGGCCGAATGGCGGCTATGTTTTTTGAGACATATGTCAATGTCCTCATACACCCCCTTATGGCACATTGGACAAAGACACTGCAGACCAATTTTCAAGTCGATCGGACTAATGCTTGCATAGTTATAGCTGTTTTTATGTTTTTTTAAGTCTTATATTGGTGGCCAAGTGGTAGAGCTGCGCTTTTTGTATTATTTGGCCAAAGATTGAGCTCATACATATGTGTACCAAGTTTGGTGAAGATATCTCATTTCGTCCACGAGTTATAGCCTTTTTCGTAAAATTGGCCCTCCATTTCCGAACGTTTTGGCGCCCCATTGCGAGTCGAAAATTCGACTTTTTTTCGATAATTATTGATATTCACTGTCCAGAGAATATTTCTGCAGTGGTGTGGTTCCGATCAGGCAAAAAACCTAGGACTAGTTCGCAAAAGTAGGTTTTGGACCTCGTAGGGCAAATCTAATTTTTAGGCTTTTGTCCACCTTGACCCAAGGATTCCAATAAAAATTTAAATTTTTTGAATCTACGACAAGTGGTTTAGGAGTTATGAGTACTTTTGCATTTTTGATCACTATAACTCCCCCTATTGGCCGATTGGGCTGAGACTTTGATAGGTTCTCCCCAAATTGAGATCTATCTTTTGTTTCTACTAAGTTTCAAGTGTCTGGGCCTTACGGTTTGGTCTGCACGATCAGTTTTACGGTGGAAAAATAATAATAAAAATCCTTACAATTACAATAGGGTTTCAGCGCTATGTGCTTGAGCTCCTAATAATAATAATAAATGTGTTTAGCAGCAAATGAGAATATTACAATGATTTCTGAAGGATCATGTGACTGGAGTAATGATGCTAAAAATTCAGCTTTGAAATCACAGGAATAAACTACATTTTAAAATACATTCAAATAGAAAACACTAAAAATATTTCAAAATTGCATTGCTTTTACTGTACTTTGGATCAAATAAATGCAGGCTTGGTGAGCAGAAGAGCCTTCTTTAAAAAACATTAAAAATCTACACAGGGCAATTTTTTGAGCAGAGTTGCTTGGGCACTTTTCCATTGAGAATGGATAACAAATTTCTATCTGATATTTCACCTGGTTGCCCAACATTGCTCAAAAAGTTGCCCAGTGTATAGTGGTCTGCTAGTTGCCCCAGCCTGTCTTTCCACATAACATCCAGTACAGGGCAGCAGAGATTAAAAATAATATACACATAACTTTCCACTGCAAAAGATTAAAACATCTCCGTTGACATCTAATTCAAATAGCATTTTTTCTAAGACAGAGACGAACTAGTGTTCCATATGAACCAATAAATCAATGCTTTTCATTCTTTGTACCACTCCAGCAGGAGACTGACGCGAACAGCTGGAGAAGGGCTTGGTGTTGTGACGCCCCACGTGTGTTCTGCACGAGTATAAATAACACACACGCGCAAGCGACAACACAGCCGACAGTACTTCAGCCTTTCAGACACCGACATGCTCATTTGCAGCGGTGTCCTGCATCAGTACTTCGTGGCAGTGAGATTTAATTCGCGGGTGAATGACATGATGATATAATAAGCAATGTTTGGATGACCTCATCGAAAGCGCTGGGAATGACAATGTCTCCAGTTTTTCCAGTTTCACTTCAGGCAGCTGGAAGCCGCAAACCATAAAGCGACTCTTCACGGACGAATGCCTTAAATATTTTTGTCATCATTTGTCATGATGGACTGTCTATCACGCAATGCGTACTGGCCTCTCATTCGCTTTCTGCTGCCGCTAGCCATTACAAATATAGCCATCGATTTCGGAGAACAGGTGAGATATGATGCCTTTGAACCTGTAAATTACACTCTGAGATTTTGACATGCAACCGCTTTTTATGGCGGTGAAATGTTTGTAAATATACACGTGTCAGTCCAGTAGGCTAATGTTGGGTTAGTATTGATCATTAATTTAAGGGTGGTGTGGCGTAGTGGTGAGCTGGTTATCTAAAGGTTTTGGGTTCACATCTTACTAGGTTTGACTCGTGACGTGCCCTTGTTCCCTTGGTAGATTTTAAAAGCTGACCTATGTCGGTTAATTGTTTTGTTATGGTTTGGTGTTTTTGTATGTTACCTTCTACATTTGTATTATTTTGTGAATAGTTTTGTCCTTCATAATTTTGCTGAAAGTTACATTGTGACAATCTATAATTTCCCAGGCTTCAAGTCTATCGGTCTTTCCCCCCAACACTAATAGTGGAAATGTTCAATAGTTGAGTGTTTTTGCAGATTCAGATTGTAAAGTGTGTATCTGCATGGACTTAAGAAACATTCCCTGATAAATATGCTCTTGTTTAAAAGTGTGACAGCTAGCTCCAGCCTCCCCTAAGTGTAAATTGCTTTGAAGTGTCAGACAAATTCTGAGAACTTGTCGTCTTGGATGCCTTTTGTCAGGCATCGCTGCAAATACATCTTTGTTCTGTCTCTAGTGTCTACTGCATGGATAAGCAAATTGCTTTTAATTATTGATTGAATTTCCCAAAATGCAAAGGGTTTGAAGTCAATTCTGGAGGATGTCATCTCTGTATGTATGAGTATTCCCATTGCATAACATGCTGCCAAGACTGCCACTCTTTCTTAAAGTAAAACAAAGTCTAAATTACAGGTTACAAACTGGAGTCAGAGGAAACTTCCAAACACATCTGCTTAGAATAAAAACCAGTTACAATAGATTTCCTATGTGAAATATGGGGTCAAGACCTACCTTTATCTTCAAGATGAGTGTTTTTACATCCATTAATTCCAAAGAGAAAAAAACAGGTAGTAACAAAAACACAGTGCACAGAAATTGTACATGCATAGATGTACATATAGTACATGCATTGTGTAATCTTTATACTTTTCATACCACAGTTAACCATGTGATAACATCTTTTTTTGAACCTGTTGTCAGTTCCATAAATGGCACAAACTGTCCTTGCAAAATGTCACTACTGTTAAACCAACAGGGAAATATGTGAAAAGGCATGTTAGGAGCTCTGTTATGTCTTTGTTGTTTGAATATGTATTCGACCACTAGATGCTTTTACACTCGTCATAAAATAATTCACAGTGGGCCATATTTAACTGAAAGTTTCACTGTGAAGATAATCTATGAAATTTGTAAGGATAGCCCGGGCTTTCAGTATTAGAGGATATTTTTATATAACAGAACATGCCTCAGATATGCACTGAATAGTTAGTAATCAAAGAATGGTTCATCAAGTTCATTTGGGTACAAAGCTCAACCAAGTTGGGTTTGATAAATACAGTGGTTTCAGGCAACGTTTTGTTTTTGCTCTTTCAGTCTGTGGTACACATTGATGTTTAACATGTGTCTAGGTTTGTGTCGTTTTGTTTTAGGAAAGTGACAGTCTTATTACGTACCGGTGTGTGTGCATTTGAGCGAGGAGTTAGACGGGGTAAGGATTAGTCTTATGTAACTAACGTGTGAGAGTATTTTTAGCAGCACTCATTGTCTCTTTGTTTCTTTTGTTCTTGCTCTGCTATAGGCAGCCACACAGATAAAACTGGAAAGAAACTAGAGTTTTCAATAGTCTATACAAGTTGATTTTTTTTATATACACTGCTCAAAAAAATGTAGGGAACACTTAAATCACACATTGGATCTTGATAAACAAAGTTTGTCTTTACTTGCATACATTGTCTAATTTGTTGAAAACAAAATTATGTGATAAAGTAAAAATTAGATTATTTTCATCATGGCAACTCGTAATGTAAGTCAGTAGTGTTTATGGTCCCCATGTGTCTGTATGCACTCCTGAGAATGTCTGGGTTTGCTCCTGATGACATGGATTGTTGGATCTCCTGCCAGACATGGATCAGGGCATCACTAAGCTCCTGGACAGTCTGTGGTGCTAATTAGCGGATTTGGATGCTCTAATACATAATATCCCAGAGGTTCTCAGTTGGACTCAGGTCTGGGGAATGTGAGGGTCAGTCAATGCCTTTGTCATCCAGGAGCTGCCTACACACTCTGGCCTTATGAGGCCATGTAAGATCTGACAGTGGTTCTGAGGATTTCATTTTGACAGTTTGGGCAAAAACATGCACACAAGTACCCTGCTGGAGGTCATTTTAAAGGCTTCTGGCTATGCTCCTTCTGTTACTTCATCACCACAGCAAAATAAAAGAATTATTTTTTTTTAAAAACCGTGAGGTTAGTAGCTAGCTATTTGAAAAGACTGCATCAAATTCAGCGACATCTGCACCATTTTAATTCTCTTTCTTTCGTTTTAATTCTCTTCTGTTACAGTGGCTTCAGTGGAGTGCTCATTTTCAAAACTGAAGCTAATAAAATTTGTTGCACCATTGAAACTAGCCATTCTTTCCATTGAGAATACACAAAGCCTTAAATTAAACACCAAGAACATTGTGGATGAATTTGCTGAAAGAAAGGCCCAGAGAATGCAACCAAAATGCATGCAGTAGTTTAGTAAATACAGTGGCATTTTAGTGCCACGTAAAAAAAAAGGGGTCATCGGATGCCCATTTTCCACAAATTGATATAGTTGATTCTTTAGGGTCTTAATGAAAAGTCTATACCATACTTTGGTTAAAATTTCTCAATGGATGTGTAAAACAACACCCGTTTTACCTTGTCAAAAACAGCTCTGTTCACAGCAACCCATTTCGGTACATGTGCCTTTAAATGCTAATGAGCGCTAAGCAGTTCTCTGAAACTGTACACTTTAGCCACATTCAGCCATATAAATTGCTAACTAGCACATTATTAGGAAAGATGATATGCAAAAGCGTGTGTGTGTGTATGTATATATGTGTATATATATATATATATATATATATATATATATATATATATATATATATAAATCTTATACTCACTTCTGTAGGTGAGTTTAGATTACGAATGATTCGCATGAACATAAATGCATTTAGGTAGATCGGGGGGCGCATTCCCTTCAAAAACAAAAGTAATCCACTGCATCTTCAGCGGCTCAGATGTCAGGAGTAAATGGCGACTGCTGTGTTCAATATTACACCCAACAACAAAACACCTCAGTCGCTTAGGAGACATTCTTGTCTGCACCTGCTCCGGTGTCGAAACAATGGTGGACTGAAGACAGCTCACTCAGAGCAGGTCTACGTTAAAACACCAGTGTCTATCAACAATCGTGTGGGCGGCCTGGGTCTGTGTGATGTCACGCAGCCAGGAATCTGAGAATGGCTTGATCTGAGAAAGGATTATGATTTTTGTGGAAAAAAAACACAGGGTTGATTTATCATTATAGGATGGGTTGTGTACCCACACTGCCAACACACATTTATGTTCAAACTACATGTAAAAGGGAATTTAGCATCCGATGACCCCTTTAATATTTTACGAGAAGAAAGCAATGTTGTATTGCATGAATAAAGTGTTAAAATTCGACACCGCAAAAAAATATGTGGCTTTCATTATTCACATGTATTCAATATGAAACAGCAGTAAAAATGTTCAAAAAGTTGAAATAGGCTTCAACTCAGGTAACTGATTTATGAAAATAGCAATTTTGGCAAAGTTAAATTGTTGGCTTTTCTGAGGTAAATGATCTGTTATGAGTGTTACGGCTGTTATGATAGTTTTTTTTTTTTTTTCAAAACATTGATTGATTGATTGATTACATGAAACCTTCATTTTATTAAATTGTTCAGATTTTTTTTGACATACCTGATATTCATTCATGTTTATTTTGTGCTGTAACTAGTAGAAAAGATGATTGACTCACTCGCAAATAGAGTGATCTGCGCATTAAAGAGCGTAAAAACACATTATTTGTTTGTATTTTTTGATAATGTTGAATTTAAAGGCTAAGATTTTGTGTTATATTAAAAGTAACAAGCACAAAGCTTATTGCGATTATTGGGTGGCTGACATGCTACTAATATTAATGGACTTTGAACAAATTATTTCTAGGCATTTATACTGTCAATAAAAACAGCCTGTGAATTGTCACAGTGTTATTTACCTCAGAAAAGACAACAATAAACTAACTTAAGTTAATTGGAGCCTATTTTAACCTATAATGTTTGGGTACAAAACCCAAAACTAGTGACAATTCAGTCAGGAAGGATAAGGAGTGGGTAATTGTGGGTAACTCTACAGCCCTGAACGCCAGCAGAGACCAGGACAACTAGATGAGCCCTAGAGACTGATTCCCAGTGAAGATCCTGTCTCCTAGACGGCCATCAGGACAAGACCACAGGAACCAGATGAGTCCTTTGCACAATCTGACTCTGCTGGAGCCTAGATTTAAACTGCTGATTTTGTCTGGCCAGAGGAGAATGACACTATTTCGATACACTATTTCCCCGTCTAAATACTGTAAAGCCACCCAGCTTTATATCAAGCTGATGTAAAGCTGCTTTGACACAATTTGCATTGTTAAAAGCGCTATACAAATAATAAAAAAAGTTAATTTTGTCTGAAGAATTGTCTGTGGCTACCACACTGCAACTATGTGGCTACTACTGCAAAACTATGATGTCTTTCTGTTGCCTCTCTAGTGCACCTGTTGTCAATTTCACTTGCACGAAAGAAGATGATTAACAATCATGCTGCTTCCTATCCATGTTTAATTGCCTGGTGTTATACTGTGATCATTAGGTGTTCCCTTAAATTTTGCATAAATTAAATTTTGTAAATGTATCTATGTGTGTATATATATATATATATATATATATATACACACACACACACAACAATGAAACAGGCCCTTTCTCTTTCTTATATCTGCTTCAGGCTCTAAACCGGGGCATTGCTTCTGTGAAAGAGGACAGGATTGAGATGTTGGCCAGCTATGGTCTTGCATACTCTCTTATGAAGTTCTTTACTGGACCCATGAGTGACTTCAAAAATGTGGGACTCGTGTTTGTCAACAGTAAGAAGGAGAGAACCAAGGCAGTCCTCTGTATGGTTGTGGCTGGGGTCATTGCCATCATCCTCCACATCCTAATAGGTGTGTCAATCTTGTGAATACAATTTATAATTTAGTGTTCTTCAATGGAAACCTTATATTAAAAACTGTCACATTTCTCCAGCTTACACAGATCTGGGCTACTACATCATAAATAAGCTCCACCATGTGGATGAGTCAGTAGGAAGCAAGACAAGAAGGGCATTCCTGTACCTCGCAGTATTTCCATTATTGGATGCAATGGTGAGTATGAACCTCATCATATAACTTTTAACAGGAGATTCAAGATCATCTTTTGGATATGAATATTGGCATAGTTTTTGCTGCATACTTTGCTTATGTACATTTGTGCCTGTTAGTGTGTGAAATAGTAAGGAGGATGTAAAAACAAGAGTCAAACAAGAGGTGTAAACAATTGCAGTTAATTACTTTTGTTATTACAAAATGCAAACGGATCACACTGAGTGCATTGCATTGTGGTATTCAGAATTTTGATCACTATATTCTGTATCCTGCAGATGTTGGCAGTTGTTATAGTTTCCATGTGGTATACCATGCATGCCGACAATTCACCTACTGTGCACAGTATGCATACTGCAGAAATAGTCAAAGTTGAATGGTACATACTTTTTTCATATGCACTGATTTAATTTTGCTCCAAAGGCGTGGATTCATGCTGGCATCCTCCTCAAGCACAAGTACAGCCTGCTAGTGGGATCTGCCTCTATCTCTGATGTTGTTGCACAGGTAGCCCTCTATAAACTGTTGTATGCTAAGTTCCTGTCATCTCCCCATGATTGTAAAAAAGTGTTGCATTTTATATGTCAGATTTTTGTCTGATATTCAAATGATTTGTTAAGCCTTTTATCAGCAAAGAGGCAGAGAAAAAGCAGGAAGTGGGAGATGTTACTACTGAGCAGAGTTGATGAAATATTCTTAGTTGTGTCTTTCTTGATGTTTAGTCGGCCTTCTGTTTAATTTTATTATAACAAGTAAAGGAAAATTACTGCTTCCCTGCATTGTCATTGACTTTGACCTTGAATCGGCAAATTGCCTTATTTGCCTTATTTATAGCCCACAAAGATATGATTAAAATAAACAATAGTATCAAAACAATGGAAAATGGCAAATGGTATACACACTAGTGTTCAAAAGTTTGAGGTCAGTATGATTTTTAAAAATATCTAATGCTTAACAATGGCTGTTGCATGAATGTTTCAGAGTAGGTTTAGATTTGACAAAACCAAAAAAATCCAGGCTGGTTTAGATCAGGTTCAGCAGGCTCACAGCGCTCGATATAAACATTCTTTGTCAACTCAGGGTTTGTTCCAGAGTTTGTGAGTTGGCGCAGTTCACTTCTCTGCTGAAGATTAAGAGATGTTGTTATTAAGAATGTAGTAAATTGAAATGTATTTACAATGCAGAAATAAACACTGCTCTTGCAGCAAAGAAAATATCTGACTATTCAAATTAAACTTAATTTATTCATAGTTTCATTGTATAGTTTCACAAAGAGCTCAAAAGAAATCATATTAAGTTCAGGCCGAGTCATTTTAAAAGCTTTTATATATTAAAGCTATTTATGTTTATAGCTAATTATCAGTTAATAAATAATATTATTTTTCATATAGCAAAAAATGGGTGATTTTGTCTCTTAAGTTCAGTGTAAACTGCTTTAATGTGAAGTGAAAGATACAGGGAGTGGCTTTATTACATCAGATAAATGTCACTTTGCTCACAGCTTGATTAGTCCCAGTTTGGGTTTGCCCAGAATAAAACCTGCTCCGGAGCAGGTTATGCTGCAGTGTAAGTTACCAAAGCGATGAAACCTGCTCAGAACCAACCCACCTTCTTGAGCCTGTAAAAACTCAGAGTTTGTTAAAACTAAACGCGAACGTATCTGCCTAAAAAAGGAAACTGGCTTCATGCAACAGGCTTCAATTCTGAATTTGTTTGATATTGTAAACTCTTAATACTGTGTAAAATATTGCAATTAAAAATAACTTGTCTATTTGAATATATTTTAAAATGTAATTTATTCCTGTGATGGCAAAGCTAATTTTTTAGCATCCATTACTTGATCTACTAGAATGTTTATTTTTTTAATAAGTTATTATTATAATAAGAAAATACATTCATACATCATTGCAATAAGCACAACACGACTGTAAAAAAACGACTGTAAAACACATGACATTTTCATGTAGTGTAACGTAGCTTAAAATATTAAGATAAAGATTATCAGTATTTAATATATTATTAAACTAACATGATTTAATTAAACTAATATTAAATAGTTTAACATCTAGGCTTATACAATTTTTGGCACATCATGTATATGCAAATCTGGCAAGTTTTTTTTATTTTGTGCCACCTGTCAAAGGGCTATTTTGAGCACTCATTTTGCATTACAGATTTGCATAGCATGTAGCAGCTACAGCGTATCGCTCTCTTTTTTTTTACTATTGAATGCATACATATTTTTGCATGTTTGTCATGTGTTTAAACATGTACTTAAACTTACCCAATATTTAATTGATTCTTGACTCTTCTGTTTGCCTGCAGATAGTATTTGTGGCGATTCTTCTCCAGAGTAACCTGGAATGTTTAGAGCCTCTTCTTATTCCCATTCTCTCTTTGTACATGGGAGCTCTGGTACGGTTCACTATTGTAGGACTGGGCTACTACTGTAACGTCCACGACAATATTCCTGAATCAAGCAGCATCGAACAGGGGGTATGTTCACCCAGAAGACTTTCGCAGAATATTCAGAAATTTTCATCCTGTATTCAGAGTACTTTTGTTCACTTCCAGGGCGACACCACCATAAGGAAGATGCTAAGTTTTTGGTGGCCGCTTGCCCTCATTTTGGCCACTCAGCGCATCAGCAGGCCCATTGTCAATCTGTTTGTTTCCCGGGACCTCAAAGACAGCGCTGCATCAACTAAAGTGAGTACTGATGGGTGCTAATATGTACTAGAGTCAACAGCAAGAAACAGCAGCCTGTTCTAAATAAATTGTTTGTGTTTTCTAGGCGGTAGCAGTACTCACAGCAACATATCCGGTTGGTCACATGCCCTACGGCTGGTTAACAGAACTACGTGCCGTCTATCCAGCATTCGATAGGGTGGGTGGCGGATTTGACTATGAATGTCACAATGCATTTTTACAGGCAAAAAAACTAATATAATTTATTGGGATAGTTTAGAGTTGACAGGAAGCAAATTGGGAGAGAGAGAGGGGGGCAGGATCCTCGAGCTGGGATTCGAACTTGGGACAAACGCAGCACAACAACACTATATGTCGGCGCACTGCCCACAAGACTATCGGCACTGACAAACTAATATAAAAATGTAGTTCCTATCTAACTTTTTACTGTATATAATATATATTTCTATCTTTTGTTATTTGGTAAGAGAATTATGTAAGACCCTAGTAACTTTTATTTGTTTGGTTTGTTCTGAGGCTTTGGAATGTTTTTAAGTCAACACCCAATGACTAGTTTTCACAATAAAATGCCTCGTCCTGTAGAACTGTAATTATGTACCATTCAAAGACCTATAACAGTCAGATTAACATGTGCCTGATTCAACATGTTTAGGTTTTGCCTCTTTTTGATTAGAGACATAACCGGTATCAGCATTCTGTGTGGTTTAAGAGACATTAGGTTGTAATTTTATGGTTGTGTTGGTGAGATTGAGTGAAAGATTTAGATTGGGGAAAACTTGTTTTGTAACTTCTAAATGATGTTTTTGCTGTCACTAGTACTCAGTGTTCTTCTGGTAGACAAGAAAGATAACCACATGCTTTTCGTTGTTGATGAACATAGTTGTATAGTGGGTGTGAAGACATCTTTCTTGTTTTGGATGGATGTGCCAGATTAGCATGTTTTATGTATGGATTGAATATATAACATTGTCTTTTCAAAAAGTGTTTTTCCACATAAGCATAATGGCTTAGCTTTTCATTTTAACCTGTATCATTTGGAGGATAAATAATAAATAATAGTAATTGTACTTCTTTTGTTTTAACAGAATAACCCTACTAATAAGTTAGCCAGTGGTCTGACGGTCACCCATTCACATATCAAGAGGTTCACCCTTTGCTGTTTTCTCCTCTCCTTAACGGTAAGGTCTATTAAACTATATGCACCCTTGATGAGCATAAAAAATATGTATATTTCAAAGAGTTTCAAAAAAATTTAAGTGTTAGAAATTCTGCATATATCATATTGAAGTGTGCAGTATCATGGCATAGTTGTCACTGCTTAAAACCTAATGTCACCTACAGTAAAAAAAAAAAAAAAAAGATTAACCTGATTTACATGCATGTACCCAGAGGATATTTTCATAATGTTTTTAGTTTCATTTGGTATGTCAAGGCTGAGTCTGTTTAGATCAGCTGCTCAAGTTCCAAAATAAAACATAGATCTTTGCCTGCACGTGAAAACAGTGTGCATTTTTCTCATGCCATACAGTCAATAAACACTGATTTCCGTTCCCACATTGGTTATAAACCCATTTTTTTTCTGTTTACTTATCCTGCTCTGCCCTCAAGGCCTGCAGATGAAAAAAAAACAACAACAACAACAGGTTAAAATGAGTCACAACTTTTATAATGCAAGTCCAGCGGTTTGTGTCTCCAAAAACACCACAAGGGTTGTTGGAAAGCAGATGTGAGACATATGGTGAAGGTTTTACTTTATCACAGACAAAAAAGTATCCATGTTGTAAACAGCCAAAAAATGCTCAGAAAAATTAAAGCTTGGTTTAACGGGTCACAGTTTTTTTGTGTTTTTGATTTCCGTGGCATGACTTGTAGGTGTGTTTTGTGTAATTATGGATTAGAGGATGGAATAAAATTTGAAATTAAGAAAAACATGTGGGTAGATCTTGCACACCCACTTTTCTGAATGGAGATGTAACACCTGTGTCACCAGTGGAGATGTCTCAAAACAGCCTGAAGATATTTGTCAGCTTTCCTGAATCTTGTTTCATAATGACAGTGGAGAGAACAACCCAAATAATCTGCCAATGTAATTGCACACAGTTTTTTTTATTTTGAAGTGGAAGAAAAATACAAAAATGTTTCTGCTTCAGTTGCATAGGTCTACAGGAATTCCTAGATGATCTTTAAATTGATATTCCCATTAAAGACAACAGCCATATATATTAAAAAACACTTTTTAAAAACTCTTTGATATTTAAACTGCAAACTCATAATGTTGATAGTTTGTTTTTATTGCCCAGGTTAAGCATGCATTGATGAGCCTGTCTGTGTCACATTACACATTTATTGTTTTTTGACAGTGTAAAAACATCCATCGTCAGAGTCCATTCATTTGGATTTCAGTGTAAAAGGCTGAGGAAAAAATAAAGGTCCTAAAGTGTTCGTGACTAGAACTATGGTATGAGTGAAGACTTAAGGTCAAAGACAAGTGCACATTATATGACTCAAGCCCATGGCCTTTAACTTGGTCAGATGTGGAGGATCTTTCGCTGGAAACAGGCATGCCAGGCCTTTGTCAGACTCTATTGTGCCAGAATAGAGGAATGCCCGTAGGCAGGGCGTCAAGCATGCTTAGTGTGAGACCATTGCATAATTTAGTCTTTCTGGAATGAGAAGAGTCTCATAGCAAAGACATAGTCAAAACTGACTGGAACATCTAAGATAAAGAGTAATGGAGGAGTGAAACAAAATGTACACTTAGACATAATGCCTATAGCGATTTATTTCAGTATTGGCACTACTATAAGGTTCACTTTACTGTTCCAGACTTTGAGGTTAATGTTTTTTTTCTCATTTTTTATTCAGCAAGGATGCATTAAATGAGTCAGAAGTGACCGTATTGACAGTGCTGTTACTTGAGCATCATATCAGCATATTAAAATAATTTCAAATTTAAAACTGGAGTATTGGAAGCTGGAGTATTTCAGCTTTGCCATCACATGAATGTGACATTTTTAAAATATATTCAGATTCAGTTTTTTACAGTGAAACTAAATGCAGCCTTGGTGAGCATAAGATATTTCTTTCAAAAATCTTGCTGACCCCAAACATTTCAGTGGCAGTGTATACATGTATATTTGGTGTAAACGTTTGACCCAAAACTGATAAATTAAGTCATTTGTGCACATACCTGTGTCTGTGTTTTCCAGATGTGTTTCATTGTATTCTGGACGCCTCATGTTTCTGAACGCATCCTGGTAGATGTCATTGGGGTAGATATGGCCTTCGCGCAGCTCTGCATTATTCCACTGCGAGTCTTTTCCTTCTTCCCTGTGCCTGGTACCATACAGTCTTTTCTTTAACCTATTTGACTTTGTACTGCATATGACTTTATATGATTTACGGTGCATTATATCTATGTGGAATTGCATCTGTGTTTTTCTTTCAGTTATGGTTCGAGCTCATCTGACAGGCTGGTTAATGACGTTAAAGAGAACTTGTGTGCTGGCACCTAGTTCAGTTCTGCGCATCGCTGTGCTCATCTCCAGCCTTCTGGTGCTGCCTTACATGGGGTTAGTATGCAGAAGGAATATACAAATATGTTAAATGCATCTCCTTGAAATATCTTCTGAATGTGCTTCTCTGCTCAGTATGTGATCTGTGAAGTAATTAGCTCTCATGCTGCATCTGAATTTTTAGTGAGTCTAAAAATAAACAGTATTAAATCCGTCTGCATTTTGTGAATTAATAATGATTCCGCTCCTCAGCTAATGCAGACTGCTGCAGCAACTTTTAAAATAAGCCCAGAAAATGTTGTTTAAAGGGTTTTTTGGGTTTGTCTTTGTGCAGAGTGCATGGTGCTACACTGGGAGTGGGGTCTTTATTAGCAGGATTCGTGGGGGAGTCCACCATGGTTGCAGTTGCTGCCTGTTACGTATACCGAAAACAGGTGAGGGGCAATCATACTGCAGAAGTCAGCTTGTGTCCTATCTACCTTATTTTTCAATGTGAAATTAAGCTATTTCCTGTGAATGTGAGACTTCAGATTCATTAGGCTCTATAGATATAAGAATATGTGCAGTAAACATAATGCTGTTAGCTCTTTGTGTTTATGATTAATTAAATTCAATTAAAGTAATATAACAAATCAGTTTGCAACATCAAGCAGTTAAAAATTCCAGGGATATTATGTTTGTTTGTGCTCTTCTCTTTATTATAAAACAATGATTAAAACCGGTGTAACACTTTAGATTACCCATTCACTATTAACTAAGAGTTTTCCCTCAAATAAACTCCTAATTTGCTGCTAACTGATAGTACGGTAGTAGTTGTAGTAATTACAGTTAAGATCATACAAAATAATGCTATTGTTATTTTTTTATTTAGTACTGACGTGAATAAGATATTTCACGACATTTACATAGTCCACAAGAGAAAATAATAATACCCTGTTCAAAAGTTTACATATGCTTGATTCTTCATACTGTGTTGTTACCTGGATGATCCACAGCTGTGTTTTTTATTTAGTGATAGTTGTTCATGAGTCCCTTGTTTGTCCTGAACAGTTAAACTGCCTGCTGTTTGTCAGAAAAATCCTTCAGGTCCCACAAATTCTTTGGTTTTCCAGCATCTTTTGCATATTTGAACCCTTTCCAATAATGACTGTATAATTTTGAGATCCATATTTTCACACTGAGGATCATACGCAGCTATTATACAAAAGGTTCAAACAGTTAATGATGCTCCAGAAGGTATAACAATGCATTAAGAAAACTTTTGAACGAATGTGTACATTTTTCTTATTTTACCTAAATATCATGTTGTTTTTTAATTTAGTACTGTCCTTCAGAAGCTACAGAAGATAGTTACATGTTTCCCAGAACACAAAATAAGTTCAATTTACCCTGATGTTCAAGTTCAAATTCAGGCTCTTAATTCAATGTGTTTCCTTCTAAAGCGAGTGTTTGAACTTTTTGTAATAGTTGCATCTAAGTCCCTCAGTTGTCCTCAGTGTAAAAAGACAGATCTCCAAATTATACAGTCATTGTTGGAAAGGGTTGAAATATGCAAAAGATGCTGGAAAACTTTGTGGGAGCTGAAGGATTTTACTGAAGAACAGCAGGCAGTTTAACTGTTCAGGACTCATGAACTATCAAAAAACAAACAAAAAAAACAACAACTGTGGATCATCCAGGTAACAACACGGTATTAAGAATCAAGCATATGTAAACTTTTGATAAGGGTATTATTATTTTCTCTTGTGGACTATATGTAAACATCTAACATTGTGTAATATCTTACTCAGGTCAGTATTAAATAAAAAATAACATCCCTCTTATCTTTGTAAAATAATTTACATTTTGAAGATTCTGCAAAGTGTACGTGAAATTTTGACCAAAGCTGTATGTGTTTAGGTATTGAGTAGGGTTAAATGATCTAGAACGGGTGTCCAAACTCAGTCCTGGAGGGCCAGTGTCCTGCAGAGTTTAGCTCTAGCCCTAATTAAAACACACCTGAAGCTAATCAAGCTCTTACTAGGCATACCAGAAACTTCCAGGCAGGTCTGTTGTGGCAAGTTGGAGCTAAACTCTGCAGGACACCAGCCCTCCAGGACCGAGGTTGGACACCCCTGATCTAGAATATGGTCATGCAGAATATGGCATTAAAGGGATAGTTCACCCAAAAATGACAATTATGTCATAATTTACTCACCCTCAAGTAGTTCCAAACCTGTATGAATTTCTTTGTTCTCCTGAACACAAAGGAGAATATTTTTTGAAGAAAGTTTGTAACCAGGCTGTTTTGGGTCACAATTGACTTCCATAGTAGGGGGAAAAAAATACTATGGAGTCAATGGTGCCCCAGAACTGCTCTGTTTCCCACATTCTTCAGAATATCTTCCTTTGTGTTCAGCAGAACAAAGACATTCATACAGGTTTGGAACTACTTGAGGGTGAGTAAATTATGACAGAACTGTCATTTTTGGGTGAACTATCCCTTTAATATGCTGGTAATATTCATGCTAAAAAGCAACTAGTCAATAGTGAATAGTGCTCTCTAATCAAAAGTGCTCCAAAATATGCTTTTAGACTTTTAAAATCCTTATTTTTCATATCTCTTCTGCAGTATTTATCAGTCTCACTGTCTGTTTTCAGAAGAAAACCCCAGAAGCAGAAATGGTTGTGGAGGACAACTCTTCCCCGATGAATGAAGTCACTTCCAGGACAGAGTTAGATGTCACTGAAGAGGCTGAGAATGAGCAGGTGGAAACAGAAGATGAATGAATCAAGGCATGGAAAGAAAAACAAGGGTGAAACATACGTTTTCCTTTCATTTGCACATGAAGTGCTGTCTTGGATTTTTGATGACGAGGCAACTAGTACTTTATCATTATATTATTATAATTTTTTTTTTTTACATTTCTACAATCTCTCCATAAACCCCAGTGGAATTGCCAGCTTGACTGATGCTTGTATGGGGTAGAACGAGCAGATTTGCATGTCTACATCAATTGCACTCCTGCACTTTTTGCACTGAGGCATATTTACACGGATGTCTTCCAAAGTTCCTGTTCTGCAGCCTGTTAACATTTTTACCAAAATGTACCATTACAATCAGTAAACAAATCCTTGCAGAAAGAATGCATCAAGAACAGGCTCAAAGGGTGTTTTAATGACAGAACTGTTATCTGAACTTTGACCCTGAGACATGCCATCTATTTCCTCTCGCCTTGAGACGCACAATGAAGAGTTACACTTTGTGTATTATAACTTGCTCAAGAGGAATTTATTTTACTGACTTGGGGCAAATACTAGATTTGAGTGTGTATGTCAGTTGATTTATTTTTGTATTCGCTGCACAAATTCAGGTTTTGTATACTCTGCAAATGTCACTATGGAGATATTTAGGCCTGAAGATCACTTATATTTACAAAAGACTATTTATTTGAGCTTTTGTGAAAGCATGATCATTTCTGATCAGATATTTTGTGCTGGGACCACATTATAGAAGACCACATTTTCATTTACCAGATCTTAGAAATGTACTGCAAGTTTCACTTTCAATATCTGTTTTGTCAAATTATTAAATGGAATGTAGTTTTGGCAGTTTTTAGGTACTGTTTTACTTTAGGTGCTCGTGTTACTCGGAACTCAGTGCTTGTGGTCTAACAAAATGACAGCTCATATATCAGCAAATACAAATAAACTAAGTACTTATGAATACATTATGGTTATTAAAGAAATGTTGTGCTAAAGCTGTGCTTTTTTTAGCATTTCTCATGTTTTGTGCATATTAAAGTCAGAGCCTGAATAGAATAGTCATAGAACAGAATATTTTATTCATATTTCCTCAAATTGTCTGGTCTTCCAGTTCTTGAAAAATTAGTTTTTTACATAACCAATACTGTATAACTTTCTATGTTTGGCAATAAAGTTAATCAGCGTTAATCTGTCATAAATACAAAAATTCAGATGAGCAGGGAAAAAAATACCATCAAAATAAAAAGTGCAAGTACTTGTTGATTCACTCCACAATGAGCCAAATATTAAGCTTTTTTTTAACTCTTGTTGGCATCTATATCGCCAGCTGTCTTCTAACATGATTTATGCCCGTTATTGTTGCTTTTAATGTCTGTTAAGAATAAGTTATTCTGGCTTTTTTTAAGAGTCAAAGTGCTCTAAATTGTTAAAATTGACAATATTGTGTGTAGAAAAAAAGTTCTAAAATCACAACAAAAAAAAAAAACCTGAAAAATTTCAGTTTTATAATGTTTAGAAAAATGGGCAGACTAAATCTTTAATATTTTGAAACATAAATTTGAGGTAAAGAATCGACTTAAAGTAGACCATTATCTCATTTCCCACACTATAGCCTACCCACAATACATTCTTTTGAATTAAAATTCTCTAAAATTGTTGTAAACTCTTTAGTATTTTTTTTTACATTGACAATGTAAATCAACGCAATTTTCAACAGTGCATAATACAAAAAAATAACAGGGTTAAAGTAAAAAGGCAGTAAGGGTTTTTTCCCCCTTCTGAATCAGTGTTAATCATCACCTGAGCACTTCTGCTTGCAATTTGATCTCAGTAAATTGCTATAAATATCCTTCACTGGATGACCAACAGGTCACTATCAAAAAACAAACATCATGCCACTTTGTAGATCAGATTTGTTCTCTGAGGTCTCTGTTGTTAGGTCATCGTGATATCTTCTCTGTGCTGGTGTTGAACGCTCATCCTGACAGGGATGTTGTAATGGCGATCGTCCTCTGTGACGAGACACACGCAGGGCCATTCCTGCTTGTGATCATCTGGGTAATGCGTCACAAATTCCTCTGTGTCACTCATGTACAGACGGAAGGCTTGAATGGTGTGTTTTAAGGCATAGCCCAGTAGAAACATCTCTACCTACAAAAAACAAAGCAAACACACATCTAATTGTATTTTACAGCAGGAGTTTTCAAGGGCTGTTTGTTTGTCAGTGTCATCATACTTGCCTGTTCTACCCCTCCACTGAAGCCGATCTGGCTCAGGTGATTGGCCAGGAGGGCTTGGGGGTTTTCGGATGTGTCGCGGGCAAAAAGAAGCCAGCAGAACACAGGCACTTCTTGATCTGCCGTCATGTTGTGATGAAGCTCAACAGCTTTGGACAGCATTAGAAACTTTAGTGCTTCCAGAAGACCATACTCCTCTTCTCCGCCTTGAAACACACGCTCACACAAACTGTGCTTCTCCTGTGAGCTCTCACAGGCTGCTGCTGCCTGCCACTGAATAAAAAGCAAATAAAGATACAAATGTATAAAAACAGAAATTATCATGATATTTTATCTAATTAAACTGAAAAGAACCTGAATTTTACTTAAAGGTAAAGGACAATTTACACTAAATGCAGTGATTGACCAATAAGAATAAGCAAAAATACACTAAATACTACAGTTCATTTTCATTTATTTACTTTTAAATTTATATTTTATATTATTGCCTGGCCGATGCAACCAAGTGATTTCTAAAATCTGCATATATTACTAAATCAATAATGAATCATGAATCAATTTGTCTTGACTTTAAATAAAAAATGAGCAGGACAACGGGCAAAATCAGTCACTCTGCCAGTGGGATTGTTCCTGGTGCCTCCAATGGCCAGGACAGATGGTGACTTGATTTTGGTGAACGAAAGGGTCAAAAATCATGAGCAAAATATTCATTTTGTGAAAGCAATATGCGATTGCATGCATTTAATTTAGGAATACAACATGAAATGGAATGTACAAAATGTACAAAAAACTGTTCTTGGGCAAAATACATGTGTGAGACAGACAGGCCCTTTTTTCCACGAAATTAGGCGTGCTTATAAACTAAAAATGTTAGAATTGCCAGATGTTAACTCACAATGGTGAGCAATATAAAGTCAGAATTGTGAGATAAAAAAATTACATTTACCTTTTTTATTTATTTATTCCATGGTAGAATCTGGCTTCTATAATTAAGTTTAACATGTTCAAAAACAAAAGCAATTATTTGAAATATTATGTTTGTTTGTTTTTTGCTACTATTATTTTAAATGTCTTTACTGTCACTTCTGATTAATTTAATTAATTTCTTAAAATATATATATTTTTTTTAAACCCCGGTTTCACAGACTAGGCTTAAGCTAAAATCTAAGTCTGAGCTGTTTCAACTGAAAGAAACGTGCTCTGACTGATCTTAAAATATATCAGTGCCTTTGTTTTGCCTCAAGATGCACCCCAGTTTTTGTTTTTGTTTTCTAAATACATTTTTAAAAATTTAAATGTCCTAATTGAACTATGGCCTACGTCTATGAAAACTTTTTTTTATCTTAAACTATTTTATGTTTGAATAAGATATGTGTAATGCACAGCAGAAAAAAAAAGATATTCACCTTCTTCTTAAGAAGATCCAAATAACTTTTTAGTCTCTCCACAGAACTTTCCTTCTCACTTCCTGACTTGCATTCTGGAGGAAACACCCATCCACTAATCAAATGGTCCTGAGCTTCAATCTTCTCTGGTACCTGTGAGAATAACCAGCAGCTGTTAATCTGAGCTAGAAAACATCACATATATTAGCTACGTTTACAGACACCCAATCAATCGGATTGATGGCTCAATCAGACCGAAAAGAGTTCATGTAAACATCCAAATGAATTAAAAGGGGTGGTGTAGAAATAATCTGATCAAGCATATAAATGTCTGAATCTGACTATTTTCTCCAACAGATTAAAATAATACAGTACCTGTGCCATGATGTGCATTTTTACATATGTTTTACATTATACAAATGTGTGTTTATTTATGTTTCAAGTCTTTTGAACTGGTCAAGTGGATGAAACTGAATATTTACTAAATATTTGTTAAAAATCTCTTCTGACACATGTCAGCTGTGTCAAGGCAAAAACTGTTATATTATCTTGCCAGTGCTGAATAACTCTTTAAAGTAAACTTACATATGGCATCCACCCTAACTGAAGTTAGTAAGAGTACAGAGGTCTCCTCACCAATAGAAAGCCTTCATCCTGCAGCCAGGTGGGCATATTTGTGCTGTTTGCCAGCACCTGATACAGTGTAGCTCGTAGAGCACAGTAGTTATCGCCTCTGACCCTCCTCAGTCCGCTAAAGCTACGGGACATCTCACTGTAGCCCTGAGACAAACACACTGAAGCAAGTCAGACTTCTTTAACAAGCACAGACAGGTCAGTCAAAATACTGTACTTTGAATACATTTCAGGAAAAAATATGACAGAGTTAGTTAGGTCACCTTTCTGATGAGAGAACTTTTGGCAGTGTTTCCCTTCCATTCTCTCTCACTGTAGGACAGTATGTCCACAGCTGGTGCTAAGCTACATCTGGTGTGTACTCCAGGAACTAGACAAGAATAAAAACAAATCATGACAAATACCCAATAAGATGTTAATCTGGATGCAGAAAACCTTTGGACCAGTATCTTTTACATTTTCACAATGCTTTGATTTGTCTGTAATACATTTCCTTAAAGGGATAATTCGGCCAAGAATGAAATGTGACAAGCCATATATTGCAAGTGTTCTGAAGGTACATTGCAAGTGTTTCTGTGACCAACGGAGGTTGGGTTCCGTGCTGCTGCCTTTTGGTTTGCCTAGTTGGGGACACTTAATATTTTTGACATGATTGCACACTATTGGAAGAGAACTGGGGTCTGTTCTTTGTATGTCGCTAACTCAATTAGATGGATTTGATTGTTGAAGATTTCACTTGATCTTGGATTGGTTGGTTCTTTGAAGCTCATACCAGAGTTATTGGTTGGTTTATCGAAGCTCATACTAGAGTTACTGTATGATACTGTTGGGAGAAGTTGTGGCATAATGGTTAGAGATTCAGACTTGTAACCAACAGGTTGCAAGTCTCAGGTCTGGCAGGAATTGTAGGTGGGGGGAGTGAATGTACAGTGCTCTCTTCCACCTTCAATACCACAACTGAGGTGCCCTTGAGCAGGGCAACGAACCCCCAACTGCTCCCCGGGCGCCGCAGCATAATCCACTGCTCCGGGTGTGTGTTCACAGTGTGTGTGTTCACTGCTGTGTGTGTGCACTTAAAATGGGTTAAAATGCAGAGCACAAATTCCGAGTATGGATTACCATACTTGGACACATGTCATGTCACTTCACTATTACAGCAACAGGTCCGTAAACCTAAACCTGCTTGGGAGCAGGCTTATTTCATGTAAACAGGATTAGATCGCATCTTTTTAAGCAGAATTGATACTTAAAATCTGTCCCAGCCACTGCTGCTTTATTAGAAGAGTACCCTACTGATCCAGGGACAGTAATTTAAAATAATAATAATTAAAAAATCTATTTAAAAATATTGTTGTGTAGACTATAATACTATAGACACAATCAGTTTTACTCATTTAAATATTTATTTATTTATTTATATTTATAGCTGATCATGATTTAGAGTATCGATACATCTGCCCTTTTCGGGGAACATGAAAAAGCGCAGTAATCTTGGACAACTTAATCCAGATATTTTCATCAAATCCGCAAATTCATTTGAAAAACCAAATTAGCCAGAGATCAGTTATCACGATTAGAAGATCTGGCATCTTTCAAATCATCTCAGATGTATTAATCGAAGTATGAAGAACAGGCCCCTGAACTGAGCTGAATGTTGACCTCACTGAATGAACAATTAACTGACTTTAACTTTGGAAAATCGACTGTTTACACTTGTCCTCTTTTTAGAACTGCTTTAATCCAGAATTTAATTTAGTTTGCAGTTACTGAGATTTTATCTCATTACTCAATGCCTAGGAATCTCAAAAAAAAAAAAGTATCTGTGTACTTTATTCACTACTTTGAATGTATCTGAACTGATACACAGAGTCTGAATGACAGTTGACACATGTGAACACGATGTGCTCTTTGGGGATGAGTCAGAATGATCTGTGGTGCTAATAGAGCATCACAAGCATTATATTATAAGATTTTGTGGGCCAAAAAAGAAAGAAGGGCATTAGAACAACACTAGGGTGAATAAATGATGACTTCATTTTCATTTTTGGGTAAGCTAACCCTTCAGATAGTGTGACATAAATGAAAAAAGTCATTAATACTTGTTAGCTCCAGCAATGGTTTGGATGGCTTTTTATTGCTGGCTCCCATTTCAATCTCCTCAGCTCCCAGATATAGGTCTGCACTCCTGCGGCATAAAGAGGAACTGTCATTGATATGATGTTAAGTATGACAAGTAATCATGAGGAGTCTATTTGGGAGCTAAAACTGTTATATTAAAGCACAACATCCCAGATGATAAAGATTCATCATGCAGGGCAAGTCTTACTGGATCTAAAGAGGCTCTGT
Source organism: Barbus barbus (assembly GCF_936440315.1). NCBI lineage: Eukaryota > Metazoa > Chordata > Actinopteri > Cypriniformes > Cyprinidae > Barbus > Barbus barbus. Next base: position 9,678,703 of record NC_136724.1, read on the forward strand.
CATGAATCTTTAGCTCTTTTACGTCAGTTGTTCACATATTGTATGTGAAAATCCCTCGTTCAGTACTATAAATCAGATTTTCTGGATGCTGATCTAATACATTATTATAAATATAGTACTAGTTGAAGGAGTTGCAGTTGGAGACTATACTCACAATACTGCATAGTCTCGTCTCTTCATTAATTTGTCTAATTAGTAATTGATTCTTATGTCCAAATGCTTTCTGACCATCTGCTTTCCAAACTAAAAGTATTGCTGGAAAAACTGAATGAACGAGTGACACATACTCATCCAGTGTCTCGTGTACTTCCTCCACACTTTCTTCTGTATTTTTCTGTATTAGCTTCCCCTCTACTGTGCTACTGCTAAAAAGGATCTCTGATTTTGGAGTGGAGGAAGTGTCTCCTGTTCCTTCGTTTTCCTTGGCAACACTTGCTTCCTCTTCCTGTTTCTCCTTTTCGTCTTCTGTTTGTTGAGGTCCAGTTTCTGCATCTTTTATATCTTCCTCCTCTAATTTTGTCTCGCTCAACACGAGGATCTCACCTTTGTCCGCAGTGTCTTCTAGAGCAACTGAATCACTGTAAACGAGAAATGATAAGAGTGGCTCACAATTTGGAGTCATGTTTTATAATTATTTTAAAATTGCATTTTTTTTTCTTAATGTTTGTTAATATTTCATGCTTTATGCCCACAAACTACATTCAGACAAAACATATTGCAAATACCAATGCCTAAAGTAATTTGTGATCTGTACGATTTTTTTATGTTTCTGAAAGAAGCCAAAGAAGTCTCTTATTCTCACCAAGTATGCATTAATTTGATTTAAAAATACAGTGCAAACAGTAAGTCAGTGAACAATTATTACAATTAAAAATATTAATATATTCTAAAAATGTGTGTGTGTGTCTGTGTATAGCACTTTAAAGCTTTGAGCAAAAAACAGGAACTACTGTATTCTAAATGTGGTCACGTCACAGTCTTAAACTATGCCAAAGGTCTCTATAATCTACAATCATACAAATATTCCCAAAAGGTTGAAAGGAATGCTGTTCAGATAGCAATAGTCTTGAAGAATTGCATGAAGAACTTCTCAAAAAACACTGCTGATACACCATGTAGCCTAATCACACATTAAAACATTATTTAAACATCATTAAACAAACTGGTGCTTAAATTAACTGGCTAATTTAAGAACAAAGACAATCCTATTACTGGAACTGATGTTGACATTGTCGCTACATTGTACTTTACACTAGTGTTTGCACTTTATTAACAGTTGTTTGCCTTGGCGTGACACAAACTTCCCTTTATGTAAATGTATCTATTTCTATTATGGCAGGTGTGAATACACACTTAGTATGTTGACACTGCAAACTAATTATGAACTCTAACTTTTAAACAGAGTTTTGCGCCACCTATTGGTAATAAAGATGAATATCAGGAAGTACGAACCTGGTTGGTTCAGTGAGTCTGGTTTTTTCAATGGGGCTTGATGGCACTGAAGCACATGTGGAGTCCAGGCCATTCTGAATGGGTTCTGTAGTCTCGTGCTCTTGCTCTGCAACCTTTTCACTCTTCTCTAGATCTTTCACAGAATCCATAACTTCTGGTTTGTCCACATCAATAGTGCTGTAAAAGAATATACATGAACTAGGGTCATTAGTTAACTAAAAAAAAAAAAAAAAAAAAAAAATTGTTGCTTTAAATAAACGTTAAAGTAACAACTCAAAGACCGTAAAAGATCAAAACCAAACCGTATTTTTATCCAGTTAGTTACCAAAGTAACATTTTTATGTCTCATTTTTAGTTTAACTTAAAAACTAAAATAACAGAGACATATAGGGGTCGGCAATCTGACCAAAATTACTACATATGAGCAATCTTATTTCAAAATAACAATATATATTACAATACAGTAATTTTTGCTGGGAATAAGGTTCTTAGTAAACATGCCAAATTTAAGATTTATTTTAATTAATTCTCCATATCAATTTAAATGCTACAGAAAACTAACACTATCCTAACTAATGTAGGAAAATCTTCTCAAGCTTGCTGAAGACAAGTAAACAGTCAAAAAGAATATACTCAATGTATGAAATGTATGAAATAACTGAATTCAGTTTTGGATGTTCTTGAACTTGAATGGTTTAAGATCACTTGAAATATGAAACTGGCTATTAAATTGCATGCAAATGATGAGCTTTTATTACAATGCAGTACTACAGTGTCACACTACTACTGGTTGCCACACTTTTACCAGTTTATTGTGTTTACCTGTATATCCCCCACCCCTAATAATGAGCAATCAATTTCAGGGGCCTCGTGTATAAAACTCTCCATAGATTTCATCCTAAAAGTATACGTACGCACAAAAGCTAGATTTTGAGCACGCACAAAAGTTTTCAGAGTTAGAAAACCATGAGTATGACAGAACCTGTGCAAAAATCCCTTTGTAAATCACAGTCAGGGGAAGATTGTGCGTACGTGCATCTCCACCCTGTCTCCTCCCGAAATCACCATAAATGGAGCTTACAATGCCTAGTTTTACTATGCATAACCTCATCATTTCCGTGCATATTCCCATCCAAGTGACACCATGTTTAACACCGTCAAAGGTACAAGACGTTAAGGAAATATGAGATACAGACTATTAATGCCATTTGTGCCACATTAATTTTTATTGCAAAAAACATCCAGTATGTTTTAGAATAAATATATCAAAATATCCATAAAAACAAAACTGTTTAGTTCTCACATAAATAGCCTATTTTAGAATATACTTGACCTCATTCTTTTCCACTGGCCAGTGAACATCTTTTATCTATTTTTAGTGGAAACAGATAAGCCTATATTTATTGCAGTGTAAATACAGTTGTCTGAATCGGCACATCACTGACAAAGTATTTTAAAAAGGAAACATGCAAATTTTACCCTTTTTTTTCCAAGTTGTATCCCTCAAATACAGTAGTATTTTTCATAATGTTGTGGAGATGCCTTCACAGTTCACACGACATCAACACCTCCGTGCAGCTGCGGTTGTACAGTAGCTATTATTCAAACTGGACAATGGACCGTTCGACCACCGAATCCAGCAGTGTCCACCATAATATCGAAGTAAGTGTGCATCACTGATCATTGTTCTCGCTAAAATATTTTTCATAACATGAGATCTGCAGTTAAGTTTAATTGTTAATTATTATAGCACTCCTTGCTGTCATTAAAACATTGCATACCACATGAAAAGCGATTATGCGCATCCACAACAAATATGTCTAAATTCGTATCATTTTGGTTTAACTTCTGCGTAATGACTATGTAATTTCAGTGATTATCTCCATTAAGGTGAGTAGAATATTTAATGTAATGAAAACAGAGTTTAAAATCCTTGTTTACTTCATTACTTTTCTCACTCAAGGTACGCACAGTCAAGAGTATCCGTACGGTCCGCACATATTTACGCCAAGCATTACAGCATAAGCACATTTCTATGCCCATTTTGTGCCTACGCAACGTTTATACATGAGGTCACTGATCTGTAGGAAAATTCTGTAGAATTTTCCTAATTTTATTTATTTTAATTTCATTTGCATTCAATTTAGACTTTTTTTTCTCAAATTAACTCATTACCTGTCAGTTTGTGTAGAGGGTTTAGATGACGGTTGCTCTTTACTCTCAGTTTCCAAGGTTTCTTCATTTGATTCCTGGACCATGTCTTCTGTTTGAGGCAGCTTTTCCACCGCCATGACGTCATCATTTATTTCATTCTCAACTTTCAGACGCCCAGGTTCCTTCACAAGACCATTTTCTATGGCAGGAGAGAGTCCATTGGTAATATCCACATTTGGAGATGAAGCTTCCTGTAAATGTTCCTGAGTTTGAGAAACTTCAGATGTCACTTGCTTCTGTTCTGCCATCTCAGAAGGAGTATCCTCTGAATGTTTGTCCACTTCTTCAGCTGTTTGCTCAGCGATGGGCTCCTCAGCAGTCACTTCAGCTACACTTTTCTCAATAACATCTGACTCATTAGACTTACCTAAAACGCATGAGTCAGGTTCTTTGATGCTGTTACCCATCAATGAAATATCCCCAGTGTCATTGAGACCAGCCTCTTCATGTGCCACTTCACTGGTGTCACTCAGAGTTAGTTCCTCAGTTTGGATCATTTCATTCTCATCTACAATCATCTCCACATGTGTTTCTGGCTCTGGTTGGGAGGAGTTCTTCTCAGATTCAACCTGAGCAAGCGCAGTCTCTTCTTCAACAGGTGCTTCCTTAACAGGTGTCTCCACAGCAGCTGCGACTGTTGAGTCTGAACTTGTTGTGGTTGCACCTGCATCATCTGTAAGAGCAGCTGTGATGTCTACCTCTTCAACTGACCGGTGCGGAGCCTCGATCTCCCCTTTCATTAAGGTAACGTTCTCCGCAGGTGCTTCGACTGTATCTTGAGGTGCTTCTGAGACTTCAGATTCAATGTTTTGGATTTCTTCAGTGATTTCAGTCTCTGTTTTTGGTGGTTCTGTAGCTAAGATTATAGCTTCTGTTGGAGCCGTTTCAGGAGAAACATTGTGATTAATTTCAGCAGTAAGAGAGACTTCAGTGTGTAAAAGTGATATTGTTGCAGAGTAAGAGCTCTGTGGATTAAGAATTTGAGCGCTGGCATTTGGCTGCTTGGTTATAACCGATTCACCCAGCTGTGGTTTTGTTTCATCTTCATGCCTGTTGAGAGATTTAAAATGCATTTAAGTCAAATGTGGATGTTATGGAAAGAACATGAAAAACATGATTTACTAGTTTGATGTTTGATGTACAGCACTCAGAGTTAACAATGCAAAGCTCTCTTCAGCCAATCTATGGAAACTAAGGTGAAAAATGAGTCGCAAATGTAAATAATTCAGAATTTGTCATGGTACCAACGTCAGGACATAACCATATGACTTTATCATTTGCTATTCAGAATTAAAGGCATACTCCACCCCAAAATGAAACTTTTGTCATTAATCACTTACCCCCATGTCGTTCCAAACCCGTAAAAGCTTCGTTCATCCTGGGAACACGATTTAAGATATTTTGGATGAAAACCGGGAGTCTGGCTGTCGGGAGTCGACTGTCCCATTGGGTCAATGGGACAGTCACAAGCCTCCCGGGTTTCATCCCGTGAATATTGACAAAATTTTCATTTTGGGGTGGAGTATCCCTTTAAACAACTTGGCCCATCCAGATGAACAACAGTGCAAACTGAACCAAGTATGTTTAGCTTAGCCAATCAAAACACAAGTCAATTACATATTGATGTCTTAAAGCTACAATACAAAAGCACCCGGTTTAACTCAAGGTGTCAAAGTAGCATTGCAAGTGGACTTATATAATCATTATAAGTGGATTGCAATCAAATGCATTCTGCTTGTGTTCAGTGTAGACAGGTGACAAATTCCACAACATTCAAACAAGCCATTTGGGGAGCTTGGTTAAATAAGTGTTCTTTTTGTAGTGGAGAGGACATTTTATGCTATGAAACGTATAACAGATAAAGTCACAATATTTCATTTTTGAATCCATAGCGACTTGCACTGTCACTGACAAATAACTAATAACACTAGCTATTAGTAACACTGCATATGGTCTTGTTGTTCCATTCAGAAATAAATCAAGTCACAATAAGGAGAAAAAAAGCAATCACAAACTCTGTTTCATGCTATGTTATTTAAAAGGTCAATCCTTAACTTTACCTGTGCTCTTCATCTGAAGTTGGACTGGTGCAGACTTCCGTTCCTGCCTTAGTTGAGGTCTTTGATTCAGAGCTGTGCAATAAACCTTTAGTCTCATCCTCTGCATGGTCACATGGATTTTTTCGTCCACAACAATCCCAAAAGTTCCCCATGTTGGCACAGGCTGCGGTGATAGCTTTCAATAAATCCACTTCTCTGGGTTTAAATTCAGACCAAAGGATGTGCAGTTATCTAGAGCAAGCCGCTTCCACATCCAGAGGGCTAGCCATATACAAATATTATTTCTCCAGACAAGATTCTACATGCCTCGTACCAATACATTTGAGCAGTGTCTGTAATCTGTAAAATCTGTAAGAATAGTCCAGCTACAGGAACTGACCATAAACTGCACTTCTGAGTTTCTGGTCATCTGCTCAAACCTGCAGATTAAAAACAAACACAAATTCCCATGTGAGTATAACATGCCATCTCTTCATCTGAAGACAAATCTGAAGTAAATCAAAAGACTGTAAGACTCTGAAAGCTTCTTACATTACGGTGATCTTGTACACATTGTAATTTTACAGTATTAACAATAACTGTAATATGGACAATATGTTTTGTTTGAACAGGTGTTGTTGAACAAATCCTTCTTGTGCTCTTCCATGCATTGATTCCTTTTTCATTTGTGGAATTATATTCCTTTTGACATGTTTAACTGTTTTATAAGTAAAAAATTATGAATTGTGTTACTGTTTTCAAAGACTACTCACAGCACTAGTGAATGGCATTCATGGATTAGAACTCTTTACAATCTCTATTGGAAAAATTCTTCCAAAACCAAGGCAACTGAAGAAGTTGGCAAGCACTGTTGCTCTCAGTAAGACTTGTTTCCATTTACTCTGGATGTGTCGGAGCTCACCCCCATTCCCTTTATGTAGAGTCCTATTTGAGTGGTAAGCCATTTTTAGTGGTTTCCAAAAACATAGTGGATATTATCGAGGCACCCTCAGTGAACTTGCTCACTCGCACTCACTTCCAAAATATCAGTACTCATCTTGCTGGATCTGTCTGCTGCTTTTGACACATTTAACCTCCAGATCCTCCTGTCAACCCTTCATGACAAAGGGCATTGCAGGAACCGCACTCCAGGGGTTCAAGTCTTACCTCTCAGGTAGGCCCTTCAGGGTGTCTTGGAGGGATGAGATGACTAATCCACAATATCTAACTACTGGGGTGCCTCAAGGCTTAGTGCTTGGACCAATTCTCTTCTTCATCTACATGTCATCAGTAGAATCTGTAATCAGAAACATGGCTTTTCCTATCACTGCTTTGGTGAGGACACACAACTTTACTTCTCATTCCAGCCCAGATGATACAACAGTAGCTGCTAGCACCTCAACCTGCCTGACAGGCATTTCTTGCTGGATGAAAGGTCATAACCCTCAACTCAGCTTTAGTACTACAGAACTGCTTGTAGTATCAGCCAACCCAACACTTCACCACAACTTCTCCTTCCTACTAGGCACATCAACCATAACTCCCGTAACAGCCTGGAACCTTGGAGTTGGAACTGATGATCAGTTAAATTTCACAGACCACATCACTGAAATGTCCCGGTCCTTATACAACATTAGGAAGATCAGGCCCTTCCATTTGGAGCATGCTTCACAGCTCCTTGTCCAAGCTCTTGTTCTATTCCAGGCTGGACTATTGTTATGCTGTTTTAGTAGGCCTTCCAGCATGTACTTTCATACCTCTGGAACTGATCTATAAAGCAGCAGCAAGAATGGCCTTCAACAAGCTGAAGAGCTGAAGATGTCACACCTCTTCATCATTTTGCACTGGTTGCCAATAGCCGCTCGCATCAAATTCAAGGTACTGATGTTTGCCTACAGAACAACCACTGGCTCAGTAACCCATACACTTCTACACTAAACTCACTGACTTATGTGCCTTCCATCTGTGACCTCATCCGGTGAAATGCCCTGTTTAACTCAACCAGAGTCTTTAGACACATTTTTTTAATACTAGCGCCTTAGACTAACTGGGACTTGCCACAGCACTTACATACTGTTGTCCTTTTGTTGGTTTAATTGCTTATATTATTTGTAAGTCATTTGGGATAAAAAAAAGTCTGCCTAATGATTAAATGTAAATGTCAATGTAAATGAGTCAGTGGAATGAATTAAAACCCCTAGTAAGGTACATTTTTATTAGGGAGTTTCCATTCTTTTCCATTTACGGAAAAACCCAAGAGCAAATACAAACTTTTTTTTTTTAGCTAAAATACAAAATATCACAAAATATTTCACAATGTATTCTCTTAAGTAACTTCAATATGTATTTTCATTTTTATGACAGTTATTGTGGGCAATTATTGTGAGTCACTCACAATAAATATATAAACATGCAGTTTATATCAGCAAGATTTCAAGTTTTCTAATTGATTTTGGTTGCTACACAAATAGACTTTGCATTTTAAGGAGACTTTCACACTATGTGTACAGTTTTCCATGTAATATGCCGTACACAGTATATTAATCTTAGTGCATTAATGCGTTTTAGTGTTTGTACATTATTAAGTGACTGAAGTTGTTTTTCGGCGCATGGCACAAGTGTCCACAGCACTCAGAATGATGACATTGTTTACTATTGCGAAACTCTGCAATACTATATTTAAAGCAGTTGCCTAAAACATTCAAGCAAACAGAACGTATTTAATTTGGATTCCCAAACTCATCGTTATTTAATAAGACCCAGCATAAGCACTGGCATGTGAACTGAAAACATCACTGTTACATTCATCGATACTTCAGATCGTCAAAATTCGTATGGCATGAATGTTAAAATGGTCAAATGTCATAATTCCTACCTAAATGTGAAGAATTCTTCATTTACTTGCCAAGACGACCACTTTTTGAGTCCAGGAAGATCGACGTGTATTAATGAACGTATGTAGTTTCACTTTCCGTCTATGAATATACTCCCCACAGGAAACTGTGAACTTCAAGTTTCTCGTCTAATAACGTGCTTTAAATGAACCAAGAGGGAGAAAAACAGTCAAGCCACAGAGTGCCTTCATTTCTTTCATTCGCTCCTGCTCTTCCTTTACAGCTCTTGAAGAGGGCAGTGCATGGTCTCAGATTAAAGGAATGCAGTGAAATCTGATTCTAAAGGTCTCCATATCCATCAGACACATATCCACACAGTACACAACTATCTTGAACCTGCATTAACACAGTCTGTCTAAACAGAGCAAAGTTAAAAGGTAGTACACTTTTGCATACTACTTAAAAAAAAAAAAAAAGTTTTTTACATAACATGCTTTAAAACATATTTCTGTGTAAACAGAATGCAATGTTTTTGTACACTATTAATTCCTTTTGTACATTTAGCCTATTTGTTGTGAAATAAAAAAAAGTTATTATAGTTTAAATTCCAATGCCACTGCTTAAAGCACAACAAAAGATTACAATAATTATTAAAAATATACTTTAACTTTTTAAAAGTGTACATAAGGGTTATGATCCAGTCATAAAAGTACACTTATGTGGATTTTGCGTTCATTAATATTATTTGGAAATACATTTTTTAAATATAGTGTTAAGATTTGAAGTACACTACAAAGTGCACATTCAATACAATTACACTTTTTCCATCAGGACAGCTTTGTGCCATTACATGCAAATTGTGCCAAGCTAAAGCTACTATTGAAAAATATATTGCATTTATCTAAATGGCTCAAATTAACGTCAGATCAATAAGTAGTTACATAACAACTTGATTAAATAAATAGCTTTTATTTGGTGGTAAATGGTGATATTCACATATCACTATACAAAGTTAATGTATATCATTACAAAACATGTTAAATGTGTGAAAAATTTAGATAAAAACAAATAAATGGATGGAAGTAGGCTGGAAAGAATTCATTTTTGTTGTAGTACTAGTACAGTGTTGTAGTACTAATCCAGCAAAACTGCAGTTGAATAGAATCACAGCAATGAAATAATAAAAAAATCCCCTTAAATCAATTTGAGTCAACTAATGCACAGTCTATTTTCTTTCCAGGAATTAGCTTGCTGTTTCCTGCCCACACAGGATGTTGTTCAGATACTCTGCTGCAGTGGATCCACTTCAAGTGTCTATGAGCTGCTGAATGTGGAGTTTTAATTCTTCAGGAAGCCCCAGTTCTGTTACTAAGTCCAAGCAGCACTTTAGCAGCGGTTTCAGACTCTCTCCTGTAGAGAAAGAATGCTGACAAAGAGTTATTGGAGAAACTTCACTTGCGCCTCCAACGTTTCCACAGCAGTCATTATTCGTTCCACCTCTCCCACAACAGTCCCCATTGTTTGAGCACCTAGATTCTCCACCTTGGTTCCTTTCCTCGACATTTAGGTCCTCCATGTCATCCACCATCTCAGTCACACTAGGTGGAGGCCTCTGCTGGGCTTTCCTCATGTCCTCCACCAGTCCATCTTCATGCGTCTCCAATCTCTGTAGCAGATCAGTAACTGATGCTAAAGCCGGGCTGCCAGGCAGCTGAACCTTACACCAGCATCGAACAGCACTGTGGAAGGAGAAGACAATGTGACAACGGTCAAAAAGAAGAAAGGACACAATAGCTTTAGGATGTGAGCAGGCATAGTGGACATTTTTAGATTTGATTTAAACTGCATGGTCCTTTTTATTACGAGTGAATGTATCATGATTGACAGGTCTCCTTACACAAGTGCAAAGTAGTGTTATTTTAATATTATTTAATACTTTATCCCCCGGTTTCACAGACAAGGCTTAAGCCTAGTCCTAGACTAAAATGTAAATTTAAGCCGTTTCAACTGAAAGAAATTTACACTAACTGATCTTAAAATATACCAGTGCCTTTGTTTTGTCTCAAGATACACACCAGTAATGTGTATAATTTATAAGGCATGCTAATAAAACGAACTAAGCCCACTTAGTCTAAGCCCTGTCTGTGAAACCAGGCCTATAACTATTAAAGGTTTTATTGATATTTTGAATTCGCTATTTTTATATTCCTCTTTTCATTTTAGTGATTTTAATATTTTAAGTCATTTAATTTTAAAATGTAATACATATACTTTATTTTAGCTTTTTCAATTAACAAAAATGTTTTAATAGTTTTAGTTAACAATAATAATAATAACCACGGTGTAAACTCGACTAGTGCCATTTCATTATTATTTATAGGATATTATACGATTTATCAATTTATGCATTAGCTTTAATTTGTATATTTTCAAATTTAGCCAAAGTTTTAGTAGTTTTGCTTTCTGTCATTTGTATTAGTTTTTAATTATTTTTATTCAGCTTTATTTTATTTTATATTTATTTTAGTATTTCAATACAGTTAACAATAACAATGCTGATTGACAAGCAATAAAAAAAATCTAAATAATTATCTCATCTCAGGATTTTTTATTTTTTTTTGTGGAAAACAAATGCCATTTCTTTTTATGCTTTGTTGTACTTTTTATGACCAGAACGTTCTGAGAATGTTAGCTTTTGTTGTAAAAAGAACCTACACAGAGCACTCCTAGAACGTTAGGAATTGGTTCCCAAACAATGCCAATTAGAAACCACACTTTAGTGGAACATTCTGTGTTTGCCAGTACTGTATTTTAATCATATCATCAAATTATAGCATGTACAGAGCGGTCATGTGATTGTCCCTATAAACTCATTACTTGTAAAGCACAATTATTAAGATATTATACACACAAAATGCCTATAGAGTGTGGTTAACTACATAAGTATAATTTATTCTCACTGTTGGGCGTATTTTACATTGATTTCTACTAAAAAAAGGCCCTAAAATGATGACAGATAAGACAAATGCACCTGCTTACCTCATGATTCCTTTAAGTTGACCGATGACAGTGGTTTTAGTGGCTCCTTCCGTGTATCCCATGTTGAAACCAGCCTGTAGAGACGCTTCTTTCCCTGCATCACTGCCATCTCTGAAACCATCCTGACAGAAAACCACATGGCAGTCGTTTCTAGACTGCGCTGCATTCGCTAGCTATACACCCCTGATTTTCTTTTGCACGTAACCAGTTTTTTTAATTTTTTTAAAGATCTAACACTCATTTAGATTGGAAAAACAAAACGAATAAATGTTTACGCATGTGAATGAAGGGTTCAATATTAATAAACGTCTGTTCACGTACCTTTGCGCGTTTTTCCATGTTGTATTTCCATTCTTTGTTCTGCAGACTAATATCATCCACATCCTCGTCGAACACATCCTCACTAGACGCCACTGATTTCACCCACGACATGATGTTTCCAAGCTATGAATCGCGACAGTAAAAGATGCTTGTTTTGGGCCTTTGACAGGCTCCATAAACCACGTGGTCATGTGACTGACGCATAGGAAGCTCTTTTCTTCTTCTGGTCGCTTCTGGGAGTATTTACACATTATATTGCCACCTGCTGGTCTGACTGTACAGCGCAGGAGTTTATTTAATACATAGTGATATCCATAAATAAGAATGTCCTCTTGTTTTCTCTTCTCTGCAATTAATTCTGGCATAGTTTGCTTATTTAGAGATGTGATTTTGGTTGATATGTCTATAGTCAATCTAACTGGTACAATATGTGGCAAAATTAGTTTTTCACAGTCTAAAAATCGTTCTCTATTTTTAAAGGAGGTTTCTACCAATGCTTTATTAAAAAAATAGTTGTACAGCTGTACAATGACAATAAAAAGCTATTCTATTCTATTATATAGTACTAATAGAAAGAAAATCAAATTCAATCTTTAAAATATTTGAGTAATGCAAAGGTCCTGCATGTCTATCATTTTTATTGTTTTGTGTTTGTTGTTTAAAGCATAATAATAATATAAATAAATAAATAAGAATGTCCTTGCTAAATTATATTTACTAACGATTCAGTGTGGATATTAATATTTTAGTAGGCTACCTGCAAAATTTAGGGATTTAATTTGACTAAATGATATATAGTACCCAGTGAATACAAGCCTGAGTTATATAAAGTAGTTAAGTATATTGAAAATATACATTTTTTAAAATACAAATTCAATTTAAATGAGTGTAACAGTAATCATTATAGTTGTTATAATAATAATTATTATTGTTGTAGTGGTTGTTGTTTTTACTGGTTTACCTACAGTAGTTTTGTGTCTTTTCTTTAGTTTAAGTTTTGTTGTATTTTACTGACATGACAAAAACGGTCTTTCCAGAGTTTGCGAGATGCCTGAGGAGAATCAATGGAATATTGAAAGAAAATAATAATAATAAAAAAATAAAATAAAACAGCAATGGTGTAAATAAACAAGTGAAATAATAATCTTCAAATTCAATATTAATGTTAACAATATTATTCAAAGGAAATAAAAATAGTACAAATATATTTACTGTCGTATGTGACCGCTAGATGCTGCTAGATTCACATTAAACTGTGTCTGGTGGTTTTTCAACAGATTTATTTGAGTTCATCGTCCTGCGAGGTACAGTCAGTGTGTAATCGACTGTAGAGAGATATTAATTAGTGTAATGTAATTGCTCAAGGACACGAATACTTTGCAATACAAATAGTCCAATAAAGGAATTAGCCTATATAAGGAATCTTATTGAAGATGAGAATGCGAGTTCAAACGACTCAAGCTAGTCAACAGCCAGTAACAATATTTAGAGAAAACACTTCACTGGAAATTAAAGGAGCTGACAGTGATGGTTTCCCCTGGTATTCTGGGACAATTAGACTAAGTGAAAGATGGAATCATTTTTAGATTACTGAAAGCCTTACAAGATCAATACATTAATTAAAGTGTCAACATCACTTAGGAAACATGACTTTATTTCTCAAAAAGTGTCATGTTAAATGAGGAGTCTAATTAATTTGGCTGGTCTAATTCAAAGTATTATGTTACATATGCTAAATAGAGCAATACTGTAATGTGAAGAGGATGAATCCACCTCAACAGAACTGTGACCTTTATAATTATGCTAATTAAAACACCTCATTTATCTTCACAGTTATTTCGGGAAAAGAATCATTTTCAGGTATGCGACTTTTAAAATGAGCTCTACGCGAGTCATTTGTAGGATCAATAGTGCTTGATCCTGGTTATAAATAATGTCTCATAATGGGCCCAATTTTTACAAGCTTGTGTGATGGTTGAGTCAGTGAAGTGGCACAGCAGGTGAGAGTTTTATGAGAAGAGAATCATCCTCTATTTGCCCAGTAGGTAGAAATGTATCCATTTAAGGTTCTTTTCCTCACCGTTAGCACTTTGTTCAGTGCTGATATCAGTGTGGAAAATCCAAATTCATCACAGGTGCTGGGAACCCTCAGGAATCCATGGTGAAATTTAATTGAAAAACCACCATACAGTGATTTTCCTGCTTAGACTCAATAGAAAAGTTAAAGAGCAAAGCAAGTTTCGGCTTGCAGTAGACTTTCACAACTGAAAACGTACTCACATTTCAGAAAAAAATCTAATAATTATGAAGTTAGAATATTTCAGGTTTATTTGAACGCATCCGTCTGTTTACGTACTGTAAACATATGTACAAATCATTTCTAAATGAATAAATAAAACCACATTTTGAAAATGGTTTATTTTTATATTTCAGAACTGTACAAATAACTTCTAAATGAATAAATAAATATTCATTCAACAGCAGCTAAGAGTAGACTTTCAGAACTGAATGTGTACTCATTTACTTGTGAGCATCTAAGGTGAAATAATTATGAAATTAGCATGTAGGTTGAGTTGAATGCCTTTATTTAAGTAGAGTAAGAACATAAAACACTTATAAATGTACAAATAATTAATAAATGAATAAATAAAATATACATTAAAACAGAAAGAAAAAGAACTGAAAATGTACTCTTGTAAAAGTGAAAAAAATTAGCACATCGTATGTAAATTGTAATTATTAGCTACAGCATTTAGTTACAGTAATACAGAATTGAAAATATGAAACATTTGTAAATAAACATTATTTCTATATAAATATACATTTTAAAAATTCTATTTACTTTTAGCTAGATTTTAAGTAGATTTTTAGGATAAAAAAACCCCACTCCAACTAATTTTCTATTGATTTCTTTCATTTTAACTGTAGTTCCAGCGCTTTATAATGCTTTTAAAGCATGTTATCTTCGCGAGCAGCGGCTTGTTTTTTCATTTCTTGTACTCAGGTGTAGGAGATACGCTACAAGTGATGACAAACACATTACTCTCATCAATATTGCATTTTCCCTTTCTTTCATCCGCACCACAGAGACAAAGGAAAGAGGTCCCTGCTTTATTTTAAGATGGGCTATTCTTCATCTTGCGCTTTGTGGGAACACACAGGAGAGACGCAGCCAGTGGACAAATGCATTTCACCTTGCACAGAGTGCATTTGCAGGAGCCGGACAACAATGGCCCAGAGAATACTCCGGAGGGCCGCGGCGAAGGCCTGAAAATGGATTCCGAGGGGCCTGCGGATCTGAGGCTTTTTGCCGCCACACCTTCCTCCAGTGCTGCGCTTTCCCCCTCACGCACTCTCCCTTCCTCTCTTGCTCTCCAGGAGAGCAAAACAAGCAGCCGGGGCAATCACCTGACACATTTCCATCCAATTTCCACTGCCGAATGTGTTCATTTTCGGCCCTAATGGCATGTCATTTCAGCGGAGCCTTTGGTCAAGAATTAATCCTGGAATCAAAACAGATTTTCCGGGGAGCAATCTTCCATCAAGTATTGATTTTTTTACACTCACAGAGCCTGTACTCCCTAATTTAACCTGACAGCACACTGCACAATGGACTAGAGAGCACCTTGGCGACTCGCAGAGGGAACTCTCTTGCGTTTTCTCTTTCTCTCTTGCTCCCACTTTTCACCCTCTCACCCCCCCCCCCCCCCCCCACACACACCTCCTTTAGAGCAGCTTTTCAAAAAGTCAGGGAGAAAAGGAGATTTTTGAGGAGAGAGGTTTAAAAACAAAGGACTTTGCGATAGCCACGTAGAAGGATGATGGGAGATACAGTCTCTGTTTTACCTCTAATTACGCTTTCAAGTGCATCGCGTCCGAGGCGTGTAGGGCCGAGAAGGGCTCTATAGGAAAAGAAAAAGAGGGAAATTAAAAGAAAGAAGAAATGGTGGAAAGAGAGAGGAGTGTTTTCCAGGGGCTATCAGGTATTATTATGGGCCTGTTGACATCCAAGACTCTTTGTGCAATGCACCTCTAAGATTTTCTCCTCCTCCTGCAGCCATTTTCTTTCCCTGAGTGGGTGAAAAGGGTTTCATCAGGGCCTGGAGAGGAGGTGAGGGGGGACAGGAGAGTCTGAATGTTCAGGGTGCAGCTGACCACAAATGAGTGGACCCTCCTGAAAACCTGTCTCCTGGCAGAGGGTTTCCAGCTCATTTTGGAATTTCTGGGTTTCTAGCTCTTATTGTCTCTCATAGAACAGAAAAGGATGAGTTGCAATTGAAAAGTCTTAAACTATCAAATATATATATATTGAACATTTTGATAACAATAATGAGATACATGAGAAATTTACTTAGTATATAATGAAATAGTTCATACGTCTTAGAGAGATTTGCGAGAGAGATCTCAGGTCTGCCTCAATCCAATCAACAACTGATATATTAAGCCAAGCCCCTGCACTACATTTTTTTTTTTTTGGACACGTCAAAATATGGAAATAAAGATTTGTTGCTTCAATTACATTGTGACTTTAACTTTCATGAACTGAAGTAATGGAAATTGTGGTCTTTGTGTATAGCTGTACTTACACATGTAGGGACAGGCAGTGGTTAACCAGGAACATTGTCTTTGACCCTAGGAAAAAGTCTTCTATTTTATTGATTCCTAGACTAGGATATGCAAGAGGTGATCTATGAAGATTTAGATTTTGCTTTGTTAAACCTATAAAACACTATATATAAAGGCACTGTATACCAGGACTCTTAAAAGGTTAAAATAATTGTTGAAAATCCTTTTCTTAACAAGTTATTATTCATTAATTCATTTACTTATTTATTTTGTAGTGGACACTCCTTTTAGGAAATCCAGTTTTTGGCACTTACTGATTGGCCAGTGAGGGAACAAAACAGTAATAGATTATTTATTAGGGCACATTTTTGTGAATTTTAGCAGCTGTATATAAATATTATATTCTATGTTATATTATATTATATTACATTATATTATATTATATTATATTATATTATATTATATTAGTGCTGTCAAATGATTAATCGCATCCAAAATAAAAGTTTTTGTTTACATAATATATGTATGTGTACTGTGTATATTTATTATGTATATATAAATACACACACATGTATATATTTCAGAAAAATATATTATGTTTATATATTAAATATATATTTATAATATAAATTACATTAATATAAATATAGACATGTAAATATTTTCAAAATGTATACTGTGTATAAATATACACAGAACACACACATATATTATGTAAACAAAAACTTTTATTTTGTGTGCAATTAATCGTTTGTCAGCACAATTTATATATTATATGATATTATATTATATATTTAGGTAGTAGTTATGCACTATTCTGCGTTGCATCCCAGAGGTTTGTTGTTAGTCTCACCTCAAAGTTCTACTTACTGAACGCTAAAACGCCGCTTTAGCTGCTAAAGATAAATGGAGCGGAGGGCAATTGGATCTGTTGTCCCAGTCACATCTCCATCAGCATCAGAGGCAGGGGCATTATTTACCCTGCTGATAATGGAGAGGAGAGATGGACAGAGGGAGAGGATTGGGATGGGAGCCCATCCACTGACACCTCAGACAGGCTGTGAGCATCGGTAATTGCCCCTCCGGAGGCAACAAGGTGTGCACAAACAGCAGAGATGTCTGAGTGGCTATATATTTGTGTATGCGCCTCGGAGTGTGCGAGGTAGACGCGTTTGAGGGATACGGCGACAGTTCATTTTCCTAGAACATCGTCCCGCCACACGTCCACTGCTGAGGAGATAAGCCAAGAGAGCACCTCGCCGCTGATGGAAAAACAAAAAGAACAATTTAAAAGCATTGGAATCACGCAAACACACGCACATTCACCCACAACCGAATATTCTCCCTCACTTTCCTTTTCAGAGTGTCTTGACTGATATTGAACAGCAATCCATTTGAGCTGCTGACATTTCATAATGTTTTCTCCTCTTTTGTCTTCCTTCTCTCTTTCTGTCTCAGGGCAATTTCTGACACTTGGAAGTTGAGCAGAAACGTGTTCCATTGAAGCAAGCAGTAAATATGAGAGGATTCTGCTTTTGAAAAGCAGCGTGAAGTCTAGCGTGAGGATAATTATTGCTTTCACTGGCCTGAACAAATCGATCGAGATAAGCTGCATTATCGAGACTTCTGCTTTTAAGAGAAGTTGGTCCACAACCAGGACACACTTCTGTTTTTCATAACGGATAAGAAAACATTAAGGAAGCAGAACGAAAACAAGCATTGGTGCATTCATCTACCTCATCTTGTGCTTAAGTTCTTAGAAATGATACCTAGAGAATACAGCTCGCAGTCACTGCTTTGTTCCAGAAAATGTTTGGGAAAATACACTAAGTTGTTAAGTAGGTATAGACAGGATTTACTTTCATTCAACTAAGGTTTGTTTAGCAATGAACGATTGGCTAACCATATATCAGTTACTAAACAAATAAATGGATGTGAAGATCTGAATTAATAATTCAATTTAATAACTTCATGTTATTATATTTGACTAGAACATAACTAGAGACACGTGACTAGAAACATGACACACACTTTCACATGTTCCTGGGACAACGTTTAGTAGTCATTATACAAAATTATACTATTTGAGCAAAAAAAAACCGATTTGAGCAAAAAACTGCTTTCGACCAATCAGAAACCGGCATTCTATCAGGATTTAAGGTCGTTGCACACTGAGTCCGAAATTTTTGTCTGAAATTTTCGTAGTTGAAAAATAAATATGACCTCATGTTGCGTCAATCACGTTTACACACTGCCCCCGAAACTTTCTTCCATCGGATCAGGTTCGATTTTCTGCGTTTTCACATCCGTAACAAACATTTTAATTGGAAAGGATGACGAATACGAAAAAAACGCATATGAAAATTTCGGACTCAGTGTGCAATGGCTTTTACTAACAAGTTCATGTTGAGAAATTTCATGGGTCAAACCAAGCAACTTCCAAGTGGCCAACAAGGGAAATGCACTCCAAGGTTCAACAAAAATCATCAATGTGTATTAAAATTCAGCAAACACGAACCTAATGTGAAATCCGCATGGGGAAATTCTGCAAAAGTGAAATTTAATTCCCATTGACATGACGGCATGTCGCCAGCGGAATTTTGTCATTGGAAGGTGGAAAATGTGACCGCACCAACCTGGAAACATAAGAAAACGTAACTATTGTACAAGTTGGCGATTTCATATGAATTTGTACAATTTGATTCATACAAAACATCTAATTTTTAGGAAAAAAACTAAAAACGAGTTTCACCCCAACCATACCATTGCCTCAGTTGGGCATAAGTATCTCCAACCCGAACTCATAAAAATTTGTATAAATAGTACGCCAAATAAAAATGAAAACTTGTGGTATTGATACACAAAAATGGACTAACCCTTTGGATTTGGTAGATGCGTATCATATGTACGTGAAAACTGCGTATCATATACACGCCAACAAATTTCGTATCATATGCATGCAAAAATTGCATATTATATGCACACCAAACACGTTCGTATCGTATATATGCCAAAGTCCATTGTTTGCGTATCATTACCACAAGTTTTTGTTTTTATTTGGCGTACTATTTACACGCATTTGCATGGCTCGCAGATTTAACAAATTTACCAAAAATTTATTGTAAAACAAGTTTATTGTAAAGTAGTTACAAATTACCAAAAAAGTGTAGAAACATGCCTTCACATGTAGTTTTGATCAAATATACATATATATTAAAGAAAGAAATGTTATTACAATTAATAAAAAAATTATTTTCTTGCTTGCACTGAAATTTACTAAATGCATTTTGGATCATGCTTAAATCATATTAATCATAAGCTTAATTAAAGCAAAAGGAGACAAACCAAATACTAAGACATTCTAAAATTCATGTTCATTTTTCAATTTGTTATGCTGATATAGTGTTTGAAATTTAAAAATGCTAAATAAATGCTAATGGTTTTAGACTTTTGGATTCCACTGCATTGCCTAGGTTCCCTCTCATTGCCTGAGTCATGTGTAAAGTAGAAAACTGGCTTATTAAAAAATCCCTTGTAATTGCTTCAAAAATGGAGCTGTTGTACTCTCTTCGTTTCTTCCAACTTGGCAAAGTTTTTGAAAAGCTTCAGCCCGAACGCCGAAGACAATGGTTGCAAAAATAGCACATCTCTGCACGTTCATTACAGAGCTAATGAAAAATATGATGAAATGGAAGACAAAACAAAAGAATATCAAATAGCACAACTTTTAGCCTACAACTGAAAAATACATCTGCTACTTTTGAAACAAAGAGCAGGATGGGAAGAAAGGACAGCACAAACATCTTCAACATCAGTTCTCAGCCTAATGTTAATAATTTATGTTGTGTGTGCTTCTTTATGATTAATATTTATTTATTTACCGCTCTTCAATTTGCCAGCCAGACATGCTTTCAAAGGCTTCATGGACAAGAGAAGCCGTCACAAACTTCAGAGTTTACTTTCAAAAGCCTTTCAGCAGAGAATGTGCTTTCTCTCTTAGAGACGGCTCATTATTGTTATCTGTTGCTGCAAAGAAATGAAATATTGACGCGAAGTAACCCTGGCATAGGTTCTTCTCTATTGACCCAATGGAAATCTAAATGAATGGCTGCTGGCCCTGGAAGACCGTGGGCCGTCGGTTTGCTTTAAGGTGTGAATTCAGCATTGAAATCCTGTTCAGCTATAAGCATTTCTGTGTGACTCTTCACTTTATATCAGCGATTACATGGAAGGACGGCACATTACAGAGGACAGAATGAAAGACGCCTATTGTTCATAGGAAGAGATGAATTACTGGGGAATAAAGTGGGTTTAACATGGTTAAAATATCTGGACAACCTTTTTTTTAAAGTCTAAATGGGATTGTTTAGCAGAATGAATGTTCGCTCTTGTGAATCAACCACTGTGACAACAGTCTCTCAGGCATCATTTGAGCTATGTGCAAGTAATTTAAAGTTTTACCATCACTGCATAGCTATTATTCACCATTGTCATCATCATCATATAGCTTTTAAGCCTTTGTTGTTTTATAGTTGTTATATAATGTTTCGAACCTTTGTTGCTTTATGTAGGTGAAAAACCTGCACTAGAACTGTGCATGACTTTAGTGGCATATATATGGGTGAAGATCCCTGATAATGATACTAACTGATAAAGATCAGGCAGGATGAACTTGAATGCTGATTTTTAGCAATGAAAAAACTTTGATGTTTTTTCATTGCTAAAAATCAGAGATTTTTGTACGACAGATTGAAAAATTTAATTTCAATAATTCAGATGACCTGCATCAATTAGTCCTCATAACCCTCATAATGCATTCAAAATTCCTATATAATTTTTGCATTCCCAGTCCATTTAGACCCAAATAATGTGTTTTATAAAATTAATAACTTTTAACTATTTTAAAATAAAATATTTTTCAACTAAAACCTTATTGTATGTGACCAGCAACTTAATGAGTGAATGAGTGAAAATTAGTTATGATTTTACCATGTTATTATTGCATTTACCCATTTTTAATTTGAAAAATTGAGAAGTTCTTTGAAATTCAAAATTACACATGAATGACACAAAAAAACCTGATGCAAAATAAATATACACATTTTTTTAATACTGATTAGAAATCTTGTTTGAATACATGCAATACAGTTGAATGTAGCTACAGTAATGTCCTGATATACACAGAACAAAATTATAAACGCAACACTTTTGTTTTTGCCCCCATTTTTCTTGAGCTGAACTCAAAAATCTAAGACTTTTACTATGTAGACTTTTACTATGTACACATTGCCAAATTCTCTGAAATGCCTTTGGAGATGGCTTATGGTAGAGAAATGAACATTCAATTCACGGGCAACAGCTCTGGTGGACATTTCTGCAGTCAGCATGCCAATTGCACGCTCCCTCAAAACTTGCAACATCTGTGGCATTGTGCTGTGTGATAAAACTGCACATTTTAGAGTGGCCTTTTATTGTGGCCATCCTAAGGCACACCTGTGCAATAATCATGCTGTCTAATCAGCATCTTGATATGCCACACCTGTGAGGTGGATGGATTATCTCGGCAAAGGAGAAGTGCTCACTAACACAGATTTAGACAGATTTGTGAACAATATTTGAGAGAAATAGGCCTTTGGTGTACATAGAAAATGTCTTAGATCCTTGAGTTCAGCTCATGAAAAATGGGGGCAAAAACAAAAGTGTTGCATTTATAATTTTGTTTAGTGTATTAACAATAAATTTATTCATAAGGCGTTTGCATAACAACTGTTATTTGATGTATTGTAGTTTGTCTATTGATTGCTCAAATTACAGATTAATTTGACAATTAATACTGATGCCACAGAAATACATAATTGTGAACAGATCCAAATATAACATCACAGGTTGTCTTCGTATTTATAATAATTACAACAAGGTGTGAATGCAGCATAATAGTAGTATTCACTTTATTGCTATGATTGTTTATCTTCCTTTATATCTTTACTTTTATCTGGATATTATACCTGGATTTTATTTATTTTTTATTGTGAATTAAAATGCCGTGTAAAATATTCTTTAGTAAATGCAGCCAGTGCGTTTCATGTCAAACAATTGTTTATTATTAATTATTATGGTACAAATTAATGTGACAGACTTGAAGCTGTTAAGAAATACACGAAGTGCAGCTTAACTGACCAAACAGATATTGCTCTATATAATACATACAGTTTTCAGTCTATAAAATTTAAAGCATCCTTAGCAGGTTAAACAGCTTTGGTTTCGAGGTCTTGAGAGTAATAACAACATTTCAAACTCGACTGTGTGTGTGTGTGTTTATGCGTGTATGTATACCAGTGTGTGTTCTTCAATAAATCTCCAAAGGTTTTCCATCATCTTTCAAAAACAATTGAGTTGAACCGCAAAGTTGTCTTTGTTCCCCATTTATACGGGGCAATTCCAGGCAATTGAACTCAAAAATGTATCTTACATAGAGAAAGGAGATAAACAAACAACAATGCAGAAACGAAACAATAAAATAGAAGAAAGTCATGTAACAATGTCTGTTCTATACACGTGACCCTGGAAAGCACATTGTAAAGAAAAGCAGGTGAGAATCAATAAAAACTACTTACAAACATATACACAAGTCCTTTGTGTTTTGCTGTGAACCTTTGCAGAAAGGTACCATGTTATGACATTGCTCACTACTTAGCAGGACAGTGCTGAGGTAATTTTAATGATATACTCCATTTAATCAGTTTTCTTCAATCGGTTACATATTTCAAGATTGTCAGCGACATTTAGCCATTTCTCTGTACAATGTGCATATAACTATTGAGCTTTGGTCCAGCATTGAAAAGATAAGCAAAGGCAGAACTTAGATTCTCGTCTCTTGGTTTGAATTTTTGGTTACAGCTTTATTTCATAAGCCTGTATACCTTAAGATGTCCTGTCTCTGCAACCACACACAAATACCATGCTTCTGAATTCATGAAAATGAACGGGCTGGGGGAATGTCATCTTATACAATATGAGCTGAGTCAATGCAATCAGACAGCTCTTTTAATGCGAGTCAAGATATCAGTTACATAGCTGTCAGAAGCCAGACATTTTTTTCTGTAACTATAATTATGGCAAATGCCCATTGTGATGAATTTCATTTGCATAAATACCTCAAAAGATTTTCTTTGTTCTTGCCATTTCTGATGGACAGATATGCACTGAATTAAATATCAAAATCATGATGCAAACCCGTAAAATTATAGGATTGTTATCAACATGATCGTCACTGCTTTTCAGCAAATTTCCTGTTGAAAAATGACATACAGCTAATTCCATAACATTTTTTCATCTTTAATGTTGCATGAAAAGACTTACTTTATTTGTAAACTGACTTTTTTACTGTCTTTGTTGTCTATAAGTATGAAGTGAATATTCCAACCCGCTCATGGCCATTCATACGTATTTTACAAGGTGGCTAATTCGTATGCATTTGTACAAATGACCTACCCCTAAACCAACCCGTCACTGGGGTCCAGAAAAATCTTACAAAATCGTATGAGTGAGGTCTTACAAATTCGTACGAATTAGCCACCTCGTAAAATGCATACAAATTGGTCGCGAGATAGCGTTGAATAATCATGTCCACAGCAAAATACTTTTAACATTTGCTATCATCGAACTGTCAGGCTATTTTAACATCAGCGTTAAATCTATCATCTTGCTTTCTAGATACCAGTCGACCACTACTTTATTTTCATTTGGAATGCTTGTTATACAGTATAAGAACTATACAATAAAAAGGATAAGAAAAAAGAGACTAAAAAACAATTCATAAAATTACTCCTTACTGTAAGATGGGCAAGATGTCATTTCCGGCTGACTGACACAAGTTTTTGCACAAAAAAAACTTAAGCACCAAACATTAAAAAGACACATAGACAATAGATAACTTGCATAACCCAAGTGAAATCTTTAAAAGCAATTCATCTCATTTACTTGAAATCTTTATATGTATATATATATGTATATATTTTTTTGTCGAGCATGACAAGTAAAATAAAACAGTAACCCTTTGCTTTTAAAAAATAAAATCATCCAATCACATGAAAAGGATAAAAATGGTTCAGGCCAAGGTATGACATACAATGTCCTTGTTCTTTGGCTAGGAGGCTTTGGCAACACCATTAAATAGCTTTAATCACAGCTGCAACAAATGTGGATATCTGTGGCATGTTCACTGAGAATCTCTTCCTCCCAAGTGCACTCTTTCATGACGGATGCCTTAATGTTTATGAACAGAGCGAGATGACACATTCGATGATGGCCTTACATACAGCACAAACGTGACAATTTTGAAATAAACTCCTCAAAGATTTTTTTTTTTTTTTAACTTGTGATTTCAATTTGGTGACAATTTACCAGAAATATTTACATAAAAACCCAAGTGATAAAATAAAACAAAGATCAAATGTCACACCCATCTACCATATCACATGAAACTTTTTCTTTCTTTTTTTTTCTTTCTTTTTTCCAGTAAAAATGTAAAAATGTAAAACACATTTACAATTAAAAAACCTCAGGTATCAGATGCAACAAACTTTGGTAAGTGGTTTCTTCACCATCCTTGATTTAAACAAGATCCTTGTTCTTAATTCCTCACAATCTGCTTATGAATCAGTACTATAATTCTCATACAACTCTTTTTCTGTACTTTTTTGGTTTTTGCTTTTGTGATGATAACACTGACAATATTTATTTTTGCCTTTGTTGACAGTTCATCCAATCGATGGTGCATCGGATAGCAATTGTCCGGGTCTTTAAGTCCACAACATCAGAAGTTTCGCCATCGGTGTGTGTTCGCCTCATGGCGCTCGTATCAAGCTAAGGGTGTTCCTCCATATTATCAACCAGAGGGTCCATCGGTGCGACCGGCCCGAGCTCGGGCTGTTTAAGCCTCTTTATAGTGTTTTTCAATGCTTGCCTCTTATTACAGAACCAAACGCGCACCACCTCGCGATCATAGTTCAGTTTCTCCGCGATTTCGGTCATCTCTTGACCGGAGGGGTGAGTATTCTTCTCGAAGTGGCTGTTGAGGATTTCCAGGGCCTGCGGCGTGAAAGAGGTCCGGCGTTTGCGCTTTTTGGAGGGCTCGGTGCCGATAAACTCGGTCAGGTTCTGCATACCAGAGCGATGGCGGGCTTCCGCCTCGGCCATCCAGCGCTCCAGCACGGGCTTAATCTTCTGGGCGCTTTTTGGGGTGATGTCCAACTTCTCGAACCTGGCAGGATATAAAAGGCCAGGGTTCAGTTTGCCTGTCAGACTGCTAGCTATAGTGTTCTCTTGGGCTTCCTGTGGTAGGAAAAAGTGGCTTCTCAGGATGGTGTGTCTGGGGGAGAATTGAGAGAGAACAAGCTTACTCAAGTGCCCAGACCGGGTGAGGGGTTTCCTGTCTGACCCAGTTGCCCAGAAGAAGGGGTCTCTTGGTTCAGGCCACCATTGGGAGAGAGTGTGTCATGGCTTCTAACGCATGGCTTCAGCTGTTGCGTGCTGGGAAATTATTTAATCTAAGCCCAAAGAGCGAGTTTGTACACTCCAGTACAGCATGTTCCTTCATGTGTTGCTTTGATTGACTCTCTGTACCCATGATGCATTGAACCAAGAGGACTCTTCCATGGGCCGGTGCAAAAACAAACAAGCACCTGACTGATATCATAAAGAATGAATTCATTTATTGGCCTTGCATTTGTCTTGTCTAGCTATTCTGTACAATCAGATCCACAGATGGCATCACATACGATTAGGAATTATATCTTCTGCGAGAGATTTTAATACATATTGTCAAATAAATAACACAAGCATGCAATAAAACATTAAAAGCATTATTAATTCACAAATGGCTTAAATTATTCACTCAAACGCACACATATTTGAATACACTTGTCCAACTTTTCCATCTTCCTCAAGCCACCCTGACGTTCATTTAATGTTTAATGCTAATACATTTTCACCTTCATTTTTGAATATGTCTGCAAGCTTATGGGGTCTCCAGGGAGGTAAAAAACTTTGCTAATGCTGTAGAAACTTTGCTTTCTGTTCAAAAACAATAATGGAAAATTTGTCACGGTAACTAGTTTTACACTTACATTTTCCCGGTAACTGTGTGGCTTTTTATTTGGGTTTTCACTGAATTATGGGAATTGCTTTGAATTGTGAGTGGACAAGATTTTGTCTTAAAAAGGTCATTTAAAAAGCAAAAAACAAAATAAACTAACTGTGCCAAATTAAAATTTTCAGAAGGGAAGCAAATATATACACACAAACATAACCGATAATATACATAACATAAAATATATAAAATAATTATGTATTTATAAAATGATTAATATTATATTCATTTTATTTATATTATAATTAAGCATTACATCTATAATTATGTATTCTTTAATGAATATAATAGAAATTATTTTACATTTAATTTTATAACTTATAATTACATAATTTTATATTATATTAAGAAACAAATATACATAATTTTTTCAGCTTTTGTGCCAGATTTACTAACAGCTTGCGCCACTGCAAACCATCTTTTGGCGTTAAAATAGTACTGCCAGGATTTAAGCGCAGTGAAAAATTAGCGCTAAAAAGGAGTGGATACAGTTATTTTTGCACCTGACCTTATTGAATATGCATTTGTAGGAGTTTCCCTTTCAGATGTAAAATTTCTAGGAGGAGAGTATCACAATCAATCACGCAACACAATTTACCAACGTTTGCGCTCGTCAAATTACTGGTGTTTGCGCCATTATTTAACACCCCAAAAAAGCATCCCTTAAACTATTTTGTGGTTGAAATGGCTGCATTTGTTGTTGCTAGGAGAAGACACCGCAGAGAGCAGAGCGCACGTGGAAGAAGGAAGAGGATTTTTTTCCACACATATTAGCCTAAGTTATTTGGAATGCCAGAACATCACATTATCCGAATCCGAAAATATCCTTACGCTAATTTGCACTGTGCTTGGTAGATTGTGTTGGTCACTATGGAAATTAAATGTTGTGTCTGTGTTTTTTAATTTGCGCTTTGTCAGTAAATCACCCGCAGAAATTTCCACGCCCATCTGCGCTGTTTTGAATTGCGCTGTTGCGCTAATTTGCCCTGTTTAGTCATACTGGCCCTAGGTATTCAACATATTGTTGAGCCATGGCTAAAAAAAAAAAAATTGTGGTCTGTCTGTACTTGATGTCAGTGTAAACTCTGAATCAAATCCCCTTGAGAAGCACCGATCTGATCTATAACCAGCTACAGAGTGTATAGTTACAGAAGATCCATAAAAAGAGCTTTTGTCTCCAATGACTCCGCTGAATGGGGAGATTTCCAAAATGTGTCTGTACAGACTTTAATGGAGAGATGTTTCAGTGAGTTTCCTGACCTGAGCTCCTATCCAACACATGGACATCTGTCAGGCAGACGGAGAAAAGTCCAGTTGAGAGAGGGGAGAGAGGTGAACTACTGCTCTCTGAAACAACACATAATAGTCTCTCTTGGTCCTGAACTCCTGGACAGGCTCCTGTGAGGAGGCCTTTGATGGAATCTTAACTGGCATTTGAAAAGACGCCTGAAGCGGGTGCAAAGGCCCTCCCTCTCCGAGGTCCTCAAACGCAAAGACGTTTTTTTCAGCACAGAGATGAGTGACAGCACCCTGTTAAATCCAACCGAGCAGGAAACAATACCGGTGTCCAGGCATATGCCAACTTATTTATTAAGTCATGTTTTATACAATTTCCTTATTTTTAGATCCTGTTCACTGCAATAATACCAGAAATAAGTGAAATATTTCAGCTTCTGGTTGGAGAGAGAGAGATCAAGACATATAATAATGCTAATGCAGGTGGAACAGGAAACAGAATCAACAAAAATCAAAGCCTTATCATAGTCATATAAAACTGGGTTGGGTTGTAGCAGTAACAATATTTATTATTCTTTTATTGTTATTGTTATTGTTATTATTTATTTATTTATTTTCAGAAAAGGAGATAAAGAGCAGGGATAATTGTTATTGTTCAATAATTGGTCAATAATCAATGTGACATTGGTATAAACCAGGGATACTCAAATCTTGCTTGCGAGATCCACTCTCCTGCAGAGTTTAGCTCCTACCCTAACCAAACACACCTGCTGAGCATGCTAATTAATGTCATCAGGATCATTTGATATTCACAGGTAGGTGAGTTTGATCAGGGTTGGAGCTAAACTCTGCAGGAAAGTGGATCTCGCGAGCCAGATTTGAGCATCACTGGTATAAACCTTTCAAAAGTCTCTCATATGCATTAAGGATTAATTTATTTGATCAAAAATACAGTGTATTGTGAAATATTATTAACAGTTTAAAGGAACTGTTTTCTATTTGCATATATTTTAAAATATAATTTATTCCTGTAATGGAAAATTTGAATTTTCATTACTCCAGTCATCAATGTGATCCTTCAGAAATCATTCTGTTATATGTTAAATGGGTTACACTTTATTTTGATAGTCCACTTTAGACATTCTACTAACCGTAAGTAACTTTGTAATTACATGTCAACAAATTCTCATTCATTTGCAACTACATATCTACTAACTCTCAGAGTAGACTGTTAGGGTAGGTTTAGGGTTGGTAGAATAAGTTGATATATATACTTGCAAAGGTTCTCATAGTCAGTATGTTGTATGATGTGGACCCATACAAATAAAGTGTTAGAAGATATTAAGCAGACAGTCTACCAATACTCTAATGACTGATAGTTGACATGTAATTGCAAAATTACTTACTGTTAGTACAATGTCTAAAGTGGACGTACGAAATAAAGTGTTACCGTTTAATATTTAAAACAATTGTGCTGGTTGATATGTTTATCTGAAATATAATTATTTTGTAACATTATAAATTATTATGTCTTACATTATGATACATTTTAACCAATTTAATGCATTCTTAAATTCATATATATATATATATATATATATATATATATATATATATATGAATGTATCTATCTATATATCTATCTATATCTATATATATACATATATATAGATACACACACACATAGTGTATGTGTATGTGTGTGTGTGTGTGTGTGTGTATCTTTTTATCTATATATATAGTTTAACACACACATACACACATAGGCCTATATGTATTGGAACATGCCCTCCATAAGTATTGGAACAGTAAAGACAAAATTGCTCTGTTGGCTGTGGAGTCAAGACATTTGCAAATATGATTAAAAGATGAATATGAGACCAAACTACAGAATGTCACATTTTATTATTAGCCGTTTCGACACATGTTTTACCAAATAAAAAGAACAGCACTTTTAGAGTTCATCCCACTCATTGATGTGAACATAAGTATTGGGACAGTTGAACATAAGGCAGATATAAAAGATTAAAAGCTATTATTTAGTTGCAGATCCCTTGCGCTCAATCACAGCAGTGAGTCTGTGACCCATAGACATCATCAGACTCTTGGTCTCATCCTTTGAAAGACTTTTCCCAGCCTTTAATG
The DNA here is from genome assembly GCF_936440315.1 of Barbus barbus. Taxonomy (NCBI): domain Eukaryota; kingdom Metazoa; phylum Chordata; class Actinopteri; order Cypriniformes; family Cyprinidae; genus Barbus; species Barbus barbus. Next base: position 9,708,699 of record NC_136724.1, read on the forward strand.
CAGCCAATTCCAATTGTTGCTTGTTTTGGGGAGTTTCTGCGTTTACTCTCCTCTTCAGCTGGTGAAATTCATGTTCAATCGGATTTAAATCTGGAGATTGACTTGGGCAATCTAAGACTTTCCATTTCTTTGCCCTTATAAATTCCTTGACTGAACTGGCAGGGTGTTTTGGGTCATTGTCCTGATGCAATATGAAGCACTTCCCAATGAATCTGGTGGCATTTTCTTGAATATTGGTAGGCAAGATGGTTTTGTACCCTTCCAAATTCATTCTGCTACTGTCATCATACATTAAGTTATCCGTAAAGTTGAGAGGGCCTGTTCCAGAGGCAGCCATGCATTACAGATGAGGCTGTATGCTTGGGATCATTTGCAGTTCCCTTTTTTTGCTCCACATTTTTGATTTCCCATCACTTAGATAAAGGTTCATCTTTGTCTCATCGGTCCATAAACACAGTTCCAAAACTCTTCTGGCTCACCTTTGTGCTTTTCTGCAAACTCTAATCTTGCCTTTCTATTTTTGGTGCTGGTCAGAGGTTTGCATCTTGCTGTGTAGCATCTGTAATTCTGTGTCAAAGTCTCCTGAGGACAGTAGATTGTCAGAGCATCACCCCAGCTTTCTGGAAGTTGTTGGTGATTTTACAGACACGTCTTTTAGGGTTCATTTTCACAGCTTTTATGATTTGTCTGTCATCAACTACTGTTGTTTTCTCAGCCGATCAGGTCGTTGTTGGTTGCTGGTGTCGCTGGTGGTTTCCAAACTCTTGATTTCTCCATGCCCTTTGTTTTTGCTAGACTCCTTCATTTCTTTTAGCATCCAAATTGCTTGCTTTTCTCTCAAAGTCAGCTCCCTCATCTTCATCCTGGTTTGTGTTTGTTATCATCAAATGCAAGATTCAGAACACAGAAGTAATGGATATAACTGATACAACATATTCCCTGCTTTTAATATCTGAAGAATTAATGCAACAGGACACAGATGATCACTTAGAAAGACCTGTGAGGCAACTGTTCCAATACTTATGCTCACATCAGATAGAGGGATGAAACTCTAAAAGTGCTGAACTTCTTAGCTGGTAAAACATCTATGTGTTGAATCACCCAATAATAAAATGTGACATTCTGTAGTTTTGTCTCATATTCATCTTTTAATCATATTTGCAAATGTCTCGACTCCACAGCCAACAGAGCAATTTTGACTTTACTGTTCCAATACTTTTGGAGGGCACTGTATGTATATATATATATTATGTGTGTATGTGTGTGTGTGTCTTATTATCTATGCATATAGTTTCCAACTCCAAAATGCCAGACTCAATTCATAAATTTAAGTAATGCAGTTAATAACATCTACTCGATGTCAAGGATGTTTGAGACAAAATTTCTAAAGTTTGATCTGAACATTTACTAAATATATATATATATATATATATATATATATATATATATATATATATATATATATATATATATATATGATACAATTCTCTCTGATCTTCCCATTCAAAACATGTCCAGAACAGACAGGTTTTTTTTTTTTTTTTTGCGGTGAATAAAAAGGGCAGCCTTGAGATAGAAATTAAGCAAACAAACTGCAGTAAGAAAAGTAGGTGTGATTAAATATATATACAGTCATGTTAAGCAGCTCTTCTGCCCAATTTGTCATGCAAATTATAGATGGCAGCTTTGCAGCCTGAGACATGAATCATTGATGTGAATCCAGTGTTTTGGTGTGGATTAATGTTGTAAATCCACATGGCTTAAAAGTGGAAAAGCGATTCCCATCTCGCAATTATGTGATGATATGACATCTTATGACCATCCGTGTGCAACGGTGCATGCAAAAGAGGGCTTGTGCCAGTAATGGCTGTGAACCACTCCGTGTAAAAAGAGGAAAATTTAATTTGACGCACTGAGTATGGTGTATTTAACAGATTTAAACAAACGATTATAATGATAATAAGATTTGAATATTTATCTACAGTATTTACTATATTCTTATTCTCAATGTCAAATGTGTATTTTATGATTTCATTGCAGTGATGTCAAATGCTTCACATCAGTCATAAGGCATCTGGATTTTCCGGGCTTTAATAATGACCCCTGTCTCTGATCAGTTTGACGATGCACCTTTGTGATTGTTTAGACGAACCAATAAAGCTTTTTTCCGCTGTGAACTATGAGATCGGACAAGATAGAGACATCTGTCAGGCCGAGTTTGACTGAGCAAAGACTACAAGAGCCCCAAGAGCTCACACACTCACAAGCGAAAACGCATTCACCTCTTTCCCCTCTTGTCTCTGCTGATGTTAACTAAACTAAAGCATGTGAAGTCTGCCTTTAAAGCCAAAAACACTCTGCACACTGTCATGTCCAATGTCATACAAATGAACAAATAATGAAAAAAAATCCCCCCTTCCCTTCTGACGAGATGAAAGGACGCATATAGAGAAAAACATCACATCACCTGTTTATTTTGGAAACTAATGGCTTTTAATGTATGCTATAAATATCTAAATAATGCATGCGGCTAAATATTTTATGCAGGATTTTTAAGACTTTCTGCACTAGTTTGAAGCTTCATAAGGAATTCCCTCACTCTCCCTCCACCAAGAAATTTCAGGTTTTATCGGTCGTTCGTTGCTGATATGATGAAATTTTAAAAAGCGTGTGACGGTGCCATGTCAGATAAACACAAGTGTCTCATCAGACGAACCATAAGACTTTTACAATCCCGCTGCATGAAAATGCAAAGGAAACAGGAAACTCTGAACTATAAACCTTAATGTGTCACAAAGAGATTTTGTGTGGCAAGTTCATTCAAGCAAGGTTTGAGTAATTTTATATCAAGTATAATTAATGCGGGTTGTTCTTATTATTTTGAGTATTGGTCATAATGATTATTTTGCACTTTCTTTGAATACGGTACACTTTGTATTACTCTTGTAGAGTATTACAGGCACAAAACCCTTGTTTATGTTGATATACTCAGAACATACTGTATCTCAGGATTTTAAAAAATCCTTATTTTAATTTATATCCAATTAATTGTACTAAAACATACAATTCTAAGTACCAACAATTTAACATTTACATATTATCAATTAATTTGACTCCTCAAGATCGACAAGAAAAAAAATAAACACATAAATCTTTTATTACTATTATAATTATTATTTATGAGAAATTAGTTTCTTATTCCTATCCTTATTTATTTTCATTGCAGAAACCGTACTGTAATCTGACATCACATTTGTCCTCTTTTTGGTGCAAATGTTCCCCTGATGTAAAATACTAAAGTCTCCTCAATGAAAAACAGAATTTGCACTATAATGATGATGTTAAATATTTGATTTACTAATGTTACAAACTGTCCCAGTTTACGTCCAAATCCGTTTTGCTGTTCCACTGTGGAAAACCACGTTTATTAAAAGTCAAGCCCTGTCAAGTTCCTTTCAGCTAAATGTCATGTGAATACATGGCAATGGACCTTAGAAATTATTAAGTGGTTTAAGTGCTTCTTGTAATACCACAGCTGATGTATTTTACATTAGTAACTGAATCTTTTCATATAGAAAGATTAGTGGAGACAGGCACAGACTGGACTAAAACACATAAATTGCACATCAGATAACATCTCTGTTTAACGTCTTAATTATCTGTAGTTAAATATACTGTAAATAGGGTACTACTTGTATGTAAACCTGGGTGACACTAATGCACAAAGCAGACTACTATCTATCTACCTATTTATAGATTATGATCACCTGATTATGATATTGAATAAGTTATGGTTTGCACATCAACAAAATTATTATTTTATCTTTTTTTTCCATAGCTAATTGATTTTTCCCCCCTAATCTAATCTAATCTAATCTAATCTAATCTAATCTAATCTAATCTAATCTAATCTAATCTAATCTAATCTAATCTTTTTTTAAATTGTTATAGCTGTTACACCTCCATACCTGCAGATGGCAGACTGGCTGTAGGCAGGGCCTTCAGTTGCACTGAGAGCCTGGCCCACCTGAGTTTGAGTCAGACCCAGAGACAGCCGGCGAATTTTAAATGCTTTGGCGAATTCTCGAATCTCCTCCAGGTTCACACCATCCACCTCACTGGGGGCAGTCTGAGGATCTGTAAAACAGAAGAGAAAAGAATAAAGCTGCAACTCTCCATTCACAAATTCATAACCTTGAAACAATATAATATTACTGCAATTTTGCCTGTATTTTATATCGACATTGAAGACCTTTTAGCTATTTCAAGCGGATGCTTGAATAAAATACAATTTCTATGAAATCATTTCAGTTTACGTTTTCAATATATTGCATTTATTCTTTTATTTTGACTTATCTTCATCTTCTTGTGATTATCTTGCATAATCTAATATAACAGGAATATCTCAAGAGTCTTCAGAGAGTAAGTCCACAACTGAATTTAAGTATAATATGACAAGAATGATTTCAAATAGCTTCCATTCATCTATTATTCCTTTTATTTTCCAACCAGATGGATTCTTCTTAAGATATGATTTCTGATTTCCAGGTTTGCATAATTGAAGTGTGAAAGCCATAATGTAAAAAGTGATAAGTTGACATAACTTTAAAAAATTTAGGAAACCTGTTGCATTAAAATTATCAAGTGAATAATAATTTTAAAAAATAAGTTAAGTGAACCTGACAATTCACTTAACTTAATTTTTTTAATTATTATTTACTTGATAATTTTAAGGCAAGGGGTTTCCTCAATTTTTTTAAGTTAAGTCAACTTATCACTTTTTACAGTGCAGTGACATTAAAATGATCACTACGTAGAAATCTGTTCTTATTAGGCAAACTGGAATTACACTTCTCAAATGAATCCTTCTGTGAATTGCATTCAAAAATGCCTTTCTGAAAGCAATGCATATTCATTTTATGCCTTATTATTGATTCCATCTCAGTTTGATTCATTTAGCAGCGTTAGAAATGCACTTCAGGGTCTATAGTTTCAAGACGGCATTTTAGGCTAATAAAACGTGATTGGGTATTATACATCACTGCCAGGTGGTCTTACATTTTGCTTACATAAGAAAAGTTTGGCCGACTAAATAATTCATGGGCGTCATTATGAATGAATTATTAAAAGAATCCATCAGACATATTTAAAGTCAAAATCTATTGAACCAGCACCCTGTCACTCTTCATATGCAAATCAGATTTTGAAATCTGAACTTGCTCCTGTGCAATATTGAAAATCCCTGAGTTTTGTATTTTGACCACATAATCATCATTTATGACAAACTGTCAGGACACATTGCCTTTTGCCTTGTTATTGCGTTCATTGCTGAACTGTTCAAATTAATTCCTTTTAATAATGTCCTTAGATTTAAGAATTTTACCTCAAAAGGACAACCATGACCCGATTTCATGTCTCAACCCAAAAGTGTTTGATTTGATGCTGTTATTATGATTTCCACCACATCAAATAAAATACAAAAAAGATTTGCCAAATGCAAAATCTGCACGGTCCTTGAAAATAAGCCATTTTTTCCATCTGAGCTGAGCGTGGTGGCTGTGGGGTCAGTCAGACTTTTTTCCCCCTCCATTCAAAACATGTTCTGGGGAATTAACGTTAGCCAAAGACATCGCAACAAACACAATCTGGCATGGAGAGCTATGCCACGGCGGTAAACTGATGAAATGAATAGAGAATGCTAAAGGTATTGTGTATGTTTTGAACAAAACAAAACTGAAAAAAAAAGAAAACACAACAGTCCATTGGTTATATCCACAGCAAGTTGATCAATGGTAACTTCCTGTTTATTGAATTTAAAACTCCACTGCAGATGGTTTTAGGCCAATTGGCTATGACAAATGATAATTTATCTAAGTAAAACAGTTTTTAAAAGGGCTCTGACAGGCTGGAGGGAGTGATTTATATGTGGTGCTTCTCGAGGCCAAAGCCGCTCTAAACACAACCTTCCATTCATTAGGTCTATGGTTTGGCCAGCTAGATGACAGAATCAACTAAAATCTGATAAAAACAGAAAGAAAAGGCAGAATATTTTCGTTAACACTCATCTAAAAAACATATGTGACCCTGGACCACAAAACCAGTCTTAAGTGTCAATTTTTCGATTTTTTTTGATGTATGGTTTGTTAGGAGAGGACACTATTTGGCTGAGATACAACTATTTGAAAATCTGGATTCTGAGGTGCAAAAAAATCTAAATATTGAGAAAATCACCTTTAAAGTTGTCCAAATTAAGTCCTTAGCAATACATATTACTAATCAAAAATGAAGTTTTGATATATTTACAGTAAGCAATTTACAAAATATCTTCATGGAACATGATCTTTACTTAATATCCTAATGAATTTTGGCATAAAAGAAAAATTGATCATTTTGACCCATACAATGTATTTTTGGCTATTGCTACAAATATACCCCAGCAACTTAAGACTGCTTTTGTGTATCCACCAGATAACATGTAGAGATATGGTGCACACTCACTGCTGACTAGCTGCCCGACGCTAAGAGCTGAGGATGAGGACGATGATGTTGAGGAGGAGGAAGAGGCCTGGCGAAGGGGGCTCTGGCTGTGGGGCATACGGAGCAGACTCGGCTGAGACACAGGAGGAGCCTGTGAAGTCTGACCGGCCTGCGGCAGCTGTAGAAATACACACATGAGCTGTTACACACACATGCACATGTATATATATATATGGTACTTCATCGTACCTGAATTATCATGGTAGATGCTCAAGGTTCAAGCACAAGGTTAAACCCAATCAAAAGCATTTGTTGCTAAATGTTTATTACCATTCATTTTTGACTTGGCCCTGTTTTGTTTAAAAAAAATACTTGAGGTTATGGTGAGCCACTTACAAATGAAAGTGAATGGGGTCAATTTTTTAGAGGATTTCAAAGCATAAATGTGAAACTTATAATTTTACAAAAGCACTCGCATTAATTATTCTGTTAAAACTCAAGTGTTATTTGAATTGCAAATTTTTTCTCATAATTTATTGGTTATTTTTGGTTAAAGATGACACATTATCATTGCAAATAAGCTGTAAAATTGGATATCATTTACACAGAAAAGGTCAATAAGTCATATTTTCATACTAAAATCATGTTACCACGTATTGTTTTCATCTTGTTACTATTTTATTGTATAATTTTTTTTTTTTTTTATGTTCTTCTCAGCTTTTGTGGACATACTATACAGAATACATCACAATTTTGCAAATGCAATTTGATCATGAAACTACAGAAAATAAAATAAAGAGGTTATTGCTATTTCAAGAGAAAACAGTTTTAGAGTCATGTGGTTATTTACAAGGCAAAACTGTTGAGTCTTTTATTAGGAATTCATAGCCTGTTTATTAGAGATGAGAAATGTGGACGGTGGAGATTCTAGAGGTTGCATTCAATTTCCCGTTGAACACGGCTGTCAGATACTTTAAAGTACACAAAAGGAACGACAGCGTTTGGCTATTCAGCACCGAAACCTTAACACAAAAAGCAAAACACACGTTTACTGAGCCCAGAAATCAGAATTATGTGGCTACAATATCAGTCATTATTATGGGCAATGTGGCATGACTGCGGCACCATACATTTTCATGTTTTATGCACCATCGAGCACCTCTTGTAGATGGTGCATCTCCACTCTTCAAGAAAGCAAGCGTCTCATCTGTCTAAAAGTGGGTTGGCTTCTCTCTGCTGTTCTCTTGCACTATTAATTCTCCTCTGTGTGTTTGTGTTTGTGCGTGAGTGTGTTTTTCTTTGGATGCTGAGAGATGTCAGTAGTGTTGCACACACTGTCAGAACTGTCGACAGGTCTGTGAGAATTACCGAGCTTCAGTGGATCTCTCTGCCGCCACCGTGTTTGACAGCCATAAATTATCGCTGCATGAAATGCTTGGGAGTCAATTGAAATGCAGACAAATCCATAAACATTATTACAAATGCATTACTGCGTTTACATCCGTGATCAAAGGTTCCAGTAAATATGATATAGAGTTGCTCCAACAGAAATGAGGTTGACCTATAGATGCTTTTATAGTCGACCGCTGTAGATTATAGGGTGGGACGGGGGATAATATGCATGTCTGTATAGTCTGCTGTGTTTTGCACTGTTGTTAGGCTCTTTAAATGTGTTTTCTCTCTACCTTTTTGATTGTTATTTGATATCAGAGTTTGATCATTGTTATTTGAGGATGATTTATATGAAAGTGTGATTATTGTTATGCATTATTATAGGTGCAAGGCCTTTAAATGCAGTGTTACTATGCAAGGGCTTTATGATTGGGTTCTCTTGGCATACAGTATCTGGATTACACATTTTTGGCTTTATGATGTTGTATATTACTATGGGATTATTAAGATACATTATGCACATTTCACAAAATGTCAGCACACCAGAGTCATATTCAGCACTTTAAATGCTTCTTATATTGAAAATATTTTCTGGTACTCAGTCTAATAAGCTTCATATAAAATGTAAATCCACACATCAACACACCATAAAATCATTATTTTAAACAGTCACTGCATACCTGCTGTCCAGGTTTAATGGGTGACAATGTGATTCCCTGGGTGTTGATCACTGGCAAGATCTGGTTGCCAATCACAGTGGCTATAATCTGACCCTGTGCATTGGTCAGCAGCTGCGGTGTGATTGGCTGGACCTGCAGTGAGGGAGTGCCGCCCCTTGACTGGCTGGAAGGTCCTACAGAGTTTGGCATCAGAGGGATCGTACCAATGATCTATAAAGATGGAAGGGAAGAAAAAATTAAATTAAGGTTGAATTATTCTCATAGTTATCAACATTTAATATACCCTATTAGTAATGTTTTTTTAATCTTTTGTTTTTGATAGTCTCTTATGCTCACCAAGGCAGTATTTATTTGATCAAAAACACAGTAAAAACAGTAATATTGTGAAACTGTTTTACAATTTTAAATAAATGCTGAATTTTAACATAATATGCAGACTTGGTGCTTAAGAAACATGCATTATTTAACATTTGCTTAATATTTAAATGTTTTAATATTTTTGTGAAAACTGATTATTTATTTTCATTTTTTTCAATCTTTTGAAGTCAAGAATCTTTTGTAACATTATAAATGTCTTCACTTTTAATCAATTACAGTACACACACACACACACACACACACACACACAAACTTGAATTGTGAATTGTGTGGACTTTTCATAGACTTCTATTACTTTTATACTGACCAAACCATATTTTCTATCCCCTATCCCTAAACCAACAGAAAACCTGTTTGCATTGTTACACTTTCAGATAAACATCATTTACTATTTTCAATATTTGTTTTCCCCTCATGGGGAAATCTCTTCATTCATGCACGTTGATTTATGTTTGTGCAAAAATACACATTATTTATGGGTCTGTATGGTACAGTGTTATTCATTTGGACATGACAAAGATCATGATCACTCCTAATCTTTGTACCTGACAAACACAACAAAGACATCAAGCTAGAGCACTTCATAAACTCTGAGGACCTCATAAGTGTCAGAGCATCAAAGTCCTCAGATTTTACTGAAGAGAGGGCTACTTAGTACGGGGTGGAGAAAATAGACTGTATAACCTTTTTATTTTTGAGAGAGGCTTGAAAGACATACACACACTCATACATTACCACTTGCACTGAACCACAAACCCAGATGAACATACACAGTGTACACACAGACACAAGTATGGGCACATGAAAGCCCCCCACACAAAATGTGCTCTCTGCTCCTCTCTAAAGGTCAGGCTCTGAGTACCTTTATGTGTGCTGGTGCACACCACTGACTGTATTATCTATCATAAGACCAGAGGAAAAGCCTGTGTATGTGTGTGTAAAATGCAGAGAAGGGCCGAGTTAATAATGTAGCCTCTTAACCACTCGTCCCCCAATAAAACACACACACACACATAATTATAATTCTGGTCCTAGTATCCATAAGGGACGCCCTCCTCCCACAGTCCTTTTCTCTGGTCTTCGCACCCCCCTTTCTCCAGTTGTCACAGATCAAAGGCCGTAACCCTTTGTAGCTGCAGTGTTTTACCTCTCAAGGCCATGGCTTCAATGAGCCATGTAGAACAACTGCGCTGGAGAAAAGGACCCAACGCCTCCTCCTGACACACAACAACGGTTTATGTCAGTGGAATTGCAAGACTTAAGACCGCTTTCATCCAGAGCACCACAACTACACTCACAAGCAGCATGCAGTGCATTAATGAGGACGATCAAAATGCTTGAGTCACCCAACAGTGCGTAATAAAAAACATTTTCAAATTTTTTTACTCAATACGTATATTAGTCACCATGACACCAAAATGGACAATTATACTACTTTCAAAAGTTAACAAGGCTGCAGTTATTTGATGGAAATATGTAATTTATTCCTAAAATGGCAGAAGCTGGTTCCCTTCCAGGAACTTCGAGCTGCGTCGAAACGCATATGGGAACGCCTTCAGCGTGACCAGGCTCTGAATATGATGTGTAATCAGTCAAACAAGGGCGAGGCGTCACGGGCGGGGTGACGTCACGACCAGGAAGCATATAAGCACGTGCGGCGGAGCCGGCTTCAGCTTTTTGTCATTCAGCGAAGCGCTCTGTGTGTGTCAATCTTATTTACTGTTGTTTGTCCTAGTTTTAAGTGGAAAGCATTCAGTATCATGCCAAAGCCAAGGGCAAGCTCAGGGGTGAAGCTTTCAGACCATGTTTTGAGTCGTGTGTGCATCCTTGCCCTCGCTATATCACGAGCGAGGACACACACGATTTGCGCGTGGTCTGCCTGGGTGCGGAGCACGCAAAATAGGTCTCAGCACCCGGAGGGCTCTCTTCGAGAAGGGAGCCTTCGCGAGCTCCCCACGCGGTGCCGGTCCTGCTGCTGCCGAGGCAGAGCGGCGGCTGCACTCGTGGGGCTCGCAGGCTGATCTGGCTGGCGAGTGTGAGACGGGCATGTCCCTATCTCCTGCCGTATCAGCCAGATCTGGCGCCCCGTCTCTCGGTGTGGAAGCTGTCTCTTCCCCCGAGACGAGGGCTCAATGCTTCGTCTCTCTTCCTCTGAGGAGGTTGATGTGACAAGCGTTCACGAGGTTTCGCCGCCTCTGTCACCCCAATATGATATAACTATGAAAGCTTTGTAAGCTGCAGTGTTTGCACAAGCATAAAATGAATAAAGCCGGTCCCGCTTCTGCCTTTAAATCAGAGAAAAAAAGGCAGAGCGGCGGCTGCGCTCGCGGGGCTTGCGGAGAGAAAAAAAAGAGAAAAGGGCTGATCTGGCTGGCGAGAGTCCCTATCTCCTCCTGCGCCTGATCTGGCGCCCCGTCTCTCGGTTCGGAAGCGGTCTCTTCCCCCGAGACGAGGGCTTGACGCTGCGTCCTCCGAGGAGGTTGATGTGACGAGCGTTGACGAGGTTTCGCCGCCTCTCTCGCCCCAGAGAGCTACTTCTACACAGGAGCCTTCCGTTTTCCCCGATCTCCTCACCGAGGTGTCGAGATCGCGGGTGAAATCTTTTCGTCCCGGCCATTCGTTCCCGCGGGAACTGAATGAGCGCGGGTATGCGGCGATGCCGCGGGGTGAACAGACGCTTGCGAGCTATCTGTCTCCCTCTACGGCATCGCCTTTGAAGGCTCCTGCTCTGCTTACAACATCTTTGGTGGGCAGAGGGTATGCGCGCTCTCTAAACTCAGGTGGCTGCTGGGCGGGCGCAGCCTCCTCCGCATACCAGCTCCTCGCGCAAAAGGTCCTGACGGGCGACCCCTACTGGGGTGGAGTGGCTTGCACCGCGGCACTCGGTGACCACTTCACCTCGGTGCCCTCCAGGGACTTGTCTGCTGACCCTGCCGCTGTTCCAGGGCACAGCCGGTCCCAGCGAGTATATTTCTCAGGTTTGTCCGCCCGGCAGCGCGGAGCCGAGGAACTCGCCTCAGCCGCCAGATTACGCGTCTCATTCCGGTGCGCCGCATCGAGACAGCGGTCTGGCCGCTTCTCTGAACCCAGAGGTCAGTCTCGAGAGACTGATTCCCTTAGTAGAGCATTTGACAGCCTGGCAGCGGCTGCCGAATGTGTCTCCTTGGGTCCTGCAGACCGTAGCGAAAGGCTATCGTATTCAGTTCGGCGGGCCACCCCCGCCGTTCTGCGGGGTTGTTATGACTGCGGTCCGCCCCGGGCAGGCTCTGGTTTTGGAACAGGAAGTTGGCACTCTGCTGAGGAAGGAAGCCATCGAGTTGGTTCCTCCTCACGAGACCCAGTCCGGTTTCTACAGCCGGTACTTCATTGTTCCGAAGAAGGATGGAGGGCTGAGGCCCATACTGGATCTGCGTCTACTGAACCGCTCAGTCAGAAAGCTGAAGTTCAGGATGCTTACTATCAAGCAGGTCGTGACTCAAATCAGGTCGGAGAACTGGTTTGTCAAGATAGATCTCAAAGACGCATATTTCCATGTTTCCATCCTTCCTTCTCACAGGAAGTTCCTGAGGTTCGCCTTTGGGGGCAAAGCGTACCAATATCGGGTTCTTCCCTTCGGCCTAGCACTTTCACCCCGCACTTTCACCAAGTGTGTGGATGCGGCACTGGCCCCGTTGCGGCTTCAGGGCATCCGCATACTCAATTATATCGACGATTGGTTGATCCTCGCTCAATCAGAGCGGTTGGCGGTTCGGCATCGAGATGTCGTTCTCGCCCACATGAAAGAACGACCTAGGTTACGTATGTAACCCAGGTTCCCTAAGGGAACGAGAGCTGCGTCGGAGACGCTATGGGAACGCTCTCAGCGTCATTCCGCTCTGAATATCGTATGCAATCAGTCCAATAGAAAGGGCGAAGCGTCACGGGCGGGGTGACGTCACGACCAGGAAGTATATAAGCACGTGAGGCGGCGCCCGCGTTAGCTCCATGTCATGAAGCAAGCGCTGGCAGGGATGCCGGAATTATGGCTGCGAGACGCAGCTCTCGTTCCCTTAGGGAACCTGGGTTACATACGTAACCTAGGTCGTTCCCTTTCAGGAACGTCGAGCTGCGTCGGAGACGCTATGGGAACGCTATACCAACGCCTCCATACTGACAAGTCCCTGTCTATGTCAGGACAAAAGGACAGAGGAGCCTGGAGTGGCTCGGAGATCAAGGTTGTAAAACCTCGCAAAGGTCAGGGGCGTGGACCATCCAGCAGCGTCGCAGATGTCCCGTATTGGGACACCTGCCCAAAGGGCCTTTGAGGCCGCCATACCTCTAGTTGAGTGCGCTCTGACTCCCAGCGGATGGGCAAGCCCAGAGGCCTCGTAAGCAAGGTTAACAGCATCCACAATCCACCTACTAAGAGTGGGCTTCGTAGCAGGAAGACCCCTCTTAGGCGGACCATAGCATACCAGCAACTGGTCCGTCTTTCTCCACAGGGCAGCTCTGTGGATGTATGCGCCCAGTGCTCGCACTGGGCACACACAGTGGTGCTTCTCCTGGTCAGGCTCCCTGAAGGGAGGAGGACAGAAGGCCTGCAGTACGACCGGCTGTGGTACGACTGTCGGGACTTTAGGAAGGTACCCCGGACGGGGGTAGAGAAATACTTTCGCCAAGCCGGGCGCAAAGTCAATGTGAGAAGGGGCCGAAGAAAGAGCCTGAAGATCCCCCACCCTCCTCAGAGAGGTGATGGCCAACAGGAAGACAGTCTTGATAGTGAGGAGTCTATCAGTTATCTCCTCAAGAGGCTCGAAAGGCGCCCTACTCAGAGCCTCCAATACCACAGCCAAGTCCCACGTAGGGACTTGTGGTCGCACCGGAGGCTTCAGCCTCAGCGCACCGCGGAGGAAACGTATCACCAGGGGTTGTCTGCCCACTGACTGGCCATCGATAAGGACGTGGTATGACGAAATAGCAGCCACGTAGACCTTGATCGTGGAGTGGGTTAACCCTGCGGAGAACCGGGCCTGCAGGAACTCCAGCACTGTACCAACTGGGCAGTTAACTGGGTCAAATTGGCGGTCTCCGCACCAGGAAGTGAAGAGTTTCCACTTCAGGGCATACAGTTTCCTCGTAGAGGGAGCTCTGGATTGAAGGAGGTTCTCAACAACCTCAGTTGACAGACCGGAAGCTACGAGTTGCGCCCCCTCAGAGGCCAAACCCACAGCTTCCATAGCTCCGGGCGGGGGTGCACAATGGTGCCCCCTGCCTGTGAGAGGAGATCTCTTCTGACAGGCACCGGCCACGGGGTGCCGTCGAGAAGAGCAATCAGGTCCGAGAACCATACTCGGCCCGGCCAGAACGGCGCTACTAGCAGTAGACTGACCGCGTCCCGGCGTACTCTCTCCAGAACTCCCGGGAGCAAAACAATCGGGGGGAAGGCGTACAGACGCAGCCTCGGCCACGTCTGCACCATAGCGTCCAGACCCAGCGGGGCTGGCGGAGCTAGAGAGAACCAGAGGGGACATTGCGCTGACTCTCGAGTGGCGAAGAGGTCCACCTGTGCCTGGCCAAAGACCTTCCAGATCTGCTTCACCACCTCTGGGTGAAGCATCCATTCCCCGGGCCTCAGCCCCTGCCTCGACAGAACGTCTGCTCCCACGTTGAGATGCCCAGGGATGTGAACAGCTCTCAAGGATAGGAGCTTGCCCTGGGCCCACACCAGGATCTGGTGTGCCAGCTTGTACAAGGGGCGCGACCTCAGACCTCCTTGGCGGTTGATATACGAGACTACTGCCGTGCTGTCGGTGCGCACCAGCACATGGCGGTCTCTTAGGTCCGGGAGGAAGTGCTTGATCGCACGGAACACAGCTAGGATCTCTAGCCGGTTGATATGCCACGATAGGTGGCGTCGACTCCACAGACCACGGGCAGGGTGGCCACTCATGACCGCACCCCAACCGGTGAGGGATGCGTCCGTCGCTAGCGAGACGCGGCGACACGGAGCTCCCAGCACCGGGCCCTGAGCCAAGAACTGAGGATCTCTCCACATGTCTAAGGCACGGAACCCACGGCGTGACACTTTGACAGCGCGGAGCGAGTCTCCCCTCAAGGAGACCCCTCTGTTCTTGAGCCACCACTGTAGGGGCCTCATGTACAGCAGGCCAGAAGGAATCACGCTGGACGCTGTTGCCATAAGCCCTAGCAGCCTCTGAAACTGCTTGACAGTGAATGGCTGGCCTTGACGCACTCTCCTGACTGCCGTGAGGATCGACTCGATCCGAGCAGGGGTCAAACATGCCTGCATCGTGGTCGAATCCCACACCACGCCTAGATAAGTGGTTCTCTGAACTGGAGACAGCACACTTTTCTTGGCGTTGAGTCTCAACCCCAACTCTCTCATGTGGGCGAGAACGACATCTCGACGCCGAACCGCCAACTGCTCTGTCTGAGCGAGAATCAACCAATCGTCGATGTAATTGAGTATGCGGATGCCCTGCAGTCGCAACGGGACCAGTGCCGCATCCACACACTTGGTGAAAGTGCAGGGTGAGAGTGCTAGGCCGAAAGGAAGAACCCGATACTGATACGCTTTGCCCCCGAAAGCGAACCTCAGGAACTTCCTGTGAGAGGGAAGGATGGATATATGGAAATAGGCATCTTTGAGATCTATCGAGACAAACCAGTCCTCGGACCTGATCTGAGATATAATCTGCCTGACTGTAAGCATCTTGAACTTCAGCTTTCTGACTGAGCGGTTCAGAGCTCGCAGATCCAATATGGGCCTCAGCCCTCCATCCTTCTTTGGAACAATGAAGTATCGGCTGTAGAAGCCGGCGCGAGTCTCGTGAGGAGGAACCAACTCGATGGCTTCCTTCCTCACTAAATTCTCGACTTCTTGTTCCAGAACCAGAGCCTGCTCGGGGCGGACCGTAGTCACGCAAACCCCGTTGAACGGCGGAGGTGGGCCATCGAACTGGATGGAATAACCACGCTCTACCGTCCGCAGGACCCAAAGAGACACGTCTGGCAGCCGCTGCCAGGCCGCCAGATGATCTACTAAGGGAATCAGTCTCTCGAGACTGACCTCTGGTGTTAGAGATATGGCCAGACCACTGTCTTGCTGCGGCTCTCCGGAGGAAGACGCGGTCTCTGGCGCTTGAGGCGAGGTTCTCAGGCCCGCAGACACCACCGGCGGGGAATTCTGAGAAAAGCACTCGCTGGGACCTGCTGTGCCCTGGAGCTGCAGGGTTGGCAGACAGATCCCCGGAGAGCACCGAGGGGAGACGGTCACTGGGTACCGCGGTGTAAGCCGCTCCACCCCAGTAGGGGCCGCCCTCCGAAGTCCTGGAGCACGCCCATCAGGACTTGTGTGCCGAGGACCTCCTAGCCATAAGGGTATCGCGAAGATCAGCCTTCGGCTTCGAGGTACTCGGCGCAGAGCGGTACGAGGAGCTGGTATGCGGAGGGGACTGCTCCCGCCCAGCAGTCCCCCGAGTTAGAGATCGGCGAGGGAGAAACCGCTGAAACGCCTCCGCCTGCTTACGAGCCTCCTGAAATCTGTCGACGACCAAGCTGACTGCGTCGCCGAACAGACCAGAAGGCTGAAGCGGGGCGTCCATGAGGCAGACCCTGTCTTTCTCCTTTATCTCAGACAGGGTCAGCCACAAATGCCTCTCCGTCGCCACCATAGCTGCCATGGAGCGGCCGATGGCACGGGCCGACTCCTTGGTAGCGCGGAGGGCAAGATCAGCGGTCTTCCTCAGCTCAGAAATATCTTCTGGCCTAACCTCGCCGCCCTCATCTAACTCTCTCAGCGTTTCGGCCTGGTACGCCTGTAACACCGCCATGGTGTGCAGACACGCACCGGCCTGGCCTGCTGCCGCATACCCCCTGCCCACTAAGGATGAAGTCGTGTGCAGAGGCTTAGTAGGCAGGGTAGGAGACTTCAAGGACGACGCCGTGAGCGGGGACAGATAGCTCGCAAGCGTCCGTTCAACCCGCGGCATCGTCCTGTACCCGCACACGTCCAGGTCCCGCACATTGCCATAATAATATGATGCGGGACGAGAACGGTCTCGACCACGATCTCGACACCTCAGCGTGGAGATCGGGGAAAAATGGAAGGCTCCTGCGGTGAGGTGGTTGCCGCGAGCGCAGAAAACGCTCATCTAATAGACTTGGCTGCGGCTTTGTTGATTTTTCGGGGGACCAACTGATGTCAAGCTTGGCCACTGCCCTAGTAACCACCTCTAAAAGCTCCTCGTACTGGGGTGTGGGCGGCGAACCCTCGTCGGCGCTCGACGCCTCAGCCTCCTCAGAGGACGAGAGACGGAGCTCCGAGCCCTCGCCTCGAGAGGAAGGAACCGCTCCCTCAAGAGACGGGGCACCAGATCTGGCGGTTACGGGAGGAGATAGGGAAATTCCCGTCTCACTCTCGTCCGCCAAATCAGCCTGTGAACCCCACGAGTGCAGCCGCCGCTCTGCCTCGGCAAAAGCGGGGCCAGCACCGCGTGGGACGCTCACAAAGGCTCCCTTCTCAAAGAGAGCCCTCCGGGTGCGGAGTGTGCGCAGTGAGAGCCGCTCACAGTGCGGGCAAACGGCTCCCTCGAGAGCCGCTGCCGCATGCTCTGCACCCAGGCAGACCACGCACAGATCATGTGTGTCCTCACCCGTAATGTAGCGCGGGCAAGGACTAACACACAACCTATAGCGTGATCTGAGATCACCCCCTGCCTTGGTCTTAGCTTTAGGCATTCTTGTCACTTTCACTCAGGACAAACAACAGCAAATAAGACTCACAAGACAGATTGGACTGACACACACACAGAGCGCTTGCTGAATGACAGAAAGCTAACGCGGGCGCCGCCTCACGTGCTTATATACTTCCTGGTCGTGACGTCACCCCGCCCGTGACGCTTCGCCCTTTCTATTGGACTGATTGTATACGATATTCAGAGCGGAATGACGCTGAGAGCGTTCCCATAGCGTCTCCGACGCAGCTCGACGTTCCTGAAAGGGAACTGGGGTTGAGACTGAACGCCAAGAAAAGTGTGCTTTCTCCGGTTCTGAGAATCACTTATCTAGGCGTGGTGTGGGATTCGACCACGATGCAGGCACGATTGTCCCCTGCTCGGATCGAGTCGATCCTTACTACAGTCAGGAGAGTGCGAGAAGGCCAGTCACTCACTGTCAAGCAGTTTCAGAGACTGCTGGGGCTCATGGCAGCTGCGTCCAGCGTGATACCTTCTGGCCTGCTGTACATGAGACCCCTACAGTGGTGGCTTAAGACCAAGGTGGTCTCCCTGAGGGGAAACTCACTCCGCGCTGTCAAAGTGTCACGCCGTTGTGTCCGTGCCTTCGACATATGGAGGAATCCTTGGTTCTTGTCCCAGGGCCCGGTGTTGGGAGCTCCTTGTCGCCGCGTCTCGCTAGCGACGGACGCTTCCCTCACCGGTTGGGGTGCGGTCATGAGTGGCCACCCTGCCCGCGGTCTGTGGAGAGATTGCCACCTGACGTGGCATATCAATCGGCTAGAGATGTTAGCGGTGTTCCGTGCACTCAAGCACTTCCTCCCAGACCTGAGAGATCACCACGTGCTGGTGCGCACCGACAGCACGGCAGTGGTCTCTTACATCAACCACCAAGGAGGTCTGCGGTCGCGCCCCTTGTATAAGCTGGCACACCAGATCCTTGTGTGGTCCCAGGGCAAGCTCCTATCACTGAGAGCTGTGCACATTCCTGGGCATCTTGATGTGGGAGCAGGCGTCCTGTCGAGACAGGGGCCGAGGCCCGGGGTATGGATGCTTCACCCTGAGGGGTGAAGCAGATGTGGAAGGTTTTGGCCAGGCACAGGTGGACCTCTTCGCCACTCGAGAGTCAGCGCAATGTCCCCTCTGGTTCCTCCAGCTCCTCCGGGACTGGACGCTATGGTACAGACGTGGCCGAGGCTCCGTCTGTACGCCTTCCCCCCGATCGCTCTGCTCCCTGGAGTTCTGGCGAGAGTGCGCCGGGACGAGGTCAGTCTACTGTTAGTAGCACCGTTCTGGCCCGGGCCGAGTATGGTTCTCGGACCTGATATCTCTCCTCGACGGCACTCCGTGGGAAGTGCCCGTCAGGAGGGACCTCCTCTCACAGGCCGGGGGCACCGAGGTGCACCCTCGCCTGGAGTGATGGAAGCTGTTGGTGTGACCCCTGAGGGGGCACAGCTCATAGCTTCCGGTCTGTCAACCAAGGTTGTCGAGACCATCCTCCAATCCAGAGCTCCCTCTACGAGGAAACTGTACGCCTTGAAGTGGAGGCTCTTCACTTCTTGGTGCGGGGACCACCAGCTCGACCCAGTCAACTGCCCCGTTGGTGCAGTACTGGAGTTCCTGCAGGCCCGTTTCTCCGCACTGTTAAGTTACACTGTTAAGGTCTACGTGGCAGCTATTTCGTCATACCACGCCCTTACCGGTGGCCAGTCAGTGGGTAGACACCCCCTGGTTACACGTTTCCTCCGCGGTGCGCTGAGGCTGAGGCCTCCGGTACGATCTCGTCCCTACGTGGGATCTGGCTGTGGTTCTGGAGGCTCTGTGCAATGCACGTTTCGAGCCCATTCAGGAGATAACTGAGAGACTCCTCACTATCAAGACCGTTTTCTTATTGGCTATCACCTCTCTGAGGAGGGTGAGTGACCTTCAGGCCCTGACTACGGCCTCTATTCACTTTGCGCCCGGTTCGGCGAAAGTATTTCAAAGTTCCAAAGGTCCCATCGGTCGTTCCACAGCCGGTCGTACTGCAGGCCTTCTGTCCTCCTCCCTTCGGGGAGCCAGACCAGGAGAAGCACAACCGTATGTGTCCAGTGCGAGCACTAGACGCATACATCCACAGGTCCTCCCTGTGGAGAAAGTCGGACCAGCTGCCCGTGTGCTATGGTCCGCCTAAGAGGGGTCTTCCTGCTACGAAGCCCTCCTCTTAGTAGGTGGATTGTGGGTGCCATGGCTTTGGCATACGAGGCCTCTGAGCTCCCCCCGCCGGTGGGAGTCAGAGCGCACTCAACCCGAGGTGTGGCGGCCTCCAAGGCCTTCTGGGCAGGTATTCCATGCAGGACATCTGCAACGCAGCTGGGTGGTCCACGCCCCTGACTTTCGTTAGGTTCTATGACCTCGACATCCGAGCCACTCCCGGCTCCTCTGTCCTTTCGTCCTGACACCAGGCAGGGACTTGTCAGTCTGGCGGCGTTGGTATCTCGTTCCCATATGCGTTTCGACGCAGCTCGAAGTTCCTGGAAGGGAACGTCTCAGGTTACGTATGTAACCATGGTTCCCTGAAGGGAACGAGACGCTGCGTCGCGTTGCCACACTTCCGGCATCCCTGCCAGCGCTTGCTTCATGACTTGAAGCTGAAGCCGGCTCCGCAGCACGTGCTTATATGCTTCCTGGTCGTGACGTCACCCCGCCCGTGACGCCTCGCCCTTGTTTGACTGATTACACATCATGTTCAGAGCCTGGTCACGCTGAAGGCGTTCCCATATGCGTTTCGACGCAGCGTCTCGTTCCCTTCAGGGAACCATGGTTACATACGTAACCTGAGACGTTTTTCTTCAGTGTTGCATGATCCTTTAGAAATCATTCTGATATGTTGATTTGCTGCTCAAGAAACTTCTTATTATGAAGGTTGAACATAGTTTTGCTGCTTAATATTCTTTTTCGGGGAAACTCTTTTATAGAAAGTTCAAAAGAGTAGTGTTTATTTTAAATCTTTTGTAACAATGTAAAAGTCTTTACGGTCACTTTGGATGAATTTAATGCAACCTTGCTGAATAAAAGTGTTAATTTCTTTCAAAATAAAGAAATACTGACCACAGACTTTTGAATGGTAGTGTATATGTTCCTGGTCTTCTCATGAAAGATTTACAGTATAAGCATACATTCTTCCACGATGCAGATTCTTCCAAGGTCAAAATGTTTGCTTGCCTTGTGATCATGTTTCAGGAGGATAATAGTGCTACATAATTGACTTTATGCTCACCAATTATGCTCCATTTTCACAGTTCAATGAATTCAATATTTCTTTAAGAAAAAAAAATCCTCTCTGAATATCTTGTTGAATTTAATATTATGTTGCCGCTTTAAAATAGGCTGTAAATGTTGTTTTATGTTAATCTTAAAGTTGGATCCTTGGCCTAGCCTTTTCAAAAGGGGGTCTACAGCAGAACTGCAGGAGGTCTGTCAAAAATGGTTTGCCCTTTAAACTAATTATGATGTTTATTATATTTAATAATAATAATAAAAAAAGAAGTTAAGATCCCATTAAAATGAAGTCAAATTAAAATATAATACACAATTACTCTGCTCTGCAATGAAGAATTATAAAGTATGTAAATACATTAATATGATGCTTTAAAACACAACACTAAAATGCCAGAAAAAGGTTAAAGACCCTTAGCCAAGTGGTACGGACATGAGCTGTACCAATGTGAAGACATTGAGCTGTGGTGCTCATGCTAGAGGTGCAAGTCTAGCACATGCTTTGTCAAGAAACAAAAGTGCAAAATCCCCCAAAATAAAACTGAGAGGAACGGAAAACATTAAAAAGCACTTTCCCCCTTGTGTGTGTGTGTGTGTATGTGTGTGAACATGTCTGGTATACCACCTAGACTGAAAAAGCACCATTGATCTATTGCGTATAATTTACCCTCGCCTGCCAGCGGACCCCCAGCTGCGCTAACAAGCTCTGCATCTGTATAATCTCTGACCGTTCCTCTCCTCCGCCTATTCCCTCCTCTCTTTGACATAATGACGATGGAGCAGTGGAAAAAAGGAGGGCTGACTATGTGTAATTCACCCTCACCACGGCTCATTTGGTTGCGTTGCTTCGCATTAAGCGACAGATAATTTATCTCTCTCTCCCTACCTCCCTCTGTCGCTCTTTATCGCTCCCTCTCAATCCTCCACGGCCCTCTCTCCTGCCACTTAGCATATTTTATTGTGCAGTGTGGCGCTCGTGTCCCCCGACATGGCATTTGCATGCTGTCTTGTCTCAGGGCTTGTTCCGCTCGATTATTCACTCTCATTGGACTAAGTGGCTGCTCTAACACAAGCAATAATACAGCCCACGAGCTGACAGCTACATACTGTCCCGTGCTGCTCTGAATAGCCCGTTTCACAGCGCTCTCAGCTTACTGTGGGATACAAGACTTGTTTTTACACCTGCATCTGCATTAACCGCAAACAAAAAAAGCACTGTAAAAAACACTGTCAATCATTTCTGCCATTAACGCTGAACATTTAAAATCTACTTCATATAGAGGCTAAATTAGGATTAAAAAAAATTTCAGGGAACAAACGTTTTTGATGTTTGTCCCAAATAAAGCAACTAAGCTAGAAAAACAAAATGATGCAGAAGGACAAATTAAGTGTAAAATGATTTCCATCACTGTCTGATATGTTGGAGTTGACATGTTCCTCATAAATCTGTATAAGTAGCAAATAAAAATCCATCTGATTTGGTAAAACTGTGCGAAACATATGTGGACTTTGCCGGTGACTCGATCACGTTGGGTGTTTGATGTAAACAATCTCCTGAAACATTGTCAGCCAATCCAGCATGAGCCTGTGCTACGCTTATAAATCTGATCATGTATTTTGTCTGCATGAGGAACACCTGCCTCAACTGGCAGGAGATAAAAGAATTACTATGAAGTAAATTCTAAAGGGTCCATATATTGTGTCATATGTCTGTCAATAGCTGTTTTTTTCTTTTTTTGTTCTTATACTATATAAGACTTGCTTTTGTTCTTCCACACTTTATATGTGTTTTGCACTGTGGCGAGCGTTCATCTATCTCTCTTCCTCCTTTTCTCCCTCTCTCTCTGTTTCTCCTCTTTGAGCAGAACTCATTAGGATTATACTGGCAGTGATTCCCAGGGAATGTCATCTCTTCCTGCAGCCAGGCCAATCTTGTGCGTTAGCCATGGCCGCCAGGCAATATCCCTGCCCATTTTCTGCCCTACTGCCCGCTGTTTGGAGGGGAATAGGATGGGGACACATATTGAGAGAGAATTCCAAACTTCTAACACCCGTCGCTGTGAAAGAAACACAGATCAGAAACGGTCAAACACTGCATTTTCTGATGCAGTCTTGGTCAAACTGATTTTCAACTGCTTTGGTTAAATAATAAGAAACGATTTCCTTTATATATAAAGATAAAGAAAAAAACTATTAACATGAATTGTGGACTTTAAATGGCAAGAACGTTTATGCTAAAACAGTAACACATTATGTTATGTGCCCATATTGAATGTTAAAATAATCCAATTATAAAACAAAAGCAAATACAATCTGTTAATAAGTATGAAATGAATATTATATAATTAATTTAGATTTAGTAAGGTATCATTACAATTGGAAAACGCATGTTTTAAATGAACATTTATTTATTTATTTTTCTTTCTCTCTCTCTTTTTTTCACTATTTCCCCATGGAGTCTTAGTCCACGTCAATTAAGAACGAAGGAAATGGATGAGAAGTTGAAAATTCAAAGGTGGGAGATGTTTAAAGCCAAACAGTTTTAAAAGAGCTGGGAATTTCGCCCCTGTTATCATTCAGGCCCAGAAGAGACTGCTAAGGTCATTGTGGTGAAAAACTTTGATCTTCCCATTCATTTGATCCTAAGCAAAAAAGACAAAAAAAAAAAAAAAAGACGAATGACTAGACTTGAGAATGGATGGCAGAGGACTGTTTTAGCAAATACTGCTGTAATGTTTGCTTTATTCAGACCCTGTCACATCTGCGAAAATACAATAGGCTAAAAAAAAGAAATGTTTTCACAGTCCCCCTATATAATGGTTAAGTCGGTACATTTTTCAGTTTTGCCATGAGAAATGTTAACTTTGTTGTTTCTCTCTCTCTCTCTCTATAAGACATTTTTTTAACATAATTATTTTTAAAATTATACATTTTACAGATAAACATGTCAGGCTAAGTAATATCCAAGTAATAAACTTCACTTAAATTTGTGTTATTTTCAGATAATGGCCTGTCATGATCTCAAATTCTGACCGGACAATACATTTTCAAACAAATATTTGCGATTAATGTTTTAATTGTCTGTTTTGCATGTCACTTACAGTGTAAGCATAATACATTATTTTTATATTTTACTCAGAAACAAATAAACAGGTTAATATGATAAGGCTGTGAAAATTATAGTTTTAAAATTAAACCTGTTTTTTCAACTTTAATCTTGTATAATATAATATAATATAATATATGCACTACTTTGTGTACCTTAAAGTAGTTTTTGTGTATATTTTCTCTTCCCTCATCCTATGACTACATTTACCATGTATGAACCTCTAATGACCAAGAATGTGTGTTTTTTTTTTTTTTGACCATTACGCATGTTAATCCTTGATTTGTATTTGTTAACATTCTCACATTTCCCTTATTTGAATGGCAAATTGTGACTGAAATTGAAACTGCACATTTATTCCAGTTAGATCAAGTAACATTAATAACGATTAAAAATCACAGCAGGCCTGCTCAAATGCAGCAATATTCACTATTTATTTCCTTTTTCAAATGTCGACTAACACTTAATCCTCCACAAACAAAATATGCATCCTTTTCTAAGACACTGTTGCAATCTCTCATCCCAAATGAGACAATATTCAGCTGTGTGGCAGCTGAGGGAAAACTCTGCTACTTATAAACTGAGCTTAAAGCAACACAGCCACATTTGTGTTATTTTAGTAATCTAATATCTGGCCAACATTAATGCCTAAGAGCTAAATCAACACCCTAACCAAACAAAGAGTGCTTCAGTCTAAAGTAACACATTGCCTTATCCCTTAACTCCAACCGTTTCCTTTTTTTTGGTCTGTGGCAGCATCTGCTGTTCCCCTGGCCACGTCTGGGGCCTGTATTAGTATCATTTTAATGTTAAAAGCAAAAGAAGGGTGGGGGACGAGGCTCAAAAGGGTGGTGGGTGTTTTAGCAGGCTCAAACTGAATAATGTGTGTCAGTAATAAGGTCGAGAGCAGAGCCTGTAGCCCTGGGCTTTGACCGTCTCAGTGACCTGATTATGTCAGCCAGTGTCAGCCGCCACGACACAACAAACACACAGCGCATCCCATCAACGGCATCGCCATGCCGATACGTCCAGCCAAGCCCTGCAGGCACCTTCAGTATAGACAAGGCCATACCAGTTCGTTAAGTAACGTCTACCGTACACATGCACACACTTGGCATCTTCTCATATGAGTAACAATTTATCATACACCGAACAAGTACGGAATATAATTTATTTTCATATAGACAAGAACTGTGCATAAATCTCAATTCAATTATACAAAAAAACATAAAAATATTAATCAAAAGGTAATACCTGAAAAAAGTAGTTCTTAATTCAAGATTCAAAGTATTGTATTGTCTATCATGTAGTGATATAAATATGGCATTGGTTAAAAGCTCAACTTAAAAAAAAAAAATACATTAAAAATTAAAAGTAAAAAGGTGGGGTGGGGGGTAGTACCAGAATGGAAAAAGAAAAAAAATATACAGAAGAAGAAATTAAAATTAAAGTTATATATACACACATACACACACATATATATATATATATATATATATATATATATATATATATATACACACACACACACACACACACACACATACACACATATATACATACTATTATCAGTACTTTTTTTGTTTTTGGAAAGACATTAATACTTCTATTCAGCAAGGATGTTAAATTGTTACAAAATGATAGTAAAGACTTATATTGTCACAAAAGATTTCTATTTTGAATAAATTCTGTTCTTTTCAACTTTCCATTCATCGAAGAAACCTGAAAAACATCACATGTTCCAAAAAATAAATAAATAAATAAATAAAAAATGATGCAGCACAACTCTTTCCACATTGTCAATAAATCTAAATATTTGAATGATTTCTGAAGAATGATGTCAGGTGACTCTGAAGAATGCAGTAATGGCTGATGAAGATTAAGCTTTGCAATCACAGGAATTCTTTTTATTTTAAGGTATGTTAAAATAGAAAAACAATTGTTTATTGTTAGTTAATGTTAACCAAGGCCCAATTTTTTAAAATTACTTTAATGCATCCTTGCTGAATAAAAGTAATATAGTAGTATAATTTATTTTTAAAAATCTGACCACAAACTGAAAACTATTATATGTTTATTACATATATTTTTGTGTAATAAATGTGTATACATACAGATGCATCTGCCTTATGTGTCCAGTTTCTACTAGACTATAGATGAGTTGGTTTTGACGCATTGCCTTTGATGTCAACAACAAAAGATATGGAGACCATTTTCTCCTCCCTTTTGAAAGTTGATAAGCCAATTTATTGTACTGTCCTCACTGTGCACGATTATAAGGATCCTTTTACATATAAAACGTCATTAGATATTTTTCATTACATTTACAGCCAAAACTGTTAAAAGCATCCATAAAGCCTTCAATATGAGCGGGTAGGCTACATAAAGAGGCCCCCAGCGTGCGATTTCTCAAACAATGCTTTCTGTCGTATTACAGAAGAGAAAGTGTCAATGCGAGGAGGGAAATGAGACAAGGGTTAAGGTAAATAATGCCGTCTGTAGCGTGAAAGGGCACATTGGCTATACAATCTTTCCTTTAATATGGGAGCGGTGCGCACCTGCGATAAGATGATTCATTAGATAGGGCTCTGGTCTGACAAGCCTCATCGTTCAAGCCTCTGGATACTGATGGAACAATTCTGCAGTCGGCCCCGTAAATATGACAAGGTCAGCATTTTATCCCCTGCACTCCCACTGCTGTCCAATCTAAACACAATGCCCCTCTCGGGCTCGGGCTAAAGACGGGGCACGGAGGCCAGTACTGAAGACTGGATTTGGGTATCTGGGTTACATTATACTAATGAATGCAATCATGTTCAGACTGTTTCAGAAGAATGTTTACTTGTCCTTCGACTTGCAGTCCTGTGATTAATGTGCGGCAGACTTCAGCTTACATGTGCATTTCATATATGCACATCTTTTAAATGTGCTGCGTGTGTGAATATAGGTACCTGTCCTTGTGCATTGGTGACCAATTGTCCAGTGACCCCCTGCAGGCTGGAGAGAGCATTACCAAACACCTGTGACCCGGCAATTGAACCCATCGCTGCTGCTGCGGCAACCGCTGCCTGACTGGCCAGAGGGTTGAGCTGAGGAAGTAAACACAGAATTAAAAACTAATGATTCGGCACATTGATTACAGTAAGAAATGATTTAATCCTGCAGTCAGAGGCATTTTTCATAAAGATCTTGAATGAGGTGACAGCTTCAGGTACATTTATACCTAATAGAACAAATTATACTTAATTTAAACAAGAACTGAAATACAGTGCATCAATCTTTTGAGCGTTATGGATTCAAATAAAAAGAATAAAGATGAACGATGAAAGTTCCATGCATGAGCAAAATGGATAATGATTAATGAATAACCATGGATAACTATTATGCTATATATCACTATACAATCACTTTTAAAAGGCATTCATTTATTCATTCATTCATTTAATAAATTGTAATGTACAGGCCCAATGGAAAAGACAATTCACTTTTTTACAATAACGAAGATAACCTAAATAGTAAAAATTAATGAACATATGCAGTTTCATAGTTTGTTTGTTTTTTCAAAATAAATCTTTTTTTTTTTTTTTTTTACTTAAAAGGAAAAATGCAGTTAATGTGTATCCCCCCACCACCCCTTTTACAATAATAATAAAAAAAAATGTAGCCTCCTTTATGCTGAATGACAATTTGCTTATTTCTTTCACTTTTGAGAAAAAATAAATAAGAAATAAAATAAAATAAGCTAGTGTATATGGATCATTCCTGATTTGGTAACATTTCAACTTGGAATATACTTTTCTTTTATGATTCATTTTCTAAATGAGAATATCATTAGGCAAATAACAAACCTCCAAAAAATTTTATTTTCCCACCTCAGGCATAAATACCTTTTATTGTTTTCATTTTTTTTTTTCTTTTCAGATTTAGACAGATTTTTATTTTTATCTTCCCCGTAACAGGCAAAATGGGATTGGTTAAAAAAAAAAAAAAAGAGTTTTACTTTGTTTCATTTTTTTTTTTTTGCCCCGTTTGTTTCTCTCATTTTAACCCCTGTGGTTGATTTCTCCTCATTGTAGCTATTTGCCATTGTCAAAAACACACACGCAAGCACACAGGTGAATAAATCAAGCTAACCTCCTAATAAGCCGGGTGAATGCAGTGCTTATTTGGTTGCAGGGCTGCAGAATACAGGCTTATTAGGTTCTTTAAGTAGATCAAGAGCTCACGCAGGACTGCACACAGACTCCCCAATTACTCATCACAATGAGGCAGTAATGGAAACAGCGCTCAGAGCAGACAGAGGAGAACAGGCGCGGTGACAGCAGACAGAAAGAGTAAAAAAGACAGCATATCCTAATGGCAGTCAACAGTGATATAGACAGCAGGTTATTTCTGAAATCAAATTGTTATTCTTTTTTGACAAGTTCTGAGTTTGCTTTTGCTATGAATCACGAAGCGTATAATCCCAAAAGATGCTGTCAGAACAAGAGTTCACAGGTGTACGATGATGATATTTTTGATGCCACTGTGCTTTAAAGGGATAGTTCACCCTGTAATTAAAATTCTGTCATCATTTATTCACCCTAACAGCATTCTAAATCTGTATGGCTTGCTTTCTTCTGTATAACATGCACAGAGACATTCTGAATAACACATTGGTCGCTTTTTACCTAATTTATTTAACCAAATTTATTAACCAATTAAGAATTAAGTCTCTTATGCACAGTAAAAACGGTATTATTGAGAAATATTATTACAGTTTAAAACAACTATTTCTATTGAAATATATTTGAAACATTTTAACATTTATCAAATGGATTTCTGTAATGGCAAAGCTGAATTACTTCAGTGTCATATGATCCTTCAGAAATCATTCTAATGTGCTGATTTGGTGCACAAATGAAACAAATGGAAAGTACAAAAGTACAGTATTTATTTGCAACAGAAATTATTTGTAACATTATAAATGTCTTTACTGTCACTTTTTAGCAATTTAAAATGCATCCTTGCAGAATAAAATTATTAATATACAGTATATATACAGTATATATATATATATATATATATATATATATATATATATATATATATATATATATATATATATATATATATATATTAGATATAATATATACAGATAGAGTGAGAGAGAGAGAGAGAGAGAGAGAGAGAGAGAGAGCTTTTGGTACTGCAAAGCATCATAGTGAATGTAGTGAGTCACAAAGATTTCAAACAAATCAGTTTGTTAATCAACAGAATCAGACTGATCCAGTTCTCAAGTTTGACTCAATGACTCAATAAATCAATCCTTTTGCACACTAAAGCACTGCCAGAGCATTCTTTCCTTTTTATTTTGTGGAAAAGGAAGGTTTGGAATGACACAAGGATGAGTAGATGATGATAGCATCTTAAATTTTGGGTGAACTAAAGAAGTAGCAGGAGGAACTAAGGAAGTAACCATGTCTAACAAATTTCAGCCTATATTCTCCTCCTGTTTCCTGTCTCCTCTGTCCACACCCGCCATCTCTCAGCGGGGGCCATTCAGCTTTGTTAAAGTGAGAGCATTCAGCTGCCATTCATCTTTCATCTTATCACACCATCATATATTACCAGGCTCTCTGAAATCAAATGATGAGAAAATACCACGGAGCGATCAATACTTTTTCATTGACAGTAAAGGTTAAGCACATTAAGAATGACACCGCATTTGTCTTATGAAATCATATTTCATGTTGGTGGCCTAAAATTGGCTGAGATTGATACTATGTCCCCTGGACTGAAAGTCACCCTTTTTTTTATCACTAATCACAGAAATCGCCTCTTTGTGGCCAGTATTTCTTTGTCCTTCTGCAAAAGTCAAGTGCCAGTTGATAATATCAGCGACCCAAAATGTTAAGGGCAATGATTTTAGCTCCTCAATGCCTCACCATGTGGCTATTGTGAGTGGTAAAAGCTCTCAGAGACTTCAGGACATTTCAGGCTTTCATCTTCAGAATTTGCCAAGAGATTTGCAAATGACTCTTCTGTATGCAAACGCTACTTTAAAACAACTGCAAATTATTTCTCAACGCATCGTCTAATGCGCTCATCCTTTTTATTGTCGCGCATTAGTAAAATTTCTAATCGCTTGCGATTTCCTGCCGAGTAACCCAGTGACACTGTGAATGCTTATTCTGTTAAATAGAAAAGCAGAATAGCTTTGTGATTGCAGGAAAGGTGTCTGTGTAGAAAGCATCTTATCTCGGACTAACATCTTCAGATAATAAAAACATGTATTTCTGAGAGGGGGTGAGATGCAGAGAGAAAGCGCACACGAGAGAGAGATGGACAAGGATGGCAATATCAAGCAGGGATTGAATTCATAGATAATCCTCTCACCCTATCTGAGGGCAAACACTCTCGCTTTCTCCCCCCTTCACTCTCTTTCTGACAGAGTAGATGAAACACGTTCTCCTGGAATGATAAGAAGGCCGGTGAATTACATGAGCTGATACACATAGGATAATCTTCAGTGATCCACTGACATCTGAATCTGCTTTAGTTCATTTCCTAGCTTAACTTGAGAAGGGAGTCAAACATTGTCTTAGAGCAAGTATCTTAAAGATGAAGTGTACATGTGGCTTCATGCTCACAGCCGCCAAATTGTAGTCTATTTGCTTTTGAATCGATCATTATTGACTCATATTGGATTTTTTTTTATATTGCAAGCTAATTTATTTGATTTTAACAATCAGATCTGTCATCATCTAACATGAATATATATTTTACATGCTGTACTTTATAAATCTCATGTCTCACTTGGAATGAAGAGGATTAAGTAAGTAAGTACTTTATAATGTTGTGAAATTATGCATACATTTTAACTTTTAAAAACAATGAGTATAGTTTTAAGTGTGCTATTTTTAATTGATTTAGTTTTGAAATTTTAGTCATTTGCCACTGTGGCCTCTGGCTTGCTCATTTGGGGTTTATAAGGCAATTAATTTTCAGTAATATTACCAATTTTACTGCACTAACACTATTGGATGAGAACAAAATTTGAACTGAATTGAGCCAGATACTGACTCTAAATTTGCCACATTGGCACTGTTACTGAACTGAATTGAACTGAATAATGGCACTACTGCCTTTTGTAAACCTGCTTATATTTGAAATTAACGTGTTTCAAAATTGATGAAATGCAGCATTGACACAGCAATTGAACCGAATTGAAATAGCTGAATTGAATAAATAACTGTATTGAACAAATAAATGTGGCTTGAATTGATTATATATTTATATAACAGACTTTAATATTGGTCTTTTGTCGGTTATTGGCAATGTATCAGTATAAATCAGAATTGATATTATTTTCATTTTGAGGATATCTGTAAACCTTAAAAAATTCATGCAATCAATGATCTTTCTAGTTTATATTTAAACTCTAAATTAAGTGGAAGTTTAAGATTAAGTAAATACGATATACTTCTTTTTTTAAACACTGTATGCCAAGTTTTTATATGTTTGGCATATATGGAAAAGGCCTTATTGTTCAGTTATTGTTTACTGTTTCATTCTTGTCATTTTAGGAGCGATCAATAATATTTAAGCCCATTATAAAACACTCAGCAGCACAGCGGGGCAGATTAAGAGTCCGTAACTTGGGGGCAGCAGGAAGGAGACATGAAGAATGCATGGATTGCAGGGGATTGCAGTGTTTGTCATCTAAACAGGTGATTTTCTGGCAGGTTGCCTCCACTTGGAGCCATGTGGGGAGGCAGGAAACTGCGTTACCACTCCACTATTTGTGTTGATTGTATCTTTGTGTGTGGATCTAAACAGCTGGCATCCTTTTTTACAGAAAAGCAGCAGGTAAACCTCTGGGTAAATGTGACAAAACACCAGTCTCTTTTTCTCCTTTTAGTTAAAGGGGTTTGATAGAGAGGACTTGATCTAATAAGTTTCTAATGTTTTCTAATGTTTTTGTCTCTTATGCTCACCAATGCTGCATATTACAACAATTTACAAAATAACTTTTTTTTTTTAAATCTATTTTAAAATACAATTTATTCCTGTGAAGGCAAAGTTGAATTTTCAGCAGCCATTAATCAAGTCCTCAGTGTCACGTGATCCTTCAGAATCATTCCAATTTTGTTGTGCTGCATTGCTACTGATTAGAGAAAGCTAGTAGAAGCTTGTTACGGGAAAAGTTACACTGTTTTGAAACAGCTAAACTACTAAAAGAAAGAAAGAAAGAAAGAAAGAAAGAAAGATCCTTCTTACATGTTTTGCGCCTCATGGCAAAGTGGGTGAGTAAATTTTAAACTCTATTAAGTTCTGCGAGGCCTGCATTGGCCGTTTGACCAGCGGGGCCAGATGGAGCAACAACCCATGTAATCTCCTGAACAAGGGAAAAACAGCTTGCCGTTACCATGGCAAGGGACTTCTGGACATCAAAGTGAGCACTCCAAAAGCTAGAGTTAATTTTCTGCCTGTTCCGTTCAGACTGCAAATTTAGACTTAATCGCTTTCTCTGCTAATACAATAGGAAGAGGCAGGCCTCAAGGCACAGGCTTCTGCTAACACTAAAGTTAAAAAAATAAGCTAAAACACCACCTTCAAAGATAAAAAAGGCTCTAAAAAAACATGATGAATGTGGGAAAATAACGTCAGAAAATACATAAAATAAAGTTCATATTACATAGGATAATATTCGTATTGTAATTTGGTTAATCAGTAATTTAGCTTGATTAAACATCTAAAAAGCCAAAAGAAAATTGTTTTTGCAAAAAAAAAAAAACTATATTACCTTTATATTACATGGAGAAAAAAATTAACAAATTGATTAACATTTTTTTTAATCAATGTGCAGTTTTCTTTGTTAGTTAAATGGGAAAATAGACAATAGATTCGGTGTCTGGCCAGATCTGACAAGGACTGCTATTAAACATCTGAAATGACGAAAGAAAATTGTTTCTGCATCATAGCAATTCCTAAGACGATCACACCTCTGTTTCACCCTTTTTTTCTTTTCCCCCTCGCTCTCTCTGTCTCTCTGTTTTCGCATTATAGAGAGTGGACATAATCAGAAGTGACACATCTGAGCATGCTCACAGTCTCCCCAGCGTCACTTCCAGACCTTATGCTACCTCCTTCAAAAAACCCTCTCTCTTTCTCCCAAGTTCCCCAGCCTGGAGCCTCCCCTCTGCCCGGGTACATCAAAACACCATTAGACTGTCCCAAACACCTCAGCTCCCCTGTTGGACCCCTGGAGCACATCACCTGCCGTCTCCTCTGGACTCCTCACACTACCAACGCTACTTACAGAGCCCCATTTCACCTTCCCATAGACAAATAAATAAATAGCTGAGAGAAAAACAGAAATATACCGACTCGAGGGAAGAATAGGTGAGAGAGTAAAAAGCTAGAGGAAGAAAAACAGGAATAAAGAGACATGCAACGCTTTAAAGTTGAAGAAGCTAAGCTGGAAGTCTTGGGTCAGCCCTCCCATGATGCACTGCGCTGAAAACTGTGTGGCGGCATAAAGGGCCTCAACTTCACACACGCACACATGGGCTGTTTAAAATTCTGCACTTCATCAGATAAAAAGCACAACTGTTGGGAAAAGAGGGGGCAAAAGGGGTCACATTTAACGGTCCAGAATGCAAATGACAGAGGAACAAGGAAGAAGATTAATGACAAATGTACCTATAAAGACGTGATGGACTGCCCAGTGCTGACCGTCAATCATGTGACTCATTAACTCCAAACATAATTAACTGCTTTTGGTGTCATTATATAAAATCCTGCTTCCATAACTATAGCCCTTAAAATCCATACGAGAATTTTAAGCCATCAGTCACCCTTGCTCTATTTTTGCTGCAAAGAGGCAGTCCTGGGTAACCTCCAGTACGGTTTGAATAAATGTACATTTTATTTATATATTTACAAATTCCATCTTTTATCATTTTTCCTATTGAAAAATTACCCCAAATGTTTTTTGGCCACATTTCCATGTGATTGATTAATGAAAATGTTTGCTGCAAAACTAAAGTTCCAAGCAAAACTGCTGACTGCAGTGTTACACATATAGCACCAGTATTTCCGTAAGAGAAAAAAAATATCTCAACAGTATGACTCGGACCTGCTGCAACTGCAAAACAAATTTTTCAAGAGACCATCAGTTTTGTGAAAAGTTGATATTATATTTCTGATGCCCACCTGAGACCAGGTCTCCACCAGATTTTTAATCTTCCCTGTAATTTCCTGTGATAAAAAATGTATAAAAATAATAAAAACATCAAATGCAAAATGATCAATGGTTGTTTGTCTTTAAATGACTGAACGCAAAATATTGCACATCTTATTCTAAGTGAAAAACTACAGAACAGCGTGTCTCTATTTGAGGAAACTTCAACTATTTTAATTCATCATGTCAAATTCTCCTCTCCGGCATTTAAACAGAATGCCATCTCTTTTCACTTGTTGTTGTTTGACATACAGATCCAGCATTTGAATGACTTTAATATTGGCTTAATCAATGGCTGGTGATCTTTTGATGGCCTCTATTCAATAAAGCCCAGCGTCAGCTGTGTGTGAGTTTCATAACTAGAATAATGGTAAATGATTACTCCTCCGCATGGCGTCTCAGAGTGAACCGAGCTAATGAAGAGAAATGGTTGGGTTTGGAGCTGGGGCTGCCAGCTGCCATTTGAGAACTCGGAGCACCGAGATTAATGGTGACTGAGCAGGGCTCTGTGGCTATGATGTGGTCAGAGGTCCGATCGATAATACACAAACACAAACCTGACCCACGCATCCATTTATACACACACACACTTGCAAATACACTAAACTAAACTTTAACATACACACTCATCCCTAAGTGGAGTGATGAATTGACAACATTTGGACACAACATTGATCCGATTTTTCCCTGTGTTTTTCTGGGCAGTTTACAGGGTTCAGTACAAACTTAACAAGTGTTGAATCATATTATAAATGTGTTTTCCGTAACCACACCATTATTCTGTGTTAACATGCCTCATTTATTACTTTTATGATATTTGTGAAGGAGCAGGTGATGCAGGCATAAATACTGTAGCAAGGAAGAAGAGGAGTTAGAAGAAAAAAACTTATCAGAATAGGGCCCAGGACAGAACCTTGAAGATCACCCTTATTATTTAGTAAAAGAGAGAGAAAGAGAGATGAAGCGGCAGAAAAACAGTTAATTCACTCAATCACAATTCACTTAGAGGCCAAACATTCCCATGCACATTTTTTATGTTTGTTTGTTTGTTTGTTTCAAAGTAATAGGCATATGTGTACAGCCTCAAAATTATATTTACAATTGTAAAATAAACACTAAAAATGGGCAATAATGGTTTTATAATAAACAATATTATAAACTCTGTTTCTTTAGATTAAATCAAGTTTGTTTTTCTTGCTGTGGTAAAAAAGAAGTCAACTTATTTTCTCCATCTGTTTTTAGTCACACTCTTCATGATCCTTTAAAGATTGTATTATTATAATCATAATGGATTTTTAATAAAACTGGTTATTTCAAATGTGCAGAAAATATCAAGTTACTTATTGTAAATGTCAAATCGTCATATGCAAATGTCTACAGTTGGAAGTCTTTTATTTCTTACAAGGTGCCCCAGTGCTGCCTTTTCCTTTTTTTTTTCTGAAAATAATCCCTCATTTTGGGTAAATAAAAAGTTGCTTTGCTTTCAGCACCCAGATTTTCCTCACTGGCTGCATCACATGCCTTATAATTATTCATACCAAACGCTGTGCTGCTGTTGATGGGCAATAGTCTTATTTTCTGCTTCAGTCACCAGTGCACATTTGTATTTTCATATAGTAGGAGTTTTGTTATGTAAGGCAATTTTCTGCCTTCTTAAGAAGGGCTGTCTATTGGGCTGCATTAATGAGTGAGTGAGTGAGTGAGTGAGAGAGAGGGGAAGAAGGAAGAAGAAAAAAATAGAAGAGATCGAAGAGAGACCATACAGGGCATGGATAAAACAAGTGAGGGAAGGAAAAATGAAAACAGAAAAGAGGTTTAATATTTCTTTGCCATTAAGATTAATTTCTGTTCCATAGGAAGTACTGTGTTAAAATCTAACAAAACACAATAAAACAATCCTACATTAAATAATCCTACAACCTAATTACACACCCTTTAAGCAGCCCGTTACAAAACAAAACGTTACACACATTATTAATGTCAACTTGACACACTGCACTGCTTTATTATGTACTCTAGTAACTCTACCAAGTGAAATGGGATATTCAACAAGAAAAAAAAAAAAGAAAAATAGGGCAGGGCTTGACTTTATCCAGTCGGAATTGATTGGATTTTGAAAAGTGCTCTCTGCTGACAAGTGGTTGGACGGGAGTAGCTTAAAATGTTTTTGGGTGTTGCTTAAAAAGCAGATGAAAAATTATAGAAAAACTTTCTCTTAGATAACCAACAAGTCTTTAGGCTGCTTTATTATAATAAAGGGGTTGGGGGTCCCTGTGAGAGGCAAAAACATGTTTTTAGGGGGCATTATGAAAGACAAAATCGGCATGTGTGTATATATGTCTGTCCATGAGCATATGTGCATTGGAAGAGCACCTGACCTTGGCAGGGATATGGTTTCAGAAGCAAGCTATAATGATGGCTGATTGCTGGGGAATGGTGGAGAATGGACAAAGATAGAGGGAGGTAGATGAGAGGAAAGGAGAAGAGAGGAGCAGAGAAATAGAAAGGATGGAGGAGAAGAGGCCGGCGTAATTGCAGCACTCAAGGGTCTGAGCCTCCTGTGGCACACATCAGTACATCAGGAGGGGTGTGTCTTAGAGCTATGGGCGAGCGGGAGAGAAAGCGGGGGTAAAAGATGGACAAGTAAGGGTGCAGTACAGTCTAGAGAGTTTGAGGAAAAGTATGAACGAGTGAGAGAGACAGAAAAGGGTTTAGGTGAGAGGGAAAGGGGAGAGCGATGAAAGTTAGGAACGGCAGAGCAAGACGGAGAGAGCTAGAGGAGACAGGGGTGAGTCGTCCATACGCTGAGGCAGTAAATTGGCGTTGGCTGAATACCAGGCAGTAGCCTGTAATTACTGCTGTAAGACTCTGGCTCGGGCGTCCGGGCAGACCCTTACAGCTACTCTGTCTGAGAGAAGGGAGAGAGACAGCTAAGCCCGAGGTGGTCTATAATACCTGGAGAAAACTGTCCGTTACAGCTGTCCCAATGGCAGTTATTTAGGTAGCGCAGATTCAGAACCATGTAGATGCACACAATATGCATTTATGCATCTTTCCTTATGGAATGGGCTTTGCTTATTTTTTGGGTGACCTATGCCTTTAAATGTCTTTTAAAAAGTTTTTATTTTACATTAAAAAAAATATATTGCATCAGAAAATGGCCAGCAATGAACACACGTTTTCATCATCAGAATGGTGTTGTTTTGGATAACCATCCAAACCTTGACCCTTTGGCTGACAAACACCCAGACAGAAGATCTCTGTACCCTTATTGTTTCTCCTGTCTCTCTCTCTGTCTTTCTGTCTGCCCTGGAACCATGGAGGCAGACACAATGGCAAGGAACGAACTGTGAATAGTAGTTTTACATGCTGGGAAATGGGATGCATTAAACTGATCAAAAAGTGACAGTAAATACATTTATAATGTTAAAAAAATCTATTTAAAATAAATGCTGCTCCTTTGAACTTTCTATTCATTAATGAATCCTGAAAAAATGTATCATGTATCAGT
Organism: Barbus barbus; assembly: GCF_936440315.1. Taxonomy (NCBI): domain Eukaryota; kingdom Metazoa; phylum Chordata; class Actinopteri; order Cypriniformes; family Cyprinidae; genus Barbus; species Barbus barbus. The sequence goes on from NC_136724.1 coordinate 9,746,464, forward strand.
TTCCACAAAAAGCAGAGCAACCATTCGTCACAAAATCGTCACAACATGAGTGTAAATACTGTATATGCGCCTATATCAGTATGCCCTGGCTGTGTGTGTGTGTGTGTAGATGGTATGCCCTGCTCTCCTCTCTCTCTCTGTGCCACAGATCAGTGTGTGTGCGTGTGGCTCAGGGCTGATGTAAGCCAGTGGAGTGGCAAATTACAGCAGACCTACAGCTGTAGGCTGACATTATGATTAATTTGATCAGTAATTTCTCCTGTTTTTCATTTTAATCGCTGTGACCATTCTGCTGTGGCAGGTCTCTCAGATCTAATTAAGATCAATTCCGGTGTAACCGGCTTGCCCACCGAGCTGCCCCCTCCTCCTCAAACCCCCGAGTCCTCTCAGCGTGGAGAAACCCCGTCGCTCCAATCAATCAGCACCTGCAAATCCAGCCACCCCGCTAATCAGCCAATTAACACACTTAGGCAAATTTCATAATCTCCACCGTCTGGTTGTCGTCACAACAGCCTGTCTCTACCTCCCCTGCTTCTTTTTTTTATGCTGCCAATGAGTTTGCTGTAAGGTAAAATAATCAGTTTTTCAAAAACAGAAAGGAAGATGGATATGAGAAGTTTTAAACTTTAGGATTAAATGATTGTTATGGTAATAATTTGATAACGGTGTTGTGGAGTTGCTAAATTCATTCTAACATAGAAAAAGATATTTTGAAATAAAATAAAATAAAATAAAATAAAATAAAATATGTCAACTGGATCTGAAACAATGTTGTAGGGACAAAAACCATAGAGACATTGTTCAAATATATTATTTTGTGTTCCACAGAGAAAAGAAAGTTATACATGTTCAGAATGACATAGGACGCAAATAATGACCTTTTTTTTAGGTAAACTATCCATTCAAGCACATTTGTCCCCCTTAAATTGTTTAAACAGTATTTTTTTGGAGAAAAAGTAGATAGTTAATATATAGTACTTTTTTATTTTTTGTAGCAAATCAGTTTGTTTCAATAAATGGTTGATGAACAGTTTATTCCTAGGTTTTATAAATTTATTTGTATGTTACAATTAGTGCTGTAAAATGATTAATCCCAATTAATCGCTTCCAAAATAAAAGTTTGTGTTTACATAATATATGTGTGTTTACTGTGTATATTTATTATGTCTATATAAATACACACACAAACATGTATATATTTAAGAAAAATATTTTATGTTTACATATTAAATATATTTATCTGCAATATAAATAATATAAATATAATTATATACATGTAAATACATGTAAATATTTTCAAAATATATACTGTATGTGTGTGTATTTATATTTAAATAAATATACACAGCACACACACATATATTATGTAAACAAAAACCTTTATTTTGGATGTGATCAATCGTTTGACAGCACTAGTTACAATACATTTATAAGTTAAAATGATGCTACCACATCCATCCAAATGCAAATGCTAGTTTTGTTAGTCTGTAGTTGGACTAAAATAAAGAAACAAGCATGAATCTTCACTGAAATCAGTGTTAAAAACATTACTAGCTACAGAAAAATGTAACTGGAAAATCATAAAATTGAACTGCATAAAGGAACTCAGGGTCAGAGTCTTACAAAAACCTGTCTGGACTTTTGACCAAATAAAGAAAAAGACGAGACAAGAAAAATGAGAGAGCGACAGAGGGAGAGAGTGCAGGCGGTGAGCACTTAGCCTCGTACACTGGACACACAGACTGTGGTATTATCAGAGTGGGATGCTAACACGCTGTCATGTTGTCAGTTCAGCAACAGAAGGGCTCTATCGGGGCCTTTAGGTGTCTTCAGATAATAGGAGACCTGTCTGTCCTCCCTTACTAAAATGATTAAACCCAAAGAGAGGAATGGAAGGCAAGAGAAACTGAGAGGGCGGGGAGGTACCTGTGTGACCAGAAGGGATAATTATGACAGATCCTGGAAATACACATTCCCAAAATTCTCTAGGTGTTCGCAATGTCTAACTGTGGCTGTCCCTAAAGGCTAGTAACAGCACTCTGGTGAAGTATGCTATAACTTTTTCAAGCAGACATAGACATAAGCCCAATTACAACTTCAGCCCCACAGGACAGGCAGCCTGCAAACCCTGCCACACACACACAATCACATTGGTTAAGTGGTAATGTGGACCCCCATGAAGCGGGAGCTTCAAACCCCTACTGACACACACAAATACATGCACACTTATCGCTCTCTTTTTCTCAATCTCACACACAGTGAAGGGCAAGGTAATGATGCTGTCGTCTCTGGTGTTGCTTTCTCTTTGGATTAACAAGAGGATCAAATATAACTCTTAGCAGTAAAATCTAATCATGGACAACTGGGATAAAATCAGAAAGTACAGCTCAAAAACCTATACAGAAGGTCTTTCAACACACCCCAGGCGATGAGTTTTCCTCAAGGCTTTGTCCTGGGCCCTCAAGCAGTTCTGCCTTGGTAAAAGCATTATTTCTATTTACATTTATTTTATTTATAACACTGACCAGCTGCTTGTACATTATCCCTTACAACAGACACAATTACAACACAACTACATGACCCTCATCCACAAATATTTTTTAAATATATCATACATATCATACACATTTAAGACAATTCACGAACATCTAGACCTGAGGATGCATCTAGCCAATGAGGTGGGCAACATCACGCATTAAAGCCAAGCTTTTGGAGGCCCCATTGCCACTCCCTCCCATTTACTCTATTCTGAATCATGTATCAGAAAGGCTTGATGATAACTTGACAGATCAAATCAGGTGTGCTTCAACTGCAAATTAAGAAATATATGGCTGGCCTTTCCAAAGAAATCCCTCGGAAACCACTAGTTCTGGGCTCTGGAGACCATTAAATGTGGGGCCCCATAGGATCCAGCTGGTGAGTATACAGGCTGGGCAGAGGGACAGAAGGTGAAATAAATGACTAAACTGATGGCAGCCATAAAAAGGGGGAAGGGGAAGTGTGGTTGTGGTACAGCACAGAGCAATAAGGGCTGTGACGCTGATGAATGCAGGGAAGGACGGAGAGGCGACCCTGGCCTCTCTCAAACCGAAATGAAACCACTGGGACATGTAGGGAGGAGGGCATGTTATTAGTGACCGACTCAGTCAGCCAGATGAGAAGAGGAAGAGGAAGAACAAATAGATAGACAACCACATCAAAAGAGTAAGATGTGAAAATATCACTTATATTTGTCATTTAAAACACAAGCTGCATAAAAATGTAAAGGGCTTAGATCATATTTGGTAATGTTGTTAAAATTCTTATATTTGAATTGTACACAAAGTTGCAGTAATTTTTTCAGATTAGTTTCAATAAATGCTCATTTTGAGGACGTTTTGAGTACTGAAAGTTACATTTTCATTGTCAAAAAAGCTTTTTTATTAATGAAAATGTTGGATCAAGGCAAATTTGATATGACATGGCCCCTTTAAAAGACATTAGCTAACTGAAGCAACAGCAATTCATGTGTGCCATCTGTGGGGTTTGTTTCAATTTTATAAGCCTGCATGACAATAACAGATAACGAAATAAAATATCAACAAAATCATCTTATCCAGTGAACACTGGCATATGGTTCTTTGGACTTCCCAATGCAAGATGTTATTTGCAAAAGATAAAATATGTTGAAAACTAATCTGGTTCAATCGGCTACATATACTATACATTTTCACAACATGTCAATAAGTGATTATCATAAAATTGTTTCAAATGAAGTTACACCAAAAGCATCATTACTCGTAATTCAATATTCCACAGCTCTTCATTTCCAATAATAGTCTATTGCTGTCGCTAGCAAGATGGCTGGGATAAACTCTTAACAATAAACTTTCAATTTTCATTCTTTTTTCAGGGACAGGCTTGGCAAACAGGCACCTCCTCCAGAAACAATATTTGTAATATCCAAGATTTCCCCAGACAGATTCAATCATTCAATTGAATTACTGCCCCATTCTCTAACATTCATCCTAGACCTCGTCTCACTCCAGAGCTCCATTCTTCCAGACATGTTGTGAATAATGTAGAGGAATGAGTTCTTTAAGTGAGGCAACATCATATTTAGGGGTCATTACATTGAGTCGATCGGTCTCAACTGCCCCCGTGCCATGCAGCACTCTGGAGCTTCTCCCCATCACGAGTCAACTTATATTACAGCTTTAAATAACTTCACTTTTAGTGTGTAAACAAGAGGTGAACTGGGTGAGGAGCAATACAAGGAAGGTTGCTGGCTACGGCTGTCTGGAATTTATTTTGATATCACATTAAAGCTTTTGTCCTTTTTTCCTTTTATCCAGATAAAACCCACCAAAAATATCCACCAGACTGTCATAATATGAATGCAAAAAAAAAGCAGTTATTATTTTAAATGGGAAGTGTTGATTGCATTTCTCCCATCACTTTAATTGTGTAAAATAAAGAAAATAAAATAAAATGCAGAACAATGCAGTTATTATTTTAGTTATTATTTTATATGTGAATTTGTCCCATCACTTTAATGATTTAAAAAAAAAAAAAATGCAGAATGCAAAATAACATAAATGCAGGAAAGTGTGGTTATTATTTTAAAGGGGAAGTGTTTAGTAAATTCACCCAGTATATATATATATATATATATATATACACATATACATATATATATACACACATATATACACACACACATATATATACAATATGTATGTGTGTGTATATATATGTGTGTGTGTGTGTGTGTGTGTGTATATATATATATATATATATATACACACACATACATATTGTATATATATGTGTGTATATATATATGTATATGTATATATATATGTGTGTGTGTATATATATATATATATATATATATATATATATATATATATATATATATATATATATATATATATATATATATATATACTGGGTGAATTTAATAAACACTTCCCCTTTATATAATTTGTACTTTACTTACAAGAATTTTTTTTTCTTGTTTGGCAAACGGAGCAGGCTATCGTGTTACGCCTGTTTCACACATCCTCAGTTTGCAGTGCGAATGTGGTGCGTATTTTTTCCACACCCATGATAACGCATTAGAGCAGGACTATTCAATTAGCTTCATTTGAGGGTCATATCAAAGTGAAAATTTAAAGGGGGCCAAAGGGGTGGGGCCATCCCGATCTCTTTCTGGGGGGACTAATAAAATTTGAAATTAAATTGAAATCTAAAATCAGTGCATTCTGTCAATCGATGAAAAAAAGTATAAATCACATTTTTTGTAATTAATCATGATTAATTGCGTATTCATATTGTCATAATTTCACATTGAACCTCCAAATTAATGTAGAAACAACATAAAGACAGTATATTTTAAATATGTTTTTAATGGGATATTTTTACTAAGCAGCCTATTATTAATGAAGTATTGATACCAATACTACTACTGGTGTCTCTATTAAATGCATTTTCCCTCAATTTTACCTATTAATTATAGCCATTCAACATTACAGTATAATTGAAAGCCAGTATTTTTAACATTTAATAGGCTCTGAAATATTAAGTGATTTTAAAGCAGTCTTCACATAAACCATAAATCGCATATGCATAAGGTATACAGATTAATCTTTGTTAATCAGCAACTAGTGATTTCTCTTTTTCTTTTGTTCCTTGATTTACATCAATGACAGACTTCAGCAGGTTTTACTTTAAAAGCAGCACTATCTCTTTAAAACCTGATGCACATATCTGACACATATCCTATTTTCTCCAAATTCTTTACGATCATTTAAGACTTTATAACTCATTTAAGACTTACGTTTATGAGGTAACTGGCCAAAACAGCGCATTCTGACATAATTGTGTGTTTTTGTTCATTGAGGCGCTACCGCTGCGCTGTCTGAAGCCTGCTCAGTGTATGTGTACAGACCATGGTACACATTATATATATATAATGTTTTTTCTTTCTTACCTGTAGTGGCAGAGGAGGTGTGACAGGAGATGGCAAGCTGTGAGCTGGCGACTGGTTTTGCCTATGAGGGGGCGGAGACTGAGGAGGCTGGGCTGAGCTATGATTGGAGGAGGTACAAGTGGAGGCGGAGCCTGGAGAAGGTCCAGAGACTTGTGACTGATTTGGAGGAGTGAGCTGATGATGGCTGGGTGGCTGGAGATGCGTTGGACCACAGAGCTGTTGGTGTTGCTCACGTTCACGTTCTCGTTGTTGTTGTTGGTCTCTTTCACGCTGCTCTCGTTCTCGTTGCTGCTGTTGTTGTTGTTGCTGCTGCTGCTGCTGTTGTTGATGATGATGATGCTGTTGCTGGTGATGCTGTAGCTGTTGGAGCTGTTGAAGATGCTGGAGCTGAGAGTTTAGGGATGAGGTAGCTGTGATAGAAAAAGAGGAAGGAAGATGTAGCTTTCTTACAGGATCTTTGTATTTATAAAACAATAATAATAATTAAAATAAAGAAAGAAAGAAAGAAAATAAATCACCTTCAACAAGACAAGCATCATGTATTTAATCATAAAAATTATGATTACAAATAGAAATAAACCCTTGGCCTGGACAATATAATGGTGTTTGTACCACTTAGTGCTTGCCTTAGCCTGTAATTGCAGAAGCATCACTGATTGCACTGATTTTTATGGTACATTGTAATTATTGAACAGCCCAAGTAGAAGGTTTCAAGAAGCATCTGAGGTAAGAACCTTCCTGTAAAAAAAGATGTTCCATACTTTTGAAGTCAGAGAACGTCCTCCATCTTATCTTGAGTACTCTTAGACATCATTTATAATAATTCACTGCATTTCTTAAATGTGCCTCTCCCCTTTAAAAAGCCCTTAGAGCTACAAATTGTAACAGGAAAACAGACGTTTGCAGGAATGTAACAAGATAAGAACTCATTCATTTTATCATACTGTATTAACTGTAATTATTCTTTATTTTAGATCTGTGATTACACAAAACCATCCGAAAATTGCATTATTAAACTGTATATAGTATGTTATATAGTATACTATAATAGTATAATATACTATTATAATATTCTCTTAAGAGAATAAGCTTATTTTTTCTTATTTTAGTTGCTTATTAATCAATTTTGTTAGACTTTTGTATTAAAACAACAACAATAAATATATCTGAAAATAGGTTAGAAAAATAATACAAAATATAATATGTCATGCTAGTCTAACATATTTTCATGAAATTAAAATGACCTTCATTTTAGGATGTACGATACCATTTTTATTTTTTTTACCATTTTTAAAAGAAGAGTCTTATGTCCACAAAAGCTGGATTTATTTACAAATACATATAACTGTTTTCTATTTTAACATATAAATATAAATATACATTTACATTTTAATTAGTTGCTTTTCTTCTTTTTATTATTAGTTGAAAAAAAATTATGAAGTATGTTTTTTCCAGGGTTCTTTGATGAAGAAAACATTTGAAGAACAGCATTTTTAATAGATTCTCTTTTTTGTGACATTATAAATGTCTTTACAGTCATTTTAAGCAGTTTGAACAGTAGTGTATATACAGTATATATTTATATTGGAACAACAAAAACAAATACTCAGTGTAAAGAAAATTCATTTTCATAACTATGAAAACAGTGAAGGTGAGTACAAAAATGACTAAAGAAGGAATGTTACCATGTACTATATTTTTTCTCTGAATACAAGGAACATAGATGTGTACTGGGAACTCTAAATGCACATGTAAAAGCCTTTATTTTATGTGGTACATGAAAAGAAGCATTTAATTGTAATTCAAATTAAGTCATGGTAGACTTCTTTTTTTGTAAGAAAGCAATAGAGCCTAAATTGAGCCGTACAGCCTTCTGACTCAACAGACGCTCTGCTGAGATTGGAGAAACAAATTTACTCTCTAAAAGACCTATACATTGAGCTGGACTTCACTTAGAGAGTCCATGACAGAACAAGACAGCCTAGGTTTGTCAACTCAAATTATCCATACACATTATGAATGCCAACACTGAAAAACAGACTGCAACACATCAGAATGAATCAATGTGACCTTCTCTTTGAACCTTTTCTGTAGGAATCAGAGCAGCGCTTTTCAGACAGATGCATGACCTCTGCTCAATGTTCTGATAATGAACTCTTCACTGCAAAGTCATCAAACAGAGATGTTTCTTCTGCACTGCACTTAAAGTCAAGATGTCACACACATTTTATGGGCACCATTATTTTGGAGTTATAACAGAAATAGACCAAGATGTTCTCCTTTGGTGGCACTAAGATGATATCTCACTGCAATATCTCAATATTTGAATCCGTTTAAGTGTTGAATGTACACAGTGTTTGAGACTGACAACCATACCAAAAGGTGCGACTCAAATTGTCCTGTTCACACACTGCACAAAAAATAATTTCCATTTTTTGTGATGTTTTCCTAAAAATTGTTAAAGTTATGACTTTTTTTCAGAGAATAGGTACTGAATTTTTTTTTAAATATTACATATTTCATTTGATATATTAGCTTCATTTTGTAGCTACCTACAGTAATCACCAAAGAGAGTTTTTTATATATTTTACGCATAAATCTCACTTCATTTTGGTATATTTTAAAGGGGTCATGCACTGACAAATCAAAATTCCCTTGATCTTTTTACATATAAGAGGTCATTGTACTATTAAAAACATTCTGTTAGTTGTTCGATTTTGTGACGTAATAGTGTGGCTGAACACCACCTCCACAGAAGAAGATCAACGCCTGCTTCTACATCGCTGCCTGTTTAGCCCTGCCCATCTATTCGTGCATATAGTGTAAATAACAAGAGAGGCGAATGCAGGTCTACACAGAAATCAAATGATAAAGATGGCTCCGAAGACAAGACGACACTGTTAAGTTGCAGAAAAACACGGTCTTTGTATTGCCTTCCTTCTGATTCCAAAATTCCAATGAATTTTATTTTGAATGATGTTCAGTAAGAACTTGGTCCTTTGATCCTATTGCTGTCTGCTATTACAGATCGTTGGATATGTACAGAGTACTTATGTGCAGGCCTGGGCGATAAAACGGTATCGGTACACCTTCATTGATAATGATAGAAAACATATTTCGGTATAGCGCACAATGTACTATGACTGAAAAGCAGCTGTGACATCAGAACACACGCTAAAGTGAGTGCTTTGTCTGCCTGTATTGAGGAGATTGTGAATAAAAAAGAAATATTATTCGAATTTAAAATAAAAATTAGCATTCGAATGGGAAAAACGGTGCATTTGAATTTTAGGTGTCCGTCCGGGAGCCTTATCAGTGGCGCATAAGAGGCTTTTGTTAGCCTATCAAGTTGAACCCACAAGATTTGATGCTGCTGCGTTTTTCATTCAAAATATCAGAGAAAGATAGAAGGTCAGTGTGGAGAAGATCCTGGTTAGGTTAAAACTGAAACCAAGCCATTCAGGCACAGAACGCATGTTCTGCACATTTCGAAACGGACAGCTATGGCTGTTGCACTCACTTCTCAGGTTTTATTCCATTTCACTGCATCTCATATGTTTTTAAATGCAATCTGTGTGATTTGCGCGTTGGCTTTTTGTATTAAGCTATGCATAAATACATGATGCTGTTTTGTTCATAATTGTTTATGCAATTTACAAAATTATATTTGATTTATATATGTTAGTTTAGCCTTTATGCGCTATTTTAATAGATTTAATAGATAGTTATTATTTCATTTCATGCGGTGCATTATTTTGCTCATGGCACCCTTCAGTGGCCTCACACTAATCTGCATATAAAATATAACAAAGGAGATATGTTTAAATTTTATTTTGTATTTGACTGTTAAAACTAAAATTATTTGTTGTTTTTTAACATACACAACTATTAGGCAATCATAGCAGTGGGCGTTTACTTCCAAGTCTACAATCCGCCACGCCTATTCAAATAGAGTGTTCTGATGAGGGGCGTCAAAACAGGACACAAAATAGCCTATTGCTTCTAAATTATGATGTTTTCTAATTGGTCTGTTCTAATTGACAAGATATTAATTAACAAATATATAAATATGTGCAACCGAGGTGTGTGTTGTTCGAGGTGTGTGTTGAATGAATCAACACATTATTTAATTAACAATCAATCGATAGATAGCATCTAGTTTACTAACTCGAGGGGTCATTTGTTCTCATTTGCAGGAATTTTTAAATCTCAAGAAAGAGTAAACATCCCAAAAATAAATTACAAAAGAGCTGAACAATGGATCGATGCTATGCTACAAAGCGAGACTTGTAATGTATCGTCAAGCATGTGTTTGTGCACAGTGTACTTGACAAGAAGTGCCCATAATTAATTGATGCAGATCAATAATTAAAACCAGCACATTGTTTTCCAGAAGATAACTAAGAAACTACATTGGTGCTGACATTGCTTTGATTAGCGTGGCTACCCGTGCATCACAACCGGACTAGCAGGCGATGTTTTGATGAACCACAAGCCCTCTCTCCCCTACTCCAAGAAGAAAAGAAAAAAAAGAGTGTGTCTCTCGACCAGTAAACAGCCCACTTTTACATTTCTTCAATCGCCTGACACGTTGACACCGCTCTCACACCCCAGCATGAATTATATATGTCATCTGCGCCGGGGAAAATTCCAAGAGTCCAATTCGCGCTTGAAATGTTGGGGCAAGTTGTCTCGCAGGCCTTGACAGGACGTACATATGTGGCGCTCCATCGCATGACTATAGAGGGAGCTGAGGGAGCCGAGCGAGCTGCTACAAGTAGAAAATAAGTTAAAATGAATAGGAGGAGGACAGGAAAAAAAGGACGAAGAAAAGAGAAAGCCTCAATCCTGTCAAAAATATTATCGAAACCAAGGGGAAGATCAAAGGTGATGGGAGGGTCTCCTCCCACAGCAGTCGTGAGACCGGAGAAAGAGACAGAACAACAAAAGAATATAAAGAAAAGGAAAACAAATAGTGAGACGGAGAGAGAGAGAGGGGAACAGGTTTGTAGAGAAGCCCCATGTGGCCCTATTATATGGGCAGCACTGCAGGTAAAACTGGTTGAGAGCGAGTGCTTTATAAACTCTGTCATCTCGTTACGAAACATTGCTAACCTTCCGTTAGCCTTTAAACAGATCGGGTCTCGCTGTGCGGGAAAGAAGTGGCAGACCTTGAGCCTAAGAGTCATGTGCGAGAGCAATGACAGAGCTACAAAGGTCTGAATACATTGAAACACAATACATACACGAATACAGAGCCCAAATGCCGTTTACTTTGATGGAGTGTTTATATGAACAGAACTCAAGGACGTGGAGAGCAGATGACGCTTTAGCATCCTCTATAACCACCTGAACAATGGTAACACCACACATGATGGTTTGAATTTGGTTTCTAGCCTGGATCGCCTCCAGAGCGACCTTGACTTTATTGGAAAACTCACTTTCTTTCTTGCGTACTCTGTAAAACGTCATTCTGTAGGGTTGTAGATTTCATTCAATTTATTATGTAAACTTTATTGAAGAAAATTAATTTCTTGTTTTCATAAATATTTTTGGAGTTAAAACTATTTAAAAATGTCAGGAATAAAAAAAAACTTAATTCTGTTGTTAAGGATTTAGCTATTCATTTTGAATAACTCCAAATAGAGACAATATTGAATACATCCAACATGAATGAAATGAGCTGTTTTCAATTTACAAGCATTTGCTGTTCCTACGTGCGGTTTAATCAGCTTGTGAGCATGAGACACGCATGCGCTGGAGTTCCCACTGACAACCTGGAGGCAAGGCTGATCGGTGCTCTTTTTCAGTTAACGTCACAAATATATGGGCTATTATTTTATTTATATAGGAAAAAACTGTTGTAAATTATCTAAATGGTCCACTTTATCCGATATAGGCGTCATTCATAACGGTTGGCTTAAAATTGATTGGTGGTAGTGCAAGTTATAGTACTCTTGAAAAAATAAATATGCTAATTCGTTCATGTAACCTATATTTTTTTCTAGCTTACTAACGTCATTTTAACAAATGGGCAACGAGCAACATTGTATAATAATGGCTGTAGTCAGTGGATTCTTATTTTGTGGCCTAGAGTTAACGTTTGAACTAGGGTGTTGCTCCTAAAGTATGGGTAATCATGTTTTACACCGATTAATGGTTGAAGGGGATCATTTTAAAACTATTTAATGTTAGATCTGCCATTGAACAGTCACTGCTCAAAAAGTTTTTTTTTTTTTTAACACATCTGTGAGGACCTGACGTGGCGATCTGCCAGTACGTTCTGCGCTAATTTACAGTAATCACTGGCACGCATATGTATCTTTTTAAATAAAGTCCCTCGAACCTAATCATTGCTCATAGTTACACATCATGTTAGGAGCTATTGATGAATTGTTATCGAGGGGGAGAAAGTTGTTACAGGCCTGCTTGCCGTGTCCTCCTTGGTTTGACGTATGCACTGAATCTCCATTATCCCAGGCATCTAAAGTATACCTTTGAGGTACAGTGGTGGCCAAAATGACTAGAACACTAGTATTTTAAGCAGCTAAAAATGGTTGTAAGTCAGTTATTTCTATATTTTGCTGTAGTGTGTCAGTAGGAAAAATCAGTTTACACTTCCAAACATTCATTTTGCCATTAATTGTAATAATCCAGTGAGATTTTTGTGCTCCACACAGAGATCTGATCTGATCATCATCCAGAAACAGAACAAACTGAGACAGACTAAATCCAGAAGAACTGTGTCTCCAAGACGCTTCAAGAAACCTCCTGCAAAGCTACAGTACTGTTAAAAGATTTAGGCACTTGTGTAAAAACGCTGTAAAATGAGGATGCTGTCAAAATAGATTTTCTTTAATCAATTAACTTCTATGAACTAAATGAAATCAACATTTGGTGTGAGCATCCTTTGTGTTTAAAGCAGCTTTTGTCCTCGGTGCACTTGAGCAGAGTTTCTCAGGAGCTTTGCAGGAGCTTTCTTGAAGCGTCTTGGAGACACAGTTCTTCTGGATTTAGTCTGTCTCATTTTGTTCTGTTTCTGGATGATGATCAGATCAGATCTCTGTGTGGAACACAAAAATCTCACTGGATTATTACAATTAATGGCAAAATGAATGTTTGGAAATGTAAACTGATTTTTACTACTGACACATACAGCAAAAGATAGAAATAACTGACTTAAAACCATTTTTTGGCAGGTGAAAATACAAGTGTTCTAATAATTTTGGCCACTACTGTATTTCAGACACTTTCCTTGGAGCTGGATGCTTCAAAGCTGTCAAATAGAGTCCAGTCACTCAGATCTAAACTGCTGTCTTAAAATAAAATGGTTTTATCTGTTCTGTGGTTCCATGTTGCCAAACATATTCCTCACACATTTGAACATTTTGTGCCTTGAAAGAGAAAAATGACCCAAAAAAAGTAACTGCATTGCGTATTTTAAACAATTGGTACCTAAAAAGAAACACAAAAAGAGATTTTGTTTTGCAGACTTGGATTCATATTAAATAATTGTGGATAACAGTTCTATATCAGTGGATAACTAATTTTTAATTTGATTAATTCTAACTCAATTATCAATAGTAGTTGAATGTAATTAATATTGCTTGTAATTTGTTGCCACAATTTTATTGAGTAGATGTAGTGTATTATTTTTTACAGTGTAATGAGAAACACATGTAATAATACAGGAGTAACAATTGCATTGTTCTATTCAGTTCCACTAAAAATGTACATGTACACTGGCTTTCCATTGTAGATAGAGAAAGCAGTACGTATTTCACACATCTATGAAATGAAGAAAATTCAAGGATGCTGGGCAACAATAGCAATGTATTGAATTAGCAGTACTCATATGGACCACAGGTCATTAAGACACCTTTAGACCTAAAATAAGGTAATGAAAACCCACCATTTATTACATAACTAAAATTCTAGAATAATAGAGGGTTGAGATATAAAAATATATAGTTTAAAGTTTTCAAAAATATTAGCTAACAAATGCTGTGTGGTTATGTTTTTTTCTTTAATAAATAAATGTTACTAATATTACTAATCAAATTAAATTTTGATATATTTATGGTAGGAAATTTACAAAATATCTTCATGGAATATGAAGTTGTATTGCAATGTAAGTTGTATAGCCATGTAATGTATTGTTGGCTATTGCTACAAATATACCTGTGCGACTTAAAGCTGGTTTTGTGGTCCAGGGTCACATTTATAATGTTACAAAATATGTCTCTTTCAAAGAAATGCTGTTCTTTTGAACTTTTTATGCAGCAAAGAAAAAAAAGTATCAGTCAAAAATATTGAGCATCACAACAATTTCAACAATTCAACATTATAAAACACTGCAATAAAAACATATTGTGTGTAAATTATAGTTTTAATTCAAATTATTAAATGAATGCCACCTTATTGGGACAATAAGCCCTCCCTACACCTACCCTAACCCTACCCGATACTTTTACTTTTCAACTTTTTGATTATTTCCTTAATTTTTATTGAAAATAAATGCCTTTTCGATGCTATATGAGATTTGAAAAGGGAGAAAAAAAGTTTGGCAAAAGGTGGGTTCGAACTCGGGTCGATCGTGTCAAAAAGCCTGTCAGTCCTCTGTCGTGTGTGTCGTGTTCCCGCCTCTTGTGTTCATATTTGGTTTGTTTCCTGTCCTTGTTTAGTGTGATTATTAGTTTATTCTGTTCAGCTGTGTTTGTTTGATTAACCTGTGCATTTATAGTTCTGTCTATTCAGTTTGATTTTGTCTGGTCTACTCGTTACTCCCTGGTGTTCCTGTCTGTGTCAGCCTTGCCTTGTCTTGCCCTGCCTTGTTTGGATTCATTAAAGACTGTTATTTTGAGTTTACTCCTCGTCTGCGTGTTCCTGTATCCTCCACATGTTGGTGGGCAGAGTTAGTGTAAATAGCCTTTGCCAAAAAGGCGGGCTATTTGCACAGTGTAAATAGACACTCCGAAAATAAAAATAAAAACATTCATCCTTTTTTACATCATGCAAAATGTCTATTTTATATTATATTATTAATAATTAAACAATTATTATTTTATTTTAAATATTATTATTAATATGTTTTTCACACAATCACCAAGTTAGAAAATACTCCAGCACTGTGTTAACATGGCTCATATATCAATATAATAAAAATAAATAAATGCACTGCCTTTGGACAAAGCAACTCTCTAAATAGTATGCTTTTCTTTTTCTCTTAAAGGTCATAATACATTCAAATCACGTCATATTAAAAAAATAAATTGACAGGTAGATTACCAGACTATTTAAATATTTTTTTCTCATAAGCCAAAGTAAAAAGGAGACATATAAAGTCTGTCAGATCCTCTAAAGTTCACAGTAATTAAATAATACCTGACAACCTTCTCACTGGGCACACAAATTAAGCTGAGGCCCGTCCTGACAAGTTCTGTGACCCGCCTGACATATGGATGCTCTGTTTTCCCTCCCTGCACCTGAAGCCACTCCAATTTAGTACCTTTTTTCTTTCTTCCTTCTTCTCGAGACCGACCTGAACTCTAGCAAAGTAGCAGAATTCTCCAGAACAGATCACAGAAATGCCTCTGTTTAACAGAAGCTCATTCCTCTCACCTTGGTGACCCTGAGTACGTGTGTGCACCAAACTCCCAGTGTAGAAATCACCTGTCGTGTGTTTGATGCGTGTAAGTGTGTGTGGGTGTGTGTGAAGCATGGAGCGCCTGATTGTCAGAGGTCAGCGCAGAGGTCATCAAGAACCGACAGGGGGATGGCACTATTTTTGTTTCTCGTATCAAAGAGAATGTACAGGCCAAAGCAGAGTATCCACCTTTCTCATTAATACAGTATGCTGTCTGTCTGTCCCATACAACACCCCTTCCTTTCGCGGCGTCCACCTGACAAATACAACAACATGAGCATCTGAGACTGATCTGTGTTGGTTAGATTATAGGAAACATTGATCATAGGGGTGTAACAGACTGATTAACTAACAATTAAAATGCTATATCTATTATGTGCATGCATACATCTTATTGACTGACATGTTAAAGACCCGGCAAAGTGGCTGATGCTAAATATAGTACACTTTACAAAATTTTAATGATGCAAGTCACAATAGTGACATAATAGTGACAGAGAAATAAAGTCACACACGCACACAAAGGCTGCGCAGTGAATTAAAGGCCAATCACAAGGGCAAAGTGAGTAACGTTGAGTTAATTAATTCTGTGGGAAACGACTGTGGTGGAAGAGAACAATGTGTAAAAACAAGCGAAAGAACAGAACAAGAGATGCCTGATCGTGATCTTGCGTATGACATTTGCTGGGGGAAATTACCAATACTTTTATAATTGGTCACATAATGACAATATGAAGATACCAACCAGAAATGAACAGAAAGAATGTCAAACCTAGTAAGATACAGAGAGAGAGAGAGAGAGAGAGAGAGAGAGAGAGAGAGAGAGAAATTGGGGCTAGTTAACACACTAAATGCCTCTCAAGGGGTTGACTGTTAAAAGGGAAGGCTGTCATTATTTAATGTTATTATTTATTATTTAAAGGCTAAATGCAAGTAACACAGTTAAGACACAACTGAAAAGGCAAAAAGGCTGTGGATTTTGAACCAGATGTTTGAAACTAACATGCAGAACAATTGTTAGGGAATTTGTGTAATTGGGCTTTTGACTCAGAACCTTATAGTTACTGAGAAATAGTCTCTGTGACATGTAGCCCCAGTCTCCTCTACACATAGTATACATATTAAAAAGAAAAAAAATGCAAATTTTAAAAATATTTATTTATACACCATATTTTTAACATTTTGTGTGGATAAGATTTTTAATATTCTTAAAATAGACAGAGGCAGCAGTTGCCAACCCTAGCCCCGTGTATATATATATATATATATATATATATATATATATATATATATATATATATATATACCACAGAACCATTAATTATTTAGAATTGTATTATACTCTATATCTGGAAATGCATTCACAGCAGTGTTAAAACCAATAAAAACCTTACTAAATAAAATGCCTGGAATTAAAAAAAAAAACAAAAATCAATAAAAAATCTGTACCATCTTTAGCAGATGGCATCTCCAGTGCTTACAGTGGAGCTCAAACATTATTACATGATTCCTTATCAGAGATTTGGATTGGGATCTGAGAATACTAAACGGAAAAGAGGTTAGACTGCAGTTGAGAGGCCCTGAGTGTTTAAAGCGCTGAAGTGGACAGCGTATTGGGATCAGACCACAAAGCCCCCCGTCTGACACGCGTGTCTGATCAAAGTGTATTACTGCTATGGGCTCTGCTGGGGATTTAAAGGAATTCCGGGCCGTCTTCCAGAGAGAACAAGGTGTAAAAGTAGAGAGTTTATGATAAAAACTTCTTACAGAGCCTCAGAAAGTGTCTTGGGTGGAAATTCACTAGTTAAAACTATTTATTTGTATTCTTTCTTAGAGTAAAACATAAAAACATAAAAACATATTCACAACTTATTTAATGTGACATATTTCCAAGTAAAACTGGATAGGTAATCCCTACAACCCCTTGTGAAAAAAATAAAAGTGCTTAATTGCTTTTAATGTGAACTTGAAGTGCACTTCAAATCATTCAAGTACACTAAGTGCAAACAGCCCGCCTTGTTGGCAGAGGCTATTTACACTAACTCTGCCTACCAACGTGTGATCGGGGTAGTCACCACTACAAAAGACGCCTGTCAAACATCAGTTCTATTGGTGTAGATGGTAAGGCATGTGCTTTTTAAAGCGATCGACCCAAGTTCAAACCCGCCTTTTGCCGAACTTTCTTTCTTCCTTTTCAAATCTCATATCACATCGGAAAGGCATTTATTTTCAATAAAAATTAATGAAACAATCAAAAAGTTGAAAATAAATTATCGGGTAGGGTTAGGCTAGGTGTAGGGAGGGCTTTATTGTCCCAATAAGGTGGCATCCATTTAATAATATGAATTAAAATTAGAATTTATACTCAATACGTTATAGCGTACTGTTTTATAATGTACTACAATACTGAGTTGCAGATAATTGCCACTATTTGCAATAAATAATATAAATAGCAGAAATTATTGCTCTTTTAACATAGTGTAAATAGAATCTATAGCTAAATAAATAGCATATCATTAAAAAAAATACTGCTATTTTCACTTAGTGTAAATAGCCGCTGCCATATTTAAAACAATGTACTTGCAAATAGTATGATAGAAAGGCAATAAAAGGCCACTTAAATGAATAAAGTTTTCATATTATGCTTTAAGGTGACTAAATACTAAAGCACGTAAAATGCTTGATAACTTTGTTATTCAGTATTACTTTAAAGTTAACGTGCTTGTTCATCATTACAAATGTGTAATTACAAATATATTTAAACACATGACATACAAGTTTCAGTACAAATTATATTTAAATATATTTAATGTTTTTTCAGTTCTTTAACCATATTTCAAAGATAACAGAATTATGAAATTACATGAAATGATGTACTATATCCTACTTAAGAGAGCCAGTAAAAACTCATTTACAACAAATTTAAACTATACAGTTAATTTTCAATTTTCAATTATGCAAGTGTCTAAAAACATACATTTAGTTTGCACTGAAGTATATTTTTAAATTATGCAAAGTGTAGTTCTTTTTAACAATCACCACCTACTTTAACACACTAACATTATCTGTGCTCTCCATCTGTCTCTTTCACCAGTACCTGTCTGTTTCCCTGTCCCATGCGCCCAGTTCCCGAGGTCCTGTCCCCCCGACCGCTTTCCCCTTAGTGTCTAATGCAAAATTTATGCTCACGAGGTGGTTTCAGTGGGTGGAAAAATCAATACTGCCAGGCCCTGATGCGCCAGGGAGAAAGAGTGCTCTTTGACTGACAGTAAAAGCATGAGGGGGGGAATGAGGGGGCATTTTTAAAGTGAAGAAAGGTGGACGACGGCACAGAATTGGCCCATCCACATCATAGTACAGCCTCATTTAAAGTCTGATTTCGATAGCAATTCCGTCTGTATTAGAAACGAAGAAATGTTTTTAGAAAAGGCAGATTTGAGGATTACACTCCCGTTCTGCCTACTATTAAAACTGCATTTTTTTATATCATTGTTGTTCCGCCCGCAGCTGCATTCCTCAAGTTGATAAGCGCAAGGCTGCGCAGGCAGCGCCGTTGAAATGAAGTGATTTAAAGACAATGCGCGTACATCATAAGGCCTTTGTTGTTCGCTGCCTGCATTGTGCTTTGCGTTGGCCTTTGAAAACACAAGGCGGAATGTGTACGCATGTAACCGAAAAACCAATTCGGGGTGTAAACCAGGGCTCTGAGAAAGTGTGTAAAAGAAAAAGATGTTTCAATGGAATGAAACGGCTTTAAACAATAGGATTTGCCCTAAATCCTTATCCTACTATCTTTCACCTCTTTAATTATTCCTTTTGCTCGTCTCGCAGAGCATGTAAGCACTATTGCGTGCTACCGAACGAAGGGGAGAGGAGCGTCGTGCCTGCAGGCAGCCGGTCTGTTGAAACGTAGAGCTCTAAGTGACATGACACTGCTTGTGATTCCTAATGCACTTTAATAAAAGCCAATATGGCGAGAAAGCGCAAGTAGAAAAGTCACCCGCTGATTCGAAACGCGAATTATCCCGAAATATCAAATGTGTACAAATTTGTGTACGTTGTTCAACACGTTTTTTTGGTTGTCCCTGACATACACTGAACCATTTTACAAGCTCGCAAACTGTTTTGCAACAACATCTTAAACAGCAGACTTCCTTGCACAATTCTTTGGGGAGAAAAGAAAAAAAAAACACTAGCATATGATGTTTAATACGACCTCAGCTTTTCGAAAAAAAGCACCGTGATCCTTTCTGCCGGTTTAGTAGTTTCTCTCCTGCATGGCCTGTGAGGTATTTGAGTGGTCTGTGCGATACATGATGAATGAAGTGGCTTGCTACTTATGCGCTTATCGTGCTCAGTGACTAGCAACAGGTTCAGCAGAGGCCAGCCACAGTAAATGAAACTCCTCAGCAGGACAATACATCATCAGAGCAAATGTATGCGGCCTGGACGTACACGCGCGCATCTCTCGCTCGTGCAGGACACCGACAACGGCCGTGATGGGTAGGAGGAGGAGGAGGAGGAGGAAGAAGAAGGGGGTGGAAATCGTAGAAGAAAAAAAGATGGAGGGAAAGACTAACAAAGAGAGAAGGAGAGGAAAGAAATATGGTCAGAGATGTGTGAAAGCACAACGGATTTCCTATTAGCTGATGGACGTTGTTTCTTTTTCCATTTTTTTAACATTAACTGCCCAGGCCGGGAAAGCAAATATAACTTGCCATGGCTTATATCACACATAGCGCTCATAGAGAGGAGATTTATCATGATGAAATACTGTAATGCACACAGGCCGTGCACACATTATGTGGATGCCACTCTTTTGGACTTTCTGTCAGTGAAGGTCATCATTTCCTCTGAGAATATAATAAAAAGAGCACATTATCATAATATTAAATATCTCAAATGAGAATTTTCAGTAGAAAATATAGTTAGTCATTTTTAAATGAAACTTTCACAGAATAAATAAAATAAAAAAATTACAATAGATTAAAGTTGAAGAGTTATTATGGTTTTCATTGCTGTGGGACCTTTTTAACAGAAAATACAGAGGATAAAGTAGAAAAAGAGTTCACATTACATTCACATTACTGCCTTACAAAAAAAAGTACTGTAGCGGTACTATGGTACAGTGATGGCAGCGACTTTGTTACATTCAGTGACTTCTATTTCCATTTCCATTGTTTTTTTTAAATAATAATAATAAAAAAATCCTAAACGTTGGACTGACAAATTATATGACAAATCATTGTTTAAAAAAATAAATATATAAAATTTAAAATTGTATTATTAATTTAATTATAATTAATATATAATTATTAATTTGTCAATGACTTTTCCATGATTGATTACATAAGGATTTTTATTTATTTATTTTTTAAAATAAAACTGGACTCACAATAGCAATTTTTAGGCAAATAAATATTTTAGAAATGGAAAAATAATTAAATATTGCATATAGAAATGTCCATGTTTTAGAATTTTAGCAATGTATGTGAATTTTATTATTAATAATATAATAATATTATAATATTATTATTAGCTTTAATGACTTTTCAAGGCCTGGAAATTCTAAATGGAAATTAAAAATTTCTGTATCTATCTGTAATAAGAAAATAAAATACATATTATTACGATTTTGAATGCTGTAGAACATTTTTAAGAGAAAAAAAAAATACTGAGAATACAGAAGAAAATTAACAACGACAAAATGACAATGAACAAGAGAAATAAAAAAAAGACATGACAAAGAAAGATTTAGAGGCCGAAAAGTTCCATGTCTGAGGGCAAAATGACACATTGAGAGCGTCTCTTCCAGCAGTGTCCAACACTCTGCCCTGTTTGTGAAAGATGTAGGAGTTTAATGTGACGATAGCTCCTCTTCTCTCGCGTCTGTGGTCTACTTACCAGCTACATGATCCAACCCTGATGCGCCTGCTGTGTTTTCAGCAAGGAGCCCTCAGGGACCATTACACTCTAGCCTGCCTTCCTCTGGGGCCTTTTAGGGCCCCTTAACACTAACAGAAGACCCTTGAATCCGAAGCCCTTCCCCAGAAAGCACATCTATTAATTAAGGTAATTAGGCCCTGAGATGGCAATTAGAAACCGCAGATAGCTTTTAGCCTGTCTGCCGCTTCCAAAAAGGCTTGGTTTCAGCACCATCTGCCGTGTCAGAAATCACCACAGCATCTTGTGTTTCTGAGAGAGGAGGGCGAGCGGCGTTATCTGAGATATAGACCTTCACCTGACCGAAGGGTCAAATTCTGGACCCTCTCATCTTTGGGCTTTTCATCTGATATGACAAATGAAACGCTTATCATGTGTCAGTCACTATCGGCTTGAATAGGGATCCTCATTAAAATACGTTTGCAGGGTTTATATGGATTGAATTGTTAATATACCTGCAGCAGCTTAAGCGAAAGAGGAAAAGAGAAAGTTATAGCACTTGTATTAAAACGCTCTGTGACGTGTATTGATAGGCTGATTCTTTAGATATTGATTGAACGGCACAGTCGTAATGACGAAGCCAGATTTGTGTAGGTTTTTTTATTGATTCCGCTGTAAGTCAGCAATGATAAGCTGCGAGGTTTCTATTGATCGTTTTGGACATTCAATACACTTGTTTTCATTTGGAGATTTCACTGTACTTTATCGACAAAATGTTTCTTCTTTTAAGCCGTAAGTGGCCAGAGCAAAATTCATTTGAACACCTACGCATTTTCGGACTTTCTTTAAAACTTCCCGGGGAGCTGCAACAATGCCAAACTTGACTTTTTTCGCAGAGGGCGAAATGCAGTGTGATTTTTCAGTTAAAATTAAATATAAGCGATGTGTGCCACTCCAAGGCCCAAACATTCTTTGTTTTAATCCATTATGAAGCGTAATTCTCATATTTTTACATAAAATAGCATTTACTCGCACAAGAAGGCGTATAGGTCACGACAAGTTCTCTATCGCCACGCATACAAGTTTTGTTCTCGCTCTCAGTCTAATTGTTTCAGCCAAAACCTTGAGTTTTTGCAGCAAATTGCAGGGGAGTTTCAGCCATAAGTCATATTACACACACATGCACTTCACACACACAAACACACTCACAAAAGAATGAAATATGGTTTACGAGGTCCTGTGACAGAGCACAATCACACATTGTCAGTGGAGTGTGATAACCCCATTTTCATTCCGTTTCACTCCCATGAAATTACCATTAGCATTACGAGTCATGCAGAACCCAGATAAATGTAAAAACGCTACCCGGTTCTTCCAGACAGGAATAACAGTCCCCACAGATTACCATCTCTCTTTTGCCTTCTGCTTGCTCTGACTATAATATTTCATTTACAATGTTTCGTCAGTTCATGCTCCCCTCACTGACCATGTAAATCACTAATCAATTTCCATTTCCAGAGCTTGACAACAGAAAGCCTATGAAATGTGTCTCAGAAGTCTATGTAAAGATTTTAATAAGATAGGGGACAAGGTACCGAAAATTACAACAGGAATATAGTACCTCTGTGCTGAATGACTAGGCTGGGTTTTAAGCAGTTAAACAAGGGCTTCAGAACTCATCCTATCTGGTTTATCAAACCACTAGCCCTAAGTATTAGACTTTAGCGCATAAATCGTTGAAGAGAGATGTGCCATTACTTTTGTAAGCCAGTGGTACCTACACCTTCAGGCTCAAATATTTCTTCTTGGTATTTCTGCTGTAATTATGACATTGCTTGTTTTCAAACGTTTTATTCTCACAAACTGGAACATATATTAAATTAACTAACCTGATTCCAGTCAAACTTACAAGTTCCAAGAACTGTATGTTCATCAATAAAAGCAGTAGTTGTTTAAAGGAAAATATAAATTGAAAATGGAAAATTATGCATTTAAATGTATTCTGTGGTGAAAATAACAGTGGCTAAAATGTATAGATTTTTGGAGTAAAATGGTAGACTCTTTTGTTTTACCAAGCCTCATTTCAAACAATTAAATACAAACGAAAATAAATCCAAACAATTAAATATTTTGGCATAATTTGACAAAATTACAGCTTGATTGGAAATGACACACAATTAAAAGATTCTGTTAAAGAACTATATTTGGCTTGATTTATCACCAACTGTTCACCAACACTATTGTCTTCTTGGTAAACAAAGTAAGCTAACTTTATTTGAAGTTGTTGTGTTTACTTTGGAATGATGCAACAACTAAGGGACAACTGTAATTTTTTTTTAAATTATATAGAAATAATTTCAATTTGTATTAAAATATTTTTTGACTATTTCAATCCTTGTTTATACAGTATATCATAAATTTAATGATGGTTTTTCATATTTCAGGGATGAATGCCTGCATCGGATTAAAACAATTGTATTAATAAAGTAGAAAATATAAATAATAAAAGACATGCTAATATGTTTCCTAGACAGCGTAATGTGAATTTCGTAAATCAAAAAGAACAAAAGTAAACAGTAAAAAAATATATATATATTTAAGTGCCAAAAGTTGAAGAAACACCCAGAAGCTGCATAGCAGCACACTAAACACCACTCAGAACACATTATCAACCATCCTGGCAACCATCCACAACACATTAGCATCATGGCAGTGACTTTCGAATAGAAAAACATCTTAATCCAAATCTATAAATCTAGACTTCTTTGGATTATGAAACATTCACAATAATCTTTATTTCTTACAATTTCTCATTCTATCATATCCCAAACCTTCCTCCTCCACCTCCTTCCATCATTACTTTTATAGCTTTTTTTAATCCCATGTCTAGTGTGTCCTGAGCAGTTTGCAGGATGTATGTATATCCCTTACTCCAACAGCCTCCTACTCTTTCATTACATATCTGAGTGAGCTTGGGTGCAGGGCTGGACTATGCCAGCAAAAACATGTGGCTTTGGTTCAGATGTTCTACCTAGATGAGCTGTAGTCTCAGCGGTTTGGGGGGGGGGGGGGGGGGGGGGGGGGTTAGGAGGAGGCGCGGTGAACGCGCTCTAAACGATAGGTTTAATTTAATGCCAGTTTGAGAGGCTTAAGTTATTTCAGGCCTCCGTGCACCAGTTCTTCATCGGGAGAGAAAACTGCCAGTTCACTCCTTTAAAAAACATTACTGGCACTTCCCAATTATTTGTAGACTGATGCAATTACCATAAAATATGTATCGAACATGGATGAGTGGAGGGAGGCTAAATCCCAGCAGAATCACAGAGGCATACTGTATATGTGGGCTGCTCGGCATCCCGGGTCTCGGCTTGTGTGTCTCTTTCGGTTTTACCACAGGAGGGCCGAAGCAATGTGGCCTCCTCGATCGAAACGGACAAAGCCATATCCGATTACCATTAATATTGTCTTTTCCAATCTTCCTTCACACCCCCCTCCATTTCGCTTCTTCGCTCTCTTTCTCTGAGGACAGGGATTTTTCCTCTTTTCTCAGTTTAAACAGAGTGACAATGCCACCAGTCACGCAGGACAGAACAGTATGTGGCAGGACAGGCAGCTGGTGAAGCCATTTCAAGATGACAAACGCCACCAATATGTCAAACATTAACAGCTCGATTTTACTTGACACCCGAAGGACACTCCGTGCCCTTAACGTTTCACACGCACAACTGACGCAGTTAGGTCTTATTTTGTTTGGTAGGACTAAAGTTAATAATTGAATTCAGTGTGACAGACAACAAAATGTTGAAAACAATCAGCTGATTAAAACTTCAGTTTTTGATGGCTAAATGTTAAGAAACATGATGTGCCACTTATAAACCGCATCTATAAGATATGAGAACACAGTTTGGAATAACCATTGTGCTATTATGCACATAAACACATGTAAATATCCATCAAAATAAATATTAACAGAATACAATCCTTGTTTCTTTTAGGCTAAAGGTCTTTGCACACAGAGTCTGAAATTTTCGTCCGAAATTTTCTCAAGTAAAAAAATAAATATGACTTCACGTTGTGTCAATCACGTTTACACACTGCCTCCGAAACTTTCGTCCGTCATAAAAGAATTCAGATCAGGTTCGATTTTCTGTGTTTTCTCATCCGTAGTAAGCTTTTGAAAGGAAAGGATGATGAATACGAATAAAACTTTCGGACTAAGTGTGCAATGAGCTTAACTCTCTTCATTCACTCAAATGGAAATGCAATAACTAACATGACTCACACAATTTTCATATTAATCTTTTTGTTTTTGTTTTTTCTCCTAACATTCATAGATTTCATAAATACTTAAAAACTAAACTAAACAATGTGTACATACAGTATATACACTACTGTTAAAAAATTTGGGGTTGGTACAACTTTTCCATGAAAGAAGTCTCTAATGCTCACCAAGGGTGCATTTATTTGATCAAAAATATAGTAAAATAGCAAGAATATTACAATTCAAATAAACTGTTTTCAATTCTAATATATTTTTAATTCGTAATACATTCCTGTGATGGCAAAGCTGAATTTGTCATTATTTATTCAGTGTCACATGATCCTTTAGAAATCCATCTAAAACGCTGATTTGGTGTTCAAAATGTTTCTTCTTATCATTAATGTTGAAAACAGTTGTGCTGCTTAACTATGATACTTTTTTTTTTTTGGATGAGAAAGTTTAAATAAAGTGCTATATGACATGATGTTTTATGTACATCATTCTGGCAGAAAAAAAGAACCTGCAAAAACACACGCTGTAACACGATAACATTTCTAGTGTGTGCACATGCTTCATTTGAGTGTGATGTGGTTAAATGTATTTGTACTTTTTGCAATGATGTCTAAAATTTGTGACGTGAAGTGTTTTCTGTTTGAGAGCTTGGATATGTGTGGGCCAACCTCACTGCGTATGTGTACATTACGATTTGTGTTATTTTTGTGGCTAAGCCACTGTCATATGCAGTCACCCGGCATCATACTCAGTGGGAAAGAAAACTGAACAATATCCAAAGCGAGCGGCAGATGAGAATCTTTGTCTCTTCCTGGAGAACATGTGGTGTAACCCCCCTAAAACACACACACTCACACCACCACCTCTCACTCTCAATTATTTGGCTGCTGTCAAAACAAATCAATCAAATTACCACAGCAAGTCTGTGTGCAGGTGCTGCTAGTGCATTGCTAGTCACATTAGCTTTGAAATGTATGAGGGCGCCAGCAATTTTATCACTCTTCTTTATTTAATACGACTCTCTCCCTATGAATCGTCTTACAACTGCCTCAAACTTGAAACATTAAAGGACAATGTGGAAGGCATGCTGGGAATACAGTACTTTAAGTTGAACCAAGAGGTAGCGAGAGAAAGAAATGTAAATTTTTATAATAAAGGGTTTAAAACAAGTTAAGCACCATGGACAGCATCAGTTGCATGCTGTTGATTACCACAGACAATCATTTTGACTTCAGATTGAAGAATGTTTACAGCAATGCACTTATAATGGGGCAGAACATTCAAGATCTAAAAGCAAAAATGTGCAGCTCAAATTTTTGTAAAAAATTTGAAGATGAACTTGCTACGCTATGGATCTATCGGTCTCTGTATAAACATTACACTAATGTATGTTTGAGGTCTATATGTTTTTTATAGAAATTAAGACTTTAATTAAGAAAGGATGTATTAAATTGATGAAAAGTGACAGAAAAGATTTTTATAATGTTAGAAAAGATTTCAGTTTCAACTAAATACTGTTAAACTTTCTATTCATCAAAGACCCTGAATAGAATGCATGTTAAAGAGTGATACAAATAATAATAAATGTTTCTTGAACAGCAAATCAGCATATTAGAGGGATTTCTGAAGGATAATGAGCAGTTAATGGCTGCTGAAAAATCAGCTTTGCCATCACAGAAATACATTTTAAAATATATTAAAACAGGAAACATAATTTTAGATTGCAATATTTCACAACTTTTCATGAAATAAATATAGCCTTGGTGATCATAAACAAAAAATAAAAACGTTACAAATTTTACCAACCCTTTGTAATTAATAATTTTGAAGCCTAATTCTTTCTTTGTTTTCATTTCTATCTACATAATACCCCTGAAGTTCAGCACCACGGACAGTTCACTCACCCAGTTAATGGAGCTACTGTCTTCAAGTGTCCTCAATGGTCATAAAACAACCATTTTTGAAATGTTAACAAATATACATGTTGCACAAAAGGTTTTAAAAATGTAATTTAATTGAATTAATTCAATTGAATTGAATTTCTCTAGTTGAAGCAAAGTTTTTATCATCTTGTCAGAGTTGTCAACCCACATTCTCTAGAGAGGTATCATTTGCTGTAGCAGATAACTTTCCTTTAGCAAGTATTGACTCGACATCTAAACAAAAGACTTCAAATTAACTTTCACCTGCAGTATTTTGTTTTTTTAAATACAAGAAGAGTAACAGTTCTTGTTACTTTAGTTACAAACATATCGCAAGCAAATTATGAGCTTTCTATTGTCTTTTTCCCGTGTGCAACTTTATCACCCTTAAGGCTTCGAGTTTCCCTTTGACTTGGCTACTTTTAGCTAAACTAAGTGAGTTAGCAGCTTCAAGTTTCCCATCTGTGTCAGTACTCAGTCTAAAGCGATGCCCCGGTCTGACAGGAGAGGGATTCCTGTGAGACTACAACTGCTCTTTCATTGAGACAGAGGAGCAGTGTTGTGATTAGAGCCAACATGGTTCCTCATTAGCCTACGAGCGCGGAGCGACTCAGGCAATTACTCCTCATCCCTGAGTGCCGTTTTATGTTTCCTGCAAAGGGAACGCGCACTCTCGCGCACTATTCCTTCCCCCGTACACGCTACGCTGCAGGTTCTGATGTGCTCCGATCAGGCAGCTTACAATATGAATATGAAAGAGGCCGAGTATACATTTGTTCTGCATTAACTCAAAGTAGGCTGACAATGTAGCACTGATCTTTCATTTGCCTTACATCTCTTTAGGGAAAATATGGCGTATTAAAAGGATGTTTCCAAAAAGCCTTATCATAGGTCATGAAAAGATAGTTATTTCATGATCTGAGGGTTACCCTTATGTTTTTTGCGAGAGGCCTGTTTTGAGGCTTTCTGAGCTGATGAGCAACAACGTAGATGTTATTTTCGTTCTGCAGCTTATTGAAAGATGCTTTGATGTAAGGAGAAGCAGATTCTGTCATTTGGTTTGTTATGAGATAGAATATGGTAGGAATGTACAACAGAGGGATTTGTAATTTTCAAAGCAGCGAAATCATATCATTAAGTCTCATATCAAGTCAAATGAAATCAAACAATGTTATTTGTGGCTTAAAGAAATGTCACAGTGTCAAGCAAACACCCTTTCATATCGCTATGTTTTTTGAAACACCACCTTACCTCATATATATTCACATTATAATTTACAATCCAATCTTTTACCTAAATATACAACATTTCTAAATATATATATATATATGATTAATTCCACTCCTAACACCATGTTTACAGTCTGATGGACAAACAAACATGATGCTGATTCTTATTCTATTCAAGTTACAGCTGGAATCGTACACATAGTATTCAAGAGGGAATTTACTTTCTTTGCTTGACATGTCCAGACATTAATCTTCCTGACAAAATAACAAGCTACAGCGGCGCCAGGGTTTAAAATGAGCGTGGAGTAACGCAAGCGCAGGCTTTTATTTAGACGACCGTGCCGAACTTCATGAAGCTGCCCCATCGCTGTGACGCCCATTCATCAGTGCAGAGATGCACACGCACACGCACCACTGAGCCTTCTGCTCGGCACACTCACGTGGACGGTCTCAGCGAGGCAGATGACTCCTAATTTGGAAAAGGTGAGCTATTATGTTATAAAGGGCTCTAGCAGCAATACAAGTACTTTTGTCTTAAAAGTGATGTAATTCTTTTTCACATTAAAGGGTTGGTTCACCCAAAAATGGCATTGTTTACTCTCATGTCGTTCAAAAGCTGTATGACTTCTGCAGAACACACACAAAAAAGATGACTTCCATTGTTTAGACCAAAAAATATGAGACATTTTTCAAAATCTCTTCTTTTATGCACTTAAATCACACAGGTTTTGAACTACAATACATGAGATTGTGCTGGAATATATATTTGGCAACTATTAAATAAACTATTCATATGTTAATACCAATAAAAATTGGGCAGGCCTATATGTTTGCCTGACCAATGGCAGACTGGAGGAGTGTTCAAAAAGTCAATATGTTTCCAACACCGTCTGATGACATTATTGGCAGAGAAATGAGATCTTATTCAGAACATATTCCATTTTTGTTTTTTTAATACAGTAACAAATGCCTCTAATGAGTTATTTTTAATGACTTGAAAGCATACAGCACAACTAGTTGACACTTTTATACATTTATGCATTTGGCAGACATTTTATCAGTTCTTGCTTTCCTTATATATATATATATAATTATAATTATATGTGACCCTGGACCACAAAACCAGTCTTAAGTCGCTGGGGTATATTTGTAGGAAAAGCCAAAAATGCATTGTATGGGTCAAAATTATAACTTTTTCTTTTATGCCAAAAATCATTAGGACATTAAGTAAAGATTGTGTTCCATGAAGATATTTTGTAAATTTCCTACCATAAATACATAAAAACTTAATTTTTGATTAGTAATATGCATTGCTAAGAACTTCATTTGGACAACTTTAAAGGCAATCTTCTCAATATTTCGATTTTTTTTGCACCCTCAGATTCCAGATTTTCAAATAGTTGTATCTCAGCCAAATATATTCCTATCATAACAAACCATACATCAATGGAAAGTTTATTTATTCAGCTTTCAGATGATGTATAACTCTCAATATCAAACAATTGACCCTTATGACTGGTTTTGTGGTCCAGGGTCACATATATTATTATTATTGTACGAATATCAATAAATGCTTTAGAACTATTTTACATTGTTAGTTCATCTTAACTCAGGTAGTTAATTAATGTTGACTAATAGAACCTTATGTTACTATTCTTTGCAACTGCCATCCATATTCAGGAATATACAACTGCATGTATAGTCATCAGGACTCAATTGTCTCAACAGTGCACAAATAATTGGTATCTTGCTCTGATAGTGGGTTAAAGGGTGTAACAGAATAACACAATGCATTCACAAGACTATGACATAATAAATGACTTTTTGTTTTGTTTTTTAACTTGAAGTATTTTAATTGAATTCTCGCCCTGACACAATAATCTTATTTGTTCCTCATTAGTGTGACTTCTCTATTAAAACTTATGAAAGTGATCCGTCGCCTTCACTTTCCTTGAACAGAGAAGTGTTTGATCTGGAGTTAATTAGAGCATACTACACGAGCACACTGATCTATGTGTCTTTTTTGGTGCTTGAGGTGGAGATCTCTGTAGGTTGTGATTAATCAGGCCTGTGGGGCTGAGCTCACTGCTCAACTAAGACTGTCTGGCAGAAATGCTTTTCCAGCAGTTCTCCATCAATGGGGGGATGATGGGATAGGATTGGGGGGATTGTGGGAGTGTGACTGGCTGTAGGGAGAGCAGACACAGTCAAATAATTTAATGTCACATGGCACCATGACACTACACCCTTAGAGAATCCCGCAGGTTCTGAGTCTAAAACTGAGAGGCCTAGTCAGAATAAGTCACACTAGTTTATCACTGGGTATTTTTTTTTTTTTAGGACGAGCACTTTTCTGTTTGTATTTGCACCAGAGATAAACACAATGTCAATGTTCACAATTTGAGGGCAAGAAGGACATAAAAGGACAGTTTACCCAAAAATGAACTCACTGTCATGTCGTTCCAAACCCGTATTAGTTTAAAAGAAGATAATATGAAGAATGCTGAGATCCAAACAACATTGGACCCTAATGACTTTAACTGCATGGTGGTTAAAAAAAAAAAAAAAAAAAAAAAAAAAAACGCTGAAACTTTTTTCAAAATGTTTCACCAAAGAAGTTTGGAACAACATGAATCATTTGTTTTTTTAATTATTAATTTAAAAGCTCAAGACAGCGTGGTTGAAAAGTCATTTTATTTTATTGTATTTCACTTTTTTATGTTAACGACAAATTGACAATGTCAGAATCTCCAAGAATTTGGTTGGTCCTCCTTTTGTGCAAAATTATAAATATTCAATTTTAGTAAACAATAGTTTTATGAATATTATTTTATGTCATTGCATTTTTTGTTTTCATTTTTTTGTTATATATTATAGCAATGCAACATGACAAAATAAAAAAGTAAAAATATATATTTTCAATAAAACATACTAAAATACTAATGCCAAGTTTAAATTAGATTCGTAATCCAAGATTTTCAATATAAAGACTTTAAAAAACAATATCAGACAAAACAAAACTGTTGCTGGACAAGCATAAAAGTAAATGCCCAGCTAAACCCCTAAAAGTTTAAAACAGACAGTAATGGAGCATTCAAATTTACTTCAGCATGGAACGCTTAGGGTCCATTTTAGAGAGTCTTCAAAATGCGAGGCCGGCCCCACAGGCACATTATCATGACTGAGGGAATTCTGGGAATTTTTAGATATTTATTTAGCCCATGTGAGTTTTTATTAAAAGCCTAGACATGCTTTGACGCGTGTTGTTATTTATGCATGTTTGTGTCCCTTAGAGACTTCTTCTCCATCCCACTATTTTAGCCATCCATCCATCCATCTCTTCAGGACAACCTGTTTCCTGCCGTGCATTATTTTAATCTTCGGCCTCCTCAGACGAAAAAGGAAAACGTGCTATTTTACATGCACTCAAATTTATAACCTATCATTTTTTAGTCAGGCATTAGAGAAGGCACCTCATCTAAGATTTATGACTGACGGTTTCCCCCTTCCACCCCTCAATCTAATGGTATAAAAGAGACAATGTTTTAAACATTAAAATGAAAACCATTTACAACTATGATCAAAAGAGAACATTCGTGCATTAAAGTTTAAAAGGCGAGGAGAAGTATGGCTGCGTGGACGGAAGGAAAGAGGAGGGGGAGAGATAGAGGTAAAGAGGAGAAGACACAAGCATGCTAGTGAATACTCCTACTGAAATAAGAAAGAGCCTTAAAGTGCTTTTGCGCTTCGTTGCAAAACGCTGACCTGTAATGAATGTGAACTACTTTCCCCTCCTATATCGCTCTGATCCTTCCTGAGCACTTTCTTAAACGCATGCTGTGCAAATGGGGTGATGCCACCATTTTCATGAGTCCCAAAAACACAACAAACTTAAAGACTGAATGTTGTAGAATAAAGTATGCTTTCAGGATATCTCCTTGGTGAATTTCACTTTACAGGTTCTGATGGTGCTTTGAATATCTGCCAGATATTATTAATAAGAACTGCTCTAGTCCAAAGATTCTTTTTAATATTATTAATGCAACTCTCAATCCTTCGGCCGGTCTAGCTCCTGGGGTTTCTTCTCCATCATGTGAAGAATTTTTATTATTTTTTGATAGGAAAATTAGGGATCTCCGGCTGGGAATTACTCCCTCTTTTTCTAGTCCAGCAAACCCCTCTACCTCTACTACTTTTTTTAGTCAGTTTGAACTGGTCTCACGTTCAGATTTGCTGGAAATAGTTGAGCAGCTTAAACCTTCGGGCTCGTCTTTGGATATAATTCCCCCCTTCTTATTTAAGCAAATTTTTACTGATGTTGCCCCGTATCTCTTGCTTATAATTAATCGTAGTTTAGAATCTGGTATTATGCCTGATTGCTTAAAGCATGCAGTAGTTTATCCATTGCTCAGAAAACAGAATCTGGACCCATCGGTTTTAATGGTTTTATCTCTAATTTGCCTTTTATTTCCAAGATTCTGGAAAAAAATTTGTTTTTACAGCTACAAAGTTTTTTAGTTGATAACTTAATGGTTGAAACATTTCAGTCTGGCTTTCGTTAATGCCATTCCACTGAGACTGCGCTATTGAAGGTTCTTAATGATATTTTAATATCATGTGATTCTGGGGATTTTGCAGTTCTCGTGCTCTTAGATTTGACGGCCGCTTTCGATACAGTTGACCATGCTATCCTCATTAATCGATTAGAACATTGCATTGGTTTAAGAGGTATAGCTCTAGATTGGTTTAAATCATATTTTGCAAATAGGAGTTTTTCAGTCAAGATGGGTGAAGACTACTCGAGAAATGCTTCCTTGCCTTGTGGGGTTCCCCAGGGTTCCATTCTGGCTCCTTTGCTTTTTTCTCTTTATATGCTCCCTCTTGGCTCGATTTTTAGAAAACATGGATTATCATTTCACTGCTATGCGGATGACACTCAGGTTTATCTGCCTGTTAAACGGAACTCAGTGGGGTTTGAGTCTCTTATGGCATGTTTGGCGGATGTGAAGGCTTGGCTTTCATTACATTTTTTAATTTTTAATGAAAAGAAAACTGAAATAATTGTTTTTAGCCCCTCTGAATCTTTAAACATCCCAAAATTGGATCTGGGTGAGATGTCTCCATTTGTGAAATCATGGGTAAAAAACCTGGGATTCATTTTTGATGATGGCTTAAAATTTGACCGTCAAATAAATTCAATAGTCAAAGCGTGCTTTTTTCAGCTGCGCTCACTTTCTAAAGTAAAGTCTTTTCTTTCTTTGAAAGATTTTGAAAAAGTAATTCACACTTTTATTTTATCTATAGGCTGGACTACTGTAACTCACTTTATTTTGGAATTAGCCAGACAGCTATATCCCGCCTGCAGCTTGTTCAAAACGCTGCGGCTCGACTCTTGAGTGGGGTCAAGAAGAGGGAGCATATTACTCCTATTTTACGCTCATTACATTGGTTGCCGGTTTGTTTTAGAGTGGATTTTAAAGTTTTGCTCCTCGTTTATAAATCTCGAAATGGTTTGGCTCCTACCTATCTTTGTGAGTTATTGACTGAATATCAACCCATTAGATCCCTTCGGTCTTCCAACCAGGATCTATTGTTTACACCTAGATCGAGGCTTAAGTGCAGGGGAGATCGTGCTTTTTGTATTGCTGGCCCCAGGCGTTGGAACGCCTTGCCACTCTCAATTAGACAAGCTTCTTCTGTTAATATTTTCAAGTCCAGGCTAAAGACATATTTATTTTCTAAAGCGTATGGCTGATGGCATAGTTAAATGATGTCATAATTTTACTGTTTGTTCATTGATTTATATGTTTTTAAAGTCTTACTGGAAAGCACATTGGTCGACAGAAGTCGAAATTAATCGTGCTATATAAATAAATTGTCATTGTCATTGAACACATTTATATAACAACTTCTTTATTATGAGCATTAATTTAGTTTTAATTTTAGTTTGAGCACTGATTTAGTTTTAGCATTATTTCATATAGATTTCATTTTTAAAAAACAATGATAATAATGTGTACATATTGTACAGTATGATTCAAACTTTGATACATAAGATGCAAACTTTGGCCAAGTTATAGTGAAGAGACCACAGACAAGACCATATTAATATTATTTATATAATTCTCAAAAACAAATTATAAAAAGGGTGACCATACATCCTCTATTTTCCTGGACATGCACTGGCTGGGGTTTCTAAATTTCCTATAATGTCCAAGTTTTGGCTTTGTTTTCGTGCTCTCAAAAAAGCCTTTTTTGCAAATTGCTTTGATGAGAAGTCAGAATTAAAGTAAAAAGACCATAACCTAGACAAGTAAACATTCTTAATATATATTGCTGATCTTTTGATGGCAAAAAAAAACAACTAATAAATAAATAAATAGTGTAAATTAAAATTTACATTCTCTAAAATTATTATTTTTAAATTGATACTGACACAAAGCACTGAAAATTTTGTTGTAAATTATACAAAGATTACTGAAGTATGTTTTACAAGAAAATACTATTTCAGTTTGATTTTTGCTTCAAAGTTTGTTAAAATTGTTTCTACACCCATTGTTTTTTCACTGGATCAATATGGACTCATACCTTGCAGATTCTGTAGGGGGAGTGTCATGATGCCACCAGCAGCAGCGGCTGCCACCAGGCTCTGTATGTTGGCAGCAGTGGGCAGAGACAGAACCAGGCCCTGCTGCCCACCGAGATGCCCGCCAGCGTTAAAGGGAATCAGAATGGGCTGGTTGAGACCTGGAGCTCCACCGGACATCACTCCACTAACCGCAGATGCCAGCTGCTGAGCAGCCAACAGAGACTGAAAGAGAGAACAAACAGGAAGTTTTTTAAGTATGATGCAAAGCATGACAGTGGTGTTCTTTTTTTATAATTTTATGTTTTATTTAAAATTATTTTCTATATTTATATGTATATAATGAATCTTTATCTTCCAGTTTGAATTGCAAATAAAATCTTTAAAATCTTCAAATTTAACACAAAATATGGGTCTGACAAATCAAATGCTTTTCCTGCAGGAGACCAGAGAAATGTTCTTTTCAGCTCACCCAAGCACTGTTTTACACCTCTATACTGTACAAAAAGCCTGTCTGTGATTCAGCTTACAGCCACCACACAGCCTGCTCCTTCCTACGAACCAGCAATTTCTCACTCTCTCTCTCACTTATAAACACAGGCTACGTTATCATCACCCCCATTAGCATTTGTCGCTGCTTCTTTGGCTTAATTTTGTGTTTCTTCAATGATGACTTTGTACACTGTCAATAGTGTGAAGCAGTGTCTCTAGCTCTTTAGTTGTATAGAAAATACTCAAGAGCAACATGAGTTTGAGGTTGGTTGGGGCCTTTAATGTGAAGCAGAATAAAACATTCCTGGTTGAAGCAGTTTCATAATTTCTGGCAT
The DNA here is from genome assembly GCF_936440315.1 of Barbus barbus. Lineage (NCBI taxonomy): Eukaryota > Metazoa > Chordata > Actinopteri > Cypriniformes > Cyprinidae > Barbus > Barbus barbus. Next base: position 9,782,804 of record NC_136724.1, read on the forward strand.
GCTGCACTGTTCCTAATTTATGAATGGAGAGGGGAAAAAAAAATACATGGAATTACATGGAATAGAATGACAAAATATATAAAGTGCAATTATTCAAGCAGTATTTTTTTCAGAATGTGAGGTTCTAGAGAAAACTTGTAAGTGGTTCCCTGATGCATTTGATTTCTGTATGATAAGACTCACTGCTTTAACATTTCATTTACAACAAACATTTGGAATCAAATGATAATCAGCATAAAATAACACTATTAAATATTCTTTCTCCATCTAAATGGAAAAACCAACAGACAAAAGGAATTTGTCAAAAAGACCAAAACCCTTCTTATAGAACATACTGAGAGATGTCATTTGTCATTTCTTTCACTTTAAACACTGACATTAAAAGAATGCAAAAAAAAATCAATTAACCACTCAAAGGATGACAACAAAGACTCTTTTGACAAAGCTGTGTGACATATGCTTAATCTTGCTGTTTTAAGTGTGTGTGTGTGTGTGTGTGTGTGTGTGATGTCAGTTACTTGAGGCACAAAATCAAAGATTGTCTGCCAGCATCTCATCTCAATCTCAAAGTGAATGCCATTGCCTGTGTCCACATGATGCTTGAAATCTTTACTTTTTAAATAGATCCGTTAAGAAATCCATATGTTGATATATTCTTAAGTGTTTATAATATACTGTACGGTTCAAAAGTTTGGGGTGAGTATGACTTTTTAAAAATGTTTCCAAAATACGTGTCTGTGTACTATGAACGCATTTTTGGTTGAAAAATACAATAAAAATTAACATTAAATAATATAAATTATTTATTGTTACAATTTAAAATAATTATTTTCTTTGTGTTTTAAAGTGTTTTAAAATATAATTTATTATAACATATTATAACCATATTACTTGTGGAAACTGTGTTTATTTTATTCGTTGATGAATACAATGTTCGAAAGAAGAGCATTTATTTGAAATAAAATTTTTTTGCAATATTATAAGTGTCTTTACTCTCACTTTTGTCAATTTATTGCATTTTTTTCTGAATAAAAGTATTAATTCAGGCTTTGTTATAACTTTGACAAACCAATATATATACAAATATAGGACTATAACATATTTATGGCACATGTAGACAGTACTTCAATCTATAAATGAAGAATTAACTTAAGATGAACCTGTAAGACCGACATTTTACATGTTGTTTATTTCAGGACTGTAGGCAATCGTTCATTTAAAAATGCAGCTACTTTAGTGTGCCTTTGTTTGAAGTCTTTAAAAGAATGAAATGTCTGGCATATTCATGCAAATCAACCAACTCCTAATGGCCCATTCTGAACTCCACTCATTGAACTGAGTAAAGGCACTTGACCTAAACAACTGAGCTGAAGAACCTCCATCAGTCTGAAGATGACTAAAATCAGATGAATAACTGAAAGCTTAAGAGAAACTTTATCAAATACAGACATGTCTATTTGGAATGGTGCAAGCTAACATGAGTACTAAAAGTTCTTCATTTAATATGAAGACATGTTTGTTCATTTTTGGCAGAAATGACTTTTACAGTAATTTAGAGACTATAAAACAAGCCCCCCAAAACTTTTAATTGTTTATTTTCATTTAATTTAGTTTTACAGTTTCTATATTTTTCAGTAATCAGTAATAAAATTAGTCATGTTTACATTTTAGCTCACAGGTCATGTGAATACCACAAAACATACATTTAGATAATATGGGGGAAAAAAGCAAAAGACTGCACCCACTGAACAGATTAATAGCTCCTTGATATAAATATTTAATTATTTTATCCAATATTAATTCATTCATTTGAACAGATTTTATTAAATTATTACATTTTAAAAAGTTAGATCACAGTAAAATTATAAGATAGTGTTTAAATTGTATTTGAAAACTTTCTGGTCATCAAACGTTAGGGGGACATGTTCATAGTTAACGCGATGTGATGTGAATCACACCTATGGTTACTGCTCAGACACCTGTGTGAACATGATGAGAACTGACATCCACAATGCATCCACAAAAACACCTATATACAAGGAATCTAACTGTGATAAAATACAACTTCAATTGACATCATTTTCATGGGCTTTTGCCAGGAAGTACAAACTACTATGCTGTGTCCAGCAGAATGTCTGTGTCAGGAATCATGGGAGGGCCATATACTCCTTGACTCAGCATGAAAACCCGTTCTTTTCTCTTTCTTTTTTCGTGTTAGATTCACTAATAGCTCACACCGTTTTCCCATCAGCCCTCTCTCTAAGCGACAAGGCAGCTGACAAACTGATCTGAACCCCAGCGTGTCTGTGAAATGGGATCCCCCAGGATCAAAACACATTTTAAAATGGCTGAACAACTCCTCACTCAAAATACCCTTGGGATGTTTAAGTCACGCTACCACCTCACTGTTCCTAAATGTCCATTTACATACACCGGTTGTCAAAGATATTGTGGCATATTTGTCATAAATGCACTAATAGTTTGCAAGACTGTTTTTGAAATATATATACACTCAAATTCAGCTGTCAAACTACTTTTTATACGGAGAAAAAGTATCTAGCTGGAATCATATTGACGGTGTCAGATGATAATGACTTCAATATGATGATAACATTGAAATATAAAATCATACAGAATGATTACTGTATTAATATACCATATTTTAAATGGTGCTTCAATACAATACCATGGAAAAACTTGGAAAAATAATCTACGAAATGCAATTATTTTTCATTATTAAATTCCAAGTTTTTAAAATTATAAAATGGCCATTTTAAAAGGTAGTTTTACTAAACAGGGCAATTCCAAAAAATGCACATTTCTGCGGGTGATTTACTGACAACGTGCAAATTAAAGAACACAGACACAACACCTCATTTACATTATCGACCCACACAATATACCAAGCGCAACGCAAAATAGTGTAGTCGCAAATAAGACATGCTTTTTTGGGTGTTAAATGATGGTGCAAATACCAGCAATTTGATGAGCGCAACGTTAGTAAATTCATTTTAATACTCCTCCCATAAATTTTGCGTCAGAAAGGAAAACTCCTACAAATGCATATTCAATAAGGTCAGGCGCAAAATTAACTGTGTCCATGCCTAATTCTTCACTGCGTGTCTTTAGTATATCCCAACAGTACAATTGTAATGCCATTTTAATGCGCTGGTGCATGCTATTCGTAAATCTGACCCCTAAAATGGTATTATGACATATTTCTGAGTTAAACTAGGTTTTAATTCAGAAAATGGGACTTGATCTTATCCATCAGGGTTAAACTGAATCATGAAATGTGGCTTAAAAAGAAAAATCATTTCAGAGGTAGAGCAAGTCAGTTTGATGAATTTTGTGCAACAAGACAAGCGTGTTAATAATCAAGCATCTAAGGAATGATTGAAAGAGACAAATCATTTAAAAAAACTAATTTTAACAGAATCAATACTGAACATATGTGTCCCCAAGACCCATAAGCAACACTCTATACCTTCTTGATCTGGCTTTTGGGATTAAATTACCCTTTTCTTTTCCTAACCCACCCCCTATCCCATTCCTCTTTCTAATAAGAAGAGCCCAGCCCAGTGGAGGAAATGCTGAAAGATTACTCGTAATCAGACTGATAGCAGTGTGCGCGAATGAAGCCAAAGGCACAGGAACGAGTCGGACCCATGTAGGGCTAACTGCCCTCTTACTGATCCAGTTCCGTAATGGCAGTGCACACAATATCCGTCTCTAGAGTGAGAATCCATCAAAACATATTGATCCAGAAACAAGGGAATTGGCCATGGCACAGGGAGAGAGCAGTGTGGCTGAAAAGTGTTTGTTTCTGTGGGACTGTCCTGACAGGGTTCATCTATTAAGGCAGAGCTCAGGGGAACGAGAAGACAAGGGCTTGGACATCGCTGCAGCATGCTGAGCTGGATATGGCAACAGACAATGATCATTCTCCATCTCTTGAAAGAGCTTGTTTATTCTACACATCCTAAAAAAGACCACAGTTGATTTTCTAAAAGTATGTAAATGTGTGTATTTGTTTTACTGGGGCATTGGTTAGGTGTCGAGTTGGATGGTATGCTCCTTAAAGTCATCAAAATTGATATTTTATTACTTTTTGAAAAAGAACAGTTCACCCCAAATCACAGTCATGTAACTCCAAACATGTAGAACTTACTTTATTCTGTATACAATTTTTCCTATAGAGTTTTCATTAATGGGAATGAGATGTTCCAGTATTTTCAAGACACTAAAGCAACATGCACCATAAGTACTATATGTTCATGTTTTTAGAAGCTGTAGATATGCACGAGAAGCTAACTAAAAGTTAAGATGTTATATATTCTATATATATATATATATATATTCTAGCGATAATTAAAAATTATAAATATTAGCCAATATATTGGCTTTTGTGGTATATATCGGTCGACCCATTCATTTCAGGTTTTGTCACACTACTTATGCCACCGTTCATCTTTCTACTTGTATATTTTTTCTCTATATTTTTATTGCTGTGTAGCATTTCAATGTTATTGTTTATGCTGTATCTTTTCTATATCTGCTCTCTTTATTAGTAGTGTTATATTTAATTTTATTACCTTAATTTTAATGTACGCCTGCACTATGCCTGTACTTTTTTCTGCACTTAAAGCCCATTACGGACTCACGTTACGGATGCGAAAACGCAGAAAATCGAACCTGATACGAATTTTTTTATGACAGACGAAAGTTTTGGAGGCAGTGTGTAAAAGTGACTGACACAACGTGAGGTTGTATTTATTTTTTAACGTGCGAAAAGTGTGCAATGACTTTAACTTTTGGATAATGTTTTTACCAAATTTTGCCAACTCACACTCAGTCTGGTTCCATTCTAGTATGCAACATTCACTTTTTATGATCCTATCAGTTATTACATGATAAAATCAAGCCCTACACTAATTTTTCACTCATAAATATGTCACATTTCAAATGTAAAATGGGTTGTGAATGGCATTTCATGTTCACGTTAATGAAATTGTGTAAGGGGAAAGATGTGCGTTCTCACCTGAGGTCCAACAGGGTACGTGGGGTGAGATTGACCCATATGACCATGTTCTGTGGGACTGCTGCTGGCATCAGACTGAACTGAACCAACTCGACCACCTGAGAGAGAGAAAGACAGAGAGAGAGCAAAAGATAGATTTATTTGTCCATTCTTAAAGAATAAAAAATCCTTTTCAATAAATTCTTCCATTTCCCCTTCCCATAACCACATACACAAACACTCAGAGACAGCATCATGCTGTGACGGCAGTGAGCCCTCAGTAGGTTGCTCTGTAACTGCTGTAGTAAAACGTTTTCCCAATAAAAGAGTCTGCACACCATGTATTCTCTGCTAAACACACATCACCACTGTTACATGCACGTCACAGCATCTCCTTAATTCAGCGACTCAAACCACACATCAGTTTACATGCCGGAGCTCTCCACTGATCTGTCAGCATACACACATTTAAACACACACAAACATGTATACAGAGCTGACATGAGATACTGCGCTTCAACACAAATACACACCTGCCCTGCACACACAGTATACACTGAACTAGAAGAGCCAGGTATAAAAAGGAAACCTTATTTCTATTGTATAAGAGTGTTTAATGCATATAAAGAGTGTTAACAAATTGCTGAGCCGCCTTTCAAAACATGCCAAACTTGCTGGAAAAAGTCACTGTTCCTTTCGAAACTTAAAAGGTAAGTGCCAATCAAGAAAAATCACTTTAATTCGACCTTGTAAAAGCAAGCAGACTGATTTTTTGATACTTTAATTTAGAAAGGATAAATTTAAATTATAAAAAGTGACAGTAAAGACTTTTACATTATAATAAAAGTTACATATTTCAAATAAATCCTTTTGAACTTTCTGTTCATCAAATAATCCTGAAGAAAAAAAAATCACGAATAAAAGAATAAAGTATATGTACTTTAATGTATCAAAATAGAAAACATTTTAATTGCACATAAATAATAGTACATTATGTCACATATTAGTAATATGTGACCCTGGACCACAGTCAATTTTTCTAAATTTAAATTTATGCATCATCTGAAAGCTGAATAAATAATCTTTCCATTGATGTATGGTTTGTTATTATAGGACAATATTTTAGATTCTCAAAATATTGAGAAAATCGCCTTTAAAGTTGTCCAAATAAAGTTCTTAGCAATGCATAATACTAATCAAAAATGAAGTTTTTATATATTTATGGCAAGAAATTTACAAAATGGAACATGATCTTTACTTAATATCCTAATGATTTTTGGCATAAAAGAAAAATCTATAATTTTGACGCAAACAATGTATTTTTGGCTATTGCTAGAAATATACCCCAATGACTTAAGACTGATTTTGTGGTCCAGGGTCACATATATGCAGTGCCCTCCATAAGTATTGGAACAGCAAAGACAAAATTGCTCTGTTGGCTGTGGAGTCAAGACATTTGCAAATATGATTAAAACATGAATATGAGACAAAACTACAGAATGTCACATTTTATTATTAGCCGTTCCAACACATACATGTTTTACCAAATAAAAAGAACAGCACTTTTAGAGTTCATCCCACTCATTGATGTGAGCATAAGTATTGGGACAGTTGAACATAAGGCAGATATAAAAGATTAAAAGCTATTATTTAGTTGCAGATCCCTTGCGCACAATCACAGCAGTGAGTCTGTGACCCATAGACATCATCAGACTCTTGGTCTCATCCTTTCAAATACTTTTCTCAGCCTTTAATGCAGCCAATTCCAATTGTTGCTTGTTTTGGGGAGTTTCTGCCATTTCTTCCATTTCTTTGCCCTTATAAATTCCTTGACTGAACTGGCAGGGTGTTTTGGGTCATTGTCCTGATGCAATATGAAGCACTTCCCAATGAATCTGGTGGCATTTTCTTGAATATTAGTAGGCAAGATGATTTTGTACTCTTCCAAATTCATTCTGCTACTGTCATCATATATTAAGTCATCAGTAAAGTTGAGAGGGCCTGTTCCAGAGGCAGCCATGCATGCCCATGCCATGACACCACCTCCACCATGCTTTACAGATCAGGCTGTATGCTTGGGATCAGTGCAGTTCCCTTTTTTTCTCCACATTTTTGCTTTCCCATCACTTAGATAACGGTTCATCTTTGTCTCATCGGTCCAAAACACAATTTCAAAACTCTTCTGGCTCACCCTTGTGCGTTTTTGCAAACTCTAATCTTGCCTTTCTATTTTTGGTGCTGGTCAGACGTTTGCATCTTGCTGTGTAGCATCTGTAATTCTGTGTCAAAGTCTCCTGAGGACAGTAGATTGTCAGAGCATCACCCCAGCTTTCTGGAAGTTGTTGGTGATTTTACAGACACGTCTGTTAGGGTTCATTTTCACAGCTTTTATGATTTGTATGTCATCAACTACTGTTGTTTTCTCAGCCGATCAGGTAGTTGTTGGTTGCTGGTGTTCCCTGTCGATACTTCACTCGTACTGTGTCGCTAGACGCTACGGGGAAAAACTCCTTTTTCTCCGAGGACTGAAGACTTTTTCAATCATGCAGTGTGACTGCACGGCCATTGGTTCTTGCAGTAATAAAAAACCAACCAGTGGCTCGTCAGTGGTACTGCACGAGCCTATGGCGGCAAAGCCCGCCAGAGCCCGCCAAAAGGGGCAGGGTCATCTGGCTATATAAGCAGGCGCTTCACCATAGGAAAACAGATAAATTCTCCTTCAGCGACGACTTCGCTGATCCAGGACTCCAGACGCTCGCCGTTGAAACGCCTTGCTGCGGATTGGAAGGCTGCCTTTTTTCTTGCTCTTCGCTGATCCAGCCCGCTTCGTCGAGCTGCTTCAGCGATCAAAGCAGACGCCAGCTTGTCCCCTGCTGCCATCCGGCGAGCCTTCAAGAAGAGCAAATTTCTTCTAAAAGAGCAATCGTGGCGTTGTTGCAAATGCCGCGCCGTCAGTGCGTCTCGTGCAGACTTTCTCTGCACGATGCCGACGGCCACTCAGGGTGTGTTTCCTGCTTGGGTAAATCCCACGCAGAAGCCGCTCTGAGCGAGATGGAATTTTCATATTGCATGAACATGAGTCTCGTGACTCTGCGCGCTCGGATCGCTTTCTTTTCAGAGAGCGACTCCGCCCCTCGCGCCCTCCCGTTTTCTTCCCCCCAGGGACCTGTGGGAAAAAAATGGCGGGGTAAAGGGCTTAAGCGCTCAGCGGCGAGCGAGCTCACGCCGGCTCAGGCCCCACGTGCCTCGCCCCCGCTATGCAGAGAGGATTCACCCGTCCTCTTCGAGCACGCGTATCAGCATCCCTCGGTTGGTGCAAGTGACGTGATCCCGTTCGGTGCTGTTGAGGACGAGCTATTAGATGACAGCGTGTCTCTAATAGCGTCGGACGCAGAGGATATATCGGGCTCTACCATCGACCCCGCCCCCTCCTCATCTGCCGAACCCAGCGAAGCAAAGCCAGGGATGGATGCAGAGCTCTTCCGCATCATCTCTAAGGCCGTTGACGAGCTGGGTTTGGAGTGGTCTACGCCGGAGGAGCCCACTCGTAGTCGTCTGGACGAATGGTTCCTGCTGGGGCGCCGCACGGCCCCTCTTAAGCGAACTTCTCTGTTTTTTCCGGAGGTCCACGACGAACTTACGAAGTCATGGCGTGCTCTGTATTCGGCCCGACTCCGCTCTAACTCTTCTTCTGCTCTCTCCTCAGTGGACGGCACCGAAGAGAAGGGCTACGAGAGGTTACACCCTCTTGACGAAGCTGTGGCTGCGCACCTTTGCCCACCCTCCGCCATCGGATGGAAAGCAAAGGCTGCTCATCCCTCCAAGCCTTGCAGGACGCCTTCCGCCCTCGCCGGACGAGCATACTCCTCCGCCGGGCAGGCCGCCTCAGCGCTTCACTCCATGGCTGTGCTCCAGGTCTTTCAAGCCAAACTCCTCCGGACCATGGACGAGTTCGGGCCTGATCTTGCAGTTTTCAAGGAACTGCGCAGCGCCACCAACCTGGCTTTAAGAGCTACCAAAGCTACAGCGCATTCCATTGGGAGGTCAATGGCCAAATTAGTGGTGTTGGAACGCCACTTATGGCTAAACCTCACTGAAATTAAGGAGGCTGACAAGGTCCCCTTCCTCGACGCACCGGTCTCCCCTGCGGGGCTCTTTGGACTTGCCGTCGAGGGCTTTGCGGAGCGATTCACCGCGGCTCAGAAGTCGTCCCAGGCTATGCGACACTTCCTGCCTAAACGGTCCAGCTCTGCAACAGCCGCCAGTTGCCCCAAGCCTGCTCCAGCGCAACAGCCAGCTAAACCTGCGCCGTCGCCCGCTCAGCCTACAAAGAAGCCTGAGCCTCGGCAGCGCTCCCGCTCGGCCAAACGCTACCCCAATCCAAAACGACAAGCTGACCTTGGACCCTGCGCCTCCGGCATCATCCTGATCCGATAGGAAAGAAGAGGAGAGGGCAAGGTCTCTCAGAGGCTGGACTAACCCCAAAACGCCCTCTGTTATGCCTTCAAGAACCCCGTTCAGTTCTGGGTGCCAAGGCAAAACTGTTTTTTTCAAAACCTGTTGTGAATCACAGGCCCTTTCCAAAAGTGCCTCCACATACAGCCGCTGTTATAGCGAGAAAAATAAAAAACAAACATTTTCAAAAAGAGAGCAAATTTCCTCTTCCAATTACGAGTGTGTCGAGTTCCCACAAGGCGACTCACCACCCGAACTAATCCAACCCCTTGCCACACGGGCCGAGGCCTGGCGAGCCATCCCCGGAGTGTCACAGTGGGTTCCGGGAATTATAGAAGGAGGTTATACACTTAAATTCGCTCGAAGAGCCCCGCGGTACAGCGGCAGGGTCTCCACCTTAGTGCGGAGCAGCAACGCTCACGTTCTGCGAGCGTTGGGCAGACGGAACAATACCTTGTCTGCTTTGGGGGCCGCACCAAGGGGTCTCTGTTCACAAAGCACAGAATATCTCGAAGGTTAGTTGACGCTATCGCACTAGCATGGGGAAGTCGTGGCCTAATGGTTAGAGAGTTGGACTCGTGATCCAAAGGTTGCGGGTTCGAGTCTCCGGCCGGCAGGAATTGTAGGTGGGGGGAGTGAATGTCCAGCGCTCTCTCCACCCTCAATACCACGACTGAGGTGCCCTTGAGCAAGGCACCGAACCCCCAACTGCTCCCCGGGCGCTGCAGCATAAAATGGCTGCCCACTGCTCCGGGTGTATGTTCACGGTGTGTGTGTGTGTTCACTGCTGTGTGTGTGCACGCGTGATGGGTTAAATGCAGAGCACGAATTCCGAGTATGGGTCACCATACTTGGCTGAATGTCACTTCACTTCACTTCACTTCACTTCACTTCACTTCACTTCACTTCACTTCACTCCCTGGGCCTCCAGAGCCCCATTGGAGTGAGAGCCCATTCCACTAGAGGCGTGGCCTCTTCTTGGGCATGGTCTAGCGGTGTGTCCATGGCAGACATTTGTGCGGCGGCCGGCTGGGCCTCGCTGTCCACATTTGCCAGGTTCTATAACTTGAATGTCCCAGCCCTACAGGCTCGGGTTCTCTCTGCTTAAAGGGCACACACCTTGGGCGGTCCCCTCAGGCATTGCTCCACCTCCAAGCACGCTCTTGGCCCCATCCCTGGTGCTGAGGCTGTACTTATGACCGTTGAAACGATGTCTAGGCTGGACCGACCTCTAGGAGTTCGGTCCTCATGCCTCCTGCAGGACTCTTCCTGCTCATAATTGGTCCTTCTGAGCCTTATTGCTCAAGGCCAGTTTATGTTGTCGTTTCTCTTCATGGCATGGCGGGATTGTATTTGTTCCCCATAGCATCTAGCGACGCAGTACGAGTGAAGTATCGACAGGGAACATACTTGGTTACTAAAGTAACCTCGGTTCCCTTAGATACGGGAACGAGTACTGCGTACTATGCCATGCCATGCAGCTGCACAACTCAGGTTGTCGCTTCAGTCGAATTGGCCAGTTTTCCTATGGCGAAGCGCCCGCTTATATAGCCAGATGACCCCGCCCCTTTTGGCGGGCTCTGGTGGGCTTAGCCGCCATAGGCTCGTGCAGTACCATTAACGAGCCATTGGTTCGTTTTTTTTATTACTGCACGAACCAATGGCCGTGCAGTCACACTGCGTGATTGAAAAAGTCTTCAGTCCTCGGAGAAAAAGGAGTTTTTCCCCATAGCGTCTAGCGACGCAGTACTCGTTCCCATATCTAAGGGAACCGAGGTTACATTAGTAACAGTGTACGGTTTCCAAACTCTTGATTTCTCTATGCCCTTTGTTTTTGCTAGAGCTCTAATTGACTTTAGCATCCAAATTGCTTGCTTTTCTCTCAAAGTCAGCTCCCTCATCTTCATCTTGGTTTGTGTGTGTCATCATCGAATGCAAGATTCAGAATGTAGAAGTAATGCATATAACTGATACGACACATTCCCTGCTTTTAATATCTGAAGAATTAATGCAACAGGACACAGCTGATCACTTAGAAAGACCTGTGAGGCAACTGTTCCAATACTTATGCTCACATCAGATAGAGGGATGAAACTCTAAAAGTGCTGAACTTCTTAGCTGGTAAAACATCTATGTGTTGAATCACCCAATAATAAAATGTGACATTCTGTAGTTTTGTCTCATACTCATCTTTTAATCATATTTGCAAATGTCTCGACTCCACAGCCAACAGAGCAATTTTGTCTTTACTGTTCCAATACTTTTGGAGGGCACTGTATATATATATATTGGAAATATACTGTGTGTGTGTGTGAGTGTATATATATATATATATATATATATATATATATATATATATATATACACACTCACACACACACACACACACAGTATATTTCCAATGGCTTTAGAAAAAGTCATTTGTTAAGATGTTAATTTTAAACATTTATTGTTAGAAATGGAATAACTGGAATAACTAAGTTATTAATTTCTCTGATTGTGAGTTGTCAAGTTTATTGCTTATTGAGTTCATTGAGGTTTAATTAGTTTTGAGAATGGCGCACTTTTCTTTACATGCTCTGGACTATAAGTTCATCGCTGTCAAATCATATCACTTTACTTTTTTTCTAAAGACAGTATTTAATATTTTTATTTATTTGTTTACATACAAAAGCTCATAAAAATCTAGCTAGTTGATCCTCTTTAAGCGATGTAAAAGAGTTGACATTAGGCTGGCATCAGAGTTGGAAGTTCATCACTTGAATACAGCATTATTCAAATCTGTTATTGTGTATAATTAACTCATAACAGCTCATTCCATTAATAGCTATTTAACCAGTCTGAAAAGGATCAGGCAAGGTCTCAGTTGGTTAATGCTGCTTTGAAAGGCATTGCACTGCCTTTGGTTCATGGTCACGGACAGATTCTACGCAAATCCAACCTACTGCTTTTTCCGCTCATGTACAGTACTTTTCCCCCCTTTCTTTCCTTCTATCATCAACTGCATTACGAAACACTCGATAGAATAAAACATAACTAGCTTGCAGTAACTTCTGTCATTACTACATATTTAACAGGTACTGAGTCTGTTCCGCATTGTTTCCACACTTCCACACAGTTCTTGTACATTTAAAAACTAGGAACAGGAAGGCAGTGATGGCCAAAGAAAAACAAAGCAACTGATTTTAAATGGTTCTTCACACTGACAGAGGCTTCTCTGAGAATCACCATGGTAACATATCCTCATTATTCCAGAGATCACTGGAGGATAAAGACCTGTCTCCCTGGCCCTTAATCTTCCACACACACACTGATCAAACCTAATAAAAGTGTTTGTAATCAAGCTCCCCAGCACACTTATGAGGAACATCTGCTGATGGCCGCTCACCTGAGGAACGCCTAAACCCACTGTTGTTTGGTTAGCGGTCAGCCATTCTGATGTGTGTTTTTAAACACCACAAGCTTATGATTTGTAAGTTCTGGTTTCCTCCGAATGCCCACACAAACATAAATCTTGCCCGAGAGGAAAATTGAGCAGTAAAGTCAATAAGAAATGTGTCATAACTCAAAAATGAAATAATGTAGTTTAGACAGTTTCTGAGATGGTAACAGTGTTGGATAATGAGTGAGACTGAGAGTTATGACTTTAATGTTAAGCTGCATAAATAAATAATCATTCAAATAAACAATACATAAAAATGTAATTATATTAAATTAGCTACATTATTTAAAATAAATGTACATTATTTTTAAATAAAAATGCATTCATTTTTAATAAAAAACAGAAAATAATGCACTTGTTTAATAATGTCTCTATGGTTCATATTTGATTTCATGCTATACTTTCATACTACTTTATATGCACACTGTCTTAAGGAAATATGGTGTGAAAAGTCTGTGTGAAATAATAATTACAATTTAAAATAACTGTACTCTATTTTAATATATTTTAAATGATAATTTATTCCTGTGCTGGCAAAGCTCAATCTTCAACAGCCATTATTTCAGTCTTCAGTGTCACATGATCCTTCAGAAATCATTCTAATATGCCAAATTGGTGCTCAGTAAACATTTATTATTATTATTATTAGTGTTGAAAACAGATATTTCAAATAATAAATTATTATAATAATCATACCTGAATTTGGAGGTATTGCATTGTCTAGTCTGCATAATGAGCATCAAATAAGAGATTAATAAGGCAAAAAGGTGACCCAAACAAAGTTTTGTATTATCACCAGTGTTTTTGTAATTGTGGGATGATCACATATTATCACAGGGCTCTTTTGTCCCATTTTGATGTTCCAGATGAGCGACAGCACTAATGATGCTGCGACGATGCGTTCGTCTCAAACTTTGGCAAATGACAAACATCAGAGGAAAATCTCCCGTGTCAGACTCCATTATCATATGTTCACGAGGCTCAATATCAAAAATGAAAAACAAAGTCGATCCCACGTCTAATCAAAGGAGTCGCTGCACTGTATAATTTATGAGGAGCATCACAATGACAGAGCACATGACAATATCATATATAAATAATGCTTCCGTTACGCATTGATGCTTCTGGTGTAACTTGGCGAGTTGTGAATAATATATCACGTCTATAAGGAAAGCAGCAAAGCGTGGCCTATCGAACCGGCGTCTTTCATTGGTTGAGTGGGGAACGCTTGATCCCTTTGCAAATAATAGTAAAGTTAACACATTTTAGTTGAAAGGGTGGCGAAAAAGGGGGATCAATAATGAATAAATGTACAGGCCCCTCATCTCAAGGGGGTTTCACTGTGTTTTTTTCCCTTCATGCAACAAAATTAAAAAGCCGAAAGAAGAGTGACGGGTGTCTGGGGATTATCAACAGCGATTCACTCCCATTACCTAATCCCATTGTTCTTATGACCTGTTTATTAAAACAGCCAGCGCTTTAAATGGATTATCCTTTGAACGCTGAAGATACGTCTAAAGTACTGATGCACATTCAACCCGAGGAGAATTTTTCCTGGGATGCATTGCTTTCCTCAACCAAACTAAATGCCATGTACTAGCAGCCAAAGTGCTAGTACTAGTTACTGCTTGGGTTTAAAAGCCTGAGGGTGTTTCGATGAGTCCAAAAGAATAAGTACGCACGCTTCTCAAGGTTGACAGACTTGCAGCGCACGGCATCCCAAAGAAACCACTTATCAAACCGCCGAGGTCCATTATGGATACTCAGCCTCGCTCACTAATTTATAAAGGTATTGATAATTGAGCATATTTTTAAAGATTGGTCCGTCCCCCCGCACAGCAGGCAGCGGGCGCTTACGGGCCATGTTTCTCTGCGCTGGTCAGACAGTGTCTCATTTGTAATCTCCTCAGTGTGGCCCTATCTATAGTAGGTTAAACACAACAGAGACCCACACTGATAGCAAGAGGGAGAGAACCTCACCTACTGAGTCTGGATGTGCCCGCTCTGATAAAGTGGCTAAGACACCAAGAGGTCAGAGTTCAACTGCTTTTTTTATTTCTTATAAAAACTTCCTCAACACAGAGGTGAGACAAAGACCTCTGAAAGGTCTTATGATATGTTATGTGCAGCTTGATATTGTTTCAAAGGCTGGCATGTTTTTATAAAGGAACAGTGATTAGGAGTGTCGCAACTCTTAAGCTAATTGCACACTGCACAGTCGTAAATTTTCGTCCAAAGCTCACGTTGTGTCAATTAGTTTCCACACTGCCTCTGAAACTTTCATCCATCATAAAAAATTTGGATCAGGTTCGATTTTCTGCGTTTTCGAATCCATAGCAAGCAGTTTTAATGTATAGACTGCAAACAAAGACTGCCTCAGAGTAAAACATTAAAAGATAATTGTGAGATCAAATAAAAAAATTGGAAATTTTCACATTGTGACACTTTCAAAGTCGCAAGTACGGGAAACAAAGCAGCTAATTCTGACAAGCATCAGGTCTAAGCAAATACTCAAATAATAATAGCAAATAATAATATTGATCACAAATACAGTTAAAAGCAGTAATATCACTGAATATTATTACAATTTAAAATAATTGTTTTCTATTGTAATACATTTTAAATAGTAAAAGCTGGAAAAGCTGTTTTTTGTTGTTTTTTGCAGTCATTATTTCAGTCTTCAGTGTCACATGATCCTTCAGAAATCATGATAATATGCTGAGTTACTGCTCATTACTTATTGTTATCAATGTTGAAAACATACATTAATGTTGAAACTTTTTTTAGGATTCTTTGATAGTTCAACTCCAGTCTTGAGTGTCTTATCTTCTTCATATTTTTTTTATTTTCTATGTTGAAAACAGTTGTGCTGCTTAATATTTATTGTGGAAACAGTGTTATTTTTTCAGGATTCTTTGATGAAAAGAAAGCAATAGAAAAGATTAAAAAGAATTAAAAGAATATCATTTATTTGAAATAGAAATCTTTTATATTAACATTATAAATGTCTTTACTGTCAACAGTTCTTACTGACCCCAAACTTTTCAATGGTAGCATAAATATGAAAGCTATTATAAACATACCATAAAAATAAATTAATCAATTAAACATTCCATTGATCACTTAGTGGTAAATATGTATTCAGCGCGATGGGTCTGCCAGGCCCTGAACTGGCATTAACTGATCTCATGCATGTTGCATTTCAATGCCAATTGTCCCCCCTCCACCAAGGACAGCATCTGCAAAATTACCCAGACCAATGTTTTTGTTGTCATGTCGTTTAGTGCTGAATTGCTCGCAGATGGCAACACTTAATCGACACGGCTGAATTAAACAGTCATTGTCAAGGGCTCAGTTAGAGGTTGGCATTCGCCCCCGCAGACATTTATAATCAATTTTTCCTTCCATAAAAGAGCGGCTTTAGCACTTTCAAAAGGAAATACATTATGTCATAACTTCAGTGATGCCCTTTCAGGCTATTCAGAATCGACAGACCCCCAAACCTGATCTTAAACAACCCCACACGTGTGTGTCCGCTTTGTGAGCTTTCATCTATTTATCATCTCATTCACTATCATGCAGTTCATCCAATTTGAATTACAAAGAACACGGTAAGTGTGCCATTTGCTTTTGTGCCATCTAAAAGCCAAGATGAACTGAAACGGGCCATAAATGTGTTGAGTTATAACAAAATAGAGTACATGATATTATCTGAATCATCCATTGATCCAACCAATCCAACTGAAAGACATGTTTAGTGGTGTATTGATCTTTCCCATTCTGATCTAAAAAATGACTTAGATTGAAGCCACTGTAAATATAAATCATTAAGCCTGATGCAGTGACCTCTTTGAAACACATTTAACTGTATTGGCACAGAGCGTATGATTTGATTCATAATTTTGCTTAGGGCACATAACACACTTTTCATTTTTAAGTACCGCTGATGTATTGTTGACAACAGGATCAATCAAAGTTAAAGCCCATGGATGACAGTAGATTGCATTGGTGCTACAGAGAGTTTCAAGTTTAAAGCCCTGAACCGCATGACTGACAGGTCACATTTAACACAATCCTAAATCCTGTCAGTAATCAACCAATTGTGTTCGAATTGTTGGGTTATTGATTTTGTTAATATGGCAGTTGAAACCAGGGAAACAGACATAGGCAATGTTTGGAATTGAATACTAATCTAATGCTTACTGCATATTGCAAGGTAATAAATTTAAATCGTGTAAATAAGTATTATGCAATGAAATATTTCAAACAGTAGCCTTGCATGGCTTGAACTTACTGAGTGAGTGGAAGCCATGTACAGTAGGCTATATATAAAAATCAGTGATGCAATATCGGTTATAAAGACCGATATTATGTAGTTGTATCAGCCACTATATCATATTTAATTGCATATGCTCAGATCCCCTATTTTTACATTAAAATTAAATTGACCATAATATTCACTTAAAGTTAATCTTTAAAAAACAATTATTTTAATTTAATAATATATTTTTAAAAAATTTAACAGTTAAATATAATCTCACAATGAATATCAATTTCTTATACTGTGTACATTCTAACGCTTCGGAGCCTAAATTCACTTGTCTTGTAGCATTTTGAAATTTTTCATTTCTATAGATAAAATAATATCAAATTTAATTATCAGCCATTTATTGGTTATCGGCCACTTCGTGACAATAATTATTATCTTATCTGTATTGGCCATAACTGTAATTTCCAAGCATCCCTTTAAAAAAAAAAAAAAAAAAAACACACACATGGAGGATCAACTCAAGTACACTGCATTTAGGATACATTATAGTACACTAATATTACATGTATTATTTACTGCAAAAATAATGCAATTAGGTATTTAGACACATTAATTGTGATGGTGCAATTGACAGCTGACATTCGAAGAGATAATGAGATTAATTAAAGCATTGTTGTTATTTTCCAGTTGCAGGGAAATCCTAATGTGTTTCTATAAGATATAAATTGATCCGGTGTGATTAACTAGTACTAATAATTGGGTTCATGTAAAGCCATATAAATCTGTACGACACAGCTTCTTATTTTAAACCTCCCATGTGAACAAAGACTTTAAAAGATGCTAAACTCTTAATGAAACAGGAAGGTGCTCTTTCACCAAAAGATCGATAAAAGCAAGCTTTGGATTCCCAGAAGCAGAGAATTTAGTTCAGAACTGCTTTTTTATATAAAATAAAATATAAAATATACACACATTGGGATGGATCAATGTAGCTGAGAACGCTAGAGGGGGGAGAAACCAAGGTGAAGACAACAAGTAGAGAAAAGAAGAAAACAGAATTAAAGCAGGGGGCAGAGGAAAGGGCATTTATGTTATTAAAAGAGTGATAGAAACTCACAGAACCCATCTGTGAAAAAGGACGGATAAAAAAAGGCAAAGGAAAGGCCTGAAAAAAAGAAGGACAGGGTGTTGATTTTGCGTGATCTGAACATTAACACACAAACGGCCACATCTGTTGAAGAAGCCTTTCCTCTCTCTCATCCTCAGGCAATGTCAACTCGATTACCGCAGGGTTGAAAGAGACAAAGATCCATCCACATGACTCCTCATCCTTTTAGGCCCATCTGCAAAGCCAGGATCTGAGGCCAACCCTGCCTGAAGAAAATCAAACCCTTTTAGAGACGAAGACAGAAAAATGCCAGGGTCGCCATGCTTTTCACTGACGCCGAGCTCTTCCTAAATTACCTTAAGCATATTTGTGGCAAATAGGATTCTGCCTCCTGACCTCCAACATTGTCTGTCTTCGGCGAAAGGTCTCTCCTTATTTTGCTGTTTTTGTGAGACGTCTCTCTGAGTGCACCCCGGTTTCTTTTTCTATATGTGTTCTGTTCGGCTCTCATGTGGTGATTTAACAAGCGCTCTCTGACGTTTTGTGAATAAGGATATTAACAGCTATTTGCTCACAATCAGGGCAAGAAAATGAGGGACATATTTTTCATTATGTTTAACTTGCCACAAATCCTTCACGCTGTAAAGCTGTAAAAGTCTTTGTACTTGGAAGTAAAAGCGTATTCATCTCAAGTACAGTCTGTATTCTTAAAGCATGTTCGCCTTTCTCTATAGTGCAAAAGTCACAGCTTGTGGACTAGCAAAGCAGAAGCAAAAAACGGCAACTACTGTATAATAAAAATTTTATATTTTCTTCATCCTGTTTGGTTTTCTAAAATAAAAATGTAGGAAAAATATTCTACTTCTCATTACAGTCCGAATCTATTTTTCCACACTGTTCCTTTTAAAAATGCATAATTTTGCATGCAACCTCAAAATGTCTGCATCCCCATGCTACTTAGGTCAGTGCAAATATTAGTTTTCCATGTTTGTCGTTTCTTGCACATGCAAACGTGTCATTTCTGTCAGTGTTTATAACGTGTGTAGAAATGCAAGTGGGGGTTTAGAGGAGCCTGTGGGGTGACAGCAAGAGCTCTGTGGATGGTATTAGCAACACGCCAGATGCCCACATGTCATGGCCAGCACATCGCCCACTGACCCTAAGGCCATACAGCCACACTTGTGTGTCCATCCCTCCCCCTAACGAAGACGTCCCTCACTGCACACGCGTCTACGTACAAATACAACATACTAAAATAATCTGCCTTCTAAGGTATGTATGTGTACACTACCTTAAAATGTATGTAAAAAAGAATATGTGATATGTCATACAGATTTACAATAAAGACATTACCAAAAGATATCTATTTCATATAAATTCTGTTCTTTTGGACTTTCTATTCATCATAGAATCCTGAAAAATCACTCTTTCCTCAAAAATATTAAGCAGCATTGCTTTAAACATCGATAATAATAAGAAATG
Source organism: Barbus barbus (assembly GCF_936440315.1). Lineage (NCBI taxonomy): Eukaryota > Metazoa > Chordata > Actinopteri > Cypriniformes > Cyprinidae > Barbus > Barbus barbus. The sequence goes on from NC_136724.1 coordinate 9,802,581, forward strand.
TTTCTTTTAAAAACTAAATTAAGTTTTAATTTGTAATAATATTTCACAATTTTACTTTTTTTACTATATTTCGATCAAAAACATTAAAAAACCTTACTCACCCCCCTGTTGTGTACCACTGATGTTTACATGATTCATTTGCCAAAAATTTCAGCCCGATCTCACGGCAATTCATACATATTTTACGAGGTGGCTAATTCGTACGACCTCACTCATACAAATTCATACGATTTTTGCTAAATCGTACGTATTTTACGAGTTGCCAATTCATATGAATTTGTACGAATTACCTACACTTAACCCCGCTTTTAAACCTACCCATCAGTGAGGTCGTACGAATTAGCCACCTTATTAAATATGTATGAATTGGTCATGAGGTAGCATTGGTCATTGACTCAATCTCATGTCATTGCAAAAAAAAAATTTATAACACTTGCAAACATTTTTGTTTACCAATGACTTTCATTGTATGGACAAAAAACACAGGCATTTCTCAAAATATCTTCTTTTTTGTCTTATACAGACAAAAGAAAGAACGACATAAGGGTGAATAAATAACAATGGAATTTTCATTTTTGAGTGAACCGTCTCTTAAAATCACTAAACCTTGAAAATCTTGTTCATGATTTACTGGAAAAGAGCACCATGAACACACTTCTAAACATCTCCTTTTGTGTCCTACAGAGGAAAGCAAGTCATACAGGTTTCGAAAGACATGAAAGGGAGTAATTTTCCTTTCTGGCTGAACTAATCCTGTAAAATACACAAGAGAGTGAGGCAGTGAATTCCTTTATCTGAATGGAACATCTAAATAAATGTTCATGTTCAATAAGATTATGAAAAAAAAAAAAAAAACAATATCGTAAACCTGAATTGCCTTTTACAGTCTCACACTTCCTCCCCTCACGTTTATTTCGGAGGCTCTCATCTCGTTCCTCATCTCATCCTAAGCAGTCATCTCATTCTCTCCCAGGTCACTCGGCAGCATCAATAGACATCATCATAAACACAAGCAATCGAAGCGCGAGCGTGGCGAATCTCTCCAACTCCCCCATACGCAAGGTCATCCTCCAACCTGTCTTCGCACAAAATGAAGGTTGTGGGGAAAGTCTGGAGCTTTGAAGCTCTAGAACTCCATTCCGTTAGAAGAGCGACACCCTGAGTTTCTGTTCCACGTCTTTAAATATAACAGGAAGGATGCCTTGACAAAAAAAAAAAATCACATTATAACTTCTGTGGATTGCCGGACGCAAACACTCGCATTCCTCTACCCCCTCATATACACACACAGTCTGTCCTGGCTCTCATCTCCTCAATCTTTGGTTTCAAAGGGATGGTATAAGGCAGAAGGACAGAGGGTTATGCATTAGTACTGGTCAGTGCTCAAAGAGACTCCATCATAAATAATAAAGGGTCTGTGAAGGACATCCAGACTCTAGTTACCGGCTACGCACTGCGCCTCGCATCGCACCAGACAAACACAAGATTGTCATTTTTCATCCAGCGATGACCACCCTCTCTACCCGTATGATTAGTTGACGGCTTCAATTATCCCACGCAATGGAAGCAACATGCAGAGTGATGGTGGAGAATTTGTTTTGCGAATGTTTGTGAGCGAACATTCATCCATTTCTCAGTGGAGAACAGGTCTTCTTCTACTATTTGTAAATACTGCATTTATTTACATTCAGAATAATGAAAGAAATGGACTTTTCTATGAATAATTTCTTTTTCCTGATTGTTTTAGTCAAGAAGCAATGGGAAATGTTAGAGCACAAACACTATTTTGATGAAGTATGAATTTACACTAAGTTTGGGGTCTGTAAAGTTTTTTTTTTTTTTTTTGAAATTCATACTTTTATTAGAGCATGAATTAAGTTGATCAAAATTGACATTAAAGAGATTTATGTAAAAAAAATATATATTTCAAGTAAATGCTGTTCTTTTGAACTAAATAAGAATCCTGAAAAAAAACTAATACACTGTAAAATAAATAAATAAAAATAAATAAAAAAAATTACTAAATAATTTTGGCAGCTGTGGTTGCCAGAGTAATTTTGTAAAAAAAAAAAAAAAAAAATAACAGAAAAATTTTAATTCATCATAATTAGCTTTTAATAAAGCTGCATAATAAAGGCCTTTCACGAAAAACACCAACATGGTAACACACACGACACTTAAATAATGCAATATACATTCAATTAACAACAGAGGATGTAACATAAAACCCAAATGTGACCCTGGACCACAAAACCAGTCTTAAGTCGCTGGGGTATATTTGTAGCAATAGCCAAAAATACACTGCATGGGTCAAAATTATCGATTTTTCTTTTATGTCAAAAATCATTAGGATATTAAGTAAAGATCATGTTCCATGAAGATATTTTGTAAATTTCTTACCGTAAATATATCAAAACTTAATTTTTGATAAGTAAAATGCATTTGGACAACATTAAAGGCGATTTTCTCAATATTTAGATTTTTTCATTTTTTATTTTCAGATTCCAGATATTCAAATAGTTGTATCTCGGCCAAACATTGTCCTATCCTAACAAACCATACATCAATGTAAGGCTTATTTATTCAGCTTTCATGTGATGTATAAATCTCAATTTTGAAAAATTGACACTTATGATTGGTTTTGTGGTCCAGGTTCACAAATGTGCATAACTGATTACAAAAACTATTATGATATTTAAAACAAAATACTTGTGGAGTGTCACACAGGGAATTCTGGGTGTATCAGTTTACATTTTTTTATGTAAATTATACGTTGATTTTGTTGGTTGACCACAGGAGGATTGCTGGTTATGTTACTGGTACCATCATCTTACACTAGAGACCAGCATCCAATCCCTGATGTAAATCATTTCTAAATAAAATGTACATTTTCACAATACATGATCGAAGGGGATCATTTCACCTTTATGTGACAAAGTTTTGCATTATAGTGTTAGGCTCAGAAACTTACAGTCTGTTACTAAAAGAAACAGTCTTTTTAAGATGCTGCGAGGCAGTTTGGAGATTAACTTTGAGCACGACACGAAAAACATTCACTTCAATTAGAGAATACTTGTGGAACAACCCAAAATATCTTCAATAACAGCTTTCTGTCCTATTGAGCAGAAAATAAATGTCTTCCTCCATCCATTACAAACTTGAGATGGAAGTGCCAATTAATTTCCCCTGTCCTTGCTGACCCTACCAGCAGCATGTTTCTAAAACAAAAGCGGACCCAGGACCGCTCCTGCCCAACCCCTGTAACCCCCATTCCCTGCTTAAATAGCATCTTATCTGTAGCCGCTGGCGGTACAGACGCATTAGCGAGTGGATTACACATGCTTGGTAGGCATGCATTAGGGAGATGGGGGCAGATCCCAGCTCAAAGCAGCCAACTAAAGGCCTGAGCCTGCCCTATAATGAGATCTAACTCCTGAGGAGAGGCACTCGGGGCTAGTGCGCTCTATTTAAAGAGGGCCAGCCTCATTTAAAAGACTGTGTCTGTGTCACTTTATTACTTAACCTGAGTGAGGCACATCAAGGCCCTTTTGCATTAGCATTGAACCCTCTCCTCCCTATTTTCAGCTAAGCTGATTACACAAACATAAAGTGTGTGCGTTTTTGTATTTGGGGGGCCTGAGAGGGACCAAAAGAAGCTAATGTGTATGTGTGTGCACATATGTGCACAAACGAGGCCGAAAAAGATAATGCAACTAATGTGTTTTGCTTGTGGCTAGCCATTAAAACACTATAGTCTTCTGGAGAGCTGCTTTATTTTTTTTCAAATTTGTTTCATAATTGATTAATTTAGCTACTTCTACACTGTTATTGAACTGAACTGAATCAACGCTGAACTGACTTGAGCTGAATAACGACACTATTGCCTTCTATACAGCTGCTTACAGCTGAATTGAGCTAGTTTCATAATTGAATAGCTTTACACAGTTATTGAACTGAACTGTATTAACACTGAACTAACTAGAGCTGATTGATTTGGTTTTGTATCTGATTTTCCTGTTTATTTCTGTGAAGCTGCTTTGAAAAATCGGTTTTGTATACAGCTCAATAGAAATAAAGGTGACTTAAAACACGCTAATCTAAACCTCATGGTTGACTTTTAGATGCTCTGCATTACTCTGAATGACAATTGGTTGTCAAAACCATCTTCTCAGCTCAAAATACAATTTTCAGACTCAAAAAGTTGCGCGTTCCACTTGAACGGTACGTTCTCCTCTTAAAGAACAGCGCATTGAGTCATAAACCTTCTGCCTCTTCTCTTGTCTACAACAGATACATTTTCCTCTCAAACTCCCACTCAATTACACAAATCAATACACATTTCTTTTATCTTTTCGTGCCTTTTTTTTCCTCCCGTTCTCTCGGCTGAAGGTGACCCCTGGGCTGGAACGTGTCCTCCATTTCGGTGGAATCGGTATAAGTGCTGGCCATTTGGCGTGGACGTTAAGTGTATGAAATGAGTGGCCCTGTCTCTCTCTGGTCCTCTCCTCCTGACAGGCTGATGATAGAAGCGTCACATCCTGGGCCTGAATAAAATGCAAACTGACAAGAGACAAGGCTTTGGTGGCTGAATATAATGCCGGATTGTGCCTCCGAGTGCCTTATTATCTTGTCTTGGGATGCTGGAGAGGAGGCGGGTCTCTTATAAAAGAGTAGACAGCCACTGTACACACACACACACAAGCCATCTCCTATTTTGCGAGCAAGAGCGAAAAAACAGGAGTTTGGCCTCCTAACCACTGCTTTTGCAGCTAATGTACCTGACAATAAATAGGCAAGGGGTTGTTGGGGATGTTTGCGTGTGATAGCTGGAGTGAAACCTGGAGAAATTAGCTTTTTAAAAGGCGGGGGAGGTCTAAAAACATCGGGAGTTGAAAGTGAGAAGAAGATGAAGGAGAAAGATGTTATTCTGAAGTCGACGGCCTTAAATTTAGTAATCTTGTTCCGAATGACACAAAAAAAGGTTTAAAGCACGCGGTTGAGAACTAATCAGCCTCTTTTATCACAAACACCACCCGAGCAGTCCTGATGAATCGGTCAAGGATTTTTAAACGCTTTTTGAATAAAAGCAGCTGGGTCTTAAACATTTTCTAACCATTTAAAACGCATTTTACTTTTTTATACATTGTTGGAGTGAGCAGGCAATGTTTCTATGTAAAACAAAATATGAGATTTGGATTTCTAAAACACTTTTCTTTTATCAGCACCCTTTAAAGTTTAAAACTAAGCATACTTTTGAGGAAATTCAGTGGCATTCAGTTCAAATCTAGTCCACCACATTACAAAAAAAAAAGTTCAATCATCTATATATTTCACTCGCTCATTGTCCTTGCAAAAAAAACTCTCATAATGCTTCGACGAGGAGTTAACTTCTTTCCCTAAAGATTGACAAAATCCACAGAATGTTCTATCCACGTCGCACAAAGCGAGGCCCATCATATTCTCCATCTTCTCTCACTGCGGCCCTTCATACTCCTGTAGAATCCCCCCTGCCCCCCTTCAACTTTTGAAAGCAAATGTCAAGGCCGGTCTTTTGTCGGCTGTTACACATATGCGTTTGTGCGGAAATTAGACTGCACATTTTTCCATACATGCACAAGTGATGTGGCCTTTTATGCTGAATTTTCCATTGAAAAACATTTAGGCGACGTTCTTGTTATCAGCACCTACACTCAATCGGTGTTGAAAATCAACCTAGGAAAGAGATGAAAAGAAGTCTTTTAATTTCCTCATCCTCTTGGTCAGATCTTTTCAAACAGGGGATGCAAAAGCTCACTCAATGCCGCATATCAATTTGTCGAGCATCAATTGAGTCGCTAGACATATGTATTGCACTTTTGTGACCTTTAAACGTACAGAACCTCCTTTGAGCGCAGCAGAAGATGATTTAATCAAACAATGTCTAGCCGTAGAAAAGAAATCACTTCAGTATAAATCCTTTTATGCAGCTGATGGGAAAAAAACTGTCTCTTGAATGTTCAATATAAAGCTTTAAATTCAGATTATAAGCATTTAGAATATAGACGCAGATAATATAAATCTATCAAGTTTAAACTAAATGGTAAATGTATCATGTTGAGTGCATTTTAACTTACACAATATGGTTCAGATTAATTCTACTTATCTGATTTATTTTAAAATTGTTTTAATTATTTCAAATGTGGTTTCTTTGTTTTCATAATATATATTAAAATAATGGCATTTGATGTCAAAAAAGCTGCATATTTCACAAAAAATTTATTTTCTTTTAATGTCTTTATGGTTTTAATTTTTTCAGTTATGTCTTTGCTTTCATTATAATAAATATTGTAAAAAGAGAGTTACATATCTAACAAATTAAGCATACATATATATATTATGGCAATAGTTAACAAGAAACATTTAACAAATCAAAAAGTTAAAAACATAAAACAATAAAAAAAATGTAATAACCTGCCTTGCATTTTTCCTATAATTTCATATCTTTTTTTCCTGTAATTTCACATCTTTCAATCTCAATTCTTTCTGTAACCAAAGTACAGTGACCTTTCAGACATTTCTCTGATAGGCACCAGTGCCCAAGGCCAGATTCAGCCGTGCCCATTTGCCCCGAGCAGCCCCTTGGCACTGCCCACGGCCCATACCTGGTGTATCTCTCATAGGCCAAGAAAAGAGCAGGGATGCCCCATTCGGTGGCCTTAAAAAGAAAGGCCAATATTTTTTTAATAATGTTAAACCTAGTCTGACCACATGCTAAAAAATGAGGAATGTATTGATTCAACAAAAAAAAAAGGTCTGAAAAAGAATGCGCCTACATCAAAACTGTGTGTGTGCGTGTATATGTGTTTGTGTAAGCGTGCAAAAAAAGTGAGATTTTACAAAAAGAATAGATTGACAGATAGACAATGAGCTGTAAAGCTGAGCGTAAAGAGAAAAAGCAACAAGCAAACAAAAGCAGGTTTGATGCTTATTGAAGTAAATTGTAACACTGGCATTATGAAACAGTAACTGGGCTTTTCTTGCCTTGGGATATTCTAAAAAATTCATCAGAATGACAGCGGGAACCACAAGACTGATCAGGGCCTGACAGAGAGGTTCGGACGGGGATCAGACACAACCCCCTACCCCCCCCCCCACACACACCACCCCAACCCAACTCCCAAAATCAAATCAGCAAAAAGACCCGCCGTGGTGACACACCATCACCGTGGTGACAGCCTACACTGCGCCTGCCCGCAGTCCCGCTCCCAAATCTATTCTCTCCAAAAATTCAGTCTACCGCGCTCTAAACTATGCGCCCCTCGCATACACACACATACACTCTTGTTATGTGCGTTTGCTGCACATAAGGGGGGTAGCTGATGTTTGATGTATAATTCATCTCAAAACACCAAGCAATACTCTTTATTCTGTTCTTTTAATGTCTAATGTAACATAGCTTCAGTGATAGCTCAAACCGGACTGCAATGAGGACTGAGTACCTGAGTCAGTTCATCAAAAGCAAAGTTATTATAAAACAATGTGAATTCAGCAATAATGCTTCATAATTCATCATTATGACCTCGAAAAAAATGTATTACTCGTTATTTTTTAAACAAATAATGTAACGAAAAGGAAAATTAGATACTTCGGTATTAACATAGAGGAGATTTTCTAAAAGCTAGCAAATAAAAGCATGTATATTTCATACGTTTCTAAAAAATTAATTGTTTGGGTTTTATAGTAGATATAAAAAGTCCTCTGACAGCATTAAATGTTTATTATGATCAGGTAAGTGGCAGGGGATCAGAATCTATTATAATTAATGTAATGCTGTTAGTTCTAACATAGAGAGCAATAGAAAAGCTCCCTACGGGCATCAGTCAGTCTAACTATGAACACTGACAAGAGGAAGATGCAGTCACAGCTACTGAATATCAAACCTGAAGCACAGAATCCAGCTTGAATTAACACCGTATCAACTGAAATAATAAGCCTTAGAAATATTTATGTGATAAATTGCTGGTAATTACAGGAATGAATGCAAATAACAGCAGACACGTTCGAGGCTGAGTGCAAACACTTCTAAAGCATTTAAGTTTTCTGAGGAGGTCACTTTATTAGGCTGGATTTTCAGTACAGAGGTTATTGTTCACTCCTTTTTATGCATGTGCTCTTTTAAATTTATTTGAGATATTGTACTGCATCTCTGAGATCATGCTGACTCTTTTATTAATGTAATTTTCTAATAAAAAGCATATTACAAATTTGTCAGAGGTGGTGTGTTGTGTGCACGTTCACACTTGTGCTTCTTTGTTCTTTCATAAAAGTGAATTCCTCGATAAGAATAAATTGTTCTGAATTCAGTATTATGCATATAAATTGAAATACATAAGCACAACAGCAAATAAGATTTTTTTTAGAAGTAGAAGATTATAAAGCAGAAAAGGACATGCAAGAAAAAAAAAGTGATATGTGCTGTATGGCACTATAGAACATAAATCACAGGTGAAAAATAAATGTAAAGGTGATGTTTGGAGTCTATAAACTCAATAGCAGGAATTTGAGAAAATTGCAGGTTGATTCTGAAACATGTGTTTCTGACTTCTATTCAAATTGAAAAATGAAATTCTGTCTGAAACAGCCAGCGGCAAAGTTACACAAGTCTTAAAGTATATCATTAATGTTGCAAATTTGACAACCACAGAAACAGTCCATCAATGCATACTGAATCCAAATGGTTTGAAACTTGTCTTTTCACGCCCTAATCTATATCACTGCTGAGCAGTTTAAGGATTTCTAGGCTTTTTTCCCATTTAACAAGGTCAGAGCAATCATTCTGACTGCAAGGAACATCAAATTTTAACATAGCATTAAAGAACACACTATTTTAAGATGTTAATTAAATGCAACATTTTAAGATTTTTAAATATATTTTGTGGCAGAGCTCATCAAATATGCCAAAAGTCGATAAAGTATGCTCTGTACTCACAAAGATAAAGCATAATTAAAGAGCATGTTTAATGATCAAAATAATTTTTAAATGCTTTTAAATTAAACTTCATCTAGCATTCTGGAATATTAACAATATTAAACTTGAAATCTCTCATAGTGCTACACTGAAACAGAACTTTTCATAATTATAATAATCAACATTACTATAAAATTGTCTATATATATACACATACACACACACATACACACACACACACATATAACTTTTAAAAGTCATGTTGCTTTAGAAAGTAAAAAAATCATATTAATAAAAAATTAGAATAATACATAAAGAATAATATAAATAAATAATGATAATAATAATAATATTGACTGTTGTTTTATTATTATTACAACAACATCAAGTGTCTTTTAAAGTGATTCAGGGTATATGATGCTCCTCATCAAGAATATACAATTCAGTCTGCTTAGATCTGAACTCCTCATGAGGCCGTGGAGCCACAACAATCACATTTCTCTCCCTCAGGCCTCTTCACTTTCTCTCATTTTATCTTCAGCCTAAGCCGAGGAGATCTCAAATGTGAAGAAATGTCACCCTGTATGACAGATGAGTGTGTGTGTGTGTGTACATTATATGTCTCCTGTTGCCTATTTGCCCCAGATTCTGTCACATTTTTCTGCTTTATGAACACCAACAAAAAAACTGGTCACCACATACCGCATGGCTGCACCCCACCAAGCGTCACAGGAATAGGACACTTCCTCCACAAGCTTTCCACAGTGGAAATTTGATAGATTAGCAGCAAAAATGCATTTTGAATGCACAGGGTAAACTTAGAGAAGAACTTTTACTGTCTATAAAAAGCCAGATTAAATCTAAGGAATATATATAGGCTATGTGAATATATTGCATTCACAAAAACATAATTTGAGGTCACTCAGCATTTAAAACTAGTAAGAGAAACACATATATCGTCAATCTCCAATCTCATGACCCCAGATCCACCTACAACTGAACCACAACTTTTACCTGCTCTGCTCCAGCACTTTCTACCACAGCATCTCGCAAACACAAACAAACAAACAAACACATTCTCCCCGGTGTCAAGTTCTCCCACGCATGACCCCAGGTGTCACGCACAATAACGAGGAGGATGAAGGCTGGACTTACCATACATCTTCTCCTCCGAGTCTATGTCAGCTGACAGCAGCAAGGGTTCCTCGTTGAGCTCACTGTCCGGGCTGGTCGCTTTGTCGTCATCCCGCAGCTCGCAGGCGTCCATATCGGCACGCAGAGGGAGCAGCGGTTTGCTCAGCTGCCCTGTGATCATCGGATCCTGGAGGCGAGCGGAGGAAGGACCAGGTCGGGAGGACAATGAGTGGGGGGGAAAGGCAAAAGAAGTGATGTTAGCTTTGGTGCGCACTGGTTCACTCACAGTGGGTCTCAAGTGCACACATGCCCGCTCATTTCCTTGCTTTCTCTCTCTCTCTCTCTCTTTGCTTTCTGAAACTCACCACCTCTTCTAACACTCTCTATGGTAGCGCTTGCGCGCTCTCTCTCTCTCTCGCTCTCTGTCTCTCTCTTTTCTGATGGCTGTTGCTGCTGGTTGTAGTGCTGAAGAGCTCTTGTGGATGGCAGAAATTTGAAAAGATTTTGGTTAAAAATGCTCCACTTGTCAAATGACTCATTTTCATGAGTATCACCAAGGGCCATCAGCACTAAAATAGAACACTTAAGTTACATATAAAAGTGTCACATTTGTCAAGCAAAAACGGTTTTGTTTTAATTAAAAAAAAGTTTTTGCATTTAACAGTAAATGAGAATTAAAATGTTGTTTTTTCAACCCTGGTTGTCAATATTATATATATGTGTATTAATACTTTAAATACTGGCCTTTGGGTCATCACATCTGATTGGATGAGAACATACAGCATGAGTATTGAGAGAATATGTAAATCAAAGTTGAATGAAGTGGGCCATTACATTCTCAATGAAGTGCAGCTGATACTTTCTCTCTCTATATATACACTCTAGAATGAATGCTTTAAATAAAATGATAAGAGACTGAATGAGCAGCATGATAACAATTAGAATGATTGTTTTATTTTAAAATATTAATTTTAGAGTTCTTCTGAAGAATTATTACTTTTTATACACTTTCTATATGATTTAAATACAATAAAGTAAACTAAGTAGTAAACAAATGAAGAAATTAGTTCAATAAATAAATAAGAACATATAGAGTTTTTAAAATAAATTCAATAACATAAACAGAAGCAAGAAAAAGTTATATAACAAGAAACTTACCAGAAGGGTGCTTCCAGATTAAAGCGAAAAATGTCTGAATTATTATGCTCCAAAAATCTAACTTTGCTAAAATCCACGAGCAGTTAGAGCATGCCAGAGAGTTATGTGAGATCAGTCAGTGCATGCTTGTCACAAAGCCCAAAAACCAGTGTGGATAACGTAGATACATCAAGTGAGCACTGCTGGTGCAAGCCTGGGATTGCCTCTGGAGACTCGAGATGTCACCTCCACTCTCTCGCTCTCTCTCTCTCTCTCTCTCTCTCTCTCTCGTGCGCTTCAGAAGTACCTCCCCCACCCCTTCTGATGGTGAGACACAAACAAATGTGTAGACATAGGGAGGGCAAAAAAGCTGCTTTTCTCTTTTTATGCTCTATTATTTATAGAGTCGTTTCTGCTCAAATGAGTCTGAGATGGGAGCTAGGTGATCCTTTCGGATCAAGTGCCGTCATGGTGCATCTGCCCCCCCTTGATTCCGCCCCATCTCTCTTGGTCCTCGGGGTGGTCGATGAACGGCAGCCTGTGGGGCCTCTGTTAATGTGCTTCTCAGATGGAGAGCATTAGAGTTTGATATGACACATGATAATCTATGAAAATGTTAATCAATAGAAATAGTTTAAGCTGTCATTCGTGGTGCGGCCGCTTGGTCAATACCCTGCGCTTTGCAACAATGTCTCTTGTCATCGCTTCACTGGAGTTTTTCTCAATGCACTTATGCACAAGCAACTCACCGATGCACCCCTCTATTTCGGAACGGCGCTGAACGAGGGAGCTTCTAACGCTGCATTCATTTAAGGCACAACATCCATCCATCCCTCCTCCCATTCCTTCTCTACCCTTTGAGCTGCCTGATAGGTCCAGTGGAGGGCAAAATTAATACCTAATTGAATTGTGAAGTCATCAAAATAATCAATACTTTTTTATTATTTATTCTTTACAGTCTGTTGACTGAACGAGAACTGTGAGAGGCCAAGGGAGAGTGAGAGAGAGAGAGAGAGAGAGAGAGAGAGAACGAGGGGGCACAGGCCTGAGAGGATGCAATACAATGTAATTTTCACTATGGCCTGCTGGAGAAGAGAGGGCACAATAAAATAGAAGAAAAAATTACAAGAAAAAGAATGAGGGAAGAGAGAATGGGAATTTTTCCACAAGTTATAACCAGATTTAGACATTTTCTGAAGAAAGCGTTTGTTTTCTCCACAAATCTAGGGGTGGATGTCAGAGGGTTGCTATTTAGTTGTAAGGTCTGAAAGGCTGGTGGTTGCTAGGTTGATGCTAATTGTTTTATTTTATTATAATTTAAAAAACACAGTACCGTTCAAAAGAAGGATTCTTTAAAATAAATTATTACTTTCATTTAGCAAGGACACACAAATTGTTCCTATGAACTTTGTATTCATGAAAGTATTTCTAACTTATTGATAATAATAATAAAAAAAAAATCTGCATATTAGAATGATTTCTGAAGGATGATGGGACACTGAAGTCTGGAGCAAATGCTTTACCATCACAGAATTTTAAAATACATTAAAATACAAAAGCGTAATTTGGAATAGTGTTTCACAGTTTTACAGTTATTATTATTATTATTTTTGAAATAAATAAAGTCATGGTGAGCAAGCAAGACTTATTTCAAAAACAATAAAAATCTTACCAAACTTTTGATTTTACATTTATTCTTTTACTTTTATATTTTTATTTTAAACATTTGTTTGTTTTTTGTCCATATTTGCTGGTGCCAGTACAAATCAATTAAACGGTGATACTCTTTAGTTATTTTTTTCTCAAAAAGAAAATAATATCAGAAGACATGTAAAGTCCCGCCTTCTCTCGCTCTCTCTTTTTTCCTCACTCTCTCTCTCACAGTTAATTACACTAATGAAACTGGGACTCCCAGGGCAGTTCTTCATGCCAAAGAGCATATGTGAAGGGACCTGTGGAGTGTGTGCGCGTGTCAATGTGTGTGTACCGTATGTGTGTGTTTGGGATCGCCTTACTCCCTCTCGGCCACACAGGAGGAGAAACAAGAAAAAGCACTCGAGCCCCTCTCCCTCCCTTTCTCCTTTTTCCTACTCTGTGGGTCATTTCTGAACCTTTTTCCTCATAAGATATCCATGCTAATTGCTAATGGCCTTAGCTGCCATGGTCTTTGCGGTCCCCCGGGGCCACAAAAAGGGTCTCAGAATGGTCCAAAGACCCCGAATAGTCTTCTGATCACACATCCCAATTTTGCCATATATATAAAAAGTATACTATACTATACTATCTACTAAATATAAATATATATTTAGTATATTACTTTCATGCTTAAATGTTAAACACTGTTCACAACAGGAAACAATGGCCCAATGGCTCTAGGATGTTCAATTGTGCAGATTTTTTTTAATATCGGTATTTATATAATTTATAATTATTTATTTGTGATGATTATATATTTATAATAATTATTTCCAATATAAATTATACTAAATAAATATTAAAAATTATTACAAATATATATTATAGGTCATATACCATCATTTTTGCTTAGATGGAACATCAGCTACGCTAATTATGTCTCTATTTGTTTCTCTGTTTCTGATTAACATCCCATGGTAACTAGGAATTACAGAAGCTTCAGTCTGGATCCAACCCTTAAATTATCTGATATGACTGAACACCTGAGAAAAGATAATGCCAACCCCTCAGAGGTCCTGAGGATGCCAAAGCTCAGACAACATACAGAATTACCAAATTTTGCCATAAGTTAAATATATTAAGGTTCTGCCATATATAAATATATTGTGGAAACTTAAATTCCCGTAGAGCTGCTTTGCAACAATTTGTATCGTAAAAAGCGCTATACAAAATAAACTTGAATTGAATTGAATATACATGGAAAGTTGGACAATGATTGTTTGGAAACCACCAGCAACCAACAACGACCTGATCAGCTGAGAAAACAACAGTAGTTGATGACAGACAAATCATAAAAGCTGTGAAAATGAACTCTATAAGACGTGTCTGTAAAATCAGCAACAACTTCCAGAAAACTGGGACAATTTACTGTCCTCAGGAGACTTTGACACAGAATTACAGATGCTACACAGGAAGATGCAAACCTCTGACCAGCACCAAAAACAGAAAGGCAAGATTAGAGTTTGCAGAAAAGCACAAAGGTGAGCCAGAAGAGTTTGGGAACTGTGTTTATGGACCGATGAGACAAAGATGAACCTTAATCTAAGTGATGGGAAAGCAAAAAATGTGGAGAAAAAAAGGGAACTGCAAATGATCCCAAGCATACAGCCTCATCTGTAAAGCATGCTGGAGGTGGTGTCAAGTCAATTCAAGTCACCTTTATTTATATAGCGCTTTTAACAATACAGATTGTGTCAAAGCACTTAACAGTATCAAATTGGAGGATAGAGTGTCAGTAATGTATAAAAATAAGATTAAACACTCAAATTTTCAGTTAAGGCATTTTATAATATGGCATGGGCATGCATGGCTGACTCTAGAGACCAAGAGTCTGATGATGTCTATGGGTCACAGACTCACTGCAGTGATTGTGTGCAAGGGATCTGCAACTAAATAATAGCTTTTAATCTTTTATATCTGCCTTATGTTCAACTGTCCCAATACTTATGCTCACATCAATGAATGGGATGAACTCTAAAAGTGCTGTTATTTTTATTTGGTAAAACATGTATGTGTTGAAACGGCTAATAATAAAATGTTACATTCTGTAGTTCCTCTTCAGGAACTCGAGCTGTGTCCACGACGCTTTGGGGGAACGCCTACAGCGTAACCGGCTCTGAATACCAATCAAATCTGTCCAGAAAATGGGAAGGGACGTCACGGGCGAGGTGACGTAATGACCAGCTATTATAAAAGCATGTGCGGTGAAACCGGCATCAGCTCTCTGTCATTCAGCTAAGCGCTCTGTGTCTTGTGAGTCATATTTACCGTTGTCTGTCTGTATTATGTCTAAACATGGTTGCAAAACCAAGTATGGGAGTGAGGCGCAATACAGGCTGTGTGTTCCTTCGTGCAAACGTTATTTGTGTGCGGAGGATACGCACAGTCTGCTTTGCTTGCTGAGGCGGAGCGGAGACGACGTTCGTGGGGTTCGCAACGCGATCTGGCAGAGGGATCAGAGACGAGCGAGTCTCTTTATCCATCCTCACCTGCCGGATCCCGCGACCGCTCCCCGAGTCCGGAAGCACGCGTGGCGGTTTCTTCCCCTCGGGCAGCGGCCGAGGCGCTTCTCTTGTGAAGAACGTGTCGCACCCCCTCTTTCACCCCAGTACGAGGAGCTTGTGGAGGTGATCACTCGGGCTGTGGCCAAGTTGAACATCAACTGGCCAGCCGAGTGTTCAGTCGAACCACAGAGAGGCAAACTGGATGAGCGTTTCCTGTGGTTCCAGACCTCACCTCCACAGAGCCTTCCCTTTTTTCCCGACCTCCACACCGAGGAGGCCCTCCTCTTCGCCCCTCACATGGCTATTGCGGCCGTGTGATGGGGGCGGGGGAGCGTGGCTACGGGGAGATGCCACGCGTGGAGCAGACGCTTGCGAGCTATCTGTCTCCTGGCGCGGCGTCATCCCTGAAGGCTCCGACCTTGCCCACCAAGCCGCTGCGTACATCATCGGCGCTGGTGGGCAAGGGGTACGTGGCAGCGGGTCTGGCTGGTTCATGCCTGCACACCATGGCGGTGTTGCAGGCATAACAGGCGGACATTCTCAAAGATTTGGATGAGGGCGAGGGAATTTCTGCGGAGGACGTTCGCGAACTCCGCAGAACCGCTGATTTGTCTCTCCGCGCCACCAAGGAGACCGCCCGTGCCATTGGGCGGTCTATGGCAGCTCTGGTGGCGGCGGAGAGGCACCTGTGGTTGACCCTGTCGGACATCAAAGAACGCGACAGGGTCTTCCTCATGAACTCCCCGCTGTCGCCTTCTGGCCTGTTCGGTGACGCTGTTGACTCGGTGGTCGGCAGGCACCAGGAGGCTAGGAGGTAGGCGGCGGCGTTCCAGCGGTTTCTCCCTCGCCGCTCTCCAACTCGCGGGGCTGCTGGCCGAGAGCAGCCCTTGCCGCGTGCTGGCTCCTCATATAGGGACGCGCGAAGGAGATCGTGGCCAAAGGTGCGCCTCCTTCTAAGCGGGGTAAAAAGAAGGGTGTGCGGCCGAAGACCTCTCAGCCTAAGCAGGATCTGAGGGCCGTGCTTCAGGCAGAGAGGTCTTCGGCCAAGAGGCCCTGATGGTCTTGGACCAGGGCTTATGAGGGTAGCCCCCGCTGGGGTAGAGCGACGATCGCCCCCCAGCGCCCTCAGGAGATCGTTCTGCCGACCCTGCCACCTACGGTGCGTCAGGGCGCAGCGGTCTCCAGCGAGCGCATATCTCAGTTGCTTCCGTCCGGGTTCGTAGCGGAGCTGGGATGCTCGCCACCCCTTCGGGGGTCTCTGGAGCAGCTAGTTCGGTCGAAGCTAGTTACTGCCAAATGTGTCTCGATGGGTCCTGCGCACTGTAGAAAGAGGCTACAGAATCCAGTTTGGTTCTCGTCCGCCTCAGTTTCACGGGGTGATTCCCACGTTAGTGGGCCCCGAGCAGGCTCTGGTAATGGAACAGGAGGTACATACTCTCTTAAGAAAGGAGGCCATCGAGGTGGTTCCTCCTCTCTCTCGAGAGAGTCCGGGTTCTACAGCCGGTACTTCATAGTTCCGAAGAAGGATGGAGGGTTGCTTCCTATTTTAGATCTGAGGCATCTGAACCGCTCAGTCAGCAGACTGAAGTTCAAGATGCTCACACTCAGGCAGGTCGCGTCTCAAATCAAGTTCGAGGACTGGTTTGTCGCGATCGATCTGAAGGACGCATACTTCCACGTCTCCATTCTTCCCTCTCACAGGAGGTTCCTGAGGTTTGCTTTCGGGGGCGAAGCTTACCAGTATCGGGTACTTCCTTTCGGCCTAGCACTCTCACCCCGCACTTTCACGAAGTGTGTGGACGCCGCGTTAGCTCCGTTGAGGCTACGGGGCGTCCGCATACTCAGTTACATCGACGATTGGTTGATTCTCGCTCAGTCAGAGCGGAGGGCGGCTCAGCATCAAGATGCTGTTCTCGCCCACATGAAAGTGTTGGGGTTAAGGCTAAACGCCAAGAAAAGTGTTCTTTCTCCAGTACAGAGAACCACTTATCTTGGGGTGGTGTGGGATTCGACCACGATGCAGGCACGTATGTCTCCTGCTCGGATCGGGTCGATCCTCACAGAAGTCGGGAGAGTGAGAGAAGGCCAGTCACTCACTGTAAAGCAGTTTCAGAGACTGCTGGATCTGATGGCGGCTGCGTCCAATGTTTTACCTATTGGCCTGCTGTACATGAGACCCCTACAGGGGTGGCTCAAGACCAAGGGGTTCTCCCCGAGGGGAAACCCGCTTCGCATGATCAGGGTCACGCGGCGGTGCCTATGTGCCTTGGACATGTGGAGACAACCTTGGTTCTTGTCCCAGGGTCTGGTGTTGGGAGCTCCTTGTCGCCGCGTAACGCTAGCAACGGACGCATCCCTCACTGGTTGGGGAGCGGTCATGAGTGGCCACCCTGCCCACGGTCGGTGGAGAGGTCGTCATCTCGCCTGGCACATCAACAGACTCGAGATGTTGGCCGTGTTTCAGGCTCTGAAACACTTTCTCCCAGACCTGAGAGGTCCCCATGTGTTAGTTCGCACCGACAACACATCAGTGGTCTCTTACATCAACCACCAAGGAGGTCTGCAGTCGCGCCCCCTGTACAGGTTGGCACACCAGATCCTTGTGTGGGCCCAGAGCAAACTCCTCTCATTGAGAGCTGTTTACATCCCTGGGCATCTCAATGTGGGAGCAGACACCCTGTCGAGGCAGGGGCTGTTATCCGGGGAATGGATGCTTTACACCGAGGTGGTGGAGCAGATCTGGAGAGTGTTTGGCCAGGCTCAGGTGGACCTCTTCGCTACTCAGGAGACAGCGCAATGTCCCCTCTGGTACCCTCTACATCATCCAGCTCCCCTGGGGCTGGATGCCATGGTACAGACGTGGCCGAGGCTGCATCTATACGCCTTTCCCCCGATCGCTCTGCTCCCCGGAGTTCTGGAGAGAGTGCGCCGGGATGGACACCGGCTGCTATTGGTAGCCCCGTTCTGGCCGGGCCGAGTATGGTTCTCGGACCTGATTTTCCTCCTCGACGGCTCCCCATGGGAGATTCCAGTCACGAGGGATCTCCTGTCAGGAGGCACCCTTGTGCACCCCTGCCCGGAGTTATGGAAGCTGTGGGTGTGGCCCCTGAGGGGGCACAGCTGATAGCTTCCGGTCTCTCAACCGAGGTTGTTGAGACCATTCTCCAGTCCAGAGCTCCCTCTACGAGGAAACTGTACGCCCTGAAGTGGAGACTCTTCACTTCATGGTGCGGAGATTGCCAGCTCGACCCAGTTAACTGCCCAGTAGATACAGTGCTGGAGTTCCTGCAGGCTTGACTCTCCGCAGGGTTAGCCCACTCCACCTTGAAGGTCTATGTGGCGGCAATTTCTGCTTAACACACCCCTCTTGGTGGATTGACAGTGGGCGCACAACCCCTAGTTACACGCTTCCTCCGTGGTGCACTGAGGCTAAGGCCTCCGGTACGGTCCCGGGTCCCACCTTGGGACTTGGCTGTGGTGCTGAACGCTCTCTGTAGGCCTCCCTTCGAGCCTATCGAGGAGATCTCAGATCGCCATCTCACTCTGAAGACTGTGTTTCTTCTGGCGATGGCATCTCTGAAGAGAGTGGGGGACCTGCAGGCCCTTTCGGTGGCCCCTACCCATTTGGACTTTGCGCCTGGTATGGCCAAAGCCTTTCTATACCCTCTTGCAGGGTATGTCCCCAAGGTTCCTTCTGTCACACCGCAGCCTGTCGTACTGCAGGCCCTTAGTCCTCCTCCCTTTCGGGATCCTGACCAGCTGAAGCTAAACCGTATGTGTCCAGTGCATACGTCCACAGAGCTGCCATGTGGAGAAGGACAGACCAGTTGCTAGTGTGCTACGGTCCTCCTAGGAGAGATCTGCCTGCTTCCAAGCAGACCCTCGGTCGGTGGATTGTGGATGCCATTCACATGGCTTATGAGTCTTCTGACCTCCCCTCGATGATGGGAGTCAGGGCTCATTCCACTAAGAGTGTGGCAGCCTCCAAGGCCTTTCTCGCAGGTGTCCCTATACAGGACATCTGCAACGCTGCGGGTTGGTCCACACCTCTAGACTTCGTCAGGTTCTATGGCCTGGACATGCGAGCCACTCCAGGTTCTTCCGTTCTCTTGCCCTAGCTGTGCTCCTCTTTTGGACACACAGGGCAGGGGTGTGGAAGTCTGGTGCCGTGGGTATCTCGTTCCCCAAAGTGTTGTCGTCGACGCAGCTCGAGTTCCTGAAGAGGAACGTCTTAGGTTACTTGTGTAACCCCAGTTCCTCGAGGGAACGAGACGCTGCATCACGGGACCACACTGCCGGCATTCCTGCCAGCGCTTGCTTCATTCTAGAAGCTGATGCCGGTTTCACCGCACGTGCTTTTATACCAGCTGGTTATTACGTCACCTCGCCGTGACGTCCCTTCCCATTTTCTGGACAGATTTGATTGGTATTCAGAGCCGGTTGCGCTGTAGGCGTTCCCCCAAAGTGTCGTCGACGCAGCATCTCGTTCCCTCGAGGAACTGGGGTTACACAAGTAACCTAAGATGTTTTGTCTCATATTCATCTTTTAATCATATTTGCAAATGTCTTCACTCCACAGCCAACAGAGCAATTTTGTCTTTACTGTTACAATACTTATGGAGGGCACTGTATATATATATATATATATATATATATATATACACGTCAGCAATAATCACCATAAATATGATCATGTATAACTAGTAAATCCAAATTGTTACATGAGCCATGTACGACTTGTGACAGGTTTTTGTTTAGAGTGAGTTTAAGAGGAATCTGTGTAAGCAGCTGCAAATCCTCTGAGTCCCATTTGAGTTCTATTTAAACTCAACGCAGTTTCCTTCAGAACCGGCTTTTGCTTTTGTGTTAAAGCTCTGTCGCCCCCATAGGACTAGAAAAATATCACCGCCGCCTGGAAGCTAAAAGGATCCTTCAGGAACAGTCTCAGGGACACTAAAATCTTTTTCTCAAATATAGCCAACATTATATATACACAGTTGCATTGCTTAATCATTACTCTAAAAGTACACAAGGTGTTTTCAGATTTTTTTTAAAAATAAGTTTTCCATAAAACAGTAATTATGTACAGTATGATTAACTTAGGGCTGCAACAACTACCTGATAAAATTATTAATAAATCAATAATGGAAATAATCAACTCACAAATCTGATGAATGATTAATCGTGTCTATTAATCGACTGATAACACACTATATGCACAGAAAACATTTGCCAGTCACGTCACATCACAGTAGTGAATAATGCATTGCTATAGACCAAACACATCTGGAAAACACCAGAGTGAGCTGCTCTGTGAAAAGTGCCAGCTCTAAATTGTCCTAAACACAAAAATGTTTTATATCAAGCGTTTCAAACAAAAGCATGTATTGTAGTTAAAAGTGACTTTCCATTTGCTTTAACAGATATGAGTAATGCATTTGAGGCACATTTTCCTTAGGGTATAACACCAACCCGTGCATGTGCGTCATACAGATTACAATAATTCTGTCTAAAATACATATTTGTTGTGTTAGACATTTAATCTATGTTTAAAATTCTACGGCCCGGTTTCACAAACGAGGCTTAGTTTAAACTAGGACTAGGAGTTAGTTAAATTAAGATATTTAAGCAACTTTTATAAAAATGCCTTAGAAGAAAACATTAAGGTGTGCATCTTGACACAGAACAATGACACTGACATATTTTAAGATTTGTCAGAGCAAGATATTTTCAGTTGAGACATCTCAAACATGCATTTTAGTCTGGGACTATCTTAAGCCTTGTCTGTGAAACCGGGGGTACATGTAACAAATATTAGTATCTTTATGAGAGCAGAATTAATTACACAAGGTGTAAAAATTATCGGTTTTTCTTTTATGCCAAAAATCATTAGGATATTAAGTAAAGATCATGTTCCATGAATACATTTAGTAAATTTCTTACTGTAAATATATCATAACTTCATTTTTGATTAGTAATATGCATTGCTAAGAACTTCATTTGGACAACTTTAAAAGCGATTTTTTGCAGCCTCAGATTCTAGATTTTCAAATAGTTGTATCTCGGTCAAATATCGTCCTATCCTAACAAACCATACATCAATGGAAAGCTTTTTTTATTCAGAATTTCAGAAAAATTGACACTTAAGACTAGTTTTGTGGTCCAGGGTCACATTTTATTAAAATCATTCATTTCTGATAATAATACGTAATTTATTTCCATTCGATTAATCAAAGAAATAATCAATAGATTCATTGATTATTATTATCTTTAGTTGCAGCCATAGATTAATATTAAATCATTAATTTATAAAAAGGTTACTTTCCTGACATTAATAATAAAAAGTGGCACATTTTAATTATCATTATTATTTTCGTTACTTCCATACCAGTTAAGGATGAATTAATGCTGCTTTTGTAGTAAGAGACGGATAAGCATAATGGCAAAGATGATTAAGTCCTTGTATTCCCCAATCTATATTTTACATAATATGTATAAGAGCACTCAATCTCGTTATGTCCGTACAATTGAAATATTTATGTAGAATGACCCCTAATTGATTTTTATTTCCAGGAAATTGATGCATGGCTGAATTTATGGTGCGTTTGTCAAAGCAACAGCCGGTCTCTCTGTGATGCTGCTCAGATGAATCTACTTAATTGACTGGGATCAGAGAACAGTGAGAAAATGTGTCATAACCTATCAAAGATGAGTGCTGGAGAAAGCTGTGATGCTTCAGACACTATCAGGACCCCCTCGGATAAGTATAAAGAACCATTGATTGTTCAGGAGAGTGAATTTGTGTGCATGTTTTTTTTTCTTTTGCTACATCGATCTCAGAGCTGACCTTATGGTGCATCAAAGCCTACAGGAGCTAATCTGGCCTCTGTATTACGACCGGAGCACGGGAATATAGCGTTCAAGACGGAAGGGGGCCGGTGAAAGAGACAGAAAATACAGAGTAACCTGCGGGGAGGAAGTGGTATTCACATGTGTTCACGAGAGAGATTAAAAAGAGGAAGTCCAAATACTCACATAAGAAGTATGTACTCAAAGGTCTTCATCAGCATGCTTCCATGGTCGGTAACTGACTGAAACATTATCTGGACTCTCATTGGCTGTTAGGCAGTGCAGGTCTCACAGCCTGTCTGTTGTCTGACACTGACAAATAGTTTTTAATACCTTGAATTTCCAGCATCTTCTGCCTAGCATATATAGTGGACAACAGATATCAGAGTGTATGAATAGGCTACACACAGTTGCACATTATCAACAAACATTATCAATTAGTGGTAAAGTCTACTGTCTTGATAACTATGCAAAGGTAAGAAAGCAACACTTTTATTATTATTCATTAGGGCTGAGTTTTGCCACAGACTTCACAAATAATTTTAAATTCTTAATTACTATTGATTCGTTTGGATATCTCATAACTAAATCCTATATGTAAACTATTCAGTGAACCCTGTCAGTTTATTTGGTTGCTATCTATTTTTATATATATTGATAAACACACACAAAAAAACTGAGTTGTATAAAAACATTTAAATTGCACATAATGCAGTTTTATAGCAATGATATAATCTACTCCAATTCGTTGTTTAAATATATTATAAACTGTGACTGTCACACATGTTTTCACAGATTTATTGAAATATGTAGGCTAATGAGATTTCATTAACGGGCTACCCTAAAATATAATATAATGAATATATAGTGCATATATTTAGCAAAATGTTCCTCTGTATGATTTCTAACTAACTAACTAATAAGCTAGTAAAAGATTGAATGGGTTTCCAGAGGAAAACATAACGTTACGTGACATTGTTAACAGGCTGTTTTATTGATGTCTTTCCGTGGTTAAAACAGTTATGAGAGACATGAGACGTTGTATATTTTGGTAAGCTGTACTGTTTCTTTCAGCATACCTTTCTGATGTTAATTCATGCTTATTTTATGTAAAGAAGAAGAGATCAGTTCGCATGTGAAACTGAGGTGGCTACATCAGTCTGTCACGTGACGTGATAGTAAAGAATGTCAAAATCATAGGTATTTATGGTCATAGGTATCTATAATAGACAATTTTTAAAACTCGTGGGCCTGGTTTCACAGACCTGAAACCAGACTAGACCTGAAATTTTGACTAAACCAGGATTAGGCCATAGTTCAATTAGAACATTGAAGTCATTTTTATGAACAAACTTAGAAAAAAAAAACATTGCTGGTGTGCATCTTGAGATAAAACAAAGGCACTGATATATTTTAAGATCCGTCAGTGCAAGTTTCTTTCAGTTGAAACAGCTCAGACTTACATTTTAGATGAGGATTAGGCTTAAACCTGGTCTGTGAAACCGGGGGATAAACTCATAACCATAGTCACCCACCCCCCACACTATAAACGTTTAATTTAATTCCTTTTTTTTTTAAACGAACACAACTGCACATAAGAAAATATACTGCGGTAAAAAGGCAGTTTTTATATTTATAATAACATATGATATAACCTAGCCTAGTTAAGCAAAATGACAGCAAGAGAGTTCCTTTTCCCCTTGAAAACCAGTACGATTGCAAATTTGACATTCATTTTATGCAAGAGTTCAAACGAGTATATTAAGTGCTCTTCACAATATTGCCAATGGTGACCATTTTTGCTCGATTTGGTTTACAAAAAAATAGTTCCAAACACAGATCACAGCAGTCCCGCCTCTCGGAGCAACACAGGTTACTGAATAACAGGTTTTGAATAAAATGGGTGAGTAAATTCTTCAATAACCCATTCCTAAACACAGGCTTGCTTCATTCTTGAATGAATTAGCCATCTGAAGAAATCGTTTGAATGAATGACTCAATGACTCACTCGTTAAGACAGTCACTTGCTGCCACCTACTGGCAGTAAGTTTACTTTCATATTTAAAATTAGCTTATTGTTTTCCCAACATTTCATATTGGTATTAAAACCCCATTTTAAAGCACATAACATTGCTTATGCGGTTGTAATTTAGAAGTGTAAATGCATTCATGCAACACTTACGTGTCATTAAACTGTCCGTGCAAGTGCATCTAAATGCCATTGACTTCTGCTGCTTCCATTTCTTCTGCAGTGGAAAGATCCATTTTGATGCTGATTTCATTAAGAGCCCTGTAGTGTATTATTATATTACCTGAAATGATTAATAAAATGTAAGAATTTGATATGAAACCTACATTGAAGACACATAGGTTAATAAGGTTAATAAAAACGGCCCTTTATATGTGCAAACCTGGAAATCAATTTAAGTACATTTTAGTATGTAGAAACTTTAATCATATAAAACGGAATTTCCCAGCAACAAACTTGTGCCCAGTGAAAAGTCATGTGTGTAATATTTTCGGTGCATTAAAAAGTGTGCTTATTAAGATACCAGCAGACATTATTAAATACAAAATGGGGGGGGGGGGGGGACGACTGCAAAAAGGTCCACTTTTTGAAGAAAAAAAAAAAGACATTATACAGACATTATAGCTTAAATCATGTGGTATGTGTGATACTTTTGTGAACAATAGCTTTATCATTATCTATCTGCTTCTTATAATCAACTTATGGTTTATTAAGAACAGAAAACCCCACAGAGTTAAGAGGGACCTAAGTCTTACCTAGCCTCCAGAGTATCATGATCTGGGTTAGTAGCAACCACCCTAAGAGCAGCAACTAAAACACATTCAGAAAACTGGAGCAACTACGGCCGC
This sequence comes from Barbus barbus, assembly GCF_936440315.1. Lineage (NCBI taxonomy): Eukaryota > Metazoa > Chordata > Actinopteri > Cypriniformes > Cyprinidae > Barbus > Barbus barbus. Next base: position 9,827,724 of record NC_136724.1, read on the forward strand.
CTATAGCATCATCTCTTCATCGATTCGCAAAGCCAATTTCAGTATGTATCTACAAACTCCTGTTGAGCGATCCTGCCATGATGCAAACTTTGCAGATGAATCCATGCCTGCATACCAACCTGAGAAACATTTCCTCGACAATATTCAGCAATCCGCTCACATTTGTTCGTTTGTTTTTGAATGAACGAGTCTTTTGAATCTGTCCTTTTTAATTTGTCAAGTTTTTTTCACTGTAAAACAGAAATGTGACAGTTCTACTGCAGAAAAAAAGAGTACAAAAAGATTGCTAGATTATGCAAACATTTACCTACAAACAACATTTAAAAGTGTCCTAGTGATAATTACATTTAAAATTCAGCTGCCATTATTAACATTAAGCAATCAGAAAAATACAGTGGGTGTACTGTGTTTTATGCTGTATTTCTTCCTAATATGTGTGAGCCTGGACCACAAAACCAGTCATACGGGTCAGTTTCTGAATAAATAAGCTTTTCATTGATCTATGGTTTGTTATGACAGGACAATATTTGGCCGAGATACAGCTATTTGAAAATCTGCAATCTGAGATGCATAAAAATCTAAATATTGAGAAAATCGCCTTTAATATTGTTCAAATGAAGTTCTTAGCAATGCATATTACTAAACAAAAATTAAGTTTTGATATATTTACAGTAGGAAATTACAAAATATCTTCATGGAACATGATCTTTACTGTCTTAATGATTTTTGCCATAAAAGAACAATCAATAATTTTGACCCATAAAATGTATTTTTGGCTATTGCTACAAATATACCCCAGCGACTTAAGACTGGTTTTGTGGTCCAGGATCACATATAGTAAATTCAGACAATCAAGTAATTTAGTGTAAAAAAAAAAAAAAAAAAATGCAGCATTATGTTTTAAATTCTTTTTAAAAATAGTATTTACCTCTATCTACAGTAATTATATGACTAATTATCAATACCCAGCCCTGCTTTTACTGTATACTTACTGTGTTTTTTGTTGTTGTTGTTGTTTTTGTTTTTTCTTGCAATGTACTTTCATAATAAGATTGTTTTTAAAGATGCTCCTGTAACTTTATATTAATACTGCTCAATAGTAAATAAAATGGTAAAATGTTGATAAATTGGGCAGGACTGTCTCTCAACCAAAAGCACCCAGTGAATTTCTATTCACAAAGTCAACCCCCATCCAGGTTCACACACACAAGAGGTGAGAAAATGTGATTTTCCAAAAGGCCTGCTAATTCAGTATGAAGGAAGAGGCCACGATCAATAAATCATTGCTAAGCAGATTTTAAAGAAAAAAAATATCCTAAGCTTGGTGACAGTGCATTAGTGAATCACAGGAAAAATGAGAAGAAGGGTTCAATTTCAATAAATGAAAACCCCTTCACCACCTACTTTTACTAATTACAGGCAACTCATTTGTATAATTTTATTTGTTTGCATTTAAAAAGCAATACAAATGAAAAGAAAAAGAATGTGTTTGTTATTACAGTAAAAAGTGAAAGGGATGATGAGAAAAATAAAGTGGGATTGTTAATATTAGCCCATTTGATTAGATTTTTTCTTTGTGCGTTCATGAGGTGCTTGGACATTAATTCAGTCGTGACACAGGTAGGACACTTTGGCAAATAGCTACTCCCCGACATTTAGCAGCAAGCCACTGAGTACCGCTGACTGCTCTAAATTTACCACTTCACTGAGTTTTACATGTCATGGTCATTAACTGTGTAATACATACTAATTGCCACGGAGGGCATTGGGCCAGCTCTGATGCAGGGGTGCATCCTAATTATAGGGAATAGCTCTGTAAGTGAAATAAGACATTGTCTTTCTCCGTTGGGAGATAATTGTGCGGTTCAGGCCCAATTCCCACATTAAATGAGAATTATGTACCATATTAGTCCTCTTTTCGTGGAAAATTAGTATCCCTTCGGTGCCACAGATGTAACGAAGAGGCTTGTTTGTGATTTATTCTTTGGTCATGAATATAAAATAGCTTGCTTAATCAAAAAGTAAGCATACAGTTTAACGTGAGGCATAAGATAAAGGGTGCTCATTACTTAGAGGCAAGCACTTTGTGAACTTGATTAAGGAATAAATATAGTATGTCCAATTAATAGGAAAATATGAGTTTGAACAAAATAGGCCTAATTAAATATGATATCAGAATTAAATGGACTAGCAAACAATTCTGGGTACAGAATAAAAAATGCTGAGGTTTTTAGGGAAACTGTTCCACAAATGTACTTGAATCTTATAAGTGGGTCAGCGACAAATAAGAGTGTCCCCAATAAAGGACTGGGAAAAAAACAAAACAAAAAAACAAAAACATTTTATGTGGTTTTAAAAAATAATAAATTTTGGTGACTTAAATATTGAATGAAAATATTGTATAAAATAATGCATTTTCCTTGCAACTTTAAACACATCTTTACGCAGCTTAATCATTTTTTTCAAGAAAGTCTTTCAATGTATATTTCAAGATAATTTTGTTTTTTTTTAAATACTGTGAATTTGTATTAAGTATTCATAAGTTTTTTTTTCGTGACAATTACCTTTGCTTTTTCATTATAAAAATCATTCATTTTAAGAGACTTGTTGAGTTACTCTGTGATTTAATAATTTCCTTGGTTGCACCAAATGACCTTTTTTTTAATATTAATAAACAGATTTGTTAAAAATAGTTTTGTTAAAATATTCTTAAAATAATAATGGCTAATAAATAATGCTGCAGGAATGACATATTTTTGTAGGCCAAACTCTTGAAATGGTTAGCATTTTAGGACTTCTGGTTCCATCATCCTGAATCCAATGGGTTTTTGGTTGAAGAACAAGGGTTTTGGTTCATTAAGAACAATACATTATTTTTTGTAAAGATCCATTTGCCAGTAGGAAAATCCTACTGTGTTTTTGTTGAGGGAACCAGCGTGATGCTAATTTACAGGCCTACAAAACATGTAATCAACACAGCACTCTATATGCATCTATTGCATAGGAACTGCAGTAAATTCTACAAGTATCTTGATTCTCAGATAACTACAACAAAAAAATCATGGATTATGGAGTCAGTTGAATTGGCTAAGATCTAAGGTAGAATGTGTTGATTGTATTCCCCGCAGGGCTTTCTTCTCCGGCCTCGGTGGGGGATAGAGAGGGTGATGAGGGTGAGAGGAAGGGCCAGCGCTTCCCACTCGCCCCCCTGCCCACGTCAGACTGCACCAGCATGCCATGATCGATCTGGGGGGAGAGGAGAGGAGATGGGGGGCAGGTTAGATATTGTGTAGAGAGAGACATTACGAAAGAAAGAGAGAGGGGAAAGAGGTTTACAGAGGGCAAGACAAGACAGAGTGAGAGAGACAGGCCTACACTTGTCCCGTTGTGATCTCTTTCTCACCTCATGTCCCCTCGCTGACCATGGCAAAGGTCTGGAGAAAGTGAATCACAATCTCACAGTCCATGGAAGACGTGGCAGAATCAAAGTCAGAAGAAGACCTTTACCCATCAATCTTTTTGCAGTAGAATCACTTCAAACAAAAACCATACAGTATAACGACTTGCTTCTCATTGTAAACTTTTACTGGAAAACAATAGGCAACATGTGACTTCTTTATCTGCTTCTCAAAAGGCAAAGAAGCATATGTTTGTGCCATAGAACATTAGAAGAAACCAAAGCCATTCAGAAGACAGGTCAAAATCAGGCATACAACAACTGTCACGGGACGCCGTGAAAAGCACCGTGGAAAGATGAGGTCAGGGTCCAAGTGCAGGTAAGGTGATTCTTTTAATGAAACAAAAAGGCCAACACGGCACAAAAAACAAAACAACTACCTTTCCCAAACATACACATGAATCACAAATAACAATTAATCTAACCAGACAGAGTAGTAGGAGTGTGATGCATAAATAGTCCATGGAAATTGGGAACAGCTGTGGGTGTAATGAGTGGGACAGGTGTGTGTGTGATGTGACAGGTGTATGTATTTACATGATGAGTCCGGGAGGAAGGGAGATGGTGACCTCTGGTGGCGACAGGGAGAAGCGCAGGGCCCGGACTCGTGACATGACCCCTCCTTCAAGGAACGGCTTCCAGACGTTCCACAGAACCCCCCAAAAGTCCAGAGGGAGGTGGAACAGGGGGAGGGATGGCGGGCCAGGCCCGTGTAGTGGAAGGGAACCTGGGCTCTGAGGCAGCGCCGGCGGGATGGAGACCCAGGGCAGAACCAGCGGCCACCACAGTGGTGTCTGTGGAGCTGCCACCCTGGAGCGGGCAATGGTGGGCTCCACCGCTTCGGGGGGCACATCAGGGTGGGGAACATCAGCGGACACCGCCGCCATCTCGGGAACTTCGTGAGCGAGCACAGCTGTCTCGGGAGCTTCGTGAGCGAGCACAGCTGTCTCGGGAGGAACGTGAGCGAGCACAGCTGTCTCGGGAGCTTCGTGAGCGAGCAAAGCTGTCTCGGGAGGAAAGTGAGCGAGCACAGCTGTCTCGGGAGCTTCGTGAGCGAGCACCGCTCTCTCGGGAGCTTCGTGGGGGAGCACAGCTGTCTCCGGAGGAACGTGAGCGAGCACAGCTGTCTCGGGAGCCTCGTGAGCGAGTACAGCTGTCTTGGGAGGAACGTGAGCGAGCACAGCTGTCTCGGGAGGAACGTGAGCGAGCACCGCCGCTTCGGAAGCCTTGTGGGCGTGCACCGCCGCCTCGGAAGCCTTGTGGGCGTGCACCGCCGCCTCGGAAGCCTTGTGGGCGTGCACCGCCGCCTCGGAAGCCTTGTGAGTAGGCACCGCCGCTTCGGAAGCCTTGTGAGCAGGCACCGCCGCTTCGGAAGCCCTGTGAGCGGGCACCGCCGCCTCGGAAGCCCTGTGAGCGGGCACCGCCGCCTCGAGAGGATCGTGAGCGGGCACCGCCACTTCGGAAGCCTTGTGAGCGGGCACCGGCACCTCGGAAGCCTTGTGACCGTGCACCGCCCCTTCAGGAGGATCGTGAGCAGGCACCGCCGCTTCGGAAGCCTTGTGAGCGTGCACCGCCGCCTCAGAAGCCCTGTGAGTGTGCACCGCCGCCTCGAGAGGATCGTGAGCGGGCACCGCCGCTTCGGAAGCCTTGTGAGCGGGCACCGCCGCTTCGGAAGCCTTGTGAGCGGGCACCGCCGCCTCGGAAGCCTTGTGAACGGGCACCGCCGCCTCGGAAGCCTTGTGAGCGGGCACCGCCGCCTCGGAAGCCTTGTGAGCGGGCACCGCCGCCTCGGAAGCCTTGTGAGCGGGCACCGCCGCCTCGGAAGCCTTGTGAGCGGGCACCGCCGCCTCGGAAGCCTTGTGAGCGGGCACCGCCGCCTCGGAAGCCTTGTGAGCGGGCACCGCCGCCTCGAGAGCCTTGAGAGCGGGCACCGCCGCCATGGAAAGACCACGAGCAGACCACGCTGCTCGCACCGACATCAGCGAGGGTTCCCGCACGCTACACATCAGACCAGGACGCTCTGGAAGCGGGCGCGAGGCACTGGGCGCAGCCACCGCCGTCCCCCGGATCGCCGCCTCGGAAGAACTGTGAACGGGCTCTGCCGCTAACCCCAACCTGAAGGCTGAGCCGCTCACCTGCAGAGCCAGGTTAATGTAGTCCTCCAGCGACTCCCCGGGGTCCCAGTATGGTACCAGGGACTTGAAGGGCTCAGCCAGGCCTCCCCAGAAGAAGACCATGAGGCAGGTCTTCTCCGTCGCCGACTGACGAGCTCCTCTAATGAAGTCCCTGGCATAATCCTCCATGCTCCGGTCTCCCTGGCGGATGTGGAGGCACCTCCCTGCTGGACCCATCTTGCTGGTTAGATTCTGTCACGGAACGCCGTGAAAAGCACCGTGGAAAGACGAGGTCAGGGTCCATGTGCAGGTAAGGTGCTTCTTTAATAACAAACAAAAAGGCCAACACGGCACAAAGAACAAAACAACTACCTTTCCCAAACATGCACATGAAATCACAAATAACAATTAATCTAACCAGCCAGAGTAGTAGGAGTGTGATGCATAAATAGTCCATGGAAATTGGGAACAGCTGTGGGTGTAATGAGTGGGACAGGTGTGTGTGTGATGTGACAGGTGTATGTATTTACATGATGAGTCCGGGAGGAAGGGAGATGGTGACCTCTGGTGGCGACAGGGAGAAGCGCAGGGCCCGGACTCGTGACAACAACAGAGATATTAATAAATAATGTGCTGTGATGGCATTGTGTCGAAAGCAGGTTCAGGAGGCTGAAAGATTCAAGCCGGGGGTGAGGGGCTGAGATAGGTGTGTGTGTGTGTGTGTGTGTGTGTGTGTGTGAGTGAGTGCGTGTCGATCAAAGTGTGTCAGATGAGACGCCACAATGACCTCCGCACCAAATGGAACATAAAGGTCACTTCCTAGGAGAACGGCTCTGACTCTCAACTTGAGGAAGAGACTTTATTTTACTCAGGAAGTATGAGTGCAGTAATATAGGAGGAGATTGTGTTATTAGGACACATATTGAAGATATGAAGGTGTGTGATGTACAGAGTAGCCTGGACTAATCATAATGTCACTGTTTGAGTCATTTTGTTCAAATATATATATATATATATATATAATATTTTAAAATATATAAATATTAAAGATGTATTATTTTGTTTTATAATTTTATTTGTCCAAATTTTGGTTTATTTTGTACAATTTTGGCTCCCCAAAAATATTTATTAAATATGTGCTATTTTATTTTATTTTCAAATTTCAGTTTATCCTGTACAAATTCTGTTCTCAAAAATAATTAGGCCTACTATGATGTACAGTATGCTATTTTATTTTTCACATTTTTTATTTTATTTTACTAAATTTTTTACATTTTTGTTTTATTTTCGGTTCCCTGCCAAAAGATGTTTTATTATTAAAGATGTTTTATTTTATTTTATTTTACCTCATTTTTTCATACTCATGGTAAATAATTATGTTTTTATATTATGATAAATATTATTATTATTTATTTTAAAGTTAGAACAAAACAATTTCCAACAATTAAGAATGTAGCTGTTTGTAATCGTGTGACTGTTTTGTTAAAGAGAGAGAGAAAAAAACAATTCTCTTCAATACGGCCTGTTTATAGAGAGAATGAGCAAATATCAGCCAAACCATTGAAATACATAAGATGTGTAAAAAGCATGTAGTAAAAAAATGGATAGGACATTATCAGTGAATAATTTAAAAACAGCCTGAAGCATTATAAGGCTTGAGCCAATAAAGCAATAAGAAGAGGCGCAGTGGGTCATTCCTCATAAATTATTAGAACGTGAACCTACACATGTGGCAGAGATGCAATGACCCCAGCTGTTCAACTATTTAAAGAGCTTTTGCCCACTGCAGAGGACATTAGAGATAAATTGCACATTGAAATTAGATCATATTTAACTTATGCATTGATGTTTAGGGTCAGGAGGGGGGGGATTCACTGCTGCAAGCTATGCTAAATATCTGTTCCACTTTTTCTTTTGAGCTGATGTAAGTCCTCATTATTGATGCAGTGTTGGTTTTGATCTAATTGTATATGACCAACATTTATTATGCAAACATTAAAACACTGTTCTATGGATATTTGATGTGCATAAGCTAATTTGCATATTTTTTTGCCCAACACATTTTAATAATTGCTGAATAAGCTCCAAACGAAAATAAATGAAGCTGATATCCCTACTCATTACCTGTATAAGAACAAAGCTCGTCCATATCAGCATAAACATATGAGACACATTGACAGCCTGTCTCAGATGATCGTGTCCGGTCTAAGCTGCAAATCTAACAATGTCACACGTCCTCTTCTTGACTGACGTATTAGAACAAGCAAAAAGATTCAGGTAGAAACCTACCTGCCAGTGGTTCTGTAGGGTCAGCTGATTTATAGGCTATAAACAACATATATTTGCACGTGACATTCAAATCTGTTGCTCACATGCAGATGTTGAATTACGATTTGATTTAATAAAATATGGGGGTCGACGAAAATGCGTTTGCTAATATAACGAAAGTAAATTAAAACACAAAAAGGTCGTGCGCGAGCGAATTCTTTCCCTTGCACTTAAACTACAACTCCCATGATGCTCTAGCGGTGTTTCCTGTTTTTGTCATGTGACCAAGTGCCCATAATAATAAGTACAGCATGACTAGCTGCGCTGGTTTATATTGTGCAAAATAACTGATTTAAGTGTACATAAATATTATTAACGTTATTGATAGACCCTAATTGAGTAGATTACGACTAAACCTGCCTTATTTTCTACATCTGGAGCCTCTATCATGGCGGAAGTGGAGGAGCAGGTAGGTTTCTGAATGAAGAAAACATTCTGTCAAATGACAGAAGCCTGTGATTATACATATAATATTTCTGTATGTTTAATTTTTAATGCGTGTTGGCTATTCGAGGCTGCAGTTGTAAGTTATATTTTAAAGGAACTATTTTAAAGTCGTGTTATTGACTCACTTGATAGTGTAACACTTGACAATATCACTACTTAACACTGCCAGTGTTATTATTCTTGCTAAGGAAAATAAAAAAATAAATAAAAGCTTGCCTTAAACTCGTTTCCTGGTTTTAGCTGCTCTCCCAGACTGGTCTGATTACTGGCTTTTGGACCAAATTAAACCAGACTGTCTTAGACCTCAAACCAGCTTTTTCAGCAGGGATGACAGCAAGTTTACAGGCTAAATGAAAAACTATAAATGTATGACTTCTACATAATTACATTTTTAATATTAGGTGTGGAACAGTGCTTTGCCATTGCATGTGTATTTGAAGGGAGTTTAAGAAATAATAAGCCTTGTTAACGAATGTTTTTTTATTTTATTTAAATTTTTTATTCATCATTAATGCATTGCTTACCTTTCCAGGGAAGAAAACTAAGTGAAGAATCCACAGATGAGTCAGAGGTAAAACCAATAACTGTTCAATTTACTAATTTGATTTCAGTAATTGAAGCAGAATCCATTGTGATTTTGAAATAATGCATTTGGTAGCAAAATATCTACTTTAAGTGACATTTCTTTGAAAGAATGAGCGTACAAGCTTACTTTTAAAGCAAAAAAGACTTTTGTTAGGTTTTGAATAATAAAATTATGGTTAAAATTATGGTTAAAAAACAATTTTGACACTTCTGGTCGAAAATGTTCACAGTTAAAATGTTTTGGACTGCTGTCTCTGGTTACTCTGATAGTTAAAATAAAAATATATGTAAAGTTGGTTGAGAAAACCTTGCATATTCCACTTTATTTTTATTATGTGCATACTGTGTCCCAATGCTTTTCAGGGGTGCAGAGACATGTAATGACGTTCACAGTAAAACATTTGACATTAGAGGTGTCACCATTTGTTGTCACATGCTAATATAAGAATCCTATATCATATATACAGTTTTGCTCATAAGTTTACATACCCTTGTAGAATATGCAAGATGTTAATTGTTTTAACAAAATAAGACGAATCATAAAAATGGCATGGTACTTTTTATGTAGTAATGTCCTGAATACACAGTTTCACATAATGGATGTTTACATATAGTCACAAGACCAAAATAATAACTGGATAAACACAAATTAAGCAGTTCAAAAGTTTACACACTCTTAAATCTTAATACTGTGTGTTGTTACCTGGATGATCAATGACTTATGCTTTATGATAGTTGTTCTTTGTTTGCCCTGAGCAGTTGAACTACCCCATTGTTCTTCAGAAAAATCCTTCAGGTCAGGTCAGATGTGTAATTAATGTAAAAATCTGTTGTGTGACACAACAGGGGGTATGTACTGTAACTGCAAGGGGTATGTAAACTTATGAGCAGAGCTGTATAACTTGGCTGTAACATATTCTGTGTACAGTGCCACTGTAAAAGGTCATATTACATTGTGTCCATTTTCTTGAGTGGCGTTTCAAGAAGAGACTTTTGAATAAAGGATAGAGTTTGTCTTTAAGTGATACAGTGAATGAAATGTCAAGTAGACATTCTAGTCCTCAATTTAAAATGAAAACAGAAAGAAGGAAACAACAGCCTTGCCCTCCTCGTAAATGAAATCTCAGTCCGTGGAGCAATCTCTCCTATCTCCTGTCCACAAACTGTCTTCTGTATGCACCCAGGCACCTTGGAGAGCATGATTGTATTTTCCTTTGGATTCACTGTAAACCACAGTTTGTTTTGTTCATAATTGTAGAGCTCTGACTTATGGAAGCTTATTTCCGCCATGGAAAAAAAAAAAGAAAGGGAAGAAAAAAAATTATTAAAGGTAACGTGATTTTTTTTATCTCGCAATTCTGACTTTTTTCTTGCAATTCTGAGTTCACAATTCTTTTTTTTTTTTTTTTAGAATTGCGAAATACAAACAGCAAATTTTGAAATATATCCTCACAAATCTCAGAAAAATCTACTTCTCAACTGGGAGATATAAACCTGCATTTCTAATATTAAAAGTCAGAATTGTGAGATAAAAAGTTGCAGTTATCTTTTTATTTATTTATTTTTCCATGGCACTAGCAAGTTCATTTTTTATTTCACAATTGTGCCTTTTTTCCTTGGAATTCATTTTTTTTCTCAATTGATATATTCAATAAGAATACATTCAGTGTATATAGTTCTAAAAAGAAAAATCGAAAATGTGAAATATAAACTCACAATTGCAGAAAAGAAATGTGAGAAAATAAAAGAAGCTGGTTTCCACCACGGAATAAAAAATAAAAAGGTACTTATTTAAATTAGCAATTGGTCATTTAGCAGACACTTTTATGCAAAGCGTATTTGTCAGTCCTTGTCTTGTGTTTCCCTTCCTCTCGTGTCCCTATTTGGCCATCCTCGTTCCTTTAATTAGTAGTTAATGTGTCCCCAGCCCTGCATGTGATTGCCCCACACCTGTTTCTGTTCTTCCTTGCTAATTTCCCAGTGTTTATAATCCCTGTGTTTCCTAGCCCCTGTGTCCGGTCTAAACGTCATTGATGTTCGTCTCTCCCCAAGCTCCTCGTCTCCGTGTGTGTCTCTCTCCAATAAATGTGATTATTGGAACTCCTACGTCTCCTCGCTCCTTGTATCCCGAGAGGGAACGTGACAGAAGACCGGACCCCACAAAGTAAGCGGCGCTCCTTTTCTCCCGTTTTATTTTCCGTTTTGAAAAGTTTTTGTTTGCGCCTTTTTTCCCCGCTCCCTCCGTGATGATAGAGCTGGTTCCTGTCGTTTGCGGGGGATCACGCCGCCGTTCGCGGCTCGCCCCTTCCCGTTGTGCGTGGGGTGTTGGGCTGCCTTTCGCGGCTTTTCCTGGCCTGCAGTATTGGGGAGAACGGGTCGCCATTCGCCGCTCGCCCAAACCCACAGCCCATGAGGAATTTGTTCCGCCCGCGGCGAAGAGGAGATCGCCGAAGAAGGCGATGAACGTTCCGCCCACGGGGAAGTGGAAGCCGCCGTACACGGCGAAGATGGTTCCGCCGCCGACTTCGGCTCATCCCGAGCCGCCGAGGGAGGAAGCTCAGGTACCGGTGGGAACTCTGGTAATTTATGAAGGAATGTCTTGGACTCCAGTGCCTGCTCCTCGCACGTGCCCTCCAGTGCCTGCTCCTCGCACGTGCCCTCCCGTGCCGGCTCCACGCACGTGCCCTCCCGTGCCGGCTCCTCGCACCAGCCCTCCTGAGTTCCCGCTGGTTCCGTCCAGCCCTCCTGAGTTCCCGCTGGTTCCGTCCAGCCCTCCTGAGTTCCCGCTGGTTCCGTCCAGCCCTCCTGAGTTCCCGCTGGTTCCGTCCAGCCCTCCTGAGTTCCCGCTGGTTCCGTCCAGCCCCGCGCTGCAAGAGCGCCCCCAAGTGTCCGCGCTTCCCGAGCACCCCCAAGTGCCGGCTCCACGCACGTGCCCTCCCGTGCCGACTCCACGCATGTGCCCTCCCGTGCCGGCTCCACGCACGTGCCCTCCTGAGTTCCCGCTGGTTCCGTCCAGCCCTCCTGAGTTCCCGCTGGTTCCGTCCAGCCCTCCTGAGTGCCCGCTGGTTCCGTCCAGCCCTCCTGAGTGCCCGCTGGTTCCGTCCAGCCCTCCTGAGTGCCCGCTGGTTCCGTCCAGCCCTCCTGAGTTCCCGCTGGTTCCGTCCAGCCCTCCTGGGTTCCCGCTGGTTCCGTCCAGCCCTCCTGGGTTCCCGCTGGTTCCGTCCAGCCCTCCTGGGTTCCCGCTGGTTCCGTCCAGCCCTCCTGGGTTCCCGCTGGTTCCGTCCAGCCCTCCTGGGTTCCCGCTGGTTCTGTCCAGCCCCGCGCTGCAAGAGCGCCCCCAAGTTTCCGCGCTTCCCGAGCGCCCCCAAGTGTCCGCGCTTCCCGAGCGCCCCCAAGTGTCCGCGCTTCCCGAGCGCCCCCAAGTGTCCGCGCTTCCCGAGCGCCCCCAAGTGTCCGCGCTTCCCGAGCGCCCCCAAGTGTCCGCGTTTCCCGAGCGCCCCCAAGTGCCGGCTCCACGCACGTGCCCTCCTGAGTTCCCGCTGGTTCCGTCCAGCCCCGCGCTGCAAGAGCGCCCGACAGAGTCCGCGCTGCAAGAGCGCCCGACAGAGTCCGCGCTGCAAGAGCGCCCGACAGAGCCCGCTCCTCTGTGGCTCCCAGGGGGGAGCTTACCCAAGAAAATTTTGGGGGGGGGTAAGAGGGTCACAGCCTGTGTGGCCGGGCCAAGGGCCAAGGCCACAGAACCCCTCGGGCCCGAAAAAAATAGGCCGTGGCCTCCCGAGTCTCCAGATCCTCCCTGGCCTCCCGAGTCCCCTGACCCGCACTGGCCTCCCGAGTCTCCAGATCCGCCCTGGCCTCCCGAGTCTCCAGATCCGCCCTGGCCTCCCGAGTCTCCTGACCCGCCCTGGCCTCCCGAGTCTCCAGATCCGCCCTGGCCTCCCGAGTCCCCTGACCCGCCCTGGCCTCCCGAGTCCCCTGACCCGCCATGGCCCCTGGAACGGGCACCGCCCTGGAGGCCTCCAGAGCGCCCACCCCCCCTCCCCATTGGATGGTGTTAGGCGTGAGGACACGCCTTCCGGAGGGGGGCGTAATGTCAGTCCTTGTCTTGTGTTTCCCTTCCTCTCGTGTCCCTATTTGGCCATCCTCGTTCCTTTAATTAGTAGTTAATGTGTCCCCAGCCCTGCATGTGATTGCCCCACACCTGTTTCTGTTCTTCCTTGCTAATTTCCCAGTGTTTATAATCCCTGTGTTTCCTAGCCCCTGTGTCCGGTCTAAACGTCATTGATGTTCGTCTCTCCCCAAGCTCCTCGTCTCCGTGTGTGTCTCTCTCCAATAAATGTGATTATTGGAACTCCTACGTCTCCTCGCTCCTTGTATCCCGAGAGGGAACGTGACAGTATTATGCAAATTATGACTTTTTATCTCACATTGTTTACTTTTTTTTTTTTCTTAGAATTATATAGAATATATATTTCGTTATTCTGACTTTTTTTCTCAATTGATGCATTAACTCAAAATTCAGGAGCTTGTTTCTGCCACAAAATAATAAAAAAAAGGTAATTGCAACTTTTTATCTCACAAATCTAACTTTTTTCTTGTAATTGCGAGTTTATATCTCGCTATTTGGACTTTTCAGAATTGCAAGTTAGTTTATATCTCGTAATTCCGAGTTCATATTTTGCAATTATGAAAAAAGTCAGAATTGTGAGATTGAGGTATAAACTAAGCTCAGAATTGCAAGAAAGTTTCAGGTACCTTTTTTTATTATTATTTCATGCTGAAAATAAGCTTCCATACTGTCTCTATCCCCTCGTCTATCTCTCCCTAACACTTCCTGATGTGACCATGGATGTGTTGAAGGCTGTGTGGAAATGTGCTCTCAGATGGACCACACCTTCCGAGTCCTCTGAGCTCATACTGTATAACATTTTTGGAGCTTGACAGCATTCATGTAAACCCTTTCTATCCTCATGAAAGAAGAATGCACATCTCATGGCTTAAAGAAAACATGCCACAGCCTCTAAACATGATGTCACGCAATGTGAGGAAATGAGAAAAGATGCTGGCGGGGTTTGACATTAATCTGTGGTTTTGAGGCCCAATGCTTCACTATAGCATTCCAGCAAAGTTTGTAACTAGAAAGACAGAGACAGAATGAGGGATGAGCGAAAGAGGAGAGTGTGGATGGTCACACCACTCCAGAAAAGGGGCAATTAAAGACAGACTTCCCTTCATCCCCTGCTCCCCAAGGCACCAATTAGGAGCGGCAGGGAATGAGGCACAACACTCATCCACCACATCGGCGTGGCGATGGCAAACACTAACAAGAGGAAGAAATTATGGGATATGAAACAGGAGAGATATTATCCACCCCTCCCCACCGTAGAAAGTTTGTCAGGTTTTTTTCCCGCCTCTCTCTGTCTCTCCGTCCCTGTCTGTAATGGCTTTGTAGACCATGACAAATGCTCAGGCATTAGAAATTTCACATCTCGACACAACACGAAATGGACAATGGAGGTGTCGGTGACGAGAAGAAGAAAAAAAAAGTTTGATAAAATGAAACCCTACCCAAACCGCCAGTCTGCCTGTGATCTTATTCGTCTGCTAGCTACTTATTTGCATTGGAGTCCCTGGAATTTTTGGCCCAAAATAAACTTCTACTATTTAAAATTTTGGGGTTGAGATTATTTAATGTTTTTGAAAGAAGTCTCTTAAGCTTCCGAGACTGCATTTATTTGATCTAAAATATAGTTACAAAAGTGTATATGATTATAATTTAAAATAACTGTTTTCTATTTAAATATATTTTAAAATGTAATTTATTTCTGTGATGACAGCCATTACTCCAGATTCCTTCTGAAACCATTGTAATATGCCGATTTGGTACTTAGGAAACATTTCTTATTTTTATAAATGTTGATGACTTGTGCTTTTTGGAGAAACTGAGCTCCTGTTTTTAGGATTCTTTTGTAGCATTAAAACATCTTCACAGTCACTTTTGATTAATTTAATGCATTCTTGCTGAATAAATGTATTTAAAAAAATCATTGTCCATGCATTTGTAATGTATTAAATGAAAACGTAATAAATAAATTAATATTGTACTGCACACGTGTTATCACAGTTGGTCAGATTTGAAATGCAACACTCAAATTTGTTACATATTACATAAACTATAGCATGAGTTGATGGAAAGATAATGATTAATGAAATCATTATACATGAAAGTTTTAAATATATAGTTATAAAAACAATCAAAATAGAGCACTTACTAATAAAATATATTTTGAAATATGGCATGTGACCAAAATTAGAGAACCGTGAATGTTGTCAAATTATTGAAATGTGCTCTCAATAAATCTCAAGGATACCTGAAGGAAATAATTTAGATTAAAGAGGTTCTACTGACCAAAACTTTTTGGATTCCCTGATGTTACTGTAGCATGAAACAGGCTCCCATTCACATTGCTAATTATTACAGGATATCACTATTCTTTCAACACTAAGCAATTACACCATAATATAAGTAACAGAATTAAAAGCTAAATTGATTTTTATTAACAGTTACACTTATTATTATGTGTGATAATTACTATATTCTGGTGCCTAATGAACTAATGAAGAATGGGTGTGTTTGGGTTTTTGTACAGGAGGAGGACACAGAGGAGGAGCCTAAACTGAAGTACGAGAGGCTGACCAATGGCGTGACTGAGATCTTGCAGAAGGATGCGGCCAGCTGCATGACAGTGCATGACAAGGTGTTTAAAAGCTATTTAGCATGTCTTTAAGAAAAAAAAGTGTAGGACATGATGTGCATATACAGTACAGTTTTTTTTTTTTTGGATTCAATATTGTACATAAATTTTAATTATTTAAATAGAAGCTTAATTGTAACTTCTATCTTTTTAAAATTCTTAAATGCAGATATTTCTGGGTGCAGTTTATTATTATTACACTCTTGTATAGTACTGAATATAATATTTTTGACTTGTCTCCTCCACACCATACATTTCTTAGAGAAGTGCTTACGCACAAATGCTCACAGGCCACCAGCCTTTCGCTGATTTCCTGTTTATTTCCTCTACTTTTAGATTTCTATATCTTTTTTTGCCTGTCTTCTTTCCGTTTTTTCCGGGGCTTGATATTTTTGTTGGTGGAACATTCTATGTGGGCTGGTTAATCGTCATGGCAGCCGGTTCACTCATGCACGGACGCTGTGGAGGAATAGTCATACCTAGTTATGTCTCCTCACCTGATGTTTTATTAACCGCTATTGATTTTTATTCTTTTCCCCCCTCTTTTCCTGCTTTTCCCTGGGGACTTCTTCCCCTCTCCTTCCTCTTCCATCTCTCCAAAAAAAGGCAAGCTTGCAAGAAGAGGAGACATTGAAAAGCTGAATTTCCATTGAGAGTCCCCCTTTTTTCACTCTTTCACCTTCTCTCACTTTGTCTGTCTCCACCTTTTCCTCTTTCTGTCTCTTCCCTTTAGTCTTTTATGCATGCGCTCCGATGTGCATTCCACCACCTAGACACACAAGAACACGCTTGCGCCTGCAACCCACCTGCCTAATGTTGCCTCATATTTTAAGTGCCAGGAATCCGAATTTAATTTCAGCAGTTCCATTTTGATAAATCCCTTTAAGAGCCACTGAGGCTGGTGAGGCCACCCCTTTTATTTATTTATTTTGGGCTGATTTTATTTGGGGAGATTGCAGGGGGTTCTGTTGGACATGCTCGACTGTGCCTGTAAATATAAGCATTTCATTATAGACTGCAGTGAAGCATGGGTGTGCTGCGACAGGGAAAGCAGGTGTGTGTGTGTGTGTAAATGTGTTTAGATGCAGGGTAACCTCAGTTTCAGAGCTGGACTCATTCTGTGTGTGTGTTTTATAGTGTCTGGATGCTTTTGTAAAGCTGGGTCCAGTTTGCAGATGGCAGATAAATAGACCCAAATTTGCAGGGGTGTCAAACTAATTTTAGGTTGGCGGTCAGACTGGACTGAATGTCCCCTTATGTGGCCTGATTTCATTTTATTTGTTTAACCTTTTAGTGACACAATGCAGAGTGCATGCACAACAGATGCTCTAATAAAATACAAAATCAACTGTATGCCACGTTTTATAACTAATATTTATGTAATAAAAAGATTTCAAAAAATTAATTCACCAGGCCCCTATGAAATTGGTAATTAATTGGAAATATCAAACAATCAAATAATCGAACAATAGTATTGATGAGAAAAAGAGAACCCGCTGCTCTTGGTTGGAAAACTTAATTACTTAACTATAATAATGCAAATTAGTGAACAGTAACACCAATTAAGGCCTAAAATTAATATTTATTATAATGTATTTAATGTTCTGATAAATGACTGTAATGCCATCCAGTAATTTAATATACTTGTATTATAATTTACACTTCTAATATTAATACTAATATCTTCACTTATACTTGTCCCATTTATCATTACTGTGGTAATTGAATTAGAAAAAAAAAAAAAGAGAAAATGACCTGACTTGCTTTGGGATTATAATAAAAGTTCTGGTTAACACTTTAGCATAGGGACCAGTTCTCACTATTAATTATTGCTTTATTGTATTATTAATTATTGTATTATTGCTTATTAGCATGCATATTACCAGCATATTGGCTGTTTATTAGTACTTACAAAGCACATATTCTTCATGACCATATTTTACATCTCTAATCCTACCCAATACCTAAACTTAACAGCTACCTTACTAAGCAGTAATTAGGAGTTTGAATCAAAATTCATAGTTAATAGTTAATTAACAGTGAGAACTGAACCTTAAAATAAAGTGTTACCATGTTCTGCCATTTGAATATGTAGTTAATATTCAGAACACTACTGCTGAGTGACTTTTTGTCACTACTGCTGATCATATTTCCCACAACACATTCCCACTCTCATTATACCATTATATTATCTCATTCATCAGTGTTATTAAATGGTGAATAAATATAAATACCATATAAATGGTTTGAATTCTTTAATGAAGTACAATACTGTAACTTGCTCTGACTCTGAAACAACTTTTCTTTTCTGCTGACATCACCTAGACCTCTTTATAAGCCCCTCCCCTCCAACCACCTTTCATAGAACTCTTTGGGTAACACTTTATTTTAAGGTGTCATAATACAGAGTATTTACCTAATTAAGTACTTAGTCGTAGCCATTGTACTTACATGCAACAAATTGTACATATCATGTAACTAAGTTATGGAACAGCCTGTAATTACAGTTTGTAATTATGTAGATGTAATAGGCAGCTACTGTTACACATGTAACAGGCCGAGTCTGTTACACAGCTACTTGTACACTCTAATCTTGATGTACTTTATTTTAAGTAGCTTATGCCTGTGTAATATTATGTAATTGTAATGTAATTAGAAATGTATTACATGTATTTTAGCTGTGTACTGGTGGGTTAAATCAAACTAAGGTGCAGCTGGATAAGGTGTACAGTATAGATACACATGAAGTACACTTAAGTACAATCTTGATACACTTTATTTTTAAGTAGCTTATGTCTGTGTACTTACATTTATAATTACGTTGTATAAAGTCTGCAACACGTGTAACAATCTTTTGGTTACATAAGTAGCTGTGTAACAGACTCGGTCTGTTACATATGTGTAACAGTAGCTGCCTATTACATCTACATAATTACAAACAGTAAGTACAGACTTTCCACAACTTAGTTACTTGGTAAGTACATTTTGTTTCATATAAGTACAACAGATACAACTAAGTACTCAACTAGGTAATTACTTAAAATAAAGGACACCTTAAAATAAAGTGTTACCACTCTTTGCACTATTAAATCCTATTAAATATGTTTGCATATAATTACACATTTTTTAAATTGTTTGAACATCTTGTGTCAGTTAACAAGAGCTTTATATAGAATTTACTCCTAGACTGTTAAAACTGAAAAAATAGAAAGGTAAACTTTCATTTATCTAATTAATTTAGTTTTTTATTGAAATTTTGAATCGGTTGGTGGCAATTCACATGAGATAATAGCTTAGGTTTTCGTAAAAGAGTAATTGCATTAGTCTGACAGGCAGAGTGTTGGTGTGGAGGGCAGAGATGTGTGACCTGTGGCGCATATATTATGTTGAAGCGTTTTGATATGTCGGGGAAAAAAACGCTATTTCACACTGGGCCGCTCTGATAAATAGGCTTTCCTGTCCTCCAGCAATTTCACACTTTTTGCCCTCGAAGGGTCCAGCCGAAACCACACACACAAACACACACTCTCACATACACGCACAAACACTGAGGCCTCACAGCCATGCCTGGTAAAACTCATTTTTAATACCTCCTCCACAGCTTTTAACTCTGTATAAGTGTAGGATGTCCCGTGGTTTTGACTTGTGTGTCTGACATGTTTGTGTCTCCTGTTGCTTTCAGTTCCTGGCTCTCGGGACACACTTTGGAAAGGTTTACCTTCTGGATATTCAAGGAAATATTACACAGAAGTTTGAAATTGTAAGTCTGAAATATGATTGTTATAGATATGTCCATGTTTGAGCTAGGTTATGTCTGATTATAACATGGTTATGTTACTTTTTCTCCTTCAATGCTCATAGAGTCCAGTGAAAATAAACCAGATTAGTTTGGATGAGAGCGGTGATCATGTTGGCATCTGCTCTGAAGATGGAAAGGTGAGAATTCCCTTCAGCACCCATTGTTCTTTAACTTCCTGTATTAGCCTTTTATGATAAACCGACCACAGTCCCATTTCTAGTCCCAAATCCGAACCCTCAATTTATTCCTAAAATCTGAGAGCAATGACAATAAATGTGCAAATAAACAACGCCATCAGCATTGCACAATTCATTCTTAGTGAATTTCCCCATGAGAGTCTAAGGAGTGGTTTACTTGAGTTTTCATATCTTTCTCTGTTTGCAAGATATGATGTCGTGCCTGTCTTCCCACTCAATACCGGCTCCGTCAACTCTGACACCTGCAGAAACAGCATGTGCGCATTTGGTCCATTTTAAAATGTGTTTAAAAAAAGAACTTCTCTCCTCCTCGCTCCTTCTGTGATTTCTATCGCTCCTCTCCATCTATCTGCTCATTGATCATGAGCTGGCTGTTATCAGTCCACAGAGGCTAATCATCAGCACCTTGTGTGGCTTTCTCAGGCTGATCTGTGGCATGATAGTCCACGTCTATCCCTGTTACTATGGCAGAGGTGAGATCTTGTCGCACATACACCAATTAAAATCGATATGGAGGCCATTGTTCGCTCCTCTGCACTGTTAATCTCAATTTACCGAATGCATTGCTACCGTTGTTTGGCAAAATGTGACATTATTTTTTTCATTATTAGGTTTTTCCAAAAAGTAGAAACTGCACTTTATACATAACATAAACAAGAAACAATTTAAAATCGGTAGTTACCAAGATAAGACATTTCATAATGTCTTTAGTAAATAAATGGAATATTTAGGATTAGGTAGCCTTCAAAAACTTGTGATAGATTGGTGTGTGCTTCATAATTAATAAATATTTCTAATATAATTTTTAATTTGCTCCTAGACTGTCTAAACTGCATCACTTGAAAAGTATACTTAAGTTTATTTTATTTTATTTTTTAAATTACATAAATTAATTGGTTGGTTGGTTGTGATATTGACAATTCATAAATAATAATAGCAAACTTTTATGTTAAACTGTTAAATGATTCAACTACTATTAATTATTAAATGTTAAACTATTTGATTAAAACCAATATGGAGGGCTTTGTTTACTCACTGTTAATCTCAACACTTACAACTGCTGTGCTATTGATGTTATACAATATATGACACAGGAAGAGTCTATTTTTCTTTCTTTTTTTAAGTTTTTCAAAAAAAAACTAGAAACCTGCACTTTAAAATAGACAATTTTCAAAATAGCTAAGCTTGTTGCCTGACCAGAAAAACATGAACAATTTGAAGTCAGTAGTTTCCCTCCCCCACCATCATCTTAAATGCAAGAGGATGCTTTACTTTTCAATGGAGTTGTACTTTTTTGAGACCTCGCACTCATTTTTTAGTTTCCTCTTGTTTTATACAGACAGGTGTAGGTGAAATGTTGTGTTAACGCTTGTTTATAGCCGTCGGGGACTGCAGCACCGCTAGTGATTAAGTCAGTAGCATAAAGGCATGCGAGGGCAGAAAGAGTTGACCTCTCCACTAATTGGGAGTCTGGCAGATGGTTAACTAGCCCACTGGATGGTCTGATGCTTTGCCCAAGTCAACTGTTATCGCAGAGCGCGTCTCTGGACCACAGTGATTTTACCTTAAAAAGACATCTCTGTGTCTCTTTCTCCATTTCTCTCTCTCATCTTTTCCAGGTGCAAGTATTCGGCCTGTACACTAGGGAGGGCTTCCATGAAAACTTTGACTGTCCCATCAAGGTAACTTATTGCTGTTAATGCAAGTCGTCAGTCCCCCGGCAATGTTTTTGCTGCCTGATGGGAAATAGCCCTTTGATTTCGATTTCCCGTCACAGCGAGCATTGATAATTCTGGAAAACAATGTAATTTCAGCTTGCTACTAGTCTTAATTGATTTCTCTAGGGCATTTCATATCATGCATGAGCCGCCTGTTTGTTGAGCATGAGTGATGTCACCTATGGCACACATTAAAAAGAGCCAGTGCTGTCATCCTCTTGTGTCGATACTTTTGTGTATCGGACTGTGAGGATCAATCCTTTAACTTTTCCTGGGTAAAAAAGCACTTTATTGAACATGTTTCAGACTGGCTTTAGTCTAACCCCCTCTGAGGCACTATATGGCTTTAGAGTGGACATTGATATTAACTCAGGTGTTGCCGTAAACTGAACTGAAGTCTCTTGTTCAATTCCAGGTCGTGGCGCTACACCCTCAGTTCAGCAAATCCAACAATAAACAGTTTGTGACCGGAGGAAATAAGGTAAGTCCAGTTTCACAATCACCTGGGAGTCAAAACTCAGACTGTGAGTGTTAAAGGCGCAGTTTCAAAACTTGTCTGTGTTATTTCCAGATCTCATTGCACTCATTGTCCAATAGTTCCTCTCTACTTTAAAAAAACTGCATTTGTTTGGCAAATCTCATTTTTTTTAGAGGAGTCAGGTCACTCAGAAGATGCTAAAAGCTGGTATCAGGTCTGCATTGGGTCCCAATCCCACGTTTAGTGGTTAGAACGAGTGCTGTAGAAATGTTGAGCCTTGGGGCTCATGTGGGAGATGCAGGTTCAAATCCAGTTAGAATCATGGTCTTATTACATTTTCTCTATCCTTCTTCCAAAACATTTCCTGTCTTCTCTTTCACTCTCATTATTTACTAGTACAAAAGGAAACAAAAGCACATTTGTTTGGCACTGACTCGTGCATGTCATTTTAGGTTTGAATCAGTATGTAACTACATTACGATTCAAAAGTTCAGGGTCAGTAATTTTTTTATAAAGACACGAATACTTTTATTCAGCAAGGATGCATTAAATTGGTTAAAAGTGACTGTAAAGGCATTTATAATGTTACAATTTTTTTTTTTTCAAATAAGTGCTGTATTTTTAACTTTCTATTTATCAAAGAATCCTGAAAAAGTATCATGGTTTCCACAAAATTATAAACCAGCACAACAGTTTTCAATTCAGCATTAATACTAATTAAAAATCTTTTTTGAACACCAAACCAGCATATTATAATGATTTCTCATCGTGTGACAAAACTGAAGTAATGGCTGCTAAAAAATAAGCTTTGCCATCACGAGTATAATTTGCATCTTTAAAAAGTACTGTATTTTGATCAAATAAATGCAGCCTTGGTGGGATTTCTCTTAAAAACATAAATCTTAACAACCCTAAACTTTAAGACTGGTTGCAGGCTTTTTGCAAAAATATAAGAATCGTTTATTAAAAAAAATGAAACGCGTTCATCAACCACTGAGTTTTCAAAAGAAAGTATCTCTTTTAATGTGTTTTGAATGCCTTAAAATAAAAACAAAAGCCACATTCATACCTGAAGTCTAAACATATATTTTGTGGTCTCTATCAGTTGATGCTCTTGAGGTTTCGACGCTGAGGGTTAAGCTAAATTATTAGAATGGAATCATTTTTTGTCATGTTGAGTGCCTTGTATTATGGTTACTCAAACTGAAGCTGTTTGGCATGAAACGCTCTTACCGTCTTTGGCCTTAGACTGAGGTCAACATCAGGGAGAGAAAGAGTGGTCCATTTTCTCCAAAGTGTTGTTCACTAGAGAGATGTTGTCTCTTCTTGCGCAATAAATAACTGTCATTACATAGAGTGCCATAGTGTTTGCAACATGTAGAACACTCTTTGGCTTATGGACTAAACAAATACGCTCATTTTTCAAAGGACACAATGCTACCAACTGAAGATGCCACAGTCTGATACATTCCAGACTCCGTACATCTATAGAAATGAAAACATGGTTTGTGTCTGTCGTAAAAGCACTCAGAAGAAGTTGATCTGTTTGCATGAACTGATCAGATATCTTGAGGCTGGAAAAAAAATCTTCAATTGTGAAGTGAATTTGAATAAATGCCATTGGTTCTTTGTAAAGTGGACTGTTAGAGATTTTGTTGAGACATACAAATCTTGAACCACTCAAATAGAGTCTTCTCAATTTCTGTAAATCCTAGATTTTTATCCTCTGTGCCACGATTGATTCTTATAAAATGGCTTCACACTGTTACTGCATTGTGCTTATCAG
This sequence comes from Barbus barbus, assembly GCF_936440315.1. Lineage (NCBI taxonomy): Eukaryota > Metazoa > Chordata > Actinopteri > Cypriniformes > Cyprinidae > Barbus > Barbus barbus. The sequence goes on from NC_136724.1 coordinate 9,851,385, forward strand.
AAGCAATTAACGGCGTCCATTGTGCGCCACAGTGGCCAAGTCCTCTGCATTTTCCTCCCGCTTCTGCTTGTTTCCTTCTCTCTCCCTGGCTTAAGGTCCCCATAATGCAGCCCTGCCATGAAAATCAATACGGCTTCCACTGAAGACGCATCTTGTCAAAGGCAATTCAATTCCGTCTGCTCGGCTCTTGGAGTGTCATCTCCTATTGCTGCGCTGTGATCTGTTAACATAGCCAAAAGTGTAGAACTGAAGCGACATTGAACCGTCTTTCCTTTCAATCACTTTCTCTGCAGTCAGGTCAGGTTGGCTGTGTGGTGATTGTGTGTGGCATTTTTGACACTTTCGATTCAAGGTTATCCACCAAGTGCGTTGCCGGTTATCGCACGAAGCCCTCAGAAAATGTTGTTTTTCACCAAATAATATCCGACTTACCGGAGTAAACCAAAACATTAAATACCTTTTCATAGAAATTCTGTTGTTTGAGTCTCTTTTCTAGTTAGTTCATGAGATGTCAATACAGCATCTTCTTCTCTCGTGTGCTTTATAAATTGTGTTGTACTGCGTACCTGCGTAAGTGACTTTATAAATTTCCCATTATCTAAAGGTTGAACCAAATGTTGCCTTTTTCTAAAATGGATTTTGATATTGCTGGTAAAATGATTTTATTGAATTTCTGCCTGAATGTGACCGAAACACCATGACAAGGCCAATGAATCTGCCTAACACACTGATCCAATCTAATGCTTACTGCAATATTAGCAAAAAAAATAATAAATAACCATATTAGACAAAAAAAAGCCACTGGGGTAACCTAACCTAAACCATTCAAAAGGATTATCTTTGTACTGAATTTAACCCTATAGGGTGGTGTATTAGTAGGTTTAGGGTCAGTAGGATTCTTTCTTTAATTAATAGTTTTATTCAGCAAAGGTGCATTAAATTCATCAAAAGTGACAGTAAAGACATATATAAAGTTACAGAAAAATATTAAGCACCACAACTGTTTTCAACATTTCGAATTATTATCAAACATTTTTTGAACACCAAATCAGCATTCTACTTGAATAATGGCTGCTAAAAAAAAATCAGCCTTATCATCATAGTATAATGACATTCAATATATATTATAATAGAAAACAGCTATTTTAAATTGTCATAATTGTAATGGTTTTTACCCAAATAAATATAGCCATGGTGAAGAGACAGCTTTTAAAAACATTAAAAAAAAAAAAAAAAAAAAAAAAAAACTCACTGGCCCAAAAAGTTTAAGCAGTTGTATATATTAATAACTTTTAAAAGGCTACCACCCCAGTGATAGTTGTTCAATATTTTGTTCTTTTTCAAGAGTAAAAGCAAAACAGATATTCTCAAATCAGAATTAAAAGACGTGTAGTCACTGACTTTGTTGTGTTGCACCTGTTTATGCTCTATATTCTACTGCCCTCTGGTGTTGTAATGCAAACACTGTGGCCTATTCTGTTTTGTGTTGGTGAATATCTGTCGCTCACTAATGTTAAAGTAATGAAATATGTTCTATAGCTTTCGCTTTATGAGAGGAACTGGCTGAACCGTTGGAAGACCTCTGTTCTGCATGAAGGAGAGGGAAACATCACCAGCGTGAAATGGAGAGCCAACCTCATTGCCTGGGCAAACAATGTGGTACAATACGATTTAGGCACACTGGACATGTTAATTAAGATGCCTTAGTAATAATGATTTTATCTAAACTATAGCTGATGTATTGTAGGGTGTGAAAATTTATGACATCAGCAGTAAACAACGCATCACGAACGTGTTGCGGGACAACACCAATCTTAGGCCGGATATGTACCCCTGCAGTCTGTGCTGGAAAGACAACACCATGCTGATCATAGGCTGGGGCTCTTCTGTTAAGGTATGTGTTCAGTACAAATGCAGATCAAGTGTTTTAATAACTAGGAAAGCTCATTTCTAAAAAAATATGTATTCTCATTTGAATAACGTTGTTTGGTTCATTTGTTTTTCTCAGATATGTGTTGTTAAAGAGCGTGACCCAACAGAAATGAGAGATCTACCCAGTCGCTACGTTGAGATTGGTACTGAACCAGTTACCGTCACACACATAATGAGAACATAACATAATTAAATTTGAATGGACAGTACACCCAAAAATTAAAACCTTATCTTTTATTATCTCTTAAGATGTACAAAGCAAAACATTTTTTTTTTGGATTTGCTGATTTCTTTCAGTGTCAGCGTTTGAGACCGAGTTCTTCATTAGTGGACTGGCACCTTTGGCAGATCAGCTGGTCACTCTGTACTATGTCAAGGACAACTCTGAGCACATGGTAGTGTTACACACTCTCACCAGAGCTAAGATCAGGGGCCTCTTGACATGTCCAAGGGAGCTGCAAGATGACTTGAAATAAATTCAAATGAGACAAAGCAAGCTTAACATGTTAATTTTAATTCATTTCCTCACATCTGGCAGTTTATTTAAGAACCAGAACCTCTTTTTATGCATTAATTATGCCTTGTAATGCACCTTAAAATGCATTGTAAAATCTGAATAAATGTAACCACAGTTAATACATTATAACACTTATCAATCATTGTTACACTATGCATTTTAAATTCGGTTGTATTTATTTACAACAAGATGTATTGCAATGCACATTATGAATAATTATAATGCATTATAATCCCTTTAATAACCCTTTATAATGCATTATATATAAAGGCTTTAAGTAAAGTGTTACCAATTAATGAATTCGATTTTTTTATGATTTATAAATGTTTTAATTATTTTAATGTATTTACTTTCTGTAAATAAAAAAGTTTGAAAAAAATCAGCTTTGTCACTGCATCAGAAGTACCAGAAATATAAAAAAATGTTGTCTTTGGCAACAGAGAGCCTAACAGGCAAAAAATGTGAGAATCTGCAAAAACAAAGTATCTTATTAGAAACATTTTGTTTTGTATTGCTGTGAGTGTAAAATGTACTTATTAATAGATATAACTCTGTTTGCCACAGGAGGAGGAGTTCAGAACACGGCCTCGTTTAGACATCATCCAGCCATTACCCGAGGGCTGTGAGGAGATCTCATCAGACGCTCTCACTGTACGCAACTTCCAGGAGAACCAGTGCAGGGACTACAGGCTCGGTATGATGAAGACAGAATGCATGAACAGCTCAGGGTTGCCAGGTTATCATAACAAAACCCGCCCAATTGCTACTCTAAACTTGCCCAAAACTATCCCAATCACGTTTCGCGGGGGGTTCCCCGATAAAAACGCGTTCCAGGGGTAAAATACACATTTTTCAGTAGGGTTCCTGCTGAAATATCACTTAATATCACATTACTGGGGGCGCTTCGACCCGCGGACATGAAAAACAACCCGCGGCAAGAGTGTTAAAGTAGCACAATTCCGCGGGTAAACCGCAGGCTTGGCAACACTGGAACAGCTAGAATACCATAATAAAAAAGACGGATACAAATCACCCAAAATCCACAGTTTAATCCGTTAAATTCCCATGTTGATGATAAAGTCATCATTTTAAATCTTTGAATCATCTGTGTTGTCATTCCAGAACACTCTGAGGGAGAGTCTCTATTCTACATTATCAGCCCTAAAGACATTGTAGTGGCTAAAGAAAGAGACCAGGATGACCACATCGACTGGCTTCTGGAGAAGAAGAAATACGAGGTACGTGTTCAGCAGTCTAAGGAAGCATTTATATCATACCATTTAAAAATTTGAGCTGTACTTAATGATTTCTGTTTTGATTTGGATGTTTGTCACAGGAAGCACTGATGGCTGCAGAGATCAGCTTCAAAAACATTAAACGGCATGATGTACAGGTGAAAACAAATGAATGATGTGCAGAAAGCTAGTCTTAGTTATTATAACGCTCTCATATAATAACCTAGAATCACAGTGTGGCTGCTTCCTGTCTGTGCTCTGTGAATAGAAAATTGGAATGGCGTACATCAATCATCTGGTGGAAAGAGGAGATTATGATGCAGCTGCCAGGTACAGGACATCAACCTTCTGATTTATTGAGCTGTTAACTGTTTCAAATATGAATGGATGCCTTAATATATGCCCCATTTTTCTCTCTGTATTCCTTTTTGACAGGAAGTGTCAAAAAGTGCTTGGAAAGAACATGGATCTCTGGGAGAATGAAGTGTACAGATTCAAAACCATTGGACAGTTGAAAGTGAGTCTGCAGAATTTTTATTTTTAAAAAATAATTATTTGCCACCATTCAGGACCTGTATAGTAAATAGTAGAATAATATTAATGAAGATACTTATTATTATTATTATTATTATTATTATTATTATTAAGAATAATTGTTATTAATACGTCAATGTTGTTATTATTGTTGTTGTTATTTTTATTATTTATTGTAATTATAATGTATACTAATATATATATATATTAGTGCTGTCAAAAGATTAATCCAAAATAAAAAGTTTTTGTTTACATACTATAATGTGTGTACTGTGTATATTTATTCCGTATATATAAATAGACACACATGCATGTATATATTTAAGAAAAAGTTATGTTTATATATTAAATAGTTTATATATACTGTATATAATAAATTATATTAATATAAATATATACATGTAAATATGTTCTAAATATATACTGAATGTGTGTGTATTTATATATGCATAATAAATATGCACAGTACACACACATGTAAACAATAACTTTTATTTTGGATGTGATTGATCGCGATTAATCTTTTGATAGCACTAATATATGCATATGTGTGTATATGTATGTGTATATATATATATATATATATATATATATATATATATATTCTCAGAACTCAGTTAATATATAAATTAATATAAATATGTATATTAACATATATTAACTGAGTTCTGAGAAATTAATAAAATATTTTTATTCATAATAAAATGATTTTATTAATTAGCAAAATATTTTATATGAAATATATGAATATATTGAAACAGAACTTAATTTTATTAAGCAATGACAAAATATGTCAATTATTTTGACATTTTTGTCAATAATTTTAGTGTGATCTTTATTATGATTATGTTGTAATAATATATTATTTATATCACGCTATTATTATTAATTATCATATTTTACAAAGTTGTCAGTTGTCAGAAATTAGTAAAATTTCTATATATATATATATATATATATATATATTTATTTATTTATTTATTATTATAATTATTTTTATACTCATATTTTAAAGAAATAATAGTCCATCAAAAATATCTGTTTAACCTCAAATCTTTCATTTTAGCATTGTACAAATGCTATTTGTTAACTACCCACTCCATTCCACTTCCTCCCAGGCCATCAGTCAGTACTTACCAAGAGGAGACCTTCGTCTTCGACCAGCAATTTATGAGATGATACTTCATGAGTTCCTCAAGACTGACTATGAGGTATATGTTTTCCATTAAACAGTTTTTTTCCAATTGCATGAACAAGATGATAAGCTATTAGATAGACCATAATATTAAGCTTTCAAAATGTGAATCATCACAACAACATCCTTTACAGAAGAAGGCAATTCCTTCTGTTGTTCTTCACACAGGGTTTTGCCACACTGATTCGTGAGTGGCCAGGAGAGCTGTATAACAACATGGCTATAGTTCAGGCAGTGAATGAACACCTGAAGAAGGACCCCACCAACAGCATGCTTCTCACCACACTGGCCGAACTGTGAGTTAATGCTGCCAAATTAAAGAAAAGCTTGTAACATAATTTTAAAAGCAGCTCTGCCTAAGTTAGAATCTTATATGTGTGTATGCAGCTACACATACGATCAGCGTTATGATCGTGCTCTGGAGATCTACCTGAAACTGAGACACAAAGATGTTTACCAACTCATTCACAAACACAATCTATTCTCCGCCATCAAGGACAAGATTGTCCTGCTCATGGATTTCGACAAAGAGGTAAAACATCTGTTATTCCTTTTGCCTTACTGAGGACCTTTGTTTTAGAATGTAATGCCAGAAACTTGTCACGTGCATAAAATATTTTTTTGCTGATGATATATGTTATAGATGACTTTGGAACAATGTGATTTATAGTCAGAGAGATGTGTCTAAAGGATATGTCTGCCTTTTTGTTCTCTTTTTTTTTTTTTTTTTTTAGAAAGCTGTTGACATGCTGCTGGATAATGATGATAAAATATCGGTGAGTTCAGTGCAGTGGCCTCAGTCTTCTGATTAAACCCTTCCACACTCTCTGTACAGATGAACATCTGTGTGTTTCTCTCCCTCAGATGGACAAAGTGGTGGAGGAATTAAAAGACAGACCTGAGCTGTTACATGTGGTATGTTGAATATGAGCTGTTTAAATCATGCAGATGTGTCTGAGGGGTCCAGCTGTAGTTAACATTGGATGTGTTACTTCCTTTTGCCTGTTTCTCTTCAGTATTTGCATAAGCTGTTTAAGCGGGACCATCATAAGGGGCAGAAGTACCATGAGAGGCAGATCAGTTTGTATGCTGAGTATGACCGACCCAACCTACTGCCCTTCCTCAGAGAGAGCATGCACTGCCCACTAGAGAAGGTCTGTATACAATTTGTTCCACTAAACAGGAAATCACACATTAATGGGGTACATTTAAGTTGATTTAATCATCATACATTACTGTTCTAAAGTTTGGGCTTTAGTAAGATTATTATTTTTTTTTTGCATTGAATTGATCAAAAGTGACAGTAAAGACATAATGTTACATTCAATTTCTATTTCAAATAAATGGTGTTCTTTTGAGCATTCATCCTCACATAATCCTGAGAAAATATGGTTTCCACAAAAATAGTAAAGCAACAACTTTTTTCAGCATTGAGAATAAGAAATGTTGAGCAAATCTGCATATTAGAATGATTTCTGAATGATCGCGTGACACTGAAGACTGGAGTAATGATACTGAACATTCAGGTTTGCAGTCACAGGAATAAAAAGTCCGGTGCTGCGCTGTTTTGTGTGCTGCAAAAAATTTCTGCCAAATGCGACACCTGCTGGCAGAGAATGAATCATTTAACATAGGTAAAACTAGTGCGATTCAGTCTATTAAAATACATTTAGAATGATCACATAGTTTAAAAATTTATAGCCTATTTATATCATTTCATATAGTTAATATCACACGAAGAGTACCATTTTTTTTTCTCCAAAAATCAGCATGATTGCAAATGTGATATTGATTTTATGCAACAGTTCAATAAACGAGAAATTAATATTAAGATACTTACATTTTAGACACCATATTTCCTGCTTTTGCTCTATTTCTACAACAAAAATCATTCCAAACTCAGCCACAGCACTGTTTTGCGTCTCTGATCAGCATGACGGTGATTCGTTCCTGAATGAATACACGTTTATATGATTCGGTTCAGTCGCAATTACTCACTTATTAACGCTGACTTATTGCCACCTACTGGCCGTTTTAATTTCACATTTTTAAAAATAATGTCAAACATCAGTTTTCAACGTTTTGTTTCAAATATCAAAACATCATTTATGCATTTGTGACTGCAGGTTAGCATTCTATGCCCTTCTGAGCTGCATTAAACGGTTTCCAAATATATCTAAATTCCACTTCATATGCATTGCAAAGATAAATTTAGTTGATACTGATTTCATCTGCTTAGTAATAGCCCAAATGCAAGAATTTGACTCAAAAGATGATGCACACTTTTAGAAAAAAGTGGCTTAAAGGTAAAAATGCCCATAAAACTTACGCATTTCTCTTACTGCTGTGAACTGACCACACAGAATATGACAAATATAAAAAAAATCCAAGAGTCAGCTGTCCATTGTAGTCTTTAAGATACCAGCACGATAACACACTCAGCAAAATATCGTCTAATTATCGTTAGCGATAAAATCCCAGAAAATATCAAGATATCATTTTTTGCCAATTTCGCACACCCCTAATTCATGTTATTTAATTTATATAATAAGTTATTGATAATAATTGTTACAATCAATATTATTAATACTTTTGACTTATCCATTTTCTTGAAAATGGTTTAAAGGCTGAAATGTAAAGTTTATCATTTTACAAAACTTGTTGTTTTTGTGAAAACTTGTATCTGAATTGTAAATTATGCTTTTTACAGTCATTTTACAGTTTAATATGGTAATATAGACACTGCGCTACCCCGCTCATATGGTATTAATTTTATTTGTGCAGGTCTTAAAAAGTCTTAAATTTGAGCTTAAAAATCCTGCAGAAACCCTGATATATATATATATATATATATATATATATATATATATATATATATATATATATATATATATATATATATATATATACAGTGCCCTACAAAAGGGAACAGTAAAGACAAAATTGCTCTGTTGGCTGTGGAGTCAAGACATTTACAAATATAATTAAAAGATGAATATGAGACAAAACTACAGAATGCCACATTTTATTATTGGGTGATTCAACACAGATGTTTTACCAGCTAAGAAGTTCAGCACTTTTAGAGTTTCATCCCTCTATCTGATGTGAGCATAAGTATTGGAACAGTTGCCTCACAGGTCTTTCTAAGTGATCAGCTGTGTCCTGTTGCATTAATTCTTCAGATATTAAAAGCAGGGAATGCGTTGTATCAGTTATATCCATTACTTCTGTATTCTGAATCTTGCATTCGATGATGACACACACAAACCAAGATGAAGACGAGGGATCTGACTTTGAGAGAAAAGCAAGCAATTTGGATGCTAAAAGAAAAGAGGAAGTCAATTAGAGCTATAGCAAAAACAAAGGGCATGGAGAAATCAAGAGTTTGGAAACCACCAGCAACCAACAACGACCTGATCGGCTGAAAAAACAACAGTAGTTGATGACAGCCAAATCATAAAAGCTGTGAAAATGAACCCTAAAAGACATGTCTGTAAAATCACCAACAACTTCCAGAAAGCTGGGGTGATGCTCTGACAATCTACTGTCCTCAGGAGACTTTGACACAGAATTACAGATGCTACACAGCAAGATGCAAACCTCTGACCAGCACCAAAAATAGAAAGGCAAGATTAGAGTTTGCAAAAAAAAGCATAAAGGTGAGCCAGAAGAGTTTTGGAACTGTGTTTATGGACCGATGAGACAAAGATGAGCCTTTATCTAAGTGATGAGAAAAAAAGGGAACTGCAAATGATGCCAAGCTCATCTGTAAAGCATGGTGGAGGTGGTGTCATGGCATGGGCATGCATGGCTGCCTCTGGAACAGGCCCTCTCAACTTTACTGATGACTTAATGTATGATGACAGTAGCAGAATGAGTTTGGAAGGGTACAAAACCATCTTGCCTACCAATATTCAAGAAAATGCCACCAGATTCATTGGGAAGTGCTTCATATTGCATCAGGACAATGACCCAAAACACCCTGCCAGTTCAGTCAAGGAATTTATAAGGGCAAAGAAATGGAAAGTCTTAGATTGCCCAAGTCAATCTCCAGATTTAAATCCGATTGAACATGAATTTCCAGCTGAAGAGGAAAGTAATGGCAGAAACTCCCCAAAACAAGCAACAATCAGAAATGGCTGCATTAAAGGCTGGGAAAAGTATTTCAAAGGATGAGACCAAGAGTCTAGTGATGTCTATGGATCACAGACTCACTGCTGTGATTGTGCGCAAGGGATCTGCAACTAAATAATATCTTTTAATCTTTTATATCTGCCTTATGTTCAACTGTCCCAATACTTATGCTCACATCAATGAGTGGGATGAACTCTAAAAGTTCTGTTCTTTTTATTTGGTAAAACGTGTCGAAATGACTAATAATGACATTCTGTAGTTTTGTCTCATATATATATATATATATATATATATATATATATATTATATAGATAGATAGATCCCCTTAACATCACCTCTTCATCATTGAATTAAACAATTGTATGTAGTAAAGGCACTGTATTTGATTTTATTTAAATAAATTAACAAGAGCATAATTGCCGCTGCGCTGAATACATTTGTTTTGGTGAAGTCTTTACAGTTTTTGAACAGTTGCTTTGTGTCTTTCAGGCTTTGGAAATCTGTCAGCAGAGGCACTTTGTAGAAGAGACAGTCTTCCTGCTCAGTGAGTTCTGAATCATTGATCTGTGCATTTCTGTCATCAAAATTGAATGCATGTTATAGTTATTTACACAGTAATTGATCCAGTGCAACAGATGTCACTGTGTGTAAAATTTTCAACTGGCTGTAGCCTCTAGTGTTTCTGATGTATGTTTTTTTTGTGGGGAAGTCGTGGCCTAATGGTTAGAGTCGGACTCGTAATACAAAGGTTGCAGGTTCGAGTCTCCGGCCGGCAGGAATTGTAGGTGGGGGGAGTGAATGTCCAGCACTCTCTCCACCCTCAATACCTCGACTGAGGTGCCCTTGAGCAAGGCACCGAACCCCCAACTGCTCCCCGGGCGCCGCAGCATAAATGGCTGCCCACTGCTCCGGGTGTGTGTTCACGGTGTGTGTGTGTTCACTGCTGTGTGTGTGCACGTTGGATGGGTTAAATGCAGAGCACGAATTCCGAGTATGGGTCACCATACTTGGCAGTATGTCACTTCACTTCACTTTTTCCTGTCAGGTCGTATGGGAAACTGCAGACGTGCCCTGCAAATGATCATGGAGGAGCTGGCGGATGTGGACAAGGCCATTGAGTTTGCTAAAGAGCAGGATGACAGAGAACTCTGGGACGATCTCATCTCTTACTCTATAGACAAACCACGTATGAGACCTGACTCTACAGCAGCTCTTTCTGCTAAAAAAAATTGTAACTTACAATATTAGTAATGCTTCTCGTTTGTTTTCTTTGCTCTAGCGTTTATCACAGGCCTCTTGAATAACATTGGAACCCATGTGGACCCCATCCTGCTCATTCACCGCATTAAAGAAGGGATGGAGATTCCTAACCTTAGAGACTCACTGGTTAAGATCCTACAGGACTACAATCTACAGGTGTGATCACTGCCGGTTAAACTAACATTCCATTCAGGCTGGAGTACTAATATAACTAGATGCTTGTAAAGACACATTTGCTTGATCATTTTGTGTTCATGGAAAGTGTTCAGAACATCTTGATGTTTGTCCTGTAGATCTTACTGAGAGAGGGCTGTAAGAAGATCCTGGTGGCAGATTCATTGTCTCTTCTACAGAGGATGCACAGGACACAGAAGAGAGGAGTGCGGGTGGATGGTAAACAAATGTTTCGTCTTCCTGTGATCTAGGACAAAATTACTCAATAAATATCGGGACAGCTGTTTTGTTCATGAAAATTCTCTTGCTTTTATTTCTCATAGAAGAAAACATCTGTGAATCCTGCCACACTCCTATTCTACCATCAGGTACAGCTTGATTACTTTAAATTTTTGTTTGTATACATAAACACACTCCCACACATAAAATATATGGAGAAATATACAGAAAGAAAATCTAAAATACAATATAGGAAAATGTCTAAAACTGTCTAAAAGCTGTTTAAAGAATTATAGAAAATGAATACACATTAACTATATTACTATACAGGTTTTGTGTTTGTGTGTGTGTGTGTGTGTGTGTGTGTGTATATATATATATATATATATATATATATATATATATATATATATATATATATATATATATATATATATATATATATATATATAAAATATACAGTGCTGATTTAAAGCTTGTGAACTATTTAGAATTATCTGTGAAAACGTCATCAGATTTTCTCAGTCCTGGAAGTAGACAAACTGAACCCATTTAAACAAATTAAATTCAAGTTTATTTGTATTGCTCTTTTCACGATGCAAATCGTTGCAAAGCAGCTTCACAGAAAATGTAATTTTCTACATTATATTTAGTAATAGCTTATCAGTGGTGACTATCTCAAGTTGATGTCCATATGGCAGAAATGTACGGTAAAAATCAAGCAGTTAGTTAAGTAAGGAATAATTGACGACGGGCCGTTGAATTATTAGAAAAATAATGCACACCCGAGGTGGTGATGCGGCCACGACGCGAAGCATCTCATCCAACGACTCTTTTGCTAGTTCCAAAACGTCATTTTAAAGCTGGCAATGGAGGCTTGAGCCGTTGATAGCAGACTAATGCAGTTAATAATGAAGTTATTAGAAAGAGAGCGAGAGAGACAGAGACACAGAGAAAGAGAAACAGAGAGAGAGAGAGAGAGAGCTTGTATGAATTAGGCTACCTCTGTGTGTCCCTCAACAGTGTTCTGAAGCACCGTCTCTAAACTGTAAGTCTGCTTTAAGATGCAGCGCTGTTATTACCTCGCTAGTGAGAAATGTCATGTGTAGCCTTTAAGTTGCTACACTAGGCTAACTGATAAAATCGTCAGGGCAGCGCTGACAACGATGCGAAGTGATATGGAACTGTAATGCGGTCAAGAAAGCTGCCTGGAACTACGTTCGCCGTGCGTTTCCCTGAAAATAATTGCACACCTCAGAACGTTCGTCAGCCAATCAGATTCAAGCATTCAACGGCCCCGTAGTATCCGCTTCGCGTCGTGGCCGCATCACCACCTCGGGTGTGCATTATTTTTCTAATAATTCAACGGCCCGTCGTCAATTATTCCTTACGTAATCAAACAGACAGTGAACACTATTAACAGCAATGATTATATGTTGCGATCATCTGAGGTCTTCTGGGGTATTGGCATCCTCTCTTCTCAGGTGTTCGGTCATCTCAGGTCTTTGTAAGGGCTGGATCCAGACTGAAGCTTGTGTAATTCTTAGTTACCACGAGATGCCAAATAATGGGTAATAGAAAGAAATTAGTGTAGCTGCTGTTCCAGCTAAGCAAAAAATGATGTGTTCAACCCAAGCAAAAGAATGAAAATGTGCATTTGATCAGATGTAACTGAAGTACAAGGTTATAAGATGCATTATGTGAATGCTTGGCAAGAGATGTGTCTTGAATCTAGATTTAAACAGAGAGAGTGTGTCTGAACCCTGAACGTTATCAGGAAGGCTATTCCAGAGTTTGGGAGCCAAATCTGAAAAAGCTTTACCTCCTTTAGTGGACTTTGCTATCCTAGGAACTACCAAGAGTCCAGAGTTTTGTGACCTTAGGGAGTAGGATGGATTGTAGCGTGATAGAAGACTAGTTAGGTATGCAGGAGCTAAACCATTTAGGGCCTTAAAAGTAAGTAGTAATATTTTGTAACTGATATGGAACTTAATAGGTAGCCAATGCAGAGAATGCTAAATTGTAAAGTGTAATATGATCATATTTTCTTGACCTGGTAAGGAATCTAGCAGCTGCACTTTGGAATACCTGTAGCCTGTTTATAAATGAGAGAAAAATATTTTTGTCATTTATTTATTGAGAAAAATTATCCATTGTTGCCTATCTGTGCATTGTAAAAATATGTGAATCGTTGCTTTCACTATCTGGTGTGACCCCCTTTTGCTGCAGGTACCCCAGGTAAATTTTCTTATAAATGCCGATCAGTCCTGCAAAACATCTTGTAGGAGTTGTAGCCTCAGTCCAGAACCACTTGAACTCTGTGATGTTGGTGGTGTTGATGTAGTCCTTCCACAACATTTCAATTGGATTAAGGTCTGGACTAAAACATTAACATTGTTCTTCTTTAACCATTCTTTGGTAGAACGACTTGTATGCTTGGGGTTGTTGTCTTGCTGCATAACCCACTTTCTCTTGCGAATCAGTTCTCGGACAGATGCCCTGACATTTTCCTTTAGAATTTGCAGAAACACTTTATTTTGATCGTCCCTTTTGAGCATTCTGTTGACAATAAGTTACGCTGCTTCTACTCGTCTCTTATTAAAGTATTAGTAGACTGTCTGCTTCATATCGACTAACTCTTTATTGTGATGGTCTCCCAACAGATATTCTACAGACTATAAGTAACTTTGAAAGTACTTGTCATTTTATTCTAACCCTAATCCTACCAGTCTACTAATACTCTACTAACACTGTAGTGAGATTTAGTAGATATGTAGGTGCAGTGTTGCTTAATCAACAGAATGTGTTAAAGGGATCGTCAAACTAAAGTGAAACTGAATTTGCTGGTATAATTCAGAATTAATTTTTCCATCAATGATGGCAAGCCGTCCTGGCCCAGATGCCGCAAAACAGGCCCAAACCATGATACTACCACCATGTTTCACATATGGGATGAGTTTATTTTGCTGGAAAGCAGTGTGTTCTTTTCTCCAAACATAACGCTTCTCATTTAGAATCAGAATCAGAATGAGCTTTATTGGTCAAGTATGTTTACACGTACAAGGAATTTGTTGTAGTGACAGAAGCTCCACAGTGCAACAGAGAGACAGCAACAGGACAGGACACAGATAATAAAAGAATAATATACAAATATCCAAAAGGCAATGTACAAAGCAGCAAAAACACAATATATAATATATACAACTATGTATGTCAAGGTCAAGTATGTGCAAATTAGAAATGAGAAAATAAAAATAAAATAAGTGAGTGTGGTGAATGGATAATGTATTATAGTTGTGTGTTCCACATTTATTGTTGAGTGTTCATGAGATGGATTGCCTGAGGGAAGAAACTGTTCCTGTGTCTGGTCGTTCTGGTGCTCAGAGCGCTGTAACATCGACCAGACGGTAACAGTTCAAAGAGGGACTGTGCTGGATGTGAGGGGTCCAGATTGATTTTACCAGCCCTTTTGTTCACTCTAGATAAGTACAGCTCTTGGAGAGTGGGGAGGGTTGTACCAATGATTCGCTCAGCAGTCCGGACTACTCTCCGTAGTCTTCTGAGGTCAGATTTGGTAGCTGAGCTGAACCAGACAGTTATAGAAGTGCAGAGGATGGATTCAATGATGGCGGAGTAGAACTGTCTCAGCAGCTCCTGTGGCAGGTTGCACTTCCTCAGCTGGCGAAGGAAGTACAACCTCTGCTGGGCCTTTCTGACAATGGAGTCTATGTGAATATCCCACTTCAGGTCCTGAGAGATGGTGGTGCCCAGGAATCTGAATGACTCCACTGCAGTCACAGTGCTGTTCATGATGGTGAGTGGGGGGAGAGCAGGGGGGTTTCTCCTGAAGTCCATAATCATCTCCACAGTTTTGAGCGTATTAAGCTCCAGGTTGTTAAGACTGCACCAGACAGCCAGCTCCTTAACCTCCTGTCTGTAAGCAGACTCGTCACCGTCCTGGATGAGGCCGATCAGTGTGGTGTCGTCTGCAAACTTCAGGAGCTTGACAGAGGGGACTTTAGAGGTGCAGTCATTGGTGTAGAGGGAGAAGAGCAGTGGGGAGAGTACGCAGCCCTGAGGAGCTCCAGTGCTGATGATACGAGTGCTGGATGAGAATTTACCAAGCTTTACTAACTGCTGTCTGTTTGTCAGGAAGCTGTTGATCCACTGACAGACGGAGGTGAGGATGGAGAGCTGGGTTTATTCTGAAGGGTTTCCGTGATGATGGTGTTAAAAGCGGAGCTGAAGTCCACAAACAGGATCCTCACATAAGTCTCTGGTCTGTCCAGATGCTTCAGGATGAAGTGCAGTCCCATGTTGACTGCATCATCCACAGACCTGTTTGCTCTATAGGCAAACTGCATGGGGTCCTGTAAGGGACCAGTGATGTCCTTCAGATAAGCCAAAACCAGTCTTTCAAATGATTTCATGGCTACAGACGTTAGGGCCACAGGTCTATAGTCATTAAGTCCAGTAATTTTGGGTTTCTTTGGGACGAAGATGATGGTGGAGCGTTTGAAGCATGAGAGGACTTCACACAGCTCCAGTGATCTGTTGAAGATCTGTGTGAGGATTGGGGCCAGCTAGGGGTGGGCGATATGGGAAAAATATCATATCACGATTTCACTCAGTTTTTACTATTTTGGTTTTACAAGTTGTCTGAGCATTACAGCCAAACTAGAAAGACAAAGCCTTTCAAGGTAACAAAAAACAAAAAAAAGACATGGCAGATATTTAGGCCAAAGTGGGCGAAGATCAAAATCTTTGTCATCATTTTATCTTTCTTATTAAAAAATTGTAAAGATACACATTACAAATACACATAATATACAAATAAAACAAACAGTGCTTTATTTTCAGGTACAATATGTGTATTTAGTAGGAGCATTCAATGAAATTGAATGAACAAATATAAAAATAAAACACTAGATAGACTGATTCCTAAAGCAACTGTATTAAAGTTTTTCAGTCAAGAATAGTGAGTGATTTTTCTCTTTGCGTTTTGTTGTTTTGTAACGTTAAATGAATAGTTTCCCCCAAAACTAAATAGTCATCTGTCTGTCAATTCTGTCATAATGTTTTATTTTTATACCATCATTTACTCAAAAGTTGTTTTAAACCTGAATGAGTTTTTCTTCTGCTGAACATAAACGCTATTTTGAAGAAGGCGGAAAACCAAACAGTTGCTGGTCCACAGTGACTTCCATTGGATTTTTCTTTCCTACTATCAAAGTCAATGTAGACCAGCAACTGTTTGGTTACCCTCATTCTTCAAAATATCTTATTTTGGGTTCAGCACAAGAAATTAATAGAGGTTTGGGACAACATGTGAGTGAGTAAATAATGACAGAAATTAAATTTTAGGGTGAACTAACCCTTTAATGACAGTCGACAGTATGTTTAGTGTCCTGTCCCTTTAAGACCTGCACGCATCTAATATACAGGCACGCATCTGTTTCTCTCTTAACTATTTACTTTTATTTTAGAGATAACCAACTGAGTCTGTATGTAAACCTTGTGTGTTTTGACAATATTAGCGCAAAAAATAAGTTAGTTGAGTAATCAGGCACTGTTAGACAGGCTTTTTAGTGTCCAGCAAGTGGGGTTTTTCAAAACAACAATAAAACTGGTTCAAGTCGTCTGCCAGGTGTTGATTCTCCACAGTGCTGGGGGATGGTGTCTTGTAACTGGTAATATCCTTCATTCCTTTCCAAACTGAAGCAGGATCACTGGAAGAGAATTTGTTCCTTAGCTTGTCAGAATAATTCCTCTTTGCCACTCTGATCTCCTTTTCCAGTGTGTATTTGGCCTGTTTGTACAAGACTTTATCCCCCTTCCTGTAAGCATCTTCTTTGGCCTGACGGAGCTGTCTGAGTTTTGCAGTGAACCATGGTTTGTCGTTGTTGTAGATTAGATGAGTCCTGTTAGAAATGCAAATATCCTCACAGAAACTGATATAAGATGTTACAGTCTCTGTGAGCTCGTCCAGATCAATGGCAGCGGCTTCACAAACAGACCAATCAGTGAGAGAGAAACAGGCTTGTAGATCCCGCTCTGTTTCATTAGTCCATCTTTTAACAGTTCTTAATACAGGCTTTGCAGATTTAAGTTTCTGCCTGTAGGACGGAATAAGATGAACCAAACAGTGATCAGAGAGTCCTAAAGCTGCTCGTGGAACCGAGTGATATGCGTCCTTTATTGTTGTGTAACAGTGAACCAATATATTACTGTCTCTGGTGGAACATGTGATGTGCTGTCTGTATTTTGGCAGTTCGCAGGAGAGATTTGCTTTATTAAAGTCCCCAAGAATGATTAAAACAGAGTCCGGGTGTTGTTGCTCACTCTTTGCGATCATATCAGTGAGTTTCTGTAAAGCTGTGCACACTTGCGGTTGAATGTAGACACTCACGAGAATGAACGTGCAGAACTCCCGCGGTGAATAGAACGGCTTGCAGTTAATGAAGAGCGTTTCTAGATCAGAACAGCGCATCTTCTTTAACACAGTTGCATCTGTACACCACCTCTCATTGATGTAAAAGCACGTCCTGCCGCCGCGTGATTTCCCCGTTGATTCCGCGTCCCAATCTGCTCTGATCAGCTGGTAATTAGGCAGATGTAGTACGCTGTCCGGTATGTCACCATTTAGCCAGATTTCCGTGAAACACAGAGCAGCAGAGTTGGAAAAATCCTTGTTTGTCCGGGAGAGCATTTACATTTACATTTATTAATTTAGCTGACGCTTTTATCCAAAGCGACTTACAATTGCTATATATGTCAGAGGTCGCAGGCCTCTGGAGCAACTAGGGGATTAAGTGTCTTGCTCAGGGACACATTGGTGTCTCACAGTGGCTTCGAACCCGGGTCTCTCACACCAAAGGCATGTGTCTTATCCACTGCGCCATCACCACCCCAGAGAGCAGAAGGAGTTGTCCGTTTTGTTGGGTAGAGAGCGGAGATTCGCCAGATGGATGCTAGGCAACGCCGTTCAAAATCTGCGCTGACGAAGCTTCACAAACCAAAAAGTTATATTTTTGGTCTCATCCGTCCGTTAAACATTTCTCCAATACCCCTCTGAATTGTTTAAATGATCTTTAGCAAGCTGTAATCGGGCAGCAATTTTATTTTTGGAGAGCAGTGGCTTTCTTCTTGCAACTCTGCCATGCATCCCATGGTTGCTCCGTGTTCCCCTGATGGTGGACTCATGAATATTAGCATTAGCCAATGTGAGAAAGGCCTTTAGTTGCTTAGACGTTACCCTAGGGTCATGTCCTGTTTTGGAGTGATCTTTGTTGGTCGACCACTTCTCGGGAAGCTAACAGTGCTCTTGAATTTCCTCCATTTGTACACAATCTGTCTGACTGTAAATTTGCGGAATCCACTCTTTAGAAATGGTTTTGTAATCTTTTCTAGCCTGATGAGCAACACACTCTTTTTCTGAGGTCCTCAAACATCTCCTTTGTTCGTGCCATGATAAACTTCCACAAACATGATCTGGCTTTGAATAAAACAGGGCATGTACTGACACCTGATAGTCATTAAATTGATTGAAAACACCTCTGAACAGATGGACTCTAAATTCACCTTCAAATTAACTGCTAATTCTAGAGATTTACATACTTTTGCCACTCACAGATATGCATTATTGGATCATTTTCCTAAATAAATAAGAAAATATCTTTGTTTCATTGGGTTTCTCTTTCAAGACTTGTGCAAAAATCAGATGTTTGTGTATGTCATATTTATGCATTTATATATATATATATATATATATATATACACAATATCTTGTCATTCTTAATTTTTCACTTAATTCAAACTCTGTTTAAGACACGGCTCAAGCATTCGGTGTGGTGGTGTTTCACTGCAGACACATGTTCCACAAGGAGTGTCTGCCGTCCCCTGGGAACGTAAGTCTTCTCTAATCTTTATATATATAACTGCTTTTTCTTTTTTTAAGGTGAAGTATTCTTTGTAATCCAACTTAATATGCAGAAACAACTAGAACATGTTTGTATTTCTAAGAATATATCTAAGTTGCATTATTCGAACATTTTGCTAGCATTCGGACCAGTGATAATGGCTCAACCAATGGCGTTTATAAATGCTAGAGATACAGAAATGACACACTTCACATTTGATTCACAGATATTGCTGCATTCAAACTTTGACCTTTTATTTTTAGAATAGGAAAAAATTTTATTTTGCTTTTGTACTATTAACGTTTTGCATTTTATGTCCTTTGACAGGTCCCAGGCATACAGTATTGCAACATCTGCAGTGCAAAGCGGAGAGGACCAGGCAGTGGCATACTGGAGATGAAGAAATAATCATTCTTACTAGTATAATAACAGTTAGAGTTACAACTCACGCATTAGAACCTGTTACAAATGAAATAAGCATAAAATAATTTCTTTACTAACAGTATTTATTTATGCAAGCTTGTGATTGCTAGATTGTTTCATAAAAGCACCAATAAAGAACTTGTATAATCTGTTGAAGTCTATTACCACAATGTTCCAAACAAAATATAGAATGTAGTGCATTGTCACTTTTTTACTCAAATCTTTCTTTCATTAAGGAAATTGATTACTAATGGTTATATTTTTGAAAGGTTTGTATGAACAGACACCACATCTGGAAAATGTTTCAGTGTCATTCAGATGAATGCAAAATGTATATCAGTTTTTGTAAGGCTAAACTTTACTGAGAAGTCATATTCTGCAATCGTACGGCAAAAAAAAAAAAATTCAGCTAACATATTTCCACAAAAACAGTTTAGTACACCACCCTCAACTGCTCGAAGAAGAGCATAAACAAACAGCCCAGCAGTTTTTGTCCAGTCAAAAAAAAAAATAGTGCATCTGAGGAGTTTTAAAGTAAAAACAGAATAGCTAGATTGTTATTTAACTAAATGTGTAAAGTGTAACATTGTAAACAAAATCTCATCTACATAAGCTGGAACTCATTTGGCACGGTCAACTATTCATAGCAATGACTGCAGCACCTTCTACAAAAATACACATCAAACCACAAACATGATATGAGATTAGAAAGGTTAAGCTTTAATAATGGTTTGTCAATCATCATGGAATCAAATAAAATGAGGAGAGGAACAGGGATGAAAGGGTTAAAGGGACATTGTTAGAGAAAATCCATTATTCGCAATATGTTGACAAACTAGCGCAGCACTACATTCTCACAGAGGGTTACGGAGGTGATTTTTACTCCTCAAGAGTGGTAAGAATCAAATCAAACAGGCTTTACCAGCAAAACGACCAGGAAGTGCCTTCCAGAATGCTATTTTAACACATTCTCTAAATATAAATATATATATTTATATATATATATATATATTTCTCTCCCATCACTTTCATCACTTTTTTCCCCACAGTAAGGCCACTTTAAAATAAATTTGAAGACTTAATGCCTCTGTCGACAGATCTTGCTAAATGGGAAGGGGAAAAAAGTAGAATTTTCAAGTTTACATTTAAAACGTTGAGCTGCTCCTCTTTGGCCGGACTGGTGTTAATTCCTGCAGCCAATCAGAGCCCAGGACCTGGTCGACATTGTAACCACAGATATGTAACTGAGGTAGTCTCCACTCTCTAGTGCCCAAACCAAAAACTCCCAGCTTTCTGTCATCACGATGTAAGGAAAAGAAAAATCCAATGGTTTGGGAGCTATACTGATGTAGTGAAGAAAAAAAAAAACCCTCAGCAATATTTTTTTTTTTTTTTTTTTTTATTCTCACCCAATGTCTTGAACTCCATCCTCAAAGTGGCTTTTCTCATTTTCTCAGGGTTGGCCGATGTCCAGTGACTCTGCTGACCAACCTACCCCATGAGGAAATCCACCGTAATAAACATTTGGTGCCTTGTTCGTTTGATGCAGTGTCATTCATCTTGATGAACGGTGTTGTATAAAGCAGAATTTGAAATTTCAGTCAGTTCCTGTTGCTGCAGCCCGTTTGAATGCAGTTGATAAGGGAGGGCCTTTATCAGCCATGTCCATGTGTATGAGAGGATTTTGATGGCTAAATGTGTCAAAATATGTTCACTTCTGGGTGTTGCTTGCCAGGGGTCTAATGGGATGTTTGTGTATCATTGTGTGCGAGTGTGTGTGCGTGTGTGTGTGTGTGTAAATGGGCACAGACATCTCCAGCTCGGTCAGGACTGCATCAGACAGCTGCAGAACATTTTCCCCCTACGAGTCTTACTGTACCATTGGTGGTAGGCTTGGGGGGGAGGGGGAGATGGCTTTTATTTGTCCCCCAGGATGGCATACTGATTATCTAACTGAAGTTGCTGCATGGAGCCCGGGCCTTCCCCTTCTCTGACACGGCTCTTGTGCTTGACCACCTCGAAGGTCTTCTCCATCTCTCTGTCCCTACAACAAAAAATGCACCAGTATGCAGGATTGGTTAAACTCAAAATGGAATACTAGCAACTGTATAGTATGTATAATTGTATATATTGTAAACCAGGGGTCTTCAACTAAAATTGCATGAGGTCCAGTAATGAACCCTCCTCACCAGCTGAGGTCTGGACAATTATATACCTCAAAACCATGAATTGATGGTTTTTGCCAGACCAGGGTATCGGCAGGATATTAGGTCTTAAATTTAAGACTTTAAGACCTTTTTTAATACCTGCACAAATAAAATTAAAATGACTTTAAAAAGCATGATTTAGAGTTCAGATACAGGTTTTCACAAAAGCAAAAAGTTCTATAAAATTATAAACTTCACATTTCAGTCTTTAAACAATTTTTTTAAGAAAATGGGAGTCAAAAGTATCAATTATTATATTAATTTAATTAATATAAGAATTATTTGATAATTGTTTAAATAACAAATGTATTTTACTCTCTTAATTGTTTACATTTTTATAATGCATTATCTTCTTGTTAATCCACTAGTTCACATTTACAACTCATTGGCTGATTTTTACATTGAGCCCTGCTGTTTTTGTTCAGACCGACCAATGAAAATGTAAATTCAATCTCAGCCAGCAGGTGGCGCTTTTGGAACAGCAGAAATATAGCGGCGTCCCTGGTAAGGGCAGTACACAAAGCAGAAGCTGAATTTGAAACGTGCAGCGCTTATTTAATGAAATAATAGCCTTTTTAAATCAGCACAGCCAGCGAAGGATCGACCGCAACCGTTTTGAATGAGCGCACATTTATTTTAACAACCAAAAAATGGCTGTTTCGTTGTCCGTTGAGGAAGTACAGACTGTCCTCTCGTTGATAGCCGAGGAGCGGATCCATCGAGAGCTTGATGGAGCGACACGGAAGTTTTTCTGTAGTCACGGCAGTAGAGGTGGCGCAACTATAACGACACGTGAATAATCCCGCCCACTCTAAAGCGGCACTAAACTGCAAGTTTACCACAAGACAATGTGTGAATAAATTTGTAATTATTCACACTGCTTCATGTAGTGTTATCTTCCTTATGAAAACTAAATGCACATAAGACTCAAAATCTAAAGATAATTTAACTTTTTTAATAACACTAAAATGGCTCATCATTTTCGGGGGAAGTCGTGGCTTAATGGTTAGAGTCGGACTCGTAATCTAAAGGTTGCGAGTTCCGAGTCTCAGGTCCGGCAGGGATTGTAGGTGGGGGGAGTGAATGTCCAGCACTCTCTCCACCTTCAATACCTCGACTGAGGTGCCCTTGAGCAAGGCACCGAACCCCCAACTGCTCCCCGGGTGCTGCAGCATAAATGGCTGCCCACTGCTCCGGGTGTGTGTTCACGGTGTGTGTGTTCACTGTTGTGTGTGTGCACTTTGGATGGGATAAATACAGAGCACAAATTCCGAGTATGGGTAATCATACTTGGCCGTACGTCACATCACTTTCAATCAGAAAGTTCAGAACTATCCATCTTATAATGCACATTTTGGCAGTTTGGTTATTTTAGTATTATTTGTGTACTATTATAGTACTTATTATTTTGAACCAGCTTTTTTGTTTAAGTTTTCGTAATTTATATTAGGTTTTTTATGTTTTTATTTCAGTTTTAGGTTTAGTAATTTTAGTACTTATTTTATTTCAGTTACTTGCCAAGGCAACATTTTTACATTACAGTTAAGTTTTTCACCTTTCATATTTAAGCTCAATTTCTATTAACAAAATTCATTTCAGTAAACAAAACGCTTATTCCATGCAGAGAGAAAATCTGCACAGTTAAACTACTGCGGAAATCACAGCACATCAGTAAGGAATTCCTAACATACTCTGTATATGAGGAAAAACAAGGAAGGAAGCTAAAGGTATATCTGATTAAGCAATGAACAGTGTACAGACTTTTAGAAGAGCTCAGTCACTTACTTGCGAGTCTCCACGTGTCTGGCGGTGGAGAGGAGAGAGGGGAACTGAGCGTCGTTGAAGATTTCTGGAGGCCCTTGAGTTGGGGCTTTCTTGGTAGAGGTTAAGCGGGCCCCTGGGGGACGATACACGCCAGGTGCTTTGGGCTCAGGAACCTCAACTTCCTCTACTAACAGGAAAAGAGACAGATTAGTGTTTAAAAACTAATCTCAACTAATACTTCCATTAGTTGGCTATTTATACTAACACTGCCAACTCACCCGGAGCAGCTGAAGGGGGGGCACTTGATTTATTCCAGGGTCCAGAGAATTTATCACCAGAGACCAGGATGATCTCACCATCCTCACCCACTTCCTCCTTCTCATACTCTTCCTCCTCCTTCTCATCACTGTCAGACAAACATACAATTGAGTACTTCAATAGAGATGCGCTGTAGCATGAAATCAAATAAATTCAGAGTGCTCTGAGAAGCCAGTTAAATGGCATAAAAGTTCTAATGTGAATAAAATTTGTAACCCTTTTTAAGCGATTCCAAATTATTTTTTACCATTTCTAGAATTTGTACAGGCTTTGCAATGTCAAGAGTATTGCAATTTGAAATTCATTTATTTCTGAAGTGGATTTATTATACGTGACAACATTAAAGTTGGCATCAAAGCCACCTGCATAAAAGCTCACTGTTCAAATTGATGCACAACTGTACGTAATGTGTGCATGACTGCAATAAAATTATGAGATAAATCCATCACAAATAAATTTCTCGATGAGTAAAATGAGTGTCTATTATAGATTATGCAACATTTTAATTAATAAGGTGCACTTAAAATAATACAATCTAATCCTGTTTATGTGAAATAAGCCTGTTCCCAAGCAGGTTTGAGATTTTGGACATGCTATGACAGCAGCTCCGAGAAGAACAATCCTGGATCATGTCAAACCGCAAACAATTAAATCCATCTAACTGGGTAATTCACGTACAAAAAACAGACCCCAGTAGCATCAAATTCATTAGACACCAACTGTTTGTGCTTCACACCTCATCTGCATGGCCTGGAGTCGGAGTCCGGTGTAGTCCACCTCCTTCTGCTCAAAGTCCTTCCATTCCTCATCCTCCTGGGGTGACAGTTTAAGAAAAGAGAGGTGACGCTTATATAGAGTTCAATGAACTACAGTCTGTTCAGAAACCATAGGCTCTCGAGCCATTTATAGTTCTTTCAGTGAGTGGGTCAATGGAAGGAAATAAACCATACAATATTTTAAACTTTTTTCCAAAAATAATCAAAGTTAGTGTGTCGATTTAATAAATTTATATATTAGCCTATATATTTTAGAATATTAGGCTACATAATTCATCAATGCCCGTTTGTCATGTAGCCTATAATACACCAACCAATCATGATCTGGCTCAAGTTCAGATTTTATTGGACAATAATGTGACGTGGAGCGATTATTTTCTGTTCTTATTCATAAATCTGTAGAAAGTGACATGGGACAGACGAGCTTATTTGTGGAGCGATCTGGATCTGCGGTTTGTCTCATTTTATAAATTAAATTGCTGAGAAAATAGATGCTGAATGACTACAAAAGCACTGCACAAAAGTTGCAATAATGGTAATCGGTAGGCTATTCAATTCACTCATATTTATGTATGATATCCTACACCGTTTACTATTTAATGAAACTCTCATAGTTAATGAAGTCCAAGTGCCACCTACAGGCCTATTATGTGAAGTGTAGACTGGCGAAATGTTGACGTGATAGGACTTTATTATATTACCATTTTTGATAATTATGCAGCATTATGAAAGTGTCTTATGCTCATCAAGCCTGCATTTATTTGATCAAAAATATTACAATTTAAAATAATGTTTTTCTATTTTAATATACTTTAAAATATCACTTATTTGATTCAAAGCTGAATTTTCAGCATCATTACTCCAGTCTTCAATGGTCCTTCAGAAATCATTCTAATATACTGATTTATTATCAGTGTTGGAAACAGTTGTGCTGCTTAATTTTTTGCTTTTTATTTTATTTATTTTGGAACCTGTCATACTTTTTGGGGGTTCATTGATAAATAAAATTTAAAAAGAACAGCATTTATTAAAAATAGAGATGTTTTCTAATATTGATCTTTATTATCACTGTTTCTATCAATTTAACAAATCCTTGCTGAATAAAAACTCATTTCTTAAATTTTTTTAGAGTGATTAATCAATATCGATGAATAAACTTGATGAAAAATATTTATATAATACAAATATTTATGTGCAGCTACATGGTGAACTTTTATAAAGACATATTTGGCCATTAATGCATCATTATGCAAAAACATGAACAGAGTTCTCCTCATGAAAAACCCACGACTAATCAGCAACTTTTTTTCTTTGTAATATGGTACAAAAAATGTAGTTGCTTAAAGTAAATAAACTGAAAAGAGTAGTGTGTATATGAGGATGTTCGTGATTTCTGAGAAACAGTTTATATATGAAATCAGTGAAACAAACTCGTCCCTAACCAAAAGGATCCTAGCCCTATCTTGATAACTCCGCCCCCAAATTCATAAACATGCTATGGCATATATAGGCACCTCCCCCATCACAAGTGGACACGCCCCTTAAAGGTGATTAGCTTTTTTGCACCTTTAACTGTAACATGATGATCAACGTGCCATTTTAAGGTTACAGGATGAACGTATATCTTAGTGATCATGCAGTATTCCGTTAAAGTATTGTGAAGTACATCCAAACTAAACAAGTTATCAAAAATAAAAATTATAGGGCAGGGACTTAGTTCTGTCTATCAGTTGCTGAGCTTGCAGGGTGTACTGTAAATGGACTAAATGACTGGAGAAGTCTTGCATACTTCACCACCACTATGTTAAACCTGTCTCTAAAAAACTAGTTTGACCAAACTGGCTGTTTGCCAAAAGATAATCTGATTCAAATTAGACTAATCTACCTTTTTGCAACTGACTTTAAAAAGTTATGACCAATTTTGAAGAAAAAAATGCAATTTATGCAATCGGCCCGTTTATCAGTTTATCCAAAAGGCCCAGTTATGACATTTTGATTTGTTTTCTTTTTAAATTATGACATGGTAGTATATCCCAAACATGCTACTCTTCTGCTACACACTCTAAAGTATGTACTTTTCTTCATAAAGGGATTACACCCTTTTAGGGAACAGCATAATTAGGCGAACTGATGCAATGAGCAGGATTTAATTAAAGTGGCCTGACGTCACTAAAAGTACAAGCATCATACAAAACTTGTGTTCATTAGCACACTGCTATTCTGTACTGTCTCACAAGAGAAACAAGCATATGGTGGAGGTGAAGGACACAGTTATAAAACCCCTGCTGGAAGATTGATGCCCTGAGCAGCGAATGAGGTCACATCACGCAACAGAAGACCAAATGCTACTTCTATTTAAGGGTAACATTAAAGGCATGGTTCACTCAAAAATTACAATCTGCCATTGTTTACACACCCTTATGTTGCTCAATTGCCATATGAAATGTTAAAGTCACTACTCACTTCCATTGTATGAGGGGGGAAGGGGGGGATACAATTAAAGTAAACAATAGACTATAAATACATAGACTGTCAATATCTAACGTTCTGCCAAAGATCAGATTTTCTAGAGGAAAGAAAGTCAGGCACGTTAACGTTACATTATGACAATTTGATTTTAAAATTATCTATCAATTTAAGTACCGCAGCAGCAGTCAGAAACATAAACAGATCACCACAATATCACACTAACTTTCTCTTTATGAAAATGTAACGTTTTATTAGTGTTATTATTTGCTTGTATCACAAAGCCGAGTGAACTGCCTGCTTAGACCACGTTGCGCATTTAGAACGTTCACGCGCCCTTGGCGCCTACAAACGCTGTCTAGATAGTCAGCTCGCTAGGTTTTGTGACACAGCCCGAGTGCGTTGTTTGGCTGTGCATTACCTTTTCCATCTGCGCGTCCTGATTCTCACTCTTCGTCGACTTCTCCTTCTCCTTTTTCGTCTTTTTCACCACCATTGCGGCTCCTCCGGTCGCCTGCTCCTTTCCCTTTCCCTTCTCCTTCTTTTTCTTCTTGTCGCGCTTCGCGAAGAAGTCATCCAGACTCTTCTCCACGCCGGCCGGAGCCACATCCGCCATCTTATCCCCAAATTTCCTCCACTAAACACTAAAAAAAAAGCTTAGAAATGATCAGATCAGTGTCTGAAGCGACAGCAAACGAGCTCTTGCGTGAGTGTCTGACAGGTAATCCGTATGTTTCATGTGTATCCGCAGGTTAAAGGTGTGCTTTGAGCAGCATGACAGACTCACCAGCTGAAAGTGTGTGACACACTCGCCCAATGCACCGGATAGTGTTGCTTCCGATCTGACCCGGATGGGAAAGCGGCATTGTGATTGACAGTTCTGCTATCCAATCGCTGAGCGACATTGTTAGTTTTCGACCAATCGCTGAGCGACATTGTTAGTTTTCGACCAATCCCATCGCAGGGTGAGGATTCCGCAGAGTGATTTTGCCAGATTGTGCAATTTTGTTTTGCAATTCGTTGTTAGTTGTTATACGACACTTGTGGAGTAATTTATTTAACAAATGAAAGAAAACTTATTTCTGCTGATAAATTTAGATATGCAGCTGTGCTAAAAACTGCACTGAATAGGCAGAGTTGCAGAAATAATGTTAATAATTATTGTTTTAAACATGACATTTTGAATATAGAAATAATATAATTATAAATAGGATTTGATTTTAATTTAATTTATTTTATTGCTATTTCTTTTTTTCATTTATTTATTTTTAAGGTGGAGCACACAGAGACAGCATACAATTGTATTATAGTATTGTTTTAGTAGGCCTATCTCTCAAATAATGCAAAACAGAATTTCCAAAACAAAGACTATAACACCTAACTGCATTCTAGCATGCAGCAATGTGATTGAGAGAGTTTATAAAAAGACTACAAACATCTGTTGCCTTTTGAGGGACTGTGAATGAATGAACATCCCAGTTGTGTGTCACACCGAACAGCTTTTGAATAGAAAAGCTTCATTCAGCATACAGAGCAAACAGGGAAGTTTCCAGAAACCTTTGACCCATTTAAATCAGGGGGAAACATTGGCATTTGTGCTCCACTTTGGGGTTTTTTTTAACAGGCTTTGCCTTAAATATTGACAAAAATCAACTACAGACTGAAGAAGCCTTCAAAGCCGTTTTATTTGTATTGCTCAGCAGTAAAAAGTACAGTTTATGTGCTACAAAAGATCAGACATGATTCATAATATGCAAGAGCGATTTTTTTTCTTCTGTCAGCTGAGCAATTACCTCCCTCTCCTTATCTAAAACTCATGCCAGCACAAAATAAATGGATGGAAAACATCAATCTACAAATTCATTTAAAACAATATTTATATAAAATCTGCGAAGCATACAGGAAAAAAAGTGGGATATGTAAAAACAAATGATGATATGGTCTTAAAACATGTTACCAACCTCAGTGACGTGTTCAAAGAAAGTACAAAATAAAATAGGTTCTCTGTAGGTATTTATATCTAACAATTACACTCTATTACATCCAGTGATATCATTGACATTCATCTAAAAAACTGTACAATACAGCAGTAAGCACTGAGAATCAAAGAGAAATTCATTTTGGTCTCATTTATTCTCGTCAATGTTCACACAAGGGACAGAGATAGACAGACAAACACATTCATTCACCCTTCACTAAGAAAAACATGTCTTCTAACAAAATATATATATATATATAGATTTAGCCAACCTGTTAAGCAATAATAGTGCCATTTTGATCAGAGCATGTCATAGCAAATAAACAAATATAGAGGTTTAATTAAAAAAAAAAATGCATTTCCACTATACAGTATAATGCTTAGCCCTGCTTATGGAAGTTGAACACAAACACGTACAACATGAACAGGTATGATGTGAAATGTGGAGCACAGTAACATTACCATACAAAGGGCTTTGTATGAGGCATTTCACTGGCATTTAAGCATTTTTCTACTTGTTTGTGCAACTGTGTCAACACAAATGGAATTTTAGGGTGTTTTTAACAACGAAATCTTGATAGAAACCAAATCCTGTTTGACATCTAGTCTATAGACACACATACACCTCAAATCAGAAAAGATGCATGCAACAAGACATATACGCACACGAAAACATCTCGAACATCTAAGGAATGGGACAACGTTTGTCGTTTTGTCTTTTTGGCTGGTGACTCAACTGGGGACAAACCATCTCAGAAAGTCATGATTTATCCTCCATCAAATGCAAACAGGCAATCAACTCAAGTTCCTCCACGAGGGAAGCGAGGGTTGCTGCAGTACCCACTGGGCCCATTCCAGAAGCGCTCCAGAATCAATGCCCTTTACCCCTGCATCCCCTTACATACAGAATTCAAGTGCAGCAGGCTTTTTTAAGCAATCATATTAAGTGTTTTGGGTAACACACAAGCATCCTTACACCACGCGCCATGTTGCTCAGCACTCTGCATCACCAAAGCCACTGGAACATAAGAGCAACCACACATTGTTTTTATTCAAAAAAGACATAAAAACCCTTATCACAATGAAGCGTCTGTAGAAAATCCACATCAGAAAAATACGCAGGGGCTCCCCCTCATAGTAAATAGCATTTGTTCTGTTTTGTAATATTCTTTCAGCTCCTTGAAACCAGTTTCATATATAAACCGCAGTCTCTGAAGGTTTACCACATATATGTATATATATTTATTTATATATATATTCTTAAAAAATGCGAGCAAATAAAAGGGACTGGATCTCCTTTTAATATAGTGTGTTTAGATATCAGAAGCCTTGTCTCTGTTGATAAAGAGAGTCTCTTGGCAAAAGGGGTTAACCAGAACCACGCCACTGTCGCTGTAGTCACCATTAGGGGGCAGACAGGTCTCTTGTTCCTGAAACACAAAGAAACATAAGAACATTACCACTGTTTACTTGCTTTCATACTAACTAAAGGCTAATCACTTAAGGGCGTCTGATCCTACAAAGCTAAATACAGTTAAGGTGAAAGGAACAGGTATTCTTCTCAGGATCTATGTTCTCATAGAACAAATGTGCATTTCTATGGTATAGTGATTG
Organism: Barbus barbus; assembly: GCF_936440315.1. Classification (NCBI taxonomy): domain Eukaryota; kingdom Metazoa; phylum Chordata; class Actinopteri; order Cypriniformes; family Cyprinidae; genus Barbus; species Barbus barbus. Next base: position 9,882,050 of record NC_136724.1, read on the forward strand.
AGCTCCATGATCACCATGGAGACTGCATATATGAAATGAATGGGAGGAAATGAAGGAAGAAGCAGGGTGAATTGCACCTGTGCAGGAAGACAACTAATTATAAGGCTCTAGATTCTAAGATGTTTTGTGTTTGGTCACACATATTAAATGGGAATTCTTGTTTAAACATCAACATGAATCTATCTATCCAACTCTCCATCAATCTTTATATCTAAAAACTTGTACACTACAAAAAAGTGTTAGCAGGATAATATAAAATAGTCAACTGAAAACAAATAAATAAATAAGGGAATGTATTGTCTCTCTTGCTTCTCTAAAAGGGTGATTTGATGACCTGTAGGTCACCGGCATCCCAAACAAGATTCTTCTTCTTCATCATCGTCATCATCATCATCATCATCATAATCACACTCCTGTCAGAAATGGTCAGCAAGCAAGAACAAAAAGGTGGGGAAAAAGAAGCATGCAGAAGTTGAAATGGAAAATGTCAATGAATGGATGATGGTAACAGTCTCACAAAATTACTAGAAAAATAATAACTTGAAGAAGCTAGTGAGAAAGAGAGAGGTATGGTCTCTGAGCACCAGTTGGCGATATATAACGTGAATGGTATAAGTGATTTTTTTTTCAAGCACATTGTCTTGATTGCAATAATTACTGTTCATTTCATAATGATAGCCCAGCAATGAAAAAGCTATGAATATCTACATTTGTGCCATTCAGCCAGATATCTTATTCAGTTGACGATTCGTAGAGTAAATCATATGAACAGAAAAGCCTTTTCTGTTCATAAAAGCATGGAGGTAATTACTGTGAATGGTGAAGAACATAACTCAAAACTGCTAAAAATCTCTAACCAACATTTTTCAGCTTTTGTTGGCCTTCTCTGCATATTTAAAGGGACATTAGAGATGAAGTAAAATGGTGGAGAAAAGAGGGAGAATCAAGGATCAAGAAATGTTGCTAGCTGGCTTCAAACTCATATCAACCCCTTGAAACAACATGGCTCAGCAGGTTGGATCACATGCATTAAGACATGTAGGAAACATTATGGAGAGTGGTTTGAGTCCTGGGAACTTAAAGTCGACTTTTAACGAAAGTTTTTTTAAATGTATGTTGTTGGTTTTATTGTAAACAGTTCACCCAGATATATGCACCTATATTTTTTTGTCCTAATAATTTTTAATTAAAATATCATAATGCAATCTTCTGGTGAAAAGACAGACTTCTCTCTGGTGGTGTATGCTGTACTTCTCCAGTAATTTAGTTTGCAATCGACTATAGGCTTGCATTCAGATCCGCCTCCATCCAATTAACCACCACTGCATTGAACCAAGTCTCCGCCCTACATTTTTCCATTTTTGATAGCCTGTTTCAATCTGATGTACACTAAAATGTCATCCAGGTCTCTGACAGTACCTCAGTCTCCAGTGATTGTATCTCGCGTGGGAGCTCCACAGCATGGCGGGTGAAGTAATCCATGGTGATGGCATCATTCCAGTAGCTCAAGTTGTTCTCCTGAGTTGCAGACTTCTTCTTTTTCCTCATACAGCATACGGTAAGCAGCACGGCTGAAGAAAAGAAGACATATTAATATTCTATATCTAACTCTTATTCATTTTAGCATTAAGACCACATTCATCTGAATTTTGTATGATGAATTTCAGAAAGTTGTAAGCAAAAGCCACTAAGCCACAAAGGGAATATTACAGTATGTTGTCTTGTGCCTTTGGAAAAGTTCCCGTCAGTGCTGATGACAGAAAGTACAAGTTTCGAAAGCTGGAGGAAGTGTGATATTGGTTACTCACAGCACGAGGAGACAGGCACGCTAATGGCAAGAACCAACCACACAATGTCCATTTTGTCCAGGCAGATGGTGTTTTTTTCATGAGGAGGACCCAATGCAGGACCCGACTGGTTCCCAGACTCCCATGGGCCTTGCGTGGTGGCTGGGACCTGTCTGTTCATGAAGCTCCCACTAGCTGTGGAGGGTGCCTCTGAGATGTTCGAATCATTCACTGCAGGCCATGAAGCGTCAGTGCTGTTGATAACATCTGTGGCATTATTTAAAGAGACAAGAGAATCATTGGTCATATTGGTTGTTCCACCACCTTGACTTTCCACAAAGTTTCTGCTCTCCGCTGAAGAAGTGGGATTGGATGTTGTAACATGGTTAGAAGGCAGGGCTAGAGCTGGGGGAGGAGACTGGATGCCAGTTTGTGCCAAAGCTCTTCCCACCGTTTCCAATGGGAGAGTGGGATTTCCCACTGAAGACACGTCGCGCGATGTAATGGTGTGGTGCGAAGCCTCCTTATCCGTGCTCTGCCCTTTGTGGGTTTTGACGTTTGAAGACAATGAAGGTGATGGTGGATGTTGAACGGGCTCCTTCACTTTCATCTCTCTTGTGTCTATGGTCCCAGAAATGTCCTTGGCACCAGGGGCCACATCACTTTCAGTCCCTGAGAGAAAAGAATGACCCGAGCCAGAATTTGTGGCTTGGTTCACTGGGTTTCTACTGATTGTACTCGGCTTGTCGGTATTAGTGCTAAAGTTCTGGTCTTGGATTTTAGTGGTGAAAACCCCAGAGCTTGTTCTATTGACCATACTTCTAGAGGTCAGTTGGGGTGCTTCTGCTTCTGGAAGAGAGACTCTAGGTAGTGCCCGATCCCTGGAACCAAAAGGATGCACCCCTACTGTTGTTGTTTGAATTATGGCTGATGGTACAGTGTTCTTCGGTGTCCGGAATGAGTGGACAGTAGTGGGTCTACTGATGGCTTCTAGAGAGGCCAGTGACTGGGTGTGCAGATCCCCAGTCCTGGAACCCTCCTGCCAGCTCAAGGGTCCCGGTGAGAGGGTGGCGAGGGTTCTGCTGCTCGTTGACATCGAGACAAAATCCCGAGGGGTTTGGCTGGGTTGAAGCTCCTCTGTGGAGAACACCAGCCCAACTGGCACAGACAGAATCAGCAGAACACCTGAGAATGAAAAACAGGCCATGAGAAGAATGCAGACATAATGCATTTATGTAAAATGCTCAGTCTCACCGCACATACAGCACCAAGGAAACTTTTACTTCAAGCTTTATTTAGTCCATAATGAGTTTCTTACAGAACCATTCAGAGATCAGTCAAGTAACAATCTTAGCTGGGGCAGCTTGATTAGAGTCTGATGAGCTTTAATGAATGCTGGTAAGGTTATTACAGCATCTTAATGACATCAAATGTGGACGGGCCCTGCCTTATGGTTCAAAATGGTGCACTACTGCACACACAAAAACCTTACAACTACCTTCTAAGACACCCGATGATCAGAGTGAGGTCATTGTTTCATCTGTATGCCATTTTAGTTGCTATAGAAACCAAGATTCAGCTCTTAGAAGGCGAAAGGCCGTGAGAGATGAGAGAACATCACAAACAGTATCAAGACATGGAGAGATCTGAGTCAGTTCTATAGGCTACCAGCTATTGAGCAATTATCATTATTGTAGGTATTTAAAATTTGACAATGATTATGTGAAATGCGTTTCATGCTTTATGCACTGAACCTTTCAAAGCATGTTTTATCCAGTAATGCGAATTTAAATGAGATCAACACTAATCACTCTGAAGCCACTCTGAAAGTAAAATGACACCACTGCTGTACATTTACAGTGCACATCTGTGCATTTGTTGCTGCCGTAAAGCAAATTTTTCCCCTTTTTTACCACCCTTTTTTGCAGAATTTCGTACCCACTCATCAAACTTACATACTTCCAGAACAGACATTTGGGGGGGGGGGGGGGGCATGGGAAAGAAACAGAAGTCATTATTAAAGCCTTATTAGAAGTCACTCTACCGTAAGAATTATTTTGAAACTAACATGTTAAAGTAAATAACTGACAAACAGTGCTTTAAAGGGTTGGTTGACTGTTTTTTTTTTTCTAGGCTTGATTGTGTTTATGAGGTACAGTCTAACATAGTGTTTCTCAACGCGCCCGGTGTAGTAGTGTTAATACTACCGCTTCTAGACTAGACGGCGTATCATTTCCATAGCGACTCTTTACTTTAGCGTTCGCTCGGCTTTCTGTAGCGCAGCTGATGAACTTCCTGTGAAACCAAAATGCATTTACACACAAAGCATGATATGCTTTTTCTTGTTTAGAATAATGTAATATAAATGCTTTTTATTTGCTGATTGACAAATTTCAAAGGAGTTTATTCAGTGCACATAAATATAGCCTAATTTATATTCACGTGGCTTTTTTCTTCTTGGGGAAACTTATAATATTTAAAGTCCAGTCAAATCAAATGTGTCATGAATGCCATGTGCCATTCAGTGTTATACATGGGTTAAAATACATGCTTTTGAGATATGTTATTATAATAAAATATAGCCTATACCTTTCTGCAGTAAGTTTGCATTTATTTGATAGAAAATACAGTAAAAACAGCAAATCTACAATTTGAAAGAACTGCTTTCTTTGAAAATATTTTGAAATGTGTTTTCCTCTCATGCTAAAGCTCTATTACTCCAGGTTTCAGTGTCACACGATCCCTCAGAAATCATGCTGATTGTTGCTCAAGAAATATTTATTATTTTTATTATTATAGCTGGCACGCCACAACAACAAAAAAGCAAGATTTGAAATTTAATTGATAATAACAAAAATAGAAATGTAATTATTTAATTCATATAAGAAAGATATAAATAAGGACTGCACTAAAATAATAACTATTTTTAAAATGAGAAGCATATGTTTCCCATCTTTCTACAACCCCAGTTCCAGAAAAATTTGGACGTTTTGTGAAATGCCATACAATCAAGAAAATGTTATGTGTTCATTCTCTGTAACCTATATTTAATTGACTGAAGTACAAAGAAAATATATATGTTTATACTGGCCAAATTTTATTTTGTAAATAAACTAAATTTGATTTTGATGGCTGCAACACACTCCAAAATAGTTAGGACAGTTGCATGTTTAACACTGTGTCACATCAACTTTCCCTTTAATTGCAATGTTTAATTGTTTGGGAATTGAGGATACTAATTCTTAACAGTTTTGTTAGCAAAATTGTGCCCAATCTCACTAGATACAAGACTTCAGATGCCTATCAATCTGTGTTCATCGTTGTCTGATTCTCCTTTTCATGATGGGCCGTACATGTTCAATAGGAGACAGATCTGCTGGCCAGTCAGTCACATGCACTCCCATACCATGACAGATGTGTGCTTTTGCATCTGACACTGATGAACATTCTGGATGGTCTTTGGGACTGAGAACTGGAAATCCAGTTTTCAAGTTAAAATGTGGACTCATTTGAGCACAGCACACATTTCCACTTTTTTTTTAGATGAGCTCTGGTCCTGGGAATCTGGTGTTATCACTGCATAAAATTGATAGGTTTCTCCTTGAGTAAAAAGAGATTCAAGTTGCATTTCTTGATGCAGCAGCAGACTGTGTTAAGTGACAGCAGTTTTCTGAAGTACTCCTGAGCCCATGTGGCTATATTTAACCCTGCAGCATGATGGATTTTCATCATCTGAAGGCTCAAGAGGTTTTCTGGTTTGCCCTACACAGACTGAGATTCATCTGGATTCCCCGAATCTTTTCACAGTATGGTATTGGCGAAAGACTTCAATTCTTTGTGATTTTGCATTGAGAAATGTGATTTTTTTTACAAAGTGTTGAGCCATGACTGAGACTGAGATGATCCTTTTATATCCAAACATGATACCCATATATATTACCAGTCCACCTGCTTACTGTGAACTGTTTCAAAATATTTTAATTTGGATATTCTATAGCCTTTTCATTTTTATTTTCCATCTGTCTCAACTTTATTGGGAGTGTGTTGCAGCCATCAAAATCGAAATTTGTTTATATTCATAAAATGCATTTATGTTGGTCAGCAAAAACATTGGAAATATTTTCTTTGTACTTCTGTCAATTAAATAAAAGTTAAAGAGAACTAACAAATCACAGGTTCTTGATTTTATTGCATTTTACAAAACATCACAACTTTTCTGGAATTGGGGTTAGTATTTGTTAGCAAACTTTGAAATATTGTCACAGAATTTATGAAATATATTAAAAGAGGGTTTATATTTCTTCCATTTTCAAGTGTAAATGTGGTATTTACCCACCAAAATGTCAGAAAAAAATTAAATTCAATATATTCTTAAAAAATGGGTATTTTCTAAAACTAAGGGATACATATTGTTATTTTCACTGAAAGCTAATTGGAAACATCCATACATATGACAGCAGTAAAAGGGTGTTCCAGGAACAGAAGAACAAACTAAAATCAATTTTTTAAAAATGCCCCTGTGGATATATTCTAAACAGGATTATTTTTTATCAAGTCTCTTTAAATTTGGGGCAAGGTGTATGAGATCTCAACATCATTGAAGCTGTAGAAATGAAAATCACCAACATGCTATAATAAGCTTAAATTAATCTTATTACGCTTATTTTCAAATATTTCACTGTAAAAAAGTACTTCACTGTCTTATTTGATCAAGTCAGTGGATCCTTAAATTAACTTAATATCTTAAAAATCATAATGACCCCATACATTTGAATGGTACTGTAAAAATAACAGTCCTCATTAGAAACACAAAATAATAATCAACTGTAATGCTCAGTGAAGACAATTAGACTGTTTTATTTGATTGGGGGCGGTGAGGGACCTGGAGAATGGGTAGGGGGTGCTGGCCCAAAAAAGGTTGAGAACCACTGGTCTAACATGTGTTAATGCTTTGTTTAAAAAACAAAACAAAAAATTATTTTTCACATAATTTACCTTTATTCTACACCGCTCTGTCCCTTCTCCGATGAACGATCTGACGATTTCCTGGTTTTATGATGCCCCTCCCTGAGAAATATGCAATGGGCTCAGATTGGTTAGCTGGCCCAGTGTGTTATGATTCGCTAAACCACCAAGTGCATGTGAAGAAACGTCACACGCCCCTCACCTCAGAATGCGCTCTAAGTATGCTGTGATCGGAGCTGTGTTTTTGTTGTGTCTCCCGGGTTTCACAATAATGGACATGGAATGTTTACACAGTGTGTGTTTACACAGTGTGTGTTTACACAGCGTTTTAAATCATGGCAAGTGAGGGCATTTTTGTACGCATTTAGCCAATCAGCGTACACTTACACTTGATAGTTCCTATGGAACTGTTTTAGACCCTACTCTAAAGTAGGAGCTAATTTAGTTCCTCCAAACGGAATTCTGGGAACTAAAACAGTTCCTAGTTCCCGCGGTGTGAACACGCCAAAAAGTGGGTAGTTCCACAATTAGTTTGGGTAATATGAAAAGGTTCCTGCGGTGCGAAAGGACCTATAGGCGTTGTCAATATTGCTGATCAGTTTGAGCCCGACTGAGACCCAAAGAATATTAGTGAAGAGGATCGCGCAAAACCTGTGTAAGCACAGCTCTTAAAAGATGTTTCAGAATAGTATGTTTTTTGGTTTGTTGTCTCATACTTTTAGATATGCTTTTATTTGTAAATGCTACTGCTTAGCTTCTAATATACAGTTTTATCCTGATTGAAGGATTAGACCATTAGCATCTCGCTCAAAAAATGACCACATTAAAATTAAAAGTTGTAATGTGTCATAATAATCAAGGAACTTTGCTGCCGTACCATGGGTGCAGCAGGCACAATGATATTATGCAGCGCCTGAACGTTGTCCCCAGCTATATCATAACTAGTTACCTAGCTGGGGACTACTTTCAGGCGCTGCGTAATATCATTGCACCTGCTGCACCCATGGTACAGCAGCAAAGTTCCTTGATTATTACGCCAGAATGAAAGTATAGTTCCTAGCCATATCGGCCTAGAAACTTTTCATTTTCCGTCAGTCTTAGTACACGGTGTAACTACAGAAGAGTCAAGTTGTAGCATTTTTGTAAAGTAATTGTTTACTTTGTAACAGTAAGAAGTGTTTGCCAGCAATTATTGCATGCTACCACGGCAACCATGTGCACGTCCATGTTTAACGCTTCTCCTAGCTATGTGAAAAATATCTGTCTGTCTATTCACATAAAGTGCATTATTGGAACACAGTTAATTGATGGAGCTGTGACGAGCTGATGATCTGAATCAGGTGAGAGAGAGAGAGAGAGAGAGAGAGATGCAGAGCAGAACGTGTGCAGAGCAGGGGACACAAGGAACAGGATTAAGAACTGCTGCTTTAGAACATTGATTTTGAAACTTGTGAATCAATTAGAATCATTAGAAGACAGAATCGCTATTCATATATTAATAGATTTTTTCGTTTTGACAGCATGGCGATAACTCTTCCTCTTCTCTAAAGCAGCGCAACATGGCCTTGCCCCCTTTGTTGCATCTTCCCGGGGGCGGGGTTTATGTAAATTTCTGGGTTCAAAGTAACGTACTCGGTTACTAACGTAACCTCGGTTCCCTGAGATAAGGGAACGAGTACTGCGTCGTAAGACGCTGTATGGGAAAAACTCCTTATTTCCTCTTCACTGAAGCCTTTTCAATCACGCAGTGAAACTGCACGTCCATTGGTTCATGCAGTGCGATAAAAACGAACCAGTGGCACGGCGGCGGCGATGAGCGAGCCTATGGCTATGCAGCCCGCCAAAGCCCGCCAAAATGGGGGGGCTTCTGGCTATATAAGCGGCTTCGCTGCCGCAACTCAGATTTCTTCGAAAGAAGCGACTGAGACGTGCAGCTCATAGCACGGCCAGGAACGCAGTATTCGTTCCCATATCTCAGGGAACCGAGGTTACATGAGTAACCAAGTACGTTCCCTGTTGATATTTCACTCGTACTGCGTCGTAAGACGCTGTATGGGAACCAATACAATCCCGCCGTGCTATGATGGGGAACGACTCAAACATGACTCGCATGGGAGGGCCCAGGGGAGTTAAAATTACACCAAGCACAGGCTGAGCCACCGGGTCAACCATGGCCTGGGTGTCGTCCCGAAGTAGACACTTAGTGCCCATAATATGGACCTTCCAAGAAAAGTAGGGCCTTGAGCAGAGACGGTCAAGGAATCCCAGATATAGCTTATCTAGCCGTAAAGGCAAATTTTAAGCAGAAAGGACCCTGGCCTGCAAGGCGGGGGACGTCCAGCTTGTAAAACCTCTTGAATGTGGACGGCGAGGACCAGCCAGCAGCCTCACAAATTTCTGAAATGGACACCCCGCTGGACCATGCCCAGGAAGAGGCGATGCCTCTGGTGGAATGGGCTCTGACTCCAATGGGGCACTGCAAGCCCATGGAGGATTATGCTAGGGTGATAGCATCCACTATCCACCTGGAGATACTTAGCTTCGTAACAGGGCCACCTTTATCGCGGTTACCGAAGCTGACAAAAAGCTGTTCTGATCTCCTGAATGAGGCAGAACGCTCAATGTATACCCATAGGGTCCTGACGGGGCAGAGCAGGAACAATTCCTGGTCGTCCGTCGAGGGGGGAAGCGCGGAAATCGCTATGACCTGGGCTCTGAACGGAGTGGAGAGCACCTTAGGTACATAACCCAACCTTGGTTTCAGGACGACCTTGGAGTCGTTAGGCCCGAATTCCAGGCAAGCAGGGTTGACAAAAAGAGCCTGCAAGTCTCCTACCTGCTTAACCGATGGCAGTGCCAACAGCAGGGCGGTTTTAAACGAGAGCGATCTCAGGCTCGCAGATTGCAATGGTTCAAACGGGGGGCCTCTCAAGGCCCTCAGCACGGTTGGTAAGTCCCAAAGTAGAACTGTACGAAGGTGAGGAGGGATCAATCTCCTGGCGCCTCGTATAAATTGGATCACCGCACTATTTCTGGCCACCGAACGACCAGCAATAGGGGCATGAAAAGCTGCTATGGCTGAAGCATAAACTTTGACGGTGGATGGGGAACGCGGTTTGTCCAGCAGCTCCTGCAGAAATGAAAGAACCACTGGAACCTCAGAGGTGACCGGATCCAAATCGCGGTCTTGACACCAAGCCGAGAAAATAGACCATTTCAGAGCATAGAGGCGTCTAGTAGACGGGGCTCTAGCTTATGCCATAGTGCTTAAGACACGCTCTGGGAGGACAAAAGGCTCCCGTTGAGCGGCCACACATGCAGGGCCCATAACTCGGGCCGTGGATGCCACAGCGTGCCGTTCGCTTGAGAGAGGAGGTCCCGTCTCAAGGGAATGGGCCACGGGGCTGCTTCTACTCAAGCTCTGCCGAAGATGTCCCAAATTTTCGGAACCGTGAGCGGGTGGAGTGTCCATTCCTCTGAGGAGACGTTGTTCCTTGACAACATGTCTGCTCCTAGGTTCATTTTGCCTGGCACGTGCGTCGCCTTCAGTGAGCGCAGATTGGTCTGAGCCCAAACAAGAAGGCCTTTCGCCAGTGTGCAGAGGCGCTTCGAGACGAGGCCGCCCTGGTGATTTATGTATGACACCACGGACCTGCTGTCTGAGCGTACTAGGACGTGGTGTCCCCTTATGTCCTGCAGGAAGAATTGACAGGCACGGCACACTGCTAGCATTTCTAGGCAGTTGATGTGCAGACCCGCTTCCTCCTCGGACCAAAGACCGAAGGTCGGTTTGCCCTCACACAGCGCTCCCCAGCCCTTGTTGGAAGCATCTGTCGTAACAACTTTCCTTCTGTGCGCTGTGTCTAAGATCACACCTCGCTTCAGCCAGAAGGGGTCCCTCCAACGGCTCAGGGCTGATACACAGGCCTGAGTCACCGTTATGCGATGGCGACCGTGACGCCAAGCTGCAAATGGAACCCTCTGCTTCAGCCAGAATTGTATGGGGCGCATGTGAAGCAGACCCAAACGAAGCACTGGCGAAGCCGCTGCCATAAGGCCCAGCATTCTCTGGAAAGCCTTGAGCGAGTGGACGGTCCCTTCCTTGAAGGAGGCCGCACGGCGCTGAATAGTCATGGCTCGTTCCGCTGAGATAGTTGCTGTCATCTGCACCGAGTCTATCACTGTTCCCAGTAACGAAACTCGTTGGCTGGGCAACAGTGCGCTCTTGGCAAAGTTGACCCTGAGTCCCAGACAATCTAAGTGGCTGAGAAGGAGGGTCTTGTGCGACGTTGAAACCGCCTCTGACTGGGCCAGGACGAGCCAGTCTTCGAGGTAGTTGAGGATGCGGATTCCCATCTGCCGTAGAGGGGAGAGAGCCACATCCATGCATCGCATAAAAGTGTGGGGAGCCAGGGATAACCCAAATGGGAGGACCTTGTATTGGTATGCCACCCCCTCGAATGCGAATCTCAAGAATCGTCTGTGATGGGGGGCTACCTGGATGTGAAAGTATGCGTCTTTCAAATCCAGCGACATGAACCAGTCCCCTGGGCATATTTGTGAGATGATCTGTTTCAAAGTGATCATCCTGAACGACCTTTTTACCAAGGCGTGATCCAGGAGTCTGAGATCTAGAATAGGTCGCAGGCCGCCGTCTTTTTTGGGGACGAGGAAGTAGCGGCTGTAGAAGCCTGACTCGCTCTGAGCTGGATGAACGATTTCTATGGCTCCTTTTACCAGCAGATTCATCACCTCCGTGCGCATGACTTGAGCGTCCTTGCTGCGTACCGTGGTGGCGACCAGCCCGCAGAAACGAGGTGGTCTTTGAGCGAATTGGAGTGAATAACCTCATTTTATAGTAGCCATCACCCACTCTGACACACCAGATGGCCTGCCAGGCCTCGGCCCATGTGGCAAGAGGTAGAATCGGCTCTAAAGACTGGCTGCCTAAGGGCAGGACGCTTAGGGTAGGCAGAAGAGGATATTTGCTCTCTTTTTGAAAATGTATGCGTTTTATTTTGTCCGCTATCACAGCGGTCGGATGCACGGACGCTAGAGCGGGCCCGTGTGGAACTGAAAACACACTTCCCTCTGCACCCAGCGCTGAGCGGGGTGGCAAGAGCCACATTAGAGGCTGTTTGCGGGGAGGTCCAGCAGTAGCGAGACTCGAGCCCCTCCTCTTTCTGCCTGGCTGCTCAGGATGACTTCTGAGGCGCCGGATCCAAGGCGATCTTAGGCCGGGGTCCTTGGCGCTTCGGGAAGGGGTAGCGTTTCACCGAGCGGGAACGTCCTCTATCCTGCCGGTCCTTCGGGGGCCGAGGTTCAGGAGTGGCTGGAGCTGTCTTGGCAGGATGCTGAGTCGGCGCAGGCTTGGTGCGACCAGCAGCAGCAGACGAGATGGAACGTTTCAGGAGGAAGTGCCGCATCGCCTGAGACGACTTCTGAGCCTCCGTAAATCGCTCTGTAAAGCCCTCCACAGCTGGCCCGAACAGGCTGTTGGCTGAAACTGGAGCATCGAGGAAGGGGACCTTATCCGCCTCCATCTCCGTCAGCGTGAACCACAGATGACGTTCCAATACTACCATGCTGGACATAGACCGCCCGATGGCCTGGGCGGTGGCTTTAGTAGCGTGCAGGGCCAGACCGTTGCGCTCCTCAGGTCCCTGAGTGAAGCTGCATCCAGACCTGCCTCCTCGCTGGCTAGCATCTTGGCCTGAAAGACCTGGAGAACCGCCATCGAGTGTAGCGCCGAAGCCGCTTGTCCAGCCGCCGAGTAGGCATGTCCAGTGAGTGCAGATGTAGCTCTGCACGGCTTGGACGGATGGTTTGCCTTCTCCTTCCATCCGATGGCCAAGGCGGGCAGAGATGCACGGCCACGGACTCATGCAGAGGGGGCAGGTGCTCGTATCCCTTCTCTTCAGCGCCGTCAACAGAGGTGAGGGCGCAGGAAGCAGAAGATCTGATGCAAGACGAGTAGGGGGCGCACCACGATTTAGTGAGCTCGTAGTGGACTTCTGGAAAGAAGGGGGATGAGCGTTGGCAGGGGGCCTGTTGGCGCCCCGGGAGAAACCACTCATCCAGCCTGCTGCAAGATGGCTCCTCAGGCGGAGACCACTCGAGCCCGAGCTCACTGACAGCCTTGGTCATGATACGGACGAGCTCCTCATCCGATCTGGGTCTGGCGCTGCAAGAAGAGGACGGCGGTAAGAGGGCGGGGTCAGACATTGAGCCCAAAAACTCCTCCGCGTCCAAAGCTGCCAGGGAAAGGCTGTCCATCTCGTCGTCGCTCCCACCGAAAGAGAACATGTCGCTCGCAACCGCGGAGGGACGCTGATCGGGTTGGGTGAAGAGGACCGGTGATTCATCTCTCTGTGGAGACGGCGAGGCACGCGGGCACATAGCCGATGTGAGCTCGCAAGTCTCCAGCCTCTCAAGCCCTCTGCCCTACTGTTTTTTCCTCGCAGGTCCCTTGGAGGAAGAAAACGGGAGGGCGCGAGGGGCGGAGTCACTTTCTGAAAAGAAAGCTATCCACGAGCGCAGAGAGGAGAGACTGAAACTCTAGCAATGAGAGCACGTCAGCGTGGGATTTCCCCAGGCATGATGCGCACTCAGCACGACTGTCATCGTGCAGGGGATTACTGCACGTCTTACAATGACGGTGCGGCATTTGAAACAACGCCGCGAAGAATTTGCTCTTTTGTGAGGCTCTTAGATCGTCGCCGGATGGCTGCAGGAGATAGACCGGGATCCGCCAGCTGTGCGCTGCGAGAGGTCCAATCCGGCTGCTGAGGCGTTTCAACCGCGAATCTCGGTGTCAGCGAGAAAGAATCTTCGTCGCTGAAGAGAAGAAATCTGAGTTGCGGCGAAGCGGCCGCTTATATAGCCAGAAGCCCCCCCATTTTGGCGGGTTTTGGCGGGCTGCATAGCCATTGGCTCGCTCATCGCCGCCGCCGTGCCACTGGTTCATTTTTATCGCACTGCACGAACCAATGGACGTGCAGTTTCACTGCGTGATTGAAAAGGCTTCAGTGAAGATGAAAAAAGGAGTTTTTCCCATACAGCGTCTTACGACGCAGTGCGAGTGAAATATCGACAGGGAACTCATTGTAGTCCCTATGAGCTGTTTTTGTAGCCGTTAAACTGCCATAATTTTAAAAAACAATATCTCTGTTTGCATTGAACTTTCAGTGTCAGAACTTTGCAGATATTGTTTATTCTCAAACAGCAACATTACACACTAACTAAAGTTAAAAAAGTGAAATCACAATAATCCACTCCTTTAAACAATCTGTCAGTGGTGAAATTAATTAATTGCTATTATTATTATTACTATTATTATTATACTGCTACTATTATTAGTAATATTAATATAAATAATTATATACAGGTCCTTCTCAAAAAATTAGCATATTGTGATAAAGTTAATTATTTTCTGTAATGTACTGATAAACATTAGACTTTCATATATTTTAGATTCATTACAACACAACTGAAGTAGTTCAAGCCTTTTATTGTTTTAATATTGATGATTTTGGCATACAGCTCATGAAAACCCAAAATTCCTATCTCAAAAAATTAGCATATTTCATCCGACCAATAAAAGAATGGCCATTATGTTAATTTATGCACTCAATACTTGGTCGGGAATCTTTTTGCAGAAATGACTGCTTCAATGCGGCGTGGCATGGAGGCAATCAGCCTGTGGCACTGCTGAGGTGTTATGGAGGCCCAGGATGCTTCGATAGCGGCCTTAAGCTCATCCAGAGTGTTGGGTCTTGCGTCTCTCAACTTTCTCTTCATAATATCCCGCAGATTCTCTATGGGGTTCAGATCAGGAGAGTTGGCAGGCCAATTGAGCACAGTAATACCATGGTCAGTAAACCATTTACCAGTGGTTTTGGCACTGTGAGCAGGTGCCAGGTCGTGCTGAAAAATGAAATCTTCATCTCCATAAAGCTTTTCAGCAGATGGAAGCATGAAGTGCTCCAAAATCTCCTGATAGCTAGCTGCATTGACCCTGCCCTTGATAAAACACAGTGGACCAACACCAGCAGCTGACATGGCACCCCAGACCATCACTGACTGTGGGTACTTGACACTGGACTTCAGGCATTTTGGCATTTCCCTCTCCCCAGTCTTCCTCCAGACTCTGGCACCTTGATTTCCGAATGACATGCAAAATTTGCTTTCATCCGAAAAAAGTACTTTGGACCACTGAGCAACAGTCCAGTGCTGCTTCTCTGTAGCCCAGGTCAGGCGCTTCTGCCGCTGTTTCTGGTTCAAAAGTGGCTTGACCTGGGGAATGCGGCACCTGTAGCCCATTTCCTGCACACGCCTGTACACGGTGGCTCTGGATGTTTCTACTCCAGACTCAGTCCACTGCTTCCGCAGGTCCCCCAAGGTCTGGAATCGGTCCTTCTCCACAATCTTCCTCAGGGTCCGGTCACCTCTTCTCGTTGTGCTGCGTTTTCTGCCACACTTTTTCCTTCCCACAGACTTCCCACTGAGGTGCCTTGATACAGCACTCTGGGAACAGCCTATTCGTTCAGAAATTTCTTTCTGTGTCTTACCCTCTTGCTTGAGGGTGTCAATGATGGCCTTCTGGACAGCAGTCAGGTCGGCAGTCTTACCCATGATTGCGGTTTTGAGTAATGAACCATGCTGGGAGTTTTTAAAAGCCTCAGGAATCTTTTGCAGGTGTTTAGAGTTAATTAGTTGATTCAGATGATTAGGTTAATAGCTCGTTTAGAGAACCTTTTCATGATATGCTAATTTTTTGAGATAGGAATTTTGGGTTTTCATGAGCTGTATGCCAAAATCATCAATATTAAAACAATAAAAGGCTTGAACTACTTCAGTTGTGTTGTAATGAATCTAAAATATATGAAAGTCTAATGTTTATCAGTACATTACAGAAAATAATGAACTTTATCACAATATGCTAATTTTTTGAGAAGGACCTGTATATCAAACACAAGCATGCCCATGCTAGAAATCTACATGGCTATGATGACAATATGACCATGCTGATTTCAGAGTTCACTACCACAGTCCATAAGCGTTGACAGTATTTGCCGTTTTTTTTTTTTTTTTGAATCAAAAGGAATTACATCTAACATCCAGGCTTACCAATCCAACACAGCATTAATAAAACATCACCCTGTAAATAAAACATGAATCATTGCTTATTTCACAACAAAGTGGCACGTTTAGATCAGACACAAGCTCTTAGCTCTCTCCCCGCAGCACACATCCTCAACAGACTCTCAGAGCGTTTAACAAGCCATGGATCTGAAGGTTCACACAGCCACTGAAATCATCTGAACATGAGCTCCCTGGTCCAATGTAAACACACTGCTGTCCTATTAGTACAGTCATGTTTTATAATTTATCAAATCAAAAATATTAAATCCCATCAGAAAAATCCCTTAGTAATTTGTATTGAGTTTTTGGTGTCTTGGTATTTTAATGTCTCCAGTCTGGTTTTGTACTATGTTAATTAATTAATTATTTGGATGATGACTACCCTGTTGATAAAACAGCATATGCTGGTAAGGTATGCTTTGAAGCATGGTTTGAGCTGGTTTAAGCCAGTCATGTGCTGGTGCTAATCAACTAGTTCCAGCTTAAAGGAAAACTCCACTTTTTTTGAAAATAGGCTCATTTTCCAACTCCCCAAGAGTTAAACAGTTGAGTTTTACCATTTTCGAATCCATTCAGCCGATCTCCGGGTCTGGCGGTAGCACTTTTAGCGTTTTAAAAAAAGTGGAGTGTTCCTTTAAACCAGCTCATGACCAACTAAGGACCAGCTCAAACCAGCTGCCATCTTCAAAACATACCTAACCAGCATATAATGTTTTTAGTAGAATATAGCTTAGGCATATGTAGCATATTAGCATGCTACTCTTACTATTTCTTTGTATACTATGGAATAGTATACTAGCATATCATCATGAATACGATGTTGCATACTAGCATGCTGCTCTTACTATTTCTACTATATGGAATAGCATAGCATATATATAGCAAAACATAGCATATGTACTACCATATACAGCATACAAGCATGCTGATTTTACTATTTCTGCCATATGGAATATCATTGTAGCATAGCATATATCACACTACAATGCTATACTTTCTATTTCCACAACATGGAATCACTAGCAAACTAGCCTGTATTTCATAGGATTACACAGAATTTCTATCTATCCAAAAGTAATAATTACAGATCATTTGACTGACGTAATTCTAAATAATAATTTCTGCTCTATACCTTCAAAGATTTGGTAGCCTACTAAGGCAGTCTTTTTAAGTACAACGACTCCCATAAATGGCGTAACGGCATCCAGTCAGATTGTACATGCCTATTTCAGGCAGTTCTTGCATTTTTTGTTGGCAATATACATCAGACCTTCAGTGAACAGACTGTGGGCGGTCTGTGGGTGTTCTGTCTGAGTCTTAGATTAGGACTATTGTTAAGTAGAAAACCAAAAAAGGATGATCCAGGAACATGTCCAACTTGAGTAAATCACGTTAATCCACGAGTGACGTACAGTATGTGTGTGGTTGTATGTGTGTATGAATGGAAGTGAGAAAGAAAGAAAGAATTTGTCTTTTTTGCTTTTAAAAATACTGGCCTTACCAAGGTTACCTCTAAACTATCAATGAATGACTCACACTCTAGTGACATTTATGCTAGCACACAAACACACACTCCAACTCCTGTGACTCACAGTGTAATAGTGAGGGGGAGGCAGAGGAGGAAAGCACATAATACATCACAGCACTGGGTGAAAACACACAATAGATACTTTGCAAGATGAGCACTGGACCATAAGGGGCATGTGGGTGTTACTTCAAATACAGGCACTTCTAATGTCTCAGAGGTTGTCTAACAGATATTAACTATTGCCATTACTCCAGTCTTTAGTTTCACATGATCCTGCAGAAATCATTATAATGTACAGTACATTATTAATTTATTTAAAAAATGTACAGACCCCAAACATCTGAATAGTGTAAATATGTTATTTTTAACCTTGTACTTGACTCTTAAACTATAAAAACTTGAGACAAACTATAAAAAATTAATCATGAAATAAAAATCCATATATACATTTAGAAAACTATAATAATCTGAACAAACACTCAAATGTTCATAAACCATTTCAATATTTATTGCAAAAATTATTTTATATTATAAATTTTGACATAAATTACAACTGTCCTTCAGGTGCCATTTATGTCATTTACAATAAATGTCCCCCAAACAAAGTGTTGACAAAAATAATTATTTATTATATATGATTTATTTATTTTTTAAGAGATTATTTACAATCACAATGTAATTTAGTTGAAAAGTAGAAAAAATATTTGATTGTGTGTATTTAGGATGCACAGATGAAAGTAGAGTTAAAATTGATGAACTAAGTCAAGGCACCCACTTAAAGTGTGCGTGCGTGCGTGCATGTGTGCGTGCGTATACCTACTTAACCATATTTTAGGGAAAAATTTGTACCGAAAAGTGAGCTAAACCTGACAAAATCTCCAAAATTCTCCCTTTGGGGATGTCCTCACTTGTAAAACTGGTATAAAAGTAAATTTTTTAATTGTAAAAATGCAGAAAGTTTTCTGTGAAGAGTAGGGTTAGGATTAGTTTATACAATCTATAACTATTTGTATATATAAAAAAGAGAAGTCTATGCAATGTCCTCATTTAGAAAGCCAAGTAATCACGCATGTGTGTGTGTGTGTATTTGGTCACTTATAAACAACTTATAAATCAAAGCCTATAATAGCTATGTTGAATGTTATATCATACAGAATGATTATTTATATATATGAGATAATCAACCCTTTAAGCTATTTAAAGCTAAGCTATTTTAATATTAAATCATACAGTTTAGGGGTAGGGTTAGGGTATAGGATACAGTTTTTACAGTATATTAGGCCTATGGAATTTCCCCATAAAACATGGAAAGCCAGCATGTGTGAGTGTGTGTGTCACATACAGCGTCTATAGTGTGTGTGTGTGTGTGTGTACATGCAATGTCTGGGTCAGACAGGTGTAATTAGCTGGAGCAGCATCTCTCTCTGTTGATGGAGTCTAAAATGTCTATAATGCAGATGGAAAGGTCTGACCTCCTCCACATAGAAACAGGAGAGGTGTTTGCAATGAAAGCAATTTGAAAAACCACAGTGATAGAGAGTCCAGCAAAAAAGTGAACACTTTAATGAACATCCATTACGTAACGGAGGGAATGGTGCTGTAAAGAAAGATGGAGAGGTGTGAAGATGAGGAGAGTGACAGGGACACAAGGACTGAGAACATGAATAAACGAAGAATGTAAAATGGAAAAGGCATATGCAAAAGTTCTTTGTTATTCTGCAGCAGATAAATTAGTTTGACAAGCTAGTGCTTGCACATGGAATGATTAACCTTGCAATAATTGCTTCCTCTGTTTCGGTGCTAAAAAATGACTTTCATTACAAAATTACATGCGCTTGCATCTGCTGATTTAAAACATAACATTCAGAGATGGATGGCTGGTGGAGTTTTTCTCTGACACAGAAGTACATTAGAAGTTTTTGTTTGGGTTCTTTCATATTTTGGAACTTTTTATAAAGTGAAAAAAAAAAAATAATAATAATATATATATATATATATATATATATATATACATACATACATACATACATACATAGAGTTGTGGTCAGAATTATTGGCACCCTTGGTAAATATGATCAAAGAAGGCTGTGGAAATGAATCCTTTTGATCTTTTATTTTAAGAAATCACAAAAATCTAACCTTTCATTGGAGAATAAGAATTTAAAATGGGAGGAAATATCATTATGAAATAAATGGTTTTCTCTAATACACATTAGCCACAATTAATGGCACCCTTTTATTAAATACTTTTGAAACCTCCATTTTCCAGTTTAACAGCTCAAAATTTTCTCCTATAATGCATGATGAAGTTAGGGAACACCTGACAAGAGATTAGAGACCATTCCTTCATCCAGAATCTCTCCAGATCCTTCAGATTCACAGCTCCATGTTGGTGCTTCTTCTCTTCAGTTCACCTCACTCATTTTCTACAGGGTTCAGGTCAGAGGACTGGAAAGGCCATAGCAGAAGCTTGGTTTTGTGCCCAGTGACCCATTTTTGTGTTGTTTTTGAGATTATTGTCCGGTTGGAAGATCCAAACATGGCCCATTATAAGATTTCTAACAGAGTCAGTCACTTGTTGATTTTTTATCTGTTGGTATTAGACAGAATCCATGATGCCTTGTATCCAGCAGAAATATAGGCCCACAACATAAAAAATACAGCAGTATATTTCATTGTACACATGTGGTACTTTTTATCCCCGTGTTCACCAAACCCATCTTGAGTGTTTGCTGCTAAAAAGCTCATTTTTTAGTTTCATCTGACCATAGAAGCCAGTCTCATTTGAAGTTCCAGTCGTGTCTGATAACTGAATATGCTGGAGTTTGTTTTTGGATGAGTGAAGATAATTTTTCTTTAAACCCTCCCGAACATCATGTGGTGATGTAGGGGCTGTTTGACGAATTTTTTAAAGGTTTTCTGACCCTGAAACTCAACCTTTCTCTACAATTCTCCAGCTGTGGTCCTTGAAGAGTCTTTGGCCACTCAAATTCTCCTCCTCACCGTGCATTAGGACGATATAGACATGTCCTCTTCCAGGCAGATTCATAACATGTTTATTGGAAATTCTTAATTATTGCCCTGATGGTGGAAATGGGAATTTTCACTGCTCTCGCTCTTTTCTTAAAGCCACTTCACTAATTTGTGAAGCTCAATGATCTTTTGCTGCACATCAGAAATATATTCTTTGGTTTTTCTTATTGTGATGGATGATTAAGGGAATTTGGGTTTGTTTTCCCTCTTATTT
This sequence comes from Barbus barbus, assembly GCF_936440315.1. NCBI lineage: Eukaryota > Metazoa > Chordata > Actinopteri > Cypriniformes > Cyprinidae > Barbus > Barbus barbus. The sequence goes on from NC_136724.1 coordinate 9,902,721, forward strand.
ATATTTCTGTGAAACAGGAAGCCATGGCTGGATAATTTCATGTTCACAATCACTCTGGAGTGCTCAAAATTGTGAATATGAATGGGAATATACTTCAGAGATATTTTACTCATAAGAATTTCTAGGGGTGCCAATAATTGTGTCCAACGTGTATTTGAGAAAATTAGATTAAAATGAGATTTTCCCCCATTTTCAATTGTTTTAGTTCAATGAAAGGTTAGATTTTTGTGATTTTTTAAAATAAAAGATCAAAAGGATTAATAATGCAGGTTTATTTTCAGAGCCTTCTTTGATCATATTTACCAAGGGTGCCAATAATTCTGACCATGACTGTATACACACACACACACGTGTGTGTGTGTGTGTGTGTGTGTGTGTGTGTTGAATATAAATGTTGAATAAAGTTGTTATTTTTGTTTTCTTTGCACACAAATGTATTCTCATAGCTTTGTAAAATTACGGTTTAACAACTGATGTCTCATAGACTGTTTTAACGATGTCCTTACTACGTTTCTGGGCCTGGGAACATTTCAATTACATTGCTGTCTATGGAGGATCAGAAAGCTCTTGGATTTCATACAATTTTTTAATCTTAATTTGTGTTCCGAAGATGAACGAAGGTCTTACGGGTTTGGAATGACATGAGGGTGAGTATAATGACAGGATTTACATTTTTGGGTTAACTATTCCTTTAAATATGCACATACGTATGTCAAAGATTTAAGTTCTTCATCAGAGCATAATATTTTCAGCGAGTATATTTTTGATATATACATATATTATTTTAGAGATATTTAACCCTTTAAGCTATTTAAAGCTGAGCAAGGTTAAAAGTATGTGTGGGCAGGACTGGGGAAAAGGTGTAGGGGTTGCTAGGTATTAGGATGTATAATCACTCTTAAATTACTTTATGATTTATGATGAAGCCGACCTCTATTCATTAGCTCATTGAGAAGTTGACAGTGGAAGTGGAATTTATGCGGTAAACATTCTAAATTAAAAGTCTTTGGAATGTTTAAGCAGCCTGTGACTTTCCTAAAGTCCTATATAGCTGTGACATTAATAAATCACATGGAAAGATCCGTCCTGCCCACTGTGATCCTTGAACTGTCTGCAAGTCTCTCACATTAGAGCTGCAGATACTGAGATCTCAAATAGCCTCGACTGATTGCATTGGTTTACAGCTTATCTTCTCATCCATCATTCAATATTACACATAACCTCACCTCCGGAGACAACGAGCCAAGATGGCATCTGCAGTTTGAGGCTGCAATAGTGTCGACTGCCACAAGTGAAACAAATTGGAGAAGATTCTATAATTTCGTAGCTGATCCCATCCCAATGCACCAAGTTTAACATGTGCAAATGGCACAAAGCTAATGTATGACTTGCATTATAGTGCATAACATTTATTTTATAAATGTCATATGAACTACTTTGTACATTTATGTTGCTTTTTGTTCTTTTTGAAGAGGCATTAGGCATCAAGACAGCCTGAACTTTCTGCAAATCATCTCTCAGTTTGCTTTTATTTATAATAGGGATATTGAAATTGTATTGGGTCATTACAACACTGACAGGACTGAAAAGAATGTGATTTTTTTGTTTAGTCTTTTTTGTGTGTGTGTGTCTCATTTTGAATCTTTGTATAAAGTATATTTGTATACATTTATATTGTTACATGTTGCCCTTTAGTTACTAGGCCAGATTAATAGGCCAGATTAATAAGGAAACAAGAAAACACCTTGGAAGATAATCATGGGGAAACAATCATAAAACTACAAATGACCACAAAACTAATATAGGAAACTAAGAAACAAGAATTTCAACATAAAAGAACCAACAAAACAGGAAACATGTAAATTATATAATATTATCCATCAATCCTCCACATCAGTTAACCTCTGTAAGGTTAAAATACTCTGTAAAAGTATATTAAATTATTAAATATTATAAATTTGTGTTTTAGTGTATTTGTGTATAAATCTTTTCTCAACTAAGCATTCAAGACGGCTCCGATAGCCTTGTGGGCAGGGTGCCGACATATAGCACCTGTGGCGCTTCAGGCATCCTGAGTTTGTGGACCTTTCCCGATCCTGCCCCCCCCCTCCTAGCTTCCTGTCTACCAACTATCCTATTGAAATAAAGGCAAAAACGCCAAAAAAAAATCTAAAAACATTAATAAAAAACTAAGCATCCAAAAAGTCCTAATAAATCAAACCAGGATGTCTCTTGGTTGAGCACAGATTTGTCTGTCAGGATGGCAAAAGTAATCAATCCTACAAAAACACTCTATACTTGCTGGTTTTGGCCATCTAACCTTCTGTGGTGCTTTAAACAACCATGTGACGCTCTACAGTACAGAGAAGAATGGAAATCTGCATGTGTGGCAGAAGCTTTAAATGAGTTCTAGTTCACTATTGCACACAAGGCCCATTCCAATCTAAGGAACATCCAAAAATAGGACACAATAGCAGACATCAGCATTAATGCTTTGCTGGGTACACACATGCAGCAGAGCAGAGACATGTCCACTCTACATGAGGAGCACCCAGTGGAAAATTGAACAAGCTTCCCTAGCGAGAACCACATACCAAACACTGGTTCACGGCAATAAACTAGGCACTAAGTCAAGCAGAAAATGCAGAAGGAAGGTGCAGGGAAAAGGGCTATTCTGGGTGTTTAGCCAAAGCATTGATTAGCACAGTGCTTTGCTGAGATACTCAATAACTGGCAAGTCTGGCGGTTTCCCAAAAGAACAGATGTAAACACTGTTCTTTTGATAATGAACCTTTAAATCCTTCCTTGACCCCCTCAGTCTTCCATAAATGGTGTTTAATCCCTGTCACATTAATTGGTCCGGGACACCAGCTAAAATGAGTATTCTGCAGTGGGCTACGCCTTTAGCCGTGTCTAACAAGCTATTACATAAGATGCAGAAACCTTCTGAGACGAGATTACACCTGGCGTTAGCATCCGTATAAGGGAAGAGTAAAAAAAACATTCTGCAACTTAAAAAAAAAAGTTTATTCAGCAAGGAGGCATTAAATAGATTTTTTTTTTTTAATACAGTAAAGACATTTATAATGCTACAAAGGATTTCAATTTCAAATAGATGCAGTTCTTTTGAACTTTATATTTATCAAAGAATTCCAAAAATAAATCACAGTTTTCAACACTGAAAAGCTCCCTGAGCACCAAATCCACAGAATGATTTCTGGATCATGAAACAGAGACCAGAGTAGTGGCTGAGGAAAATTCAACTTCAGCATCAGAGACTTCAAAACATTAATTTTGTGATTTTTTAAAGTACTCTTTAACATGCATTATTTTTTTCATAAATACCTTTATGCGTTAGGGTTAATTTTAAGGTATACATTTAAGTACTGAGTAATATTAATTAACTACATGTACTTATTATAGGGTTAGGGTTAGGATTAGGGTTTGTCTTTGGGTTACTTGCATGTAATTATGCATAATGTATTGATATTATAACAGTATGTACATGTTAAATGTGTAACAAGGACACCTTAAAACAAAGTGTTACCCCATTATACATATCAATATTAATTAATGACATTTTACAATCTGAACAAACTGTGCCTTGCGAATTGAACTGATATTTTAAGAGATATACTGATCTTGACACACATGAGTGTCTGCTGAGGACCCCTCTATGATGTCACTTCCTGTTTCAAAACAAGCATAAACTGCTTCACTGCATTTTTCCTAGTAAATAAAGATAAAAGATGTTTTAAATAAAATCTCCCCAGAATTGTAGCCTTTTAATGAGGTTTTGATATTATAATATTAGAATCTGTACTAAGCTAATATATTGACAGAACACATTTGAAATGCATGTAAATACCAGATGTATTTTAAATGGCAATCTGTCTCTGTTGACCACTTGTGATCCGATCAGGTTTAACTGGAATACCAGGTTTAAACAGAGACAAAATGATCTAAAACTACAAAATCTGCCAAAGTCTCCTCTGTTTTTTAAATTATAGCTGTTGACATGCTAACAGTGTGAGACGCTAAATAAAATCTCTCTTTGACAGTCACACAAAGGATTATTTTAAGATATAAATGTGAACAAAACCAAAACAATGAATCCAACCAATGAATAAATTCCACTGGTGTCTCTTTGGGAGCAGCAGTCTTTAAAGTTAGGGATCGTTACCCCCAGAGGATTGTGGGCCACTTTGGGCACTTCCTGTGTTGAGGGAGGGGCAGGGTGGTGCAGATGTGAGCTCACAGATAAGGCGGGAACCATAACATACCTCTCATAATAGCTTCCTGTTTGTGTGATTTAGGTTGCGTTGGTCCTCTGTAATGCCTCTGAACTTTCATATGTTTATCCAATCAGGAGGGCGGAAGAGCGAGATGCACTTGGCACCGAAGGAATCAATTTGTTTACTGAATACATCAAGTCTGTCATTTACTCGGGCACTAACAAATTACTTTGACTGCACAGGAAGTAAACACTTTAAACAGGAAATTCTTAGCACATAAGTAATGTCACTGGGCTACGGCTGCTCAAAATAGTTGTGACAATGAAATAATAGCCGTTGCAGTGAAACATTCTGCCTTTGGGACTCTTGAAGGAGCATTCCTTTTGAATTCCAATTTAGGATTTGTTATTTAGCAAAAGCCATTTTATTCAAATAGCCTCACAGTGCCATCTGCACTTCAGGGAGAACAGCAATCAAACACCATAACTGCATGAGAAAGCCATCAGCTAAATTCAGTTTACTTTAAACAAATGGTGCCATCCCTACAGATGAGCTGATAAGATAGACACAAACAAACTAACAGTGAAACAAAGAAAATTGTTCTTGTTATCAGTACTAGTAGTATTTAGTTCCAAAACTCATGAACTGTTCTTGTTACATAACTAGCACACTTTGTGGCCAAAAGCAAGTGGACATCCCCTACTAATTGGCAGGTTTTGCAAGGTCCTTTAATTTCTGCAGCAAGTTGCTTTGGTAGGAAACTGCCAACTTATAAGGAGTTAAAGTAGCTTGTAACTAAAACTGCATATATAAACCCCACAAATGCTGATTTTTGAACTATCATGCACTGTGCCCTCGAGCAAAGCACTTAACCTCAGGCCACACCAGAAGGTTAACAGAGTGCAAATTGCATTTAATTATGATATTTTGGGGTAGCAGCCGAGCTAATTGCACAACAAAATTCAGAAGAATGTTTGAATTTACAAAATATTATCCACCTACCAGTAAAACTTTGGCATTGCAGCCTGATCTAATTCGTTTTCATACGTATTCATATGTAACATTTATACAAAAATTTGATCCCTGCTGATTTTGTACGTTTGCCCACTGACAAAGAAATGACCAGTCTATAATTTTAATGGTAAGTGTATTTGAACAGTGAGAGACAGAATAGCAACAAAAAAAATCCAGAAAAACGCATTTAAAAAAAAAGTTATAAATTGATTTGCATTTTAAAGAGTCAAATAAGTATGTGACCCCTTCGCAAAACATGACTTAGTACTTGGTGGCAAAACCCTTGTTGGTAATCGCAGAGGTCAGACGTTTCTTGTAGTTGGCCACCAGGTTTGCACACATCTCAGGAAGGATTTTGTCCCACTCCTCTTTGCAGATCCTCTCCAAGTCATTAAGGTTTCGAAGACGTTTGGCAACTCGAACCTTCAACTCCCTCCACAGATTTTCTATGGGATTAAGTTCTGGAGACTGGCTAGGCCACTCCAAGACCTTAATGTGCTTCTTCTTGAGCTACTCCTTTGTTGCCTTGGCCGTGTGTTTTGGGTCATTGTCATGCTGGAATACCATCCATGACCCATTTTCAATGCCCTGGTCCTGACGGTACATGGCCCCATCTATCGTCCCTTTGATGCGGTGCAGTTGTCCTGTCCCCTTAGCAGAAAAACACCCCCAAAGCATAATGTTTCCACCTCCATGTTTGACGGTGGGGATGGTGTTCTTGGGGTCATAGCATTCCTCCTCCTCTAAACACGGCGAGTTGAGTTGATACCAAAGAGCTCGATTGGTCTCATCTGACCACAACACTTTCACCCAGTTCTCCTCTGAATCACTGGCAAACTTCAGATGTGCTTTCTTGAGCAGGGGGACCTTGCGGGCACTGCAGGATTTCAGTCCTTCACAGCGTAGTGTGTTATCAATTGTTTTCTTGGTGACTATGGTCCCAGCTGCCTTGAGATCATTGACAAGATCTTACTGTGTAGTTCTGGGCTGATTCCTCACTGTTCTCATGATCACTGAATCTCCATGAGGTGAGATCTTGCATGGAGCCCCAGTCCGAGGGAGATTGACAGTTATTTTGATTTTATTCCATTGGCGAATAATCGCATCAACTGTTGTCAACTTCTCACCAAGCTGCTTGGCGATGGTCTTGTAGCCCATTCCAGTCTTGTGTAGGTCTACAATCTTGTACCTGACATCTTTGGACATCTCTTTTGTCTTGCCCATGGTGGAGAGTTTGGAATCTGATTGATTGCTTCTGTGGACAGGTGCCTTTTATACAGGTAACAACCTGAGATTAGGACTAATCTCAGCTCCTAACCTGTATAAAAGACACCTGGGAGAAATATTGCTGATTGATAGGGGATCAAATACTTATTTCACTCATTAAAATGCAAATCAATTTATAACTTTTTTGAAAAGCATTTTTCTGGATGTCTTTGTTCTTATTCTGCCTCCAGAGCCGGCGCCAGGGCACCTCCATCAGCGGGGCATTTGAATTTCCTGGGGGGGCACAAATCACGTGTGTGTGTGTGTGTGTGTTGTGGGGGGACGTGCAATCTGTGATTGCGTGCAGTCGCTGACGCTAGCTAAAGCATGCAAACACTTCACATGCAGTATATGGACTTATTTTAAAGCCACCTACAGAGACACCAGAACCACATTGTCCTTACAGCACAGGGCTCAGCTGGGAAACATTCAGAACATTCACAAAGAAAAATGAATCTTTCCAAGCACTGAAAACACTATTTTTTCCCAGACAATTTTTTTCTCCATTGACATCAGTTTGAACGAATGGCTAAAATATACCTGAGCCTGAAAAGTATATTTCACTGAAACTTTTTGACTGAGGTTTTGTTAACACTCGTGTTGGATTTTTCTGAGCATGACATCTAACAGAATTTGCTGTGATGAAATCTCTTTTTAAAGTTGTTCTACAATGGAGGAAGCTTACTCCATCCGACCTCATGTTCCTGATACATTTCACACTTTAATGTTGGATCTCAGCCAGACTGACATCAAGCGTGTGTCGCCAATACTAATATTCTGCAAGTGTTCTGAGTAAAGAGACAAAATAAAAGACCAATAAGTCCAAGCCAGCATAGCTGGGATGGGCAGAAGGTGTGCTTGTGTCCCAACAAGGGTTTTAAACTGGTTTAATTAGCAAGATTTTCTTGGTTAATCAACTTAACCGAAAAACAAGCTGACCGACCCACAGCAACTACAACGGCTGTTAGGTACAGTATGCTTTTTTTAATACTGTGTAAGAAAAAGAAGTAATGTTAGCTGTATACCGTAAGTCAAGAACCAATCACTTTGGTGAAAATGTGTTATATCTTTTTGTTTCCACAATAAATGTCAGTCTTTAGAATGCAGAATGTCACAATAATATTGCAACTAAAACCGTAAACACATTTTTTACCTGAAAATGTTAACTTAAAATTAAATATAAAAACTTTTTAAAAGTTAAGAACTAGATTTTAAAAGTTAAATTAAAATTCAAGTTAAACAAAAAATCAATGATACTAAAATAACACTGGTTAACATGTTAACTTTTACAGCCCTAAAATGTTTTGTAATTATATTATTATTATTATTACATGGGACAGTAGGGTCCTTTGTCAACCACCATGACAAAACAAAGCTTTAAATAACACCATTAATGGCTTATCAGTATTATAAGGCTTTATTAACGTGAGACTTACTCAGCAGCTGGTGGGGCAGGACCTGCAGGCTTCTCTTCATGGTATCATGTGGTCCGGCTCCTCCTCCACAGTGCTCATGGTTCTCTACAGGACAAAGGATAGTCGGAGGTTAATCATAATCTGATTATCATGCTATTACATTCTTGAACTTTTAATGAACTTTAATAACATAATGAACTTGGGTATTTTTAATTAAATAGGGTCATGATTTTTACATTTGAGGGAACCAGCCAACACAGCGACATTAGCTCAGCCGTTTCTGTTGATTGTCTGTTTTCCCAACCAATAAAAGTCAATTTCTGAACACCAAAATGAAAATTAAACACTAGTTTTAATACATAAATGGTTTAGCTCTGAGAATAATAAATCACACTGGCTGAAATTTACATGACCTGTCATTAAAATCCCAGCATTATTCCCCCTGTGTTCAGGCACCTGACATGATCCAACACTTTCACAGTCTCGGGAAACTGTCACACTGCTAAATGCAAATGGACACGGACACATTTCTCTCAAGTGATAAGTATCTATGAATGTGTGTGCGCTTTTCTGTGTGTGATTGTCAAGGTGTCAAAATTGTCACTCTCTCATCTTGTCCTTGGGGTACTGTGATGGAACCGCATCCCACCGCACAAGACATATTGAGTCGATAAAGTATGTGAAATGAGATTTGAGCCCCCTTGGGTGAGGGGAAGTCTGAATCACATGCTAATCTAAAAGTCTCGCCAACACAACCACATTGGCCGTGATCCACCGAGCAGCATTGATCCCTTTCCATAATCTTTTCATTAAGAGCTGATTCATATAAGCACTGGATCAAATCGAGCTGTTTTTCAAGTAGAAACCTAACCACATCTTAATAGCTTTTGATCAATGCTTTTTAACTTGTCAGTACTGATTTTGTAGACTGCAGGAATAAGTCTAAGCAAATATTAAATCTAAATTTATATGACAAGCAGCTAAGTAAAAAAACAAAAAAAAAAACAGCACTTTTGAGTATCTCCAAATTTGAGATATTCTCCATTCACCATTGTATTAAACGTCATAAAAAGTTCAGGCAAAAAATATCCAGTGAATATTTGTGATTGCGCTCTGGAGAACATCAAAAGTTTTCTATTTACATCGTGTTTTTGCAGTGTTGAGCAATGTAGCCAATAACAGACATATCTGTTGATTTCTTGAATGCAATTGCCAATCAGAGATAGAATCCACTCACCTCTCAAAACACCAGACTTTTTGCCCATAATACACTAAGAGACAGCTTTTTACTGATTATAGGGAGCGCTCTTTGTGTGCTTTCTAGGCTATATATAATCACTTCAGAATTTGTATAAAAATTTTGTTTTATACAATAAAACTGCAATCAGTATCTCATGAAAGATGGCCGAAAAATGGCTCTAAAATTAAAACAAAAAAAAAAGATCTTGGCAAAAGGGCAAATTCACTAAACACCTTTTTGCTTACACCATAGCAACCCTAAAATATTTATTTAAAAAGTGTACTTTTTGAAACTTAACTTATATAATATACTTATAATACTTATATACTTCTAAAAAGTGCGAACTGAAAGCAACATTTTTAAACACTTAACTGCATGTTAATTGCAATTAAATGAAAATCTATTATAGTTTAAATCTGTATTAATGCAAATTTACAGGGCTTTTTTGACTGACTTAAGTGGAACGCAACATCTCATGTAATTTCATAATTACTTCTATTGAAATGTAGTTAACGTGTATTTCCGAATGTGCAGACAAACATTTATGTTAAATCATTTATGGTAAATGTAATATCGAATAACACACTACAGTGTGTTTTAATAAGTGTACTTCTTTAAAAGCACGACAAAAGATAGAACAGTATTTCAAAATGTACTGTAAATTAAAATTGTATTTTTGATTATTATTACAGAGTGCACTTGTTAATAAACAGTCAAGAAATGTTAATCTCTTTAAGTATACTTACAGTAAGTGGCATTTTACTATATAATTATTATTATTTTGTAAATTTCTCCAATCAAACTGCATCACTTATCAATGCAATTCACAACCAGGGGCAAATGATTATCTATCTATTATAACAGCCTGTACAATAGACGAGAGACTGTTTCGCATTATGTTCATCTCATTACTGTTCAACACAGCCAGCTGAAAAAAAATCAACCGCTGAGCTTCCTGACTTCTCAATCAATACTGATCATGACGTCTCAATCAATAGACCCAAACAGCTTTTTGTGCTTTAATGTGAGTCTCTGCAATGTCATCAAGGCACCTGTGAGAATATCTGTGATTCACGACACGCTTTTCCAGTAAATGCAACCGTGTGTGTGAGTTTGTGTAGGAAGAAAGTCCATTTGTGAGTCATGCCCACCTGCGCCGGGAGGACAAGAGATGCAAGGCCTTTTTTAACAACAGAGATGAGGTCAGTAGAGTAAAAACTACAAGCACAAGACAAATCGAGAGGCCATGAAATGAGTGTGTGGGCCAAACGAGTAAAAAACAGGGGGAAAACCGACCGAGATGCAGCTCTGTGTAAATTTTAGATAGCATGCAGTGCCATTTGTACTTCTTTTCTAACAAACCACTGCATGGCAACTGGCACAAGCAGAGACCCTGCTTCAGTCACCATAGCAACCCTAACAGAAAATTATATTCAAATCTCATCACAGGGACAACTGTGAGAACAATACAGAGAAAATCAAACTTGACGTGGAAATATTAGCCACGTGTGCTTTGAGCCCTTGAGCCAACAGACTGAGAAAACAGCCCCTCCTTTCCCAAGCCGATGTTTGGTTTACGTTAATGATGACGGTTTGCCGACGTCCCGGGTCAGTTTTGAGACAGCACCTCTAAATTGTCTGTCTGGAGGGACAAGGGCTTTGAGATGAGCCAAGGTCGGTTGAGATGGTGTAGTGAAATAAAGCTGTCAATGGATCCCCTCAGGCCACCGCCGACAGGAATAAGAACGCTTCTACCTTTATGTTTGTCTCTATTTCACAGTTAGACTCCAAAAGCTAGAGGCGGACAAATTGGTATGTCTGCTTGAGGGTAACTCATCAATTTTGAAACTTAAATAAAGGTTTGTGAAACCCCACGTATTGGCAGCAAATATATTATATTCAAAACATGATTTCTACTTTTATATGAAGGTTTTTCCACAAACAAAAAGTAGGTCTACCACTGTAATTACTGGTTTTAGGAAATGGTACTATGGGAATGGCATTTACTTTTCCTTTTACTATGGTTTACTGACTATTTTTTTGTATATACTGTACCACATTACTCAAATAATGTAACCTTAAGTGTCTAAAATTTATACTCACCAAATTTCATTTGTTCGTAAAAATGGCTTTGGTGAATAAACAAAAATGGCTTGCCAATTGGACATCATTAAAGGAATTTTGACTTTTCTTGAACAAGGAAACATTAAATTGATCAAAAGTGACAGTGAAGACATTTATAATGCTACAAAAGATTTCTATTTCAAATCAATTTTAATATTTTGAACTTTCTGTTCATCTTATTCAAATGTTAAAAGAGAAGTTCACTTTCAGAATGAAAATTTCCTAATAATTTCCTCAACCCCATATCATCCAAGATGTTCATGTCTTCAGTCGAAAAGAAATTAAGTGAACGTGCAAAAAAACTCAATGCACTTTACGAAAAAAAAGGTAAAACAATGATGTCAGACAATTCTGAAGATGTTTTTTTAACCAAAGTACACAAACGAAAAACTAACCACGCATGACTTTTCCAATGCAATTTACGAGCATTTGTGCTTAAAAAGTGTATACTTTTTTTTTTTTTTTTTAGAAAATAAGCAATCATTTAATTAGATAAGACACTAATTATTCGGAAAGGATCGTGTTGAAGCTGTTAAAATGCAATTTGGACCTTCAACCTATTGGCCACCATTGAACTCCACTATATGGAGAAAATTCCTGGAATGTTTTTCTCAAAAAACTTAATTTCTTTTTGACTGAAGAAAGAAAGGCAAACATTTTGGATGACATGGGGGTGAGTAAATGATCAGGATTCAATGACCATTCTGGAAGTGAACTACTTCTTTAAGCAGCACAACATTATTAATAAGTAATGTTTCTTGAGCACCAAATCGGCATATTGGAATGATTTCTGAAGGATCATGTGACACTGAAGACTGGAGTACAATAGAGCATAGTGGTAATAACACCCACGTCACATGTCATAAAATGTATACCTTCAATGCAATTTTAGTCACGTTGATTTAAGCATCTGCATAAATGTAAATGTACATTTTCCAGGTAATAAATAAGGTCTTTACAGGCAACATGAAGATAATTTGCTACAAATGAAGACAACACGATACAGCATTTGTTATGGATTTCACTTATTATCCAGGAGGAAATTAAATAAATCATCCTTGTGATTGTATATTTAATTGGATCTGGAAAATTAGACTTTGAAATTGGAAGTTAATATTATATTTCCTTGCCTACACATCAGTACAAAAGTGGTTTCCGTGGTGGGAAAGTTATTATATTTCCAAGAAATATTATGAAAAATATATATTTTTTCTTAATAATAACATGCACTAGTGACAAGAATAATGACATAATTGAGAAAATAAAGAGGGTCAAGTTTGATTTCATGTTAATTAAACTGTACAACACAGTACATGAAGTCAAGAGAGCATTTGAAAACTCAATTACTGTATATGTGCTTGTTCTCTGTGAGGTCAGAGCGACTCTCTCATGGTATCTTGTTCACTATAGTCAAGTTGATTGACTGGGAATATTGACTGCACTCACTCACTAATTCATTTACAAGGACTCATTAATCCAATTAAACCTGGACCACTCTCACATTCACCGTTGTATTACATGACATAATTTCCTCTGGGCTTCTGCAGAAGCTAACAAGGTCCTGTGTCTCTAAGATAAGACTGTTCAACATGTGTTGCTACTTTAAAGTTCCCCTATTATGGGAAATGAAAGGTTCATATTTTGATTTTGGGAGTCCCCAACAACAGGTTGACATGTATAGGTCAAAAAACACTTTCAATGTCTAATAATATGCATTTATTTTTACCTTATTTGCTTAACGACTCCCAACCGATTCGTTTAATGATTCATTTTTCCAAACCCGTCCTTTGCGTGCCACTAATCTGCGGTGATTGGTCTGATTATACACATATAGAGACAATAACTTTATACACGGTGCACTTTCAGATTTCAAATGTAGCAGGATATTTTCATTCAGTTAGAGCTGTGTTACAAACTGCATGAAAGGTAATTTCAAGTGAATAAAGACTAAATATGCCAGTTTAGCCCAGAACATAGGCTATCTTACACAAGTACTGTGTGTAAATGCTAATGCTTATAGCTAGAAATAATCAAAAAGAGCAACATATAAATTCTGTTATAATTAAACTAACTTCGGAATAAGGTTTAAACTATCTCAAGAGGGTTAAAAAGATGCCTGATGAGGGAGAATTAGTCCTTTGGTTTGTAGTTTTGATGATTGTTTCTCTGATGGTGATTAGCATGCAGCACTGATAAGGTATGTAGAGACTAGAGCGGCTGCACATGTGTTTCCTGTTTCCTTGTGTGATTGAGAGGCCCATCATGGCAGCAATCAAGCACGTGGAATGCCACACAAGCTCCAGTATCTCTGATAACCCAGCAGTGACCTCTCAGAACATATTCAAACAGATGTTTGGCATTTCATGCGGTCATCCTGTGTCATATCCTAGCTCTCACGCCATGAGAAAAGGTCATGAAAAATGACTGAATTACATTCCTAATGCAAGAGAATATATTACCAATAACAAGGTGGCAAAATACTTAAAAAATTCTTGAACTTTTCATATACTCTTTCCCCAATCCATGAAGATAAGGCTGACCAAGGCTGCATTTATTTGATCAAAAATACAGTAAAAATCAATAATGTGAAATATATTACAATTTAAAATGTTTTTTTTTTCCTTTTAAGATTTATTTAAAAATATAATATATAATATATTCCTGTCATAACTCCAGTCTTTCAGTGTCACATGATCCTTGAGAAATCATTATAATGTGATTTGGTGCTCAAGAAACATTTCTTCTTATTATCAATATAGAATACAGTTGTGCTGCTTAATATTTTTTGTGGAAGTTGTCTTTTTTTCAGGATTTTTTAGTAAACAAAGTTCAAAAACTCTTTAGTAACATTATACGTGTCTTTACTGTCCCATTTTGATCAATTGAATGCGTCCTTGCTGAATAAAATTATTAATTTCTTTAAAAAATCTTACTGATGTAAAACTTTTGAATGGTAATGTGTGTATATTCACATCTTAATAATCTTATGACCTCATAATAATATAATTCATCATCATGCTGATCATGTCTCCATGTCATAAGGATGTGGAGTTTGATGAGCATTAGGTATGAGAACAAATGAGTAAAACTACATTTGACCACATAATACTCTTCTGTATCATCAATATTCAGTGACTTTGCTGACCTGATTAAATAAAAGCGCCATGTTCCTATCCATGTCCTGATATTAAAAATTAATATATGTAAAAATGAATCATCAGCAGGTTAGACAATAACACCTCCCCTACGAGCAGCACTGTGTGGATACCAGTGTGGTGTTCTGCTGAATCACGGCTGGTTCTCCAGCGGCCCTGACGGCACGATGAATTGCAGCTGCTGCGTCACTCTCCCCGGCCCCCGGGAGACGTGTAATCAATCAGAGCCACAGCTACATGGGCCGTCACAGCTGCAGGGCTCTGCACCAGGCCATTAAAAGTGCATTACCTTCCCAGCATGCATTTCACGTCTCCCACGAGGAAGGCGACAAAACCCGCCGCCACTTCCTCTTTTTCAGAGTCAACAGCACACAAAGCCAAAGGACCTCTTAAAATGATGTCCCTTCATAAAACACAACACAACAGCACATTTAGCTCAGTGATTAAGTGCTAAATGAATCGTAAAAGATGTTGTCTTAATGTCAGTTCACTTTTGAAAAACAAACTTGAAGTCAAGCTGATCAGCTTAGGATAAGACTGAGCGGCATGATAAAAATAGTATGTCACTTATATCACGAAAAAATGAAATACAACAATGTAACAGTTATGTTTGCCTGAAATTACAGAGAACACATTATTGTTTTTTGAAAAAAAAATAAATAAATAATAATAATAATTATATATATATATATATATATATATATATATATATATATATATATATATATATATATTAGTGCTGTCAATCAATTAAAATATTACAACATTAAAAAAAGTTAAAAGTTTTTAAATATACTTTTATATTGCAATAATTTCACATTCAATCTTCAAATTAATGTAAAAACAACATAAAGACAGTATATTTGTAATAATATTTGTTTGAGGACATCTTTTTTATGACTGAAGGTAAGTATCACTGACACCAATATACTGATGTCCCTAGGAAATTGTTATTTCTTTCCTAATATTTAAACATTGACTATGGCCATTCAACACTACATTATAACTGAGAGCTATCAGTTTTAACATTTATTAGACTTTAAAAAAATGACAACTTCTGAGTGAATTTAAAGTGAACTTCAATTAATCTTAACACAAACCCAAATATTTTTAACACCGTTAAATTCGCAAAATTAATTGCTTACATTAACACGCTAATTTTGACAGCACTAATATTGTTAGTTTGGCCAATATCAGTTACTGGAAAATATATTTTTTCAGATTATTTTTTTTTTTAATTGGTAACGACTCAATATTGTTTATTTAATTGTGTGTCCTTAAAGTTCATCTTTAAAAACTAAAATTCATAATACTGTTAAATGTCTTTAGCAAATCTCAAAATAAATATCAATTTTAATACTGTACAGTAAAATGTTATTTAGGTATTAGTTTTTGTTTTTTTTTCTTGACAAAATTCTATAGAATTGCAATATCGTCCAAAACATCTCTAAAACTAATATTACAGATAGTTCAGATTCTGCATTCTTTGAATAAGCAACATACACACAGCTGTGAATAGACATCAGCTGAATTCTGTTGCTCAACACATATAAACAACTACCACCTAGTCTAGGTCGGGAACATTGAATCAACTTTTAATAGCAAGTGGAGAGCTCTTGGGCAAATAATTTGCATCTAAAATTTAAGGCATTAGAAATGGAAGGTTTGAGCAGAGTGTGTGTCACGAAGCATGGCACATAAAAAGGTACATGTGTAGGTGTATGAATGAGTGTGGGTTCTTTTCTCTAGGAGTATGTGTGTGTAGATGATGGATGTGCCATCAGAGATTAACACAAAAGTCATTCTGGAGGATCAGAGAACTCGTGGGTTTGATACTGTGTGGGTGAAGCAGCTCAGACTCTTCACTAAGAGGGGAATGGGTCGAATGAGTCTCCAATGGCTGATTCATTCACTCAAAATATAATACATTTGTAAGAAAATAGGGTGAATTAAAATAGGTTTAATAGAATTTTTGTTTTAGAAAAAAAAAAAAAAAAATTACTTTATAGAACTCATAGAATCGAAAACAGGCAGAAATGTCTGCCAATCATAACATCAGTTATTTGAAAAAATAAAATGCTATAAATATGACCAGAGGTCGATGAAAATATTCTCAAGGTCAATACTGATATTGCCAAAAATACCAATAATATTATACAAATAATATAAAAATGCCCAATAATACCAGCATTGGCAATATATTGGTCAACCATTGGTTATAGTTTGTAGCCTTTTCAAAGTTAGAGGGACGTTTATCTGGACAATGCTGAGAACATCTGATTGCAGATGCTCATAAGCTCTCATCCTCCATCTTCATTAGTTTCTTGTTCTAAAATGCTACAATACTCTGCATTGAGCAAATATGCAACTTAAACAAGTCTTTGAATATCTAATAAATATTTAATGCCACAAATCTCACAAACTTCTGCAAATTCAGCTGTTAGATCTTCTTGTGTACATAGCCTGCAGAAAAGATTTATAGGCTACTCTGTGTGTGACAGTCTGAATTGTATGCGGACTTTGAATCCCTGATCTCAAACTATGCTGCGCTGTATTCAATTTGCTGTATTTAAAATTAGCATTACCTGGTCTTTGAGAAAATACCACACAGATTTAGATCTTATCTTATAGTGTTAGATCCCAGCATTGTGTTGCTAGGCTAACTAGCTCCACAAGTACCCTTGCACAACAATCTGTAGCTGTAGGAAAGAAACCACACAATTCAATTAACTATCCCAATACTAACAAGGGACTTCAGAGAAAATAAAATAAAATCTGTAGCGGACTGTGTGGTGTGAGAGAGACTCTGTAGATGTAAGGCACGACAAGCCATAAACAGATTCAGTGAGAGGCTGACAGTGTGAGTGGATACACACTGACAGACTGTCACCTACTCTGTGGT
Source organism: Barbus barbus (assembly GCF_936440315.1). Classification (NCBI taxonomy): domain Eukaryota; kingdom Metazoa; phylum Chordata; class Actinopteri; order Cypriniformes; family Cyprinidae; genus Barbus; species Barbus barbus. The sequence goes on from NC_136724.1 coordinate 9,920,072, forward strand.
GCATTTTACAAGATGAGCTGGTGTGTGGCTATAACTGACAGGGCAACTGTGAGACAGAGTCTGGATATAAAGGCAGCTATCTGGTGAATGACGTCGCTGTTCGGCTCGTTTTATTTTCTCATATGTGCTTCACATCCATCATGCACAGTCACATGACATCTAAACTTATTCTAGTTGGCATATGTTTGGATTGACTTCTCGGATTGTCTTGCCTTAAAAGTTTTAGCCTTGCTGTAACTGTAGGAAAGACAATCTATAGTCATACTGTCAAAACAATTAAAATCATTTGAAACAAATACTGTATTAAATAAGGGTTTAAGTGTTTAAGTGTTATGAAGCTACTAGAATACTTTTTGTGTGCAAAGAAAACAGAAATAAATTACTTTATTCAACAATTTCTTCTCTTCATTTCAAATCTTTCGTTTGTCTCTAAAATTTTGGAAAAAGTTGTGTCTGCTCAATTGTGCTCCTTCTTGCAAAAAAATGATCTCTATGAAGAAATTCAGTCAGGTTTCAGGCCTCACCATAGTACAGAAACTGCACTTGTTAAAATTACAAATGACTTCTTGCTTCAGACCAAGGCTGCATCTCATTGCTAGTATTACTTGATCTTAGTGCTGCGTTCGACACTATAGACCATGATATACTCATAGATCGATTACAACTATACTGGTATTCAAGGGCAGGCTTTAAGATGGTTTAGATCCTACCTGTCCGATCGCTACCACTTTGTTCATTTAAATGGAGAGTCATCACAATTATCACCAGTAAAGTATGGAGTACCACAAGGATCTGTCCTAGGTCCTCTGCTATTTTCAATATACATGTTGCCTCTTGGTAATATTATTAGAAAATACGGGATTAGTTTTCATTGTTATGCTGATGATACTCAACTATATATTTCAACAAGACCAGATGAAACTTCTAAACTAATAGATTGTGTAAAAAATGTAAAAGATTGGATGACCAATAATTTCCTCCTATTAAATTCAGATAAAACAGAGATATTACTTATTGGACCAAAAAACAGTACACAGAATCTCTTGGGTTACAATTTGGAACTAGACAGATGCACTGTCACATCCTCTACAGTCAAAAATTTGGGTGTTATATTAGACAGCAACTTGTCCTTTGAAAATCATATTTCCCATGTTACAAAAACAGCATTCTTTCATCTTAGAAACATTGCCAAGCTTCGAAACATGCTACCTGTTTCTGATGCAGAAAAGCTAGTTCATGCATTCATGACCTCTAGACTGGACTATTGTAATGCATTGCTAGGTGGTTGTCCTGCATCTTCAATAAACAAACTACAGATAGTCCAAAATGCAGCGGCTAGAGTTCTTACCAGGTCAAGAAAATATGATCATATTAGCCCAATTTTACAGTCTCTGCACTATACCTATTAAGTTCTGTATCATTTACAAAATATTATTACTTGCCTTTAAGGCCCTAAATGGTTTAGCTCCTGCGTACCTAACTTGTCTTCTACCACGCTACAATCCAACCCGCTGCCTAAGGTCGCAAAACTCTGGTCTTTTGGTAGTACCTGGGATAGCAAAGTCCACTAAAGGAGGTAAAGCTTTTTCACTTTTGGCTCCCAAACTCTGGAATAGCCTTCCTGATAATGTTCGGGGTTCAGGCACACTCTCTCTGTTTAAATCTAGATTAAAGACACATCTCTTTAGCAAAGCATTCACATAATGCATCTTATAATCTTGTACTGCAGTTATATCTGATCAAATGTACATTATTATTATTCTTTAGCTTGGGTTGAACAATTCATTTTTGCTTAGATGGAATAGCAGCTACACTAATTATGTCTCTATTTGTTTCTCTGTTTCTGCCACAGGATTAACATCCCGTGGTAACTAGAATTACAGAAGCTTCAGTCTGGATCCAACCCTTAAATGATCTGAGATGACCGAACACCTGAGAAAAGATGATGCCGACCCCTCAGAGGACCTCAGAGGATGCCAATGCTCAGACAACATACAGAATTACCAAATTTAGCCATAAGTTAAAAATATTAAGGTTCTGCAATATATAAATATATTGTGGAAACTTAAATTCCTGTAGAGCTGCTTTGCAACGATTTGTATCGTAAAAAGTGCTATACAAATAAATTTGAATTGAATTGAATTCACGAGCAGGGATGCTGCTATGGTTTCCAGGAACCCTGAACATGATATTGACTCAGGGGTTCCTCCCCCCAACCCGTTATGACACCCCTGTTCACGAGAGTACCACAACGAGAGGAGATTTTTGAATAAAGTTTTTATTTTCTTTGCACACAAAAATTATTTTGTAGCTTCGTAACATTATGGTTGAACCACTGATGTCACATGGACTATTTTAACAATGTCTTTCCTACCTTTCTAGGTCCTGAACGTGCCAGTTGTGTTGCTGTCTATGCTTTCAGAAACCTCTCAGATTTCACCAATGTAAGATTCTAGAATAGATAGAATATCTTAATTTGTGTTCTGAAGATGTACAAAGTTCTTAAGGGTTTGGAACGACATGAGGGTGCATAATACAGTGGGGCAAATAAGTATTTGATACACTGCCGATTTTTCCCACTTACAAAGAATGGAGAGATCTGTAATTTTCATCGTAGGTACACCTCAACTGTAAGAGACAGAATATTTTTTAAAAATCCAATATATAATAAATAAAAATAATCACATTATATGATTTTTGAATAATTTCCATTTTATTGCATGAAATAAGTATTTGATACAATAGAAAAATATAACTTAATATTTGGTACAGAAACCTTTTTACAATTACTGAGGTCAGATGTTTCCTGTAGTTCTTGACCAGGTTTGCACACACTGCAGCAGGGATTTTGGCCCACTCCTCCATACAGGTCTTCTCCAGATCTTTCAGGTTTTGGGGCTGTCGCTGGGCAACACAGCGTTTCAGCTCCCTCCATAGATTTTCTATTGGGTTCAGGTCTGGAGACTGGCTAGGTCACTCCAGGACCTTGAAATACTTATGGAGCCACTCCTTAGTTGCCCTTGCTGTGTGTTTGGGGTCATTGTCATGCTGGAAGATCCAGCCACGACCCATCTTCAATGCTCTTACTGAGGGAAGGAGGTTGTTGCCCAAAATCTCACGATACATGGCCCCATCCATCCTCCCCTCAATACGGTGCAGTCGTCCTGTCCCCTTTGCAGAAAAGCACCCCAAAGCATGATGTTTTCACCCCCATGCTTCGCGGTTGGGATGGTGTTCTTGGGATTGTACTCATCCTTCTTCCGCCAAACACGGCAAGTGGAGTTTACACCAAAAAGTTCTATTTTGGTCTCATCTGACCACATGACCTTCTCCCATGCCTCCTCTGGATCATCCAGATGGTCTTTGGCAAACCTCAGATGGGCCTGGATATGTGCTGACTTGAGCAGGGGGACCTTGCGCGATCTGCAGGATTTTAATCCATGACGGTGTAGTGTTACTAATGGTCATCTTGAATTTCTTCCATTTTCTAATAATTGCGCAATAATCAAGACACAAACTAAGAACAGTTGTTGCCTTCTCACCAAGCTGTTTGCCTATTGTCCTGTAGCCCATCCCAGCCTTGTGCAGGTCTACAATTTTGTCCCTAGTGTCCTTAGACAGCTCTTTGGTCTTGCCCATAGTGGAGAGGTTGAAGTCTGATTGATTGAGTGTGTGAACAGGTCTTTTATACATGTAACGAGTTCAAACAGGTGCAATTAATACAGGTAATGAGTGGAGGATAGGAGGGCTTCTTAAAGACAAACTAACAGGTCTCTGAGAGCCAGAGTTCTTGCTGGTTGGTAGGTGATCAAATACTTATTTCATGCAATAAAATGGAAGTTAATTATTTAAAAATCATACAATGTGATTTTCTGGATTTTTTTTAAAATATGTTCTGTCTTTCACAGTTGAGGTGTACCTACGATGAAAATTACAGATCTCTCCATTCTTTGTAAGTGGGAAAACTTGAAAAATCGGCAGTGTATCAAATACTTATTTGCCCCACTGTAAGTGATAGAACTTTCATTTTTGAGTGAACTATCCATTTAATGGCTAAATGTGTGGTCACAGATAACATTGTTCAGCAAATTTCTGTCATTTCAATAGCAAACCACGCAATTGGGTCCAAGCAAATGTTGCCATGTTGACCAACAGAAACTTGTTTGGTTTGATAGGGACTTCAGCATGAGCTGTGCTCTAAATATCGCTACACTACTGACAATAGACAATGGGCCTTATTTACCAAAATTTTGCTGAAATTTCAATAACATGACCGTATCTTAGGACAGAAAAAGACAATGTAGTAGTCATCAGAATTTGTTGCACTCCCAAAAGGTTTTGCACCAAGTTTTTATATAGACTTAATACTTAAAATAAGCATAAAAATACCACCACCAAATACATATACAGAAAGTCCCTTTGGATCACATAAGAGACTTCATCTAAATCTACAGTGTGGCTAACAGTGGTGTTATTCATAATCCACTTTAATCACAGAAGGGATTTCTTATAGAAGATGGCCTCTAAAGAGCCCACAGGCACATTAAAAATAAACAAGTACAATAAAGGAAGATAAGATAAAGGGATGCTTTGGAAAGATGAACCGACCACCCCAAGAGGGATGGAGGCGGATCGTTTACAATGCAGAGTAGTTTTTCAGTCCTCTGTGTCCAAACTTGCAGAATATCATACAAACACCCAAGATGCAACGATTCAAAGATATACTAATTATGCATGCTGAAAAGAATAAGTACCCAAAGGAAAAAGAAAACACAAAAAAACATCACAAATGAGCTTTAATATTTCAGTTTCCCCTAAACAATAAAATGGAGACTTTTTGTCAACATCTCCTGTTTCTCATGTCTCATTTAGAGTTTTTGATTTACTGGGCTTAGATTTGTCAAGATATCAAAGTCACAAGACAATGACATTTCTGATCAAATTCCAGGTAATCATCGTTATGCTGTATTATTTATATAGCCTTATTTACCTCTATAATGTATATGAGCAACCACTGAGCAGTAACATCTGGGTATAAGGATAAGGTTAGGAACAGAATGTTTAAAAGATCAAGACACAAAATAAGAAATCCATAAACCGTAGATTCTCTGTGGCAATCTTGTTTATCTCTACTGCGATTGATCAGTGTTTTGGGCACAGAGACCTCAACAGATCAATTCCTATGTGTAGGGTGTTTATGACTACATTTAAACAGAACAAATGTATCCCACATCCAAAAGCTACCATCCAAACCATAATAAAGAAGTCAGCCAGGTTTCTATCAATATTTTACATGAATTATATTAATAAGTGTTTCAACATATGATGTACTATATTATTGTTTTATGAATAATGAATTTATAACAACCCATCATTATCATTGGTAGTTTTTCTTACATATACGTAAGACATATGTAACACATCCTTACGATAGTTCTGGTCCTAAATGCCATGCTTAACCAGTGCAAAATATGTTCAATATGCTCTGCGAAGATCATTGTCTGATATGCATTTGACCTCTAAGAAAACAGAATTTTTCTAGCATAAAAAACACATATATTATACATTTTCTGCTTGAATTAATGAGAAAAAAAATATAACTACAGTATGTTTTTTTGTTTATGTATATATACCCATTTTGGGCTTTAAAGTTTGTTTTGCGCACCAATAGGAGCACAAATGTTGTTCTTTGGCGTAACTTCTGAGGTGTATTTTGTTGATATCTGCTGATTTAAGCATCCATAAATCGCCTCAAAAAACAACATATTTCAAAGGGACTTTATGTGCACTCTCAAAGCTTCTCAAAACATAGTTTCTAAAAACTTCTCACATCCAACTTGATGTTTTTGTAGCTTTTGTAGCGTTTGCCTATACCACACCCTCTTGAATCGCTGTTGCCCTTTATCAAAACACTTCATATACTCTTTCATCATCACTCTGACACCACAGAGAGCTCCCTCTCTACAAAATTTTAGAACGAAGATCGCAGACGTTTCTCTCAATCCTCAGCTTTGTAGCTTCTTACAACCTACACTATGATGACATTAAACAGTACAGAATATCCCTTTGAGACCATCATCAAAGTTGTGATCTAACAAGATTCTTATGTTAGGTTTTGAGCAATTTGTGCAGAAAAATATATACGCATTAATCTTCTGTGCCAATATGGACAAAACTTCAAAATGTAGGCACATGAACTTCGTTTCAGATACATCTGATGGTCTGGCATGGTACTCTGGAGGAAATTAAACTAAATAGGACTTCCTTGTAACCTGAAATTCAGTGCAGACAGCAATTCACAACAAAGAAGGCTGTCACACTTTGCCCACTTTTTCCTCTGTCTATCACAGGATCCCTAAGGGAATTAGGACTGCTAGACAGCATTCAGTATGTGTGTGTGTCTGTCTACTGACTGTCTTAAAAACATCTTTCATTGCTCTTTGGTTTTAAATAGGGCTGTCAAATTATAATTAAATTAACTGCACAATCACAATTAATTGCATATATCAATATTTGGATATCACTTTACAATAAGGCCCCATTAGTTAACACTAACAATGAACACCACATTTGTTACATAATTTATTAATCCTTGTTTTTAATGCTAGTTAATAAAAATACAAGTGTTCATTATTCACAATTCTAGTGAGCACAGGCCCATCATATTAATAGATACTACTTAGCATTACTGGATGTATATAAAGAGTGGGAAATCAAGAGTCGATTTTGGTAAATATACTTTGTTAAAGTAGGCCAAATAGGAGGTGGGAAGTGTTGAATTTAAACTCTCAAAAATATCATTGCTGATGTTAGGTAAATCCTTTATTATGGAATGTACATTAAAGTGGGCATGATTATTTGTATGAATTCATTGTAAATTAAATTACACTAAATAATGTGTTAAATTGACAGCTATAGTTTTAATTGCGATCTACACCAAAAGTCAGAGACAGCATTAAAGAACTGGAGGTCTTTCTATCATAAACAAAAACTCATGCTGTGCATAAGCCAGTGTTTGTGCTGTATGGATATATTTTACAATTACACAGTCTAATTGAGCTGAGAAAACTTAGAACTAAATCCAAATTGGAAATCAGCACTACCATCCCTAGAAGCGCGAGACACAATCCAGCAAGGAGGCAATATTTCATCCAATAATAGTTCAGCATCTGACCTGAGCTCTGTCGCAATTGGCTGCTGGACCAAAGCAGATGTACTCGCAGCCCCAGATACACACAGTAGCTAGGTTCTATGGCATTCTGGGTAAATGGAGATAAACAGTGTGGTGATGTCTGGTGTGGTGGCCTGACACAGCACTGTGAAGCTAACAGCAGGGGAGCTGTCAACATATTAGTCCTCCCACATCCCAGCAAGAAACACACCAACACAGAGAAGCATCCCTCTGAGAGCACTTCTACCTGCCAGACAGTAAAACACATAAACACTGTCACACAAAAATGCCTGCTTAGTTTGTATTTTTTTTGGTTTATTGCAATTTACTGTTAATTAACAGTGTCTGCTAAGCTAAACCTCCTTCTTACTATTGCTTAGTGGGTTTTTCAAATCCATAACACTAAATATGAAACGTTACCACATGACTTGTCCTGCAATGTTTGTTCTATGAATATGAATTATATCTCAAATTGTGCAGCCTAACGAGTAGAGGTGTTCATTTACTGTGAAAACAAACTAATGAGTCTTGCTTGAAAGATCATAAAATATGTGGGGGAAAAAACCTACAGGATGGATTTGCCGTAAGGAGGACTCCAAGCCATGTCAAATGACAGACTATGAAAGAGACTTTAGATTTGGGCTAGTATGACACCACCTAGTGACAACACAGTAGACCCTAGCAACCACCTAGAAACTACAGAGAACATCCTAGCAACCACCCAGAACACCCTAGCTACCACCTAGAAGCCACTTAGAAAACAATGGTAACTACCCAGGAACCACAAAGAACACCAAACAACCACCAACACACTAAGCAACCACCTAGTGACAACACAGTAGACCCTAGCAACCACCCAGAACACCATAACAATCACCAACAAACCATCCAGGACACCTTAGCAAGCACCCAGAATACCCCAGCAACAACATAGCAACCAAACAGAACACCCAGTCAACTACCTAGAATCCAAGAACACCAAGCAACCACAGACATAGATATACGACCTGTTCGACCGCTCAAGGCACGTAGATGCGGCCGCCATCTTGGAACGGTATTTTTGACGTCATTCACCATACTGTAGATTCGCACAGAGCCGTTGAGCTGTTCTGTGCATGATTGTGGCATCTTTCGAATATTCAGTGATTATTATGGTGAATGACATCAAGTATACCGCTACCATATGGTGGACGGCTTACGTATAGCGGCCCATAGAAACAGTCGCTAATGAGGCATCTAGTATATCTATGCAAGCAACCACCTAAAAACCACCCAGAATACCCTAGCAACCAGCAAGAAACTACAGACAACATCCTAGCAACCACCCAGAATGACAACTACCTAGAAACCACACAGAACACCAAGCAACCACCAGAACACTAAGCAACCACCTAGTGACAACGCAGGAGACCCTAGCAACCACCCAAAAACCAAACAGAACAACCAATCAACTACATAGAAATCAAGAACACCTAGCAACCACCAGAAAACCCTAGCAACCACCTAAACATCACCCAGAACACCCTAGTAACCACCTAGAAACCAAAGAGTACACCCAATCAACTACATAGAAACCAAGAGTACCAAGCAACCGCCTAAAAACCACGCAGAACATCCTAGCAACCACCTAGCAACCAAAGAGAACACCCAATCGGCTATCTAGAAACCAAGAACACCAAGCAACCGCCTAAAAACCACCCAGAACACCCTAGCAACCATGTGATAACATACAAAGAACTATACAGAACACCTTAGCAACCGCATAACTGCAATAAATTCCAATCTGAACTGAAACAGTCCCACCATTCACTGTAGTGGTGAGATTTACATGAACACCACCACTGAAAAATGAGTAAATCCACTCATTTTTCATACAGATTTTTGAAATGAAATGCATCGATTTTAAGTCTTTTGGAAACCCTGAAGTAAGCATTTGAACATTTTGCTGAACAAACGGTTTACTAGCCAAACGTCTCGTCATCAATGTCTCCAGGGAAAGCATGTGTCTGGATCTGCTGTCCTGTGTCAAAGGGTTAACTGGCCCTGCAAAATGCAATAAACCCTTAACGACCTGTTGGCGTTTACAAGCTCACCCCCATAACAGACATTTAAGGGGTTAAAATCCCAAGGGCGAATCTGATTATACAAGTTTACCCCCTCTTAAGAATGATTCATATTTTATGATAATGAGCTATGAATAGAAAACCGAAAGCATTTGGTGTTGCTCTCAGAGTATATGCCTCTCAGAATATATGCCAGTCATGGAGGCGATTTCGGACTGTAAAAGAAAATGAAGAGAGAAAAAAATAGTTCGTTTCTGGATGTGAATGATTAAGAAGGAATCTTTTGAACACTGGCAGCTACATTTCTATGGCTTTTAACCCAGTGGGAGATATTATTTTCTTTCCTGAAATTAGCAGTGTTTTATTATTAGATTCTTCTACTAATGACTTAATATAATCTATTTATATCTAATATGTAATTACGTAATCTTTTTAGCCATGGAACAACATAACAGAATATCAAATGAAACATAATTATGTGCAAGACTAAAAAAAATGGTTCAAAATCATTAATCCATGAAAAGTTGATTAATAAATACAATCAGCTAGCGCTATGCAAACAAGAGACAGCAACTAATAATGAATGTCCCAACTTGTCAGACTTATCGTAATTACGTGACGAGAAGACAACACAGAAAATCTACTCTGAGCTGTTCAAATTCTCATCATTCTATGGCTTCATTCATAATGCCATAATTGATCCATGTGATGGTTTTTTTTTTTGTCATTGCTACATTATATTAACCTTAATGGTCTTTTAAAATATTTACGAAAGAGTCAGTAAATATATCAGCTATAAAAAATATATTTAAAATATATATAAAATACAGAAATATTAACTATAATAAAATTACATCTTAAGGGATTTACTACATTGTTGAGGCTGGTGCCATTTGTTCTTTTTAGATAATGTCATGATAGTCAAGGGTGAAAAATTTATATTTTACAATGTGTAATTTTGAGTTTGGTGGTTTTTAATACAATTTAGTAAGTTACTGTACACTTCTAACCTTGCCATGTTTTTACATACTCTGTGGATACTCTAATTTTGTGTAGATTATTACTAATTTTTCCATTATAAGTAAACAATTGAAGAGAAAAAAAAAAATCACCCGAGCTGTGAAGAGGCCTCCAATCGTGAGATAACATATGGCAAGAAAGGAACCACATACTGATCCAAGTAAGTTGCTGACTGTTTTTTATCGTTTATGAACCATATGGACACAAAAAATTGATAGTTTCCCCAAATAGAACAATTTTGCAGTTATTTACTCTCTCTCATAAAATAAGAGTTTTTGAATATTGCACTGGTCACTCTTGTCCGTGCAATTCCAATGAACAGGGACAACACAACAACACAAAAGCACCATAAAAATATAAAACTGGTCCATGGCACTTGTAATTCCCATTTGTGACCACAATTCAGACTGGTTCAACTAAATCAACTGCTTAATTGAAAAGATCTGACTGATTCATTTACAAAACAGACAATCTCACAATAGCAGAAGGTTCATTTTACGTTAATAATTATTTTAAAGGCCCAGAAAACAATTTCCGGTTACATTATATTTTAAGGTGCAACTGTGTACACGTAACATGAATAAGAATGGCACTGTAAAATAGTGTTACCCAATTTTACAACAAGCACTTACACTTCCTGAATCTTCAGAGCAACAGCATCACTCAAGAAAACACGCAGAAGGTACAAGTGAGTGTATTGGAGGAAAAGCCGCACTCATTACAGCTTGCTAATTTTACCCCCTGACGCACACTCTTGACATGCTGACAATAGCAGGAACGGAGGCTGCCGAAGGAAGGATGTGTTGTGGTGTATTTCGTGCATTGTGAGGGGCTTCCTAACACTTTACGTTCAGAAGCTGAAGGACACAGCTGCAGAAATAAGAGTGTGTGCTGAAAAAGATGAGGGCACTGAGGAATAACCACTAAAGATCAATAAAACAAACAGGAAAGAGAAAGAAAAAAGTAGTGTTAAGTACTGTAGAGGAGAAAACGGTTTAAAGTTTACAAAGCCAAGAGCGTTTAGCTGTGTCATCTATTATAACAGTCTATGCTCCAGTAATCCAAAGCTAATGCAATACTGTAAAACATCACAATATATGTGTGCATGTCACTGTCCCTGCTGCCAGTCCTGACCTTTCCCTGTACAAACAGTGGTAGATACATTATGGCCATGACATTTCAATGTAGAGCAGACTGGGCAACTTTATTAGATAACAGCACTGGACATTACAGCCACGGCAGCTGCTGAATCAGGTCCTCGGGGGATGGGGTAAAATTTATCCCTGTGAGACGTAATAAAAGGGCACATGTGATTCATATCGGTGCTTATTACTCTGTGTGTGTGTGTGTGTGTAGAGAGAGAAACAGGTAACTGCTTGTGTCGTTGAAAAGTTTATGAATAGTTGTTATTTAGAGGGATGATTAAAGCTATAGGGCCGGATCCGTGGGGAGTTTCAGCTTTGCGACTGATTTTAGTGTTTAGTCAGCTATAACCGCATTTAGAGAGGGGATTTAATTTTTATTTTTTAAAGACTGAGACAAATAAACAAAGCTGGTGATCTAAAGGATGTGCAATTTCTCTGTCAGTCATATCGTCATATACAGTGGGTACAGAAAGTATTCAGACCCCCTTAAATTTTTCACTCTTTGTTATATTGCAGCCATTTGCTAAAATCATTTAAGTTCATTTTTTTTTTCCTCATTAATGTACACACAGCACCCCATATTGACAGAAAAACACAGAATTGATGACATTTTTGCAGATTTATTAAAAAAGAAAAACTGAAATATCACATGGTCCTAAGTATTCAGACCCTTTGCTCAGTATTTAGTAGATGATGTAGTGTGTGTATATATATATATATATATATATATTATTTTTAAAAGACAAAGACATCTGTTGTGCTCACCAAAGTGGCATTTATTTCAAATCAAATCAAATTAAAAATACAGTAAAACAGCAATATTGTATAGCTAGCTAGCTATCTACCTTGTATGCTGACAAAGGTTTCATTTATTTGATCAAAAATGCAGTAAAAATAGCAATATTATGAAATACTATTAGAATGTAAACACTGTAAATGTTTTTACTGTCACTTTTGATCAGTTTAATGCAACCAACTTAATGCAATTCCTTAAAAATCAGTTTAATGAATGATGAAGTATTAATTTAAAAAAAATACTGACCCCGAACTTTTAAATGGTTTATTGAAACTAACTTCCCAAAACACCCGAAGTACTTGTTACATCGTTAGAAGAATGGCATCTATGCTAATATTAGTCTGTTTCTTTCTTATTCCGAGGTCACCGTAGCCTCCAGATCCAGTCCGTATCCAGATCAGATGGTGGATCAGCACCTAGAGATGACCTCTACCTGATCGCCAGCGGAGACCAGGACACCTAGATGAGCCCCAGAGACAGATCCCCTCTGAAGATCTTGTCACCTAGACGGCCATCAGGACAAGACCACGGGAACAAGATGCATCCTCTGCACAATCTGACTCTGCTGCAGCCTTGATTTAAACTGCTGATTTTGTCTGGCCAGAGGAAAATTACTCTATTTGTGCTGACCAGCTGGCCCGGACTGCTGAGCGAATCATTGGTACAACCCTCCCCACTCTCCAAGAACTGTACTCATCCAGAGTGAGCAAAAGGGCTGGTAAAATCACTCTGGACCCCTCACATCCAGCACACTCCCTCTTTGAACTGTTACCATCTGGTCGACGCTACAGAGCTCTGAGCACCAGAACGACCAGACACAGGAACAGTTTCTTCCCTCAGGCAATCCATCTCATGAACACTCAACAATAAACGCGGAACACACAACTATTATGAATTATTTATTCACCACACTTATTTTTGTTCTCATTTCTAATTTGCACATACTTGACCTGTACATACATAATTGTCTATATTATATATTGTGTTTTTGCTGTTTTGTACATTGTACATTTGGATATTTGTATATCATTCTTTATTATCTGTGTCCTGTCTTTCTGTTGCACTGTGGAGCTTCTGTCACTATAACAAATTCCTCGTATGTGTAAAAATACTTGGCCAATAAAGCTCATTCTGATTCTATTTCAACACACTATTTCCCCGTCTAAATACTGTAAAGCTGATGTAAAGCCACTCAGCTTTATATCAATCTGATGTAAAGCTGCTTTGACACAATTTGCATTGTTAAAAGTGCTATACAAATAATAGTAATAATAACTAAACTGTGATGTCCAAAGGCCAAACCCAACACTTGTCTGTCAGAAAGTCCATGACTTTTGCCAGCAAATAATTAACATAGTTGTGAATATTTTAACAATAGCCAGAAGCAATGGACTGTGATTGACAGGGGGGGAAAAAATCCTAACTGAATTAAACAGAAGACACTGTTGAATGCAAAACAAATTAGTTAACTTCAAAATGAAATGAAATTAAAGTGAATTAAAAACAGATTCCGTAATTAACTGAAACTTCCTTAGAGCTTCAGCTTTGGGATTCCAATTAACAGATAAAGGTTCAGTCAGTGCGCTCATTTCAGAAGAACAACTTTCTGTATTGTTTGTAGTAAGCCTTGCTGGTTAACTCACATTAACCCCAACATAACACTCAAATTCCCATCCTCAACAAAACATTAATCATGAGCAGTGTCTGTGCTGCCTTAAAATCCCAAAGCAACCCCTTAATGATCATTTAATTCTTTGTCATTTGGCTAAATGATGAAAGAAAAAAAAAAAAATCACAAGGACTTGAGGGTCCACACCTTCATCATGACATCATCACGTCTGGGTCCTAAAACAAAGCAACACTTTAAAGACTGTGTGGGCCCTGATTTGTGTCTTCTATCCTGACTGCTGTTATTAAACAGCTTTAGCGTGGATTAATGTCAAATCCACAACATCAATCTGACACCTCCGCCAGATGCTTATCTCACGAATAATGAAGCAATCAACACGACCACTCAGCCCGTTAATTATCCGATGCTAGCCTGGTCACTGGAGATGCTCTATAGCCAAAATGTATGGTGGGGGAGGGGGTATGTTTATGTGTTTTCATGTGTATGCATACAGGCTTCAGTGAAGACTGCCGTTTAATTACACAAAAGACGGAGGGCTCTGGCAAGCCCCCATCAGTCACAAATGAATTAATGAATAGGTAAACAGTGACAGAGCATGGAGTGGCACGCTCCGGTAACGTAGCTTTAGCTCACGCGTGATCACACCATAGAATCACTGTTTATTAATGGGATTGAACTAACCAAAGATACTAACAGTGTAGAAGCCACAGGGATTATAATATCAATAGTGTAGCATCAGGCTAAATACACGAGAGAGTTGTCTTTAACTGTTTTTAGTTGCCTGAAATATTTGCTATGTAAAAATGTAACATTTTTAGAATGTAATGTTTGAATGGTCCATTACTGTATACAGTTTATTAGCCATAATACAAAAGAATTGCATGTTTTGTGGCACTTTCAAAGGGAAATGTTCCAAAATGGGGTTTAATGTTATCCAAAACAGTTGAATGTGAATTGTTGTAAGTATCGATAATGCGGCAATTCTGAAAATAATGCACCACCTACATTAAACCTGACCCTAAACCTCACCAATAGTGTTAACAATAGTCAATTAAAACACATTTGCTGATGCAACCATGCCATTTGTGACTCGTGACTTGTGTTTCACAAGATTTGTAACCTAGCGCTCCTCATTGTACCAGGTGAGCTACCAAACAAGTTTACTATTTTAGAATAGCAATAAATACAAATATAGCTGATGCAAAAAAATTTAAAACGTATCAGTTGCAAAAATGTTTTAAAGTTACGACATAATATTGTGCAAGGACCAGGCGATCTGCTACTACTCTGTCGGAAACGAGGAGCGCAGAGACGAAGGCGATTCAGAAACAATCTTTATTAATCCACACTGGGAAACACAGGGAAGCCAGGAGTCACACACGTAGCACTGGGATGTTTAGACGTATAACAGCGGACAAAGGAAACTAAACAGAACACTCTTTAAATACACTACACACAAGGCCTAAAGGAGACTGATTGACAAGAAACACCTGGAAACAAATCAACACAAATGGAAACAGGAACAGGAAGAACCAAATATGAGCACGGAGGGAGAACACTAGATCAGGTGGGGATCACACAGAGACAGAAACTGCCGTAAATAATACAGTATTATTATTTTGCATTATTTTTGTTTTACTGGTTTAATATCAACTTTACACAGCTGCAACTTTAATAATTAGAATATTTTCACCAAAACAAATCTTCGCTTATGTCTTTTGCTGGGAAATTTCTAAAGTGAATTACAGCCTGTTACATGGAGGAAGAATGTGTTGTCCGATATGACAGATTGCAGCAGAGTGGGGCGAGCAGAGAGAAAAACTCTGCCAGACTGAATGAATGTCAATGGCTTTGCTCTGCTCTGTTTATGGCTGGTCTAGTTAAATGTCAAAAGCTTTACCCAAGAGAGCCTGTCCTCTCTCCAGACTGATACTGAATTTGTAGGCAGCTCACTTTCTCCTCTCTCTGTCTCTGTTTTATAACCAATGTTTTACATCCCATCCAATTTCTGAGCTTCTCAGTATATATCTACCCTGTGTTATTATTTCTTAAGTGCTTTAGTTTCTAATAAGCTCCCAACAGTTCTCTTAATAGTCAACCATATTCAGCTATTATACATTCATTCCTGTCTCATATACATTTTTCTTGTTCAGGGTACTTGCATGGTTATGGGAATTAAATGTAGCCTATAAGATATTTTAGGACTTTCAAAGTTAATACAAATAACCCAGTTTTAAAATCTTCTAGATGAAGAATAGGATTTTTTAGACTGATTTTAGTTCTATTAGACTAGCTAAAGTTGAGCTTACAGAAATGGCTTTGAAAGATTCATACAGGCACAGAGCTCAATAACTAAATGTGAACTTTTAAAAATGTCTTGATAGTCAAATTCAGCACATTAGCAACAAATGACTCAGTTCCACCTAAAATAAACATCGATTGAGCCGTTTGTGGCCCTTATTGATGGTCCCTTATCTGCAGTGTGTTGGCACTGACAAAGCAAATTCTGCAAACGCTTAAAGCTGTTTTATGACTCTTCCCAAACCAAAAGAAAATGCTAAGTCGTCTCTTTTCTTTTGAGGGAGTAACCATTCAAGAGAGCAGAGGCGTTAGCATAGGCTGAGCTCCAAAACGCCTGACGAAATGAATGAACCGAGGAAAACGTAACAAGAGAAATGTAGCCTAAACTCATATTTATAATTCATGTAGCAGAAAGAACCTGAGGTACTTCAAACAGGATCTTTGAACATGGATCCCAAGGCTCAATGAAATCATTAGTTGCATACTTGTGTAAGGTCGTGAAACACTGAAAAACATATGTGCGCCAATCATAAATCAGTGTGTGTCTCCCCAACCAAAGCCTTACACTGTCATCTGCACCTCTCGATTTTAATAACACTATGAAATAATATCTTTGTGTACTGATTCAAAACAGCTGTGATTCAAACCATTGAAGATCCAGAAGCTCATCATAAGTGCTTCACTGTATCCATGGTGATGCAGTTAGTACAGACAGATCTGCTCACAAAGGAACGTACACAGTTTCTCACTGCTGCTGTGAAAGTGTTATTTATTATAGTCAGCAGCCCTGCATATGGAAATTCATTTTCTCACCTGACGTTCCTCTCTCTATCTTATTCAATATTAATGTCATCTCACATTACCAGCCAGGTTTACCTTATCCGATAAAGAGAAAGCTTTCTTAGGGTACACCCATAATCATGCAGCTGCATACTCACAAACAGAATGAAAAACTGTGAAGGTTGAGAAGAGAGAAAGAGAGAACAAGAAAATGGGAAGAAAAGAAAAATTTTAGAACAGATTTTAGAGGAAAATAGAGTAGTGTAGCCTAGCAGTTAAAGATTTGGGCCGGTTACTTAAAGATTGTAGGTTTAAATCCTTGTTTTGTGGATGGTTGCCAGAGTGATGAGTGGGTTGGGGGTTTTAAGCATGTTATGCATTTCTTGGCCTGTTTGATCAAAATAATAAAATAAAATAATAAAAAAATAAATTAAATAAAAAATTTAAATTAAAACTAAAATTAAATCATAAAATAACACAACACAAAGTAAAGCAAACTAAAAGAGTAACACACCAAAGATTAATATTGAGAAGTTATGAGTTTGTTCAAATCACTATATACATACACGATAGTATGTAATAAAAATAAAAATAAAAAATTTAATAAAATGTAGTAAAAATTGTAATACTAATAGTAATAACATAGTGATGATGTCTTATAAAGCACCACTAATAAGAAGAATATAATAATAATAGCGGATGAGCACACAAAACAGAATTAGAATTTCATAAACATTTACCCTTTAGGTCTATATACTACATATGCTTTTGGCATAACTCAAAAATAAGCCCCGACTCAGAGAGGTTGTATGAATTGATTAGATCTTCTCTTTGCACAAGCTGCAAAACAGCAGCACACTGACATAAAACAACGCTTTTATCTCAAGCAAGCAGTCAGATATAGAATAAATCACAGTTTGCAGTGAGATTGCACTAAAAGCAAATCCAAAGGTGTCAAAACTAAATCTCAAGACAAAAATATCTGCACTGACACAAAACCACAGATTTATTGTAGGTTGTTTACACCTCGCATTTACTAAAATGAGGGTGTCTGGATATGAGTTAAAATAAAATAACAAAAATAAAAAACGTGCACAAGCAGCACAAAAAAATACATACATAAAATTAAAATGAGCTTTAGTTATGGTATTCGGCAAAGGACAAAATATTTTGACCTTTGACCTTTCATATGAGGCTTTGTTGATTACTGACTACCTAGGAAAGTGTAACAAAAAAAAAAAAAAAAAAAAAACAAAGACAGGAAGACAGCTTGAAAGGGGACCTGTGATGACCTGTAATTTGAACCTAGTGTTCAGACTAGTTTACCCGACACCAATGTAAACAGCTCTTTCTCTTTTCCTTGCTTGTCTGATGGCTAAAATAAACATTTTTGATCAAGATGTTCAAAACCATGTCCAACATGAATTCATTTTTTTGCTTTTGCTACATAACAGCTAGATTTAACACTAGGGTCAGTCTCATATGAGTTTACAAACCATCAGATGCATAATGTGCACAAAAAGGCTGAAATCACCAGCTCCAATCTGATTGGCTGGCTTCGAGGCAGTTATTAGCAAGTATGCTGGATGCACACAAATATCATGTGGTATCATGGATGTCCAATTGAACTGCCCTTAAATATCACGTAAAAACAATCCAAACAGTGGTTGGTGTTGACATGTTTACATGTTTTAGACCAGAATGCAAACATCTGGCTCTTCCAGAATAATTAAAAATTGACATCATAAAACAAGATCACATTAAGCTAGATTTATGAAAACAGATTTCTGAAAGCTTAAGCCACAAATTACAGCAGAGGAGCATTTCTGTACAAGCAAACCCCCCACTGCTCGGCAGATGAGATTCATTTAATCAGAGGTACATCAGGACTATTAGCTTTTCTGTCTTTGACATTAAACTCTAGATCTAACAAGACAAAATGATCAAAAAGTCTAATGTGTTCAATGACGCTTGTTATTTGGATGAAGCAGAATTTGCAAAGATGGAGTACAGAGAGAACAATGTTTGTTTTTTCTTAAAGCACTTAATGTGAGCGTCCAGTTTAATGGTGTCTTAATAGGCTTAATTTGATACTTGAAATAAAATCTTAATACAAAGCTCTTAAGAGCGTATTAGGATCTGTTTTAAGAATTTAAAGAGGCCTGATTACTCCAAACTAATTTTCTTTCAAAGAAATGAATACATTTTTGTTTTTCAGCAGGGGTGCATCAAATTGATCTAAAGTCACAGTAAAAACATTCATAATGTTACAAAAAACTTTCTATTAACAAACAGTCCTGAAACAATGACACGGTTTCCATATAATACACTGTAAAAATTGATAAATTGACTTAACTTTAAAAAAATAAGGAAACCCGTTACCTTAAAATTAAGTAAATAATAATAATTTAAAAAAAAAAAGTTCAGTGAACTTGACAATTCACTTAACTTAACGGGTTTCCTCAAGGTATTGTCAAGCTTAATAGTACCTTCACCAATATTTTAGTAGAAATTTCTAAGGTAGATTAGCAAGGGGTCTGACCTGTTTATAATTAAGTCCATATATAATCCTGTAGCTTGGGTGGGCCTTGCTGGGTTTGGTCACTTCTTAAGGTCTAATCAGTGCTAGACACCTGCCAGAATCATGTGACTGCTCTGGGTGGGCTACTAAGCAACAGGAGGTAAAGGCGGGATGTCCTCCCCCTTCCCAATCTCCCTCGCCCCCCTTTCCAGTCAGAATAAATCCTATTAGCCTTGTTCATCTGGCCCACATAACCACAATGCTAAAGAATCCTGGGTACAAACTTGTATGTTTCTCTCTGATCATCTGTGTTTTTTATTATTCTCTTTAAGATTCAAAAACCAATCCACTTTTCTAGTTTCATTTGCTGCTATTATGAGGCACTTTGCATTTGATTTTAATGAGTCTTATGAAGTTTAATGTTTAATTGAAGTCTGAGTACTTCAGCACTTTGAAGGAGATGCTGAAGGAACATTTTTTTGTATGATGTATTACAGGAGAATCTGCAAAGGAGGTTTCGTAAGTGATTTGAACTCTCCTTCAGAGCATAAAATCTCCTTTAGAGGGATTTTCAAATCTTAAATTAGGTGAGGGAGCAAGAAAATTAAACAGAGCCAATCCTGGGGATCAAGACTTAAGAAAACCTTCAGGGTATATTGTCAAGTAGCCTATGCTGAACAAACCCCAAGATCGGAACATCATAGCCAGGTCATTAAAAATGCATGTTTAAAAAAATGCCAAAAAGCATGCCAAAAATG
Source organism: Barbus barbus (assembly GCF_936440315.1). Classification (NCBI taxonomy): domain Eukaryota; kingdom Metazoa; phylum Chordata; class Actinopteri; order Cypriniformes; family Cyprinidae; genus Barbus; species Barbus barbus. The sequence goes on from NC_136724.1 coordinate 9,940,257, forward strand.
TTTCAGACACTGTTCCTAATGACTATATTTATTAATTAAATTATTTGAATTAGACATTGGAAATGATCATTTTGCATCTGTCTTTAGTGGCTCTAAAAAAAAGGTATTTAAGCATTTTGGGCAGCCAAGTCACTCTTAATAATGCATGAATGTTGTTGCAACAAAAATATATAATGATACAGAATATTAGCCAAACCAAACGGCAATTAGAGCTTATCTCAGAAATAACTTCTGAGTCATTTTTTTGCAATAACCATCTGGTGTCAAAGCAGAATAGTATAGGTTAACTCACACTCCAGCGAGAGATAAGGACAAACAGCAACGGACATGTTCGTTGGGTTTTGTCAGATCAGTGTATTACACCATTTGTTGGGTCTTGGAATGTCTAAGAAGTGACATACAGTAATCTTAAGACTGCTGGTGTTGTTTTGCATCTGTCAGTGCAGTGCGAACCGGGTTTATAAAATCAGATCCCCTCAAGTTTACACCGTGTTCATCACCTTGGGAAAATCTGACAACTAGAAAGTGTCCATTTTAGTCTTAATCCAACACTTTATTTTAAGGTTGTTACAGTGTAAGTACACAAATAAGCAGTGAGTAATATTATTAATTGCATGTATTTAATATTGGGTTAAGTTTGGGTTTAGGGTTAGCTGCTTGCAAATATACATCATTTACTGTTATTACTATAGTAAGTGCATGCAATGTGCAATTACGTCAACTTAAAACAAAAAAAATATTTTTTAAGCTTGAAAAGTGTGCTTGTGGTATATTTCTTGAAAATAAATGCCACTTGATTTTTTGTTTTTTATATTTTGTTCTACATGGCAAAGATACAGTACAGTATGTACCCAAGGACTTTTCTGAGCCACTACAAGCATTATTGCATTGGGTACATTTCATACTGATGAATAGAACCACCATGCCCATTATTACATTATTAAATCCTTGTTTGAAGTGGCTGTTCAGTCTGGAATAAGCAGTGCCAAATAAAGCTGAGGACCTTTGATCAGAAGCAAGCCAAGCAACTCACTCTGACAGCCTGAAGCCATCAATTGATAAAACCCTTGCTGTAAAGCCAAACAGAAGCTACATGACTTTAAAAAAGGGACAGTCCAGAACTTTCTTTTGCGTTAGCTTACTATTGTAATTGGAAACATGAAAATATCTAAGTGTGTGTCCGAAGGTGCGGCATATCAGGATCAGAAAACAGCATCCAAAGCGGAGTGGCGGCAGTCATGGAATTCCAGGAATTCCCTCTACACACTTCACGCTCCATCAGTCCTCGCCTCCTCACGCTCCCCCCTTCCCTCTTATCTTCCTCATCCATCCCTAGCTCACTCTCTAATCGCCGTAATGGCTGTATCCACAGCTGTCCTGTCCCCCGCTGCCCTTTCTGCCAACAGGGACACGGGAAGACCTGTTGTTGCTTTCAGCACTGCCCTGTGGGTAATTTAAGACACCTGCTATGTCAGAACATCAAGAAATCCAAGTAGGGAGGCGCTACTTTGTGCATTCTAAACAGTGTGTTCAATATTTCAGCGTATCAAACTCACCTGAGATACTAGAGTTGCAAAGCAGTTCAAAACACTATCACAAATTAGGTTAAATGAATAGTTTACCCTCATGTTGTTTACCCTCAATTTTGACTTTTTTTCTTCTGTGAAACACAAAAGGAGATGTTTAGTCAAATGTTCAAGCTGCTCTTTTTTTTTTTTTGTACAATGAAAGTGAATAGGGACCCATGGCTGCCAAGCTCCAAAACAATTTTTTTTTTTATCTTGTCAGTTTGCACAATATTTCTAAGATTCTGACTTAAGAAATTACATATAGGCCTGGTTTCACAGACAGGGCTTAGACGACTAAGCCAGGATTAGCCCCTAGATCAATTAAGTATTTTTTTATAAATGTGCCTTAGAAAAAAAACTCTACTGATGTGCATCTTGAACCAAAACAAAGACACTGATATATTTTAAGATCAGTCAGTGCAAGTTTCTTTCAGTTGAAACAGCCCAAACTTACATTTTAGTTTGGGGATATATAGCCTCGTCTGTGAAACCGGGGTCTTACTTAATTAGGTCAAAAACACTAATGTTTAGCTAACTGCATTTTATCTCAATTTAAAATAGAATAGGCTACATTACCATTTAATTGCATCATTTAATTTAATTTGATTAACATGCAGTGAAGTGCCTGAAAACATTACATTCAGTTAGCACTTAAGTATTTTCTTAAATATTATATTATTTGCATTATAAGTAATCTTTTTACAAATATACCCTACACTGTAAAAAAACAATCTTGTTTCAACTTAAAATAATTTGTTACCCCGCAGACTTAACATTTTTAGTTTAGTCAATTAAAATATTCCAGTTGTCCCTTAAATTAACATTGAGTAACTTAAAATTTTTAGTTTAGTCAACTTGAAATTTTAAGTCAGCGGGGGTAACAAATTATTTTAAGTTGAAACAACAATTTTTTTTTACAGTGTAGTAAAAAAGTAATATATTTAAAAATACATTTCATACTAAGTATAGTTCACATATATTAACATATTTACTAACATATCGCTCGAGACGTACTGATAAAAACAATTATAATTCAACTTTATTTGGAGTACTGCTTGTGCACAATGCATATTTCTCATTTTTAAGCCTAAAACGTGTTTTAATGATGGATTATATGATCTTTGAATAAGTTTGGTCTTTAAATGCAAGGCAATAGTTCCACTTTAGCACATTCAAATATACTTCAGTATGTCTATAGTTGCACTTCAGCACTACTTCTGTACAATTAAAGTGCATTCAGTACATAATTAGTTGTTCCAATGTAGCAATTTCAAGTAAACCAGTTTAGTATGCTAAAATTACAGTTGCAGGGTATTTTTATTAAGTACAAATATGTAAATGTATTTATGGTATACTTAGTATGACAAAAATGTATTTCAAATATATTTATTTTTCACTAGGGTACTAAAGTGTGTTGTTTTGCAGAAAATAATGAACACAATTTTATATTCTGGGTAAACTATCCCTTTAAAAACTGAATTGAGTTGTTCCTTGAAATAGAGAACTTTACTGTCTCCTTCCATTTGCTAATCCTGTTAATGTTCAGCTCGACTAACCGAAACGGAACCTCTCAGGCTGATAGAATCATCAATGTCTTACAGGAAATGGGAGGAAATGTCCAACATCAGACAGTGACGAACATCTCAACTACCCCTTTATAACCTCATTTACCGAAGCTCAGAAATATCCACCTCTGTTCTGTTCTGGCACATTTCTGAAGCCGCTAATGTAATGTGGCATTCGTAGGAGAGCATGTCACTCTCCAGGAAAAGAACACTGGTTGTTTTTCTTCCGTTGCGCCTGTGTGTCGGGGTTTTCTTGTCTACTGGGTTCTATGAGCGTGGAAGTGCTGAGTTCATTCACAACACCTACTGTAATCGAGATCTAGAGTACTTAGACATGAGACACATTCCATACCACACTGTGCCATTCTCCCATGGGTCATATGGGATTGTAATGGAGACTGGGAATGGTTAAAAGAGGAAGAGAGAGAACTGAGAATGGAAACATTGTCCTTGCTTTCTGGATACTCTCTGAAGGATTCCTGCTCGACCTTTCCAGATGTTGATTGATTTTAATTGGGATGGTGTGTTTTCCTTTTTTATGTAACTCTATAAGATAGCAGGAAGCCTGGTGGCAGATTGCTATGACGATAAGTGTTCCATTGACACATGAGTGATGTTTGGTGTGGCCAGAGGTGACACCACAGGACAGTTGATACGTTGTTGTCCTGGTCTGGTTACTGTCACTCTGAAATGACCCCGATTCAAGAGGATAACGGAGGATCATCCATAACCACCCCCCAAAAACAAGAGATTAAAATGGCCTCTTTGAAAATATGCAATAAAATATAATATTTAAATCTAGTTAAACAAACAATGTAAATTATATAAACATTGAAATGTTTGGAGTCAGTATTGATTTTTTTTTTTAATATTTTGATACAAGTGTCTTATATTCATCAATTATACATTCGTTTGATCATATAGTAAAAACAGTAATATTACTAAATATTATTAGTGTAAAATAATAGTTTTATATTTTAATATATTTTAAAATTTTATTTATTCCTGAGATTTTCAGCAGCTATTACTCCAGTCTTCAGTGTCGCATGATCTTTCAGAAATAATCATTTCTTTCAATGTTGAAAACAGTTGTGCTGGTTAATATATTTTTGTGGATTTTTTCAGGATTCTTTATATTCTTTGATATATATACACACACACACAATGTCAATGTCAGTAATATTTATATAGCACTATTAAGCACAACCAAGGTTGACCAATGTGCTGCACAATAGAAAACATAACAATAGGACAAATACAAAAATAATTACTAAAACCAGTGCAGTAAAACTTAATCACTGATAATATGACAAATGAAAAAGTTTTTAACTTGCATTTAAAAAAAAAATGTGACCATGGACCACAAAATCAGTCATAAGTAGCACGGGTATATTTTTTAGCAATACCCAACAATACATTGTATGGGTCAAAATTATCAATATTTATTTTATGCCAAAAATCATTAGGATATTAGGTAAAGATCATGTTCCATGAATTTATTTAATAAATTTCCAACCGTAAATATATCAAAACTTAATTTTTGATTAGTAATATGCATTGCTAAGAAATTCGTTAGGATAATTTTAAAGACAATTTCCTCAATATTTAGATTTTTTTGCACCCTCAGATTCCAGATTTTCAAAAAGTTGTATCTCGGCCAAATCTGGTCCTATCCTAACAAACCATACATCCACGGAAAGCTTATTTATTCAGCTTTCAGAAAGTAATATATAATATATAAAGTAATATATAATATATATGTGTGTGTATACATTATATATACATTATATATATAATATATATATATATACACATATTATATATATATTATATATACACATACATATATATATATATATATATATATATAATAAATTAATTAAATATATTTAATATAATGAAAATAATATATAAATAATGCAATATAATTACATTTCTATAAGCAAAATTCAAGAAAGTAAGGTGATTTTAATACAAAAGAAGAAAAATAGCTTTTTACCCTTGTCTGTAACCAACGAAATCCCATGCAAACTAAACAAAAATAAACAAGGCTGTCTTTTTTCACAGACACTTGGGTAATTTTTAAAGAATGCCATGTTTAGAGAAACATGAACACCGATAAGGATGCTGCCCTGCAGCAAGTTAACCAATGGATGGTAAAAGGTGACGCCCTTTGCCCCCAATGAATCAAAGGCCCTCACAAGACACTCACTGCTTAGCTACCCCATCCCAGGTGACCCTTTCTGGACAACTTGTCAGCTACATATGTCAGCGTCTCGCCACTTGACCCGAGACCCTGTTCCCTCCCTCTCCCTCCCCATTGGACAAACCAGTGGGGAATTGTCCTGTAGAACAAAGACTATAGTTGGGGGTGCTCTATTAAGGACTTAAGGACTAACATTCCATTCACAATACTCTCTGGCAACCAACTTTTAATGACCCTGCACTTCTAAACATTTACTGGGTCCATCAACACACACAAAAAAGGAACGTTCAGTGCTCACAAATGGAGCATCTTTATGGAGAGAACCCCTTCTAACAGCCTCAAGCTTTAAGAGAGTTGCCTCATTATTTAGAACTGAATATTAATGAATAGACCCTTTCTACAGGTGTTCCTATAGAACATGGTCAAAGCCGAGGTCAGGTTGGATTCTCGGGGAAAACCTATCGATAAGATTCATACACTAGAATTCATCATAACCATTTAAATTAATCCTAAATTATTTGATCAAATGAATGTAAGCTATGTTCCTAAACCACTGAGGTACCTGAGATTCCAGAATGGACTTTTGGCATACCACCAAATTGAAAAGAAGAAAGAAGAGGATTCTGAAATGAGGATGTTTGAAGATCTGCAAGATCTGGAATGGAAATCAACCATTATTGTAACCAAATGGCTGATAAGCGATGCAGAGTCGATCACTTTTTTCTGACATATTACTTAATTCTGACATAGCAATAGACTACAACATTAAAACCTAAAATGCAGTATTATTAAAGATAATAACAAACAAAATTATAGTATTAAAAATGCGTTGTTGTTAAGCTTAAAATTTATTTCTCACTTGAGAATGAAAAGTTGCTTTGCAAAAGCTTGAGTAATTTATGCAAACAATATATTTGTTACTTTTACAAGTTTCATAGAGGGTTTATTTATCAATTTGAAACAGTTCATTGGTTCTAGTCTAGTACTGTGCAAAAATGTAAAAGAATTATCTATTTAATAGCTCAATGTGTGAAAATCAATGTAGCCTACCATCCTACCATGTTTTTCCCCAAATCACAGTCTGTGTGCAGGTGCAGCCATGTGAGTTACCAAGGCAAGTATTCCAGAGGAAGGGTGAGAAAAGCTGTCTCTTACCTTATAATAATATGATGGAAAACGATCAAAGACGCCTGTAGCATAACATGATGTTTATCTGCGTTATATCCTCAGAATCCTGACAACGAAACACACAATCAATGATCTTTCACGGCTGGTAATACCGTTAACCGTCCCCAACTCTCCCTCAGCGCCAGCTCACATTAAATAAAGGCTGATACCCCGAGAGAGAGAGAGAGAGAGAGCGAGTGTGAGAGAGAGAGAGAGAGAGAGAGAGAGAGAGAGAGAGAGTGTGTGTGTATGACCAGACAGAGAGAGAGAGAGAGAGAGAGAGAGAGAGAGAGAGAGAGAGAGTGTGTATGACCAGACAGAGAGAGAGAGAGAGAGAGAGAGAGAGAGAGAGAGAGAGAGAGAGAGAGCGAGTGTGAGAGAGAGAGAGAGAGAGAGAGAGAGAGAGAGAGAGAGAGTGTGTGTGTGTATGACCAGACAGAGAGAGAGAGAGAGAGAGAGAGAGTGTGTATGACCAGACAGAGAGAGAGAGTGTGTGTTTGTGTGTGACCAGAGAGAGAGAGTGTGTGTGTGTGTATGTGTGTGACCAGAGAGAGAGAGAGAGAGAGAGAGAGAGAGAGAGAGAGAGAGAGAGAGAGTGTGTGTGTGTGTGTGACCACACAGAGAGAGAGAGAGAGAGTGTGTGTATATGTGTGTGACCAGACAGAGAGAGAGAGTGAGTGAGTGAGTGTGTGTGTATTTGTGTGTGACCAGAGAGAGAGAGAGTGTGAGTGTGTGTGTGTGTGTGTGTGTGTGTGTGCATGTTTATGTGGTTTATGAGGACACAAATTTGTATAATGACATGGGTATGACAGAGGTATTACAATATGAAGGTGGTTTATGAGGACACTGCCTATGTCCCCGTAATTCAAAAGGCTTAAAAACATACTAAATGGTGTTTTTTTGAAAATCTAAAAATGCACAAAGTCTCCTGTGAGGGCTATGTTTAGGTGTAGGGCAATAGCACACACAGTTTGTTCAGTATAAAAACCATTACGCCTATGGAGAGTCCCCATAAACCACAAAAACCAACGTGTGTGTGTGACCAGAGAGAGAGTGTGTGTGTGTGTGACCAGAGAGAGTGTGTGTGTGTGTGTGTGCACTTCTATTCAGCACATCAACACCGCTCCTGACTCTACAGCGCCACCAGTGTGGTCCGATTCCTACACGAATGACTCTTTTGAGCTGGTTATTTTTTAGTGAATCAAAAACATACGAGACGAGTAATCCCGACTTCCAAATGAATCTTGTGAATTCATATTTTTAGTGTATTAAAATAATAATCTGTGTTGTGCGATTCTCATGATTCAGCGAATGACTCGGGATCTTTCACTGAATTAAAGGCATTTATGAATAAGTCTGAGCGGTTACTGAATTAATGTGAACACTGAACCGCAAGTTATTATTTCTTTTCCTTTGTTAAAATGTATAGGGCTTGTAAGACTTAAACCAATGTCAGGTTACTGACTAGTTATGACAACGGATATAGTTGTAGACAACACATTCTGAGTTTTGTTTTCATGAAATTAACTAATTATGAATGAAATATGCTACCGTATTTTGTTTAGTAGTTTAATTAATATATCATGATCTGTTTTTAAAGAATTGCATAAAAATGGCATTTTCTTAGGTTTCTGTGAACATTTTGAAGTGTTGTAGAAAATTAATTTGAGATATAGCTTTGATGGAATCTAAACCTTTCCCATCCTTTGAGACTACTGGGGGCCGTAAATAAAATACGAATCCCATTTTCTCTAAATATTTCTCTCAACATTACTAAAGAATTGTTCATGGAAACAGAATCGATTCCGTATGATTCGCACCCCTATCCACGACTCTGTAGAACATCGGTTACGCATCAAGACACTGAACAGTCCGATTACAGCATCTTTCATGGGAGTGTAATGCCGGCTAGGGAAAGCCGCCCCCCCCAAATCATTCCAAAATAATGCCATATTCACAAATGATTTTAAGAGACTTGTGTCATCGGAGCTCCGACATCGAGTAAGTTACAGTACCAATGCGTAATAACCGATGTCACAATGTACGCAAGACAATAACCTACAGCGACGAGCAGTAAATAACCTGGAGAATGAGGTGTTTAGGTTTACCTATATGGGGACTAGTCCGAAACCTCTTCCTTCCAAGAGAACCGGCACATCAAAGCCGCCGAGTCACCGGTCCAAGTGAAACGCGCAAAGCGCACATGCTTCCCGCACCGTATCAAGACTGTCACATGAGCGGAGCGGTCAGTTCAACCCTCCCTTGCCTCCATCCAGCAAATCTCGGAATCCAGTCCAACACCACCCCACCTCCCCAAACACACAGGATAGCCTGTTTAGATCGTTGACTGGTCATCTGAAAGCAACAAGCAGCAGGTGGAGGTTGAGTGATATCAGACAGCTAATGATGGCGCGTGTCGGTCACCCCGGCTCTTGAAGACCGGATACGGCTTCAGAATAATAATGAGCACATATTGCTGCAACAGCAAGCGAGCATTTGGGGAACTGGGCTGAGTGTTATACTGTCTCCAGTGCTTTAAGTTGAATTATCCTGCAATAGGATGACAGGTTAGCCCTGAGGACCACAACAACATACTTAAACACAGATCAGGGAATAGAAATAGGAATGGAATAGAAACGTTTTATAATGGAAACGTATAAGAAAGGAATAGACACTTTTCATTTTTAAAATTAATTAGGTGAATTGCTGTGCGCGTTATTAAAATTTAGGCTATACAACGCATAAAATGCCCACAGATGTCAGTGAAATATTAAAAATGACTACCACCATCATCTCAATGACAGCTTTATGTTACTCTTTATATTATATAGATCTATAATAACTAGTGCTGTCAAACGATTAATAGAGATTAATCGCATCCAAAATAAAAGTTTTTTGTTTACATGAGTGTGTACTGTGTATATTTATTATGTATATATAAATACAAACACATGCATGTATATATTTAAGAAGAATATGCTGTTTATATATATAAAATATATTTTTATATAATATACAATATAATAATATAAGTGTATATACGTTTATATAATATTTTCAAAATATAGACTGCATTTGTGTGTGCATTTATATATATATATATATATATATATATATTATTTTCAAAATATAGACTGCATTTGTGTGTGCGTTTATATATATATATATATATATATATATATAATAAATAAATAGTACACATACATAGAGTATGTAAACAAAAACTTATTTTGGATGCAATTAATCGTTTGACAGTAATGTAAGTAATGTAATGTACATCATGTAAGATGTTTAGGAATATTATTTTTTTAATTCACTGATTCGTTGAACCAAGAATAATTTCAATCGGATATTCATGACGCGCTCTGATTAGAGATTTAAGTTTTATTAACTTTTTTTTCCAGTAAATTTAGTAATGCTTTAATTTTTACACTATTTAAATTTAGGTCATAAATGACTAAATATTTTATGAGCTGAACATGGCTGGCTGCAACAAATTGAATTTGTACATATGGACTTACAATATGGCCTTTTAAATGAAACTTACCAGAGGGGAAAAAACAATGCAAACAAACACCAATTTTTGAATCAAGATACAAGATGTAAACAGAATCATTGACTCTGGTTTTGAGCTTGTTCATTAAAACGGGACTGTCCAAAACAGAAACCAGAGAAAAGAAAATCTATACGGCCTCTTTCACTAAATTCACTACAGCCGATTACCAATTTGCCATTTTATTGAATGAGTAAAGGAGCGGTTTTTAACATTGTCTTGAGCAACACTAGACTGTCCTGATTTTAGAAAGGAACAAAGGGACATTCAGTTCAACTTCTACACAATTGCTGTGGCATAACCCCTATTCATACATTACAGAAATATGGAAATGTTCCATGGCCTGCATTGGTCCTAACCCTCACAACATGCTACCCTTCCTCTTATTACCACAGCACCATGGCATTGCTATCAGATTGGGGTCCTGGTGGGGTGGCTTATTCTCATTAGGTTGTACTTGTCCCAGTATCAGTCTTGCAGACAGGTAAGGAACAAAGAGGCCTTATCTGCACCAGCAGTTACAATGCTGTATAGCTTAGGCAAAAAAAAGTTGTTAATTTACTGCATTTAATTACTCATTCAGGACTGAAGCAAAGAAACAGAAAGGCAGAAACACAGAGTGCAATGACATCAAAGGTGATAGCAGATTTGTGTTCGGTAAGTGAAAAAGGCATTCAGAACAGCCCTTTTTCCTTCCCCCTACCCTATCACCTCCCTCTCTCTGTGACAAATGGGGGATCCAGCTTCGTAATCCGGAGGCTTTGAGACTGTGGTTTAACTCCCCACTCTCAGTAGTCGGCTGGTGGCAGGCTTAGCCATGACCAGGGTAAATCATTTACATGCCCATATAGGCCACCAGACTTCTCAAGCAAATCCAGTTATGGCACAACGTGAATGTGTGCGACAGGCATCAAGGGATTCCATGCATACTTCAATATATAAAAAAAATATAGCAATCTGTTATTTAGAGTGAAAAAAGGGGGACAAAGACAAGTAGAAGGCAGTGAATTTAAACACTAAAAATGACCAATTAAAATGAGCTTAATTGTGTAGGAAGAGATGGCACTTCAAAAAAAATAAAAAAAGGTTGGTTAAAAAATAGTTTATAATTACATTGGGTGGTGGTGATGGTGTAGTGGATAAGACACATGCCTTTGGTGTGAGAGACCTGGGTTCAAATCCACTGTGAGACACCAATGTGTCCCTGAGCAAGACACTTAACCCCTAGTTGCTCCAGAGGCGTGCGACCTCTGACATACATAGCAATTGTAAGTCACTTTGGATAAAAGCGTCAGCTAAATGAATAAATGTAAATGTACATTAAAAAAGTTATTATTCCTATTGTTACTATGGGAAGAGTACTGAAAGAGATCAATCAAGTGAAGTGCATTTGACCAAGTAATAAGAATATGAATTGGTTCTATGACATATACCAGACAGCAGCAGCATCAAAAAAATCTGTGCACTTGTTGCCATTAGTAACGGAACGGTTGCTGTGGACACATATGATTCTGATGTCTTTCGTAAGGAGGCATTACACCGGGGATCAAACAGGAAATGTAAGCAACACCTTGAGTTAATATTAATTCCACTCTATCAGATAATCAGGGGGTTCACCAAACCGAGTGCTAAACTGAATTACAAACCACTTTTAAATGGATTAAATGAAGTAGACCGTATTACAATGCAGCAGACTTTTTATGAGACATCATTGAGAAAATTAACTTGAATCACTATGTCTAATTTGTCTACCTGTACATCCTGTTTGGCTATGCCAATCATTTTTAAAGGGATAGTTCACCCAAAAATGAAAATGATTTTATTAATTGCATGTTAATTACCCTCATGTCGTTCTGTAGACATTCATTTATCTTCGGAACACAAATTAAGATATTTTTGATGAAATCCTAGTTTTCTGACCCTGCATTAGACAGCAACGCAACTGACACGTTCAAGGCCCAGAAAGGTAGTAAGGACATCGTTAAAGTAGTTCATGTGACATCAGTGGTTTAACTGTAATGTAATGAAGCTACGAGAATACTTTTTGTGCACAAAGAAAACAAAAATAATGACTTTATTTAACAATTTCTTCTCTTCCGTGTCAGTCTTTGATGCACGTAACACAACGCATGTGTTTGGTGCTGCTAACGCAGGAGCTGGTAATCTGATGTAGAACCTAGAGGCGCAGCGCCTTGTTTACAGGCAGTAGAAATACATTACGCTATACATAAAACAGTCTTAGTAAACATGTCTGAAGATTCTGACAGAGAGGATTACTTGAAATTTCTTACCCAACCTTACACTCAGAAGGTTCTTCAAGCGATGCCATAGAAGAACCATTTTTGGTTCCACAAAGAACCATTCAGTCAAAGATTATTTAAAGAACCATCTTTTCATCACCTTTTTATAATCAGATGTTAGCTGTACAGATCTTCAGATGTTAAAGGTTCTTTATGGAACCATTTAGACAAAAATTATCTTCTATGGCAGGGCTAAAAACTACACCTAAAAAGACACCGGCCCTCCAGGACCGAGTTTGGACACCCTTGTTCTATAGCATCTTGAAGCACCTTCATTTTTAAAAGTGTACTTATTTTAACCAGAATAAACAAATTAATTGTTTAATAAATTTGTTATTTTTGTTTTCTTTGCACACAAAAAGTATTCTTGTAGCTTCATAACATTACAGTTACACCACTGATGTCACATGGTCCTTACTCCCTTTCTGGGCCTTGAACATGTCAATTACGTAGCTGTCTATGCAGGGTCAGAAAGCTCTAGGATTTCATCAAAAATGTGTTAATTTGGGTTCCGAAGATGAACAAAGGTCTTGCAGGTTTGGAATGACATAAAGGTGAGTAATGACAGAATTTTCATTTTTGGGTGAACTATCCCTTTAAGCCTCTAATTATATTTTTTGGATTTAATAGTAATACATAGCCATTTTCAGGTAAAATTTTCAGCAAGTCTGTCCACCCTTCTATTATGTGAAAATCGCTCCCTCTGCAGGGCACAAAGTGGTAGTACAGAGTCTAGAGATGTTTAGCATACCACAAATGCAAGCTTGTGTAATTCTGGCTTTTGTAATTTATGTTGAAGAATGCACCTTTTTATTCTTCTTTTTTTTTTTATGCGTGACTGTTGAATAGGTTTCTTGGGCTGTGCTTCACATTATGAATTTATTTTTTATTGACAAGACAGACAATTATTTTATCTACAATGTAATAACTGAATAAATCACTTAAATACATATTACATTAGCATTTGAAATTTGACGTTTCATCTCACACGACTCTTCTTCAGTGTGGACATTTCCCCAGAGGCTTTCCGTTTGCGCGAGGATGCATCTTGAACTTTTTCTAGATCATCCGTAGCTGCACCAGGAAGATAGTAAGCGTCCATTGAAGGAGAAGGCTCCTGAAAAAAAACGAAGCTATTTATAGATCTATTAAATCATACTTGTTGCTTCGACAACCATTTCAGATCCGAACAGAACAAGCCATTACTGTGATGGATTTTCCACATTATTGCTTTGGGTACTTTAACGTGAGGTGTAGGGCTGCACAATTAATCAACATCAAACTGAAATCCCCCCAAAAAACATGCTATCATCTCTCACCTGCATGAGGTAATCGGCAATGTACTCTGGTTTTAGACATTTGACCCCCTGAGCTGCGGCCTCACTGACATCCACTCTGACGTCACCCGGTTTTAACCGACTAAAATCCACAAACCGGTGAGTGGTCTCTTTAAACAGCGAAGGAGAAGGGTCTGGCAACACCTATACAGGGGGAGAGAGGGTTAATACAAGATAGAGCAAGGAGGAGGGGGAAACGGAAATCACTGCCTGGAAGGTCACAGGAATCCAATGATATTTATGGATTCAGTGTGAAATCAAAAGAGAAGAGAAGACGAAAGACAACAGACCTTGGCTCCCCCGGACTGCAGAAGCCGTCTGAACCCAGCCTCTCTGGCCTGGTCAATATTCAGCATCACAGTCCAGCCGCCAAACGCGCCCTGCACGTCAACAGCATTAGGTGCTGCACCATGTACTTGCATGCTCATCCAAGCAAAACATATATGTATATACACATGTGTACCTCCTTGTTTGAGCTGCCTTGTAGTGTTTTCCTCCATCGCATGGCTGCCAGTGCCAGTCTCTTCTGCTGAGAGTTGATGGATGGCAGAGCGTCCAGGATAGAGCTGCTGCCCCACTCGTACTGCTCCTCCTAATAGACATACAGGATATGAACAACATCACCTTTTATCACTGAAAGACACTAATCACAAATGCAGACACATACCTCTATGAAGTGTCCTTCTGCACGACAGGCCTCCAGATACGAGCGGTGAAGAATCCACTTGCCCGCTGCCATAGCGGCCAGATACTTCTCATTCCTCAGAGGATAACCAACAATCACATGAGTGCAGCTGGGATCAAAACTCTGCTTCTCCAGCACAACACCACCTGCACATGTACACATTCACGACGCATCAAATAGAGAACAATTAAGTATGGAATACAACATATATATGAATAAAAATGCAGAGTAAGTCCCTGTTTACGCTAGTGCGTTTTCGTTTTAAAATGAAAACGATCCTCGTCTACATGTCACATGATCATTCATGCAGGTACAACCATAGATATGTTTAGGTAGATGCTCTATTATTTAGATGATGGAGGTGTCTATGTGCTTGGAGCGGTTGAATAGGGACTCTATCTATACATATCTATGGGTACAACAATGAGCATGATGTTATTGTTTACACGGTCGTCAAGGATACGCAGAGAGAATGTGGGCAGCCACGCCATCATTTTCAAAATCTCTGTTTTCGACCTCGAAAACGCCAGAGTAGTGTAAACGACAAGTGTAACCGTAGCAAAAAGTTACGCATTTTAAAACGAAAACGCACTAGTGTAAACGGGGCCTAAAATATGAAAAAAAAAAAAAAAAAAAAACAGTATGGTGAATGGAAAATGAAATATTTCCAGGTCATTATAATTATGCATTGTTATAATTTTCACATTCATACAGATATTATGTATTATGAATTGCCTTATCTATTATTTACACATTTATTAATTTAGTAATCGTGTATTATCAACATACACTGCCGCTCAAAAGTTTAGGATCAGTAAGATGTTTAACGTTTTTATTTACGGGAGTCTCTGCTGCTCATCAAGGCTGTATTTATTTAATCAAAAATACGTAAAAAACTGTAATATTGTGAAATCTTATTGCAATTTCTAATATTGGTTTCCTATTTTAATATACTTTAAAATTGAATTTATTTCTGTGATGCAGCGCTGAATTTTCTGCATCATTACTCCAGTCTTCAGTGTCACATGATCCTTCAGAAATCATTCTAATATGCTGATTTATTATGAGTGTTCACACTGTTGTGCTGCTTCATATTGTTTTTTTGGAAGGTGATACTTTTTTCTTTGATTCTTTGATGAATACAAAGTCAAAAAGAGCAGCATGTGTTCAAGATAGAAATCTTTACTATGACTTTTTATTCATTTAACATATCCCTCCTGAATAAAAAGTATTAATTTCTTTAAAAAAAAGAAAAAGAGAAAATGTACTTACCCCAAACTTTTGAATAGCATTGTATATTGTAACAATTTTTTTTATATATAAATAAAATGCTGTTCTTTTTAACTTTTATTAATCAGAGAATCCCCAAAAATAATATGAAGCAGCACATCGGTTTCCAACATTGATTATAAATCAGCATATTAGATTGATTACAGAAGGATCATGTGACACTGAAGACTGAAGTAATGATGCTGAAAATTCAGCTTTGATTACAGAAATAAATTATATTTTAAAGTATATTAACATAGAAAACTGTTATTTTAAAATGGCAATAATATTTCACAAAATAACAGTTTTCTGTATTTTTGATCAAATAGATACAGCCTTGATAAGCAGAAGAAACTTCTTAAAAAACTGACCCCAAACTTTTGAGCAGCAGAGTATATTATTGATTGTGTGACTGTATGTGACATGTATACGTGAGGATGATGTTGTTTAAGTCAGTCTCCTCTAGTTGTGCGTAAGTGTATGTGGTAGGCTGAGATTAGGACAGGGGTTTTCAATTTGAATTTGTTCATTACATGCATTCTTGGAAACCAAAGCACATTAAGGTCTTAAGATGTGTATTTACTTTTGATCCAGACATATCAGGAAACCTAAGCTGTCTAGCATGTCTGGGGTCTAAAAGGTGTTAAAACCCACAATGCTTTTGTATGTTTTGCATGTCTTACCCTTCGCTTATCTGATCACTGAAACGTATAAGAATATATGGACTTAATGCTTTGGGGCTTTTCCTATACTTTCACACTTCTCTTCCATTCTACTTCTCTTTCTCTTCTTCTCTCGCATTAACTATTAGGCGCCTATCTATCCTATTGATTGTTTGTATTTCAAAGGTAGACTTGTATTACTCAAATTTGGTAACTCAGATTGGTAAATCTTAAACTCATGGATGTAGTAGAGTTTTGTGTGGAGTGTACTTTTATAAACTTATTGGAGTGGCTATGCTCATTAAAATGTAATCTTTAAACTTCAGTTATGATTATTGTATTCTTCTTTTGCATATTTGAAAAACTTTTCTTCATCACATCTGACTCGGATCTGATTTGCATCACAGTAATAGTAATATAAATTATTCTTACAATTTAAAAGAATTGTTTTCTATTTTAATATATTTTCAAATGTAATTTGAAATGCTATTTGCCAGGGGTCGGCAACCTTTTCGGCATGACGTGCCATTTTTAATTTTTCTGGTCAACCACTGTGCCAATACCACCCCCACCCCCTGAGCACGGTTGAGGCTTTGATCTGAAACGCCTATGTGCAGCGGTCACACGTACATCCGTAGACTAGCGCAAGTTAATTCTCACACTTTTAATATGTATTTATAGCTCCCAGGGCTGTAGCTGAGGTTTGCGGGGCCCCGGTACAGGTTGTACCAGTGGACCCTGTTTGAAATCGTTTAATTTGTATGTTTATTTGTAGGTGTCCATGTACAGAAACCGAATAATCAAATGTAAAGTAGCAATGCATAGTCTTCACCATAAAAATTAAATATACAGTCAAACTAAAATTTATTCAGACACCTTCAGCATTTAATGTCAGATAACTTTGATAGAAAGGATTACAATCAATCAAAAATTCAGACAACTGTTAGTATGACAATATTTACACATCAATACCAAGTTGACCAATTACCAAGCAATGCTTCATTTTGTCCAGTCTGTGCTGAAAAAAGGTCGCATTAGCAATTAAAGAAAAAACACTTAAACAAAACATGGCCAGGTCAAAGTGTCTGAATTTTTGCTCTCAATTTTTTTTAATCAATTTTACTGGTAGTCCACTGTATGAAGAATGTTTGGGTATAATGCGTCACAGTTTACTTTATTTTGCTATCCTCACATAAATTAACTATAGTGTCCTGCATCCACTAGTAAAAAAATATCAAAAATTAGATCTGGTGTCTGAATAATTTTTGGTTTGACTGTGGATGAATTATTGTTAAAACGACAAAGTAATTCAGTCAAGAGCAGTGATTCTCTTGCTTTCATTTTCTTGGATTAACATTAAGGACACCGACAGCCCTAGTAAATTAGGTCCAGTCACTTTAAAAGACAATGCATTCAATATAATAATGCACATCCAATTTCTTTCTCAACTCATTACTTTGACTTAAGACATAACCGACAGTTTTTTCGAGGATACACTCCAAGACGGGTATTTTGACATAATCTTGTATATGTCGGTACAAGAGCAAGAGGAGGCAAATTCAGTTTTCAAGCGATTTGAGACATGTCTATGTCATTTAGCTATTTTGTAACTAGATTAGCGACTTCCCCGCCCCTTTTGAGACTTTTTTCAAAAGTTTAGGGATAAATATAGCAATTGCTTGGATAAACCTCATCTAAATTCTCATCTGCCCACTGATCTATATTCATCTTTATATAGATCAGTCAATTTGCCACTATGATGTCATCTAGTGACATTTAGGCTGGCCTCAGCTAGTCGGTTGAGATCGCCGGGGGGTGGCTCAGCTGTGGGCCCCTATAATCGTCACTAGGGGTCGACCGATATGTGTTTTTCAGGGCCGATGCCGATACCGATTATTACAGACAAAGTAGACCGATAACCAATATATTGAACCGATATATATGTCTGGTGTAAAAATGAAAATGAATGTCAAAATTAAGAATAACAAGGGCTCTGACAAAAATGGCCTTCCCTAGTGTTGGTTGCACTTCTTACTCTTGTCTTCCCCCATGCATCCATCTACAATAAGGGTAATGTATAAAGAGAGAGTTAAAAGTGGGGCCACTGTATGCTTCATGATTAAGCCTATGACTACTAAATACTAAAGCTAAACTGCTTGGGGAAATGTAAGTATTTGGCTTCAATAATTTACATGTTAGAAATGTATGTGTAATAGCATAACCTCTCATAATTCTTCATTAATTATTTTCGGTTGACTAAATCATAACCTACAAGAGGGGACTATTCAATCTTAATCTTGGCCTATGTGACAGTATCTTAATCTTGGCCTATATGACAGTAATTTCCATTAGTTTTCATTTACAGAGCAGTGCAAATGAAGGCATAAAACATTAATTTAATTTATATTTTAATCAAATGAGAGTTAAACTCAAATTTGGCAAACAAATGTGTTTACTATTAAAATTAAATCATGGAAGAAATAGCGTATTGTGTGATTGTTCTTTTAAACAAAAGTTGTAATAATTGTAGTAGTATTAGTAAATAAACCAAACTTTTATTTTGACGGGTTGCCATGAGGACCTCTTAAGTTTCTGTAGCCTATTTATGATATGACGATCGTTTTACTCAAACGAAACAGTCAAATGCTCATGAAGTAACTCTCAGAGCAGTTCTGGCGATGATGTTCATGTATTTATGTCCTCATTTAGTGACATGGCAGATGCGGAAAACACCGCGAGCGTCGCGCACTTCAGTGTGTGTGTGTGTGTGTGTGTGTCAAAACCGCGCGTCTGTGCCATTCACATATACAGAGACACGCCGAACATGCAGAATTCATATTTAAATAGTCTTTTTTGCAGCTTAATGTTTACAGATAGTCCATATTGTGAGTCGATTTAAGTGTACTGACCTACTTTTGATTAATTCATCCAAACTTTGACTAATTCCGTGACTCCGCGTTATACAGTAAACTAGGGGTGGGCGATATGGGAAAAATATCATATCACGATTTTTTATAGAAATATCACGATTCACGATTTTTATCCCGATTCTTTGTTAGTTTTACTATTTTGGTTTTACAAGTTGTCTGAGCATTACAGCCAAACTAGAAAGACAAAGATGCATGGCAGATATTTAGGCCAAAGTGGGTGAAGATAAAAAATCTTTGTCATTATTTTATTTTTCTTATTAAAAAATAAGAACAAAGATACACATTACAAATACACAATATACAAATAAAACAAACAGTGCTTTATTTCCAGGTACAATAGGTGTATTTAGCAGAGCATTCAATGAAATTGAATGAACAAATATAAAAATAAAACACTAGATAGACTGATTCCTAAAGCAACTGTATTAAAGTTTTTCAGTCAAGAATAGGGAGTGATTTTTCTCTTTTGCGTTTTGTTGTTTTGTTAACGTTAAATGAATAGTTCCCCCACAAATTAATATTCTGTCATCTGTCTGTCAATTCTGTCATAATGTTGTATTTTTATATCATCATTTACTCAAAAGTTGTTTTAAACCGGAATGAGTTTCTTTCTTCTGCTGAACATTTATAAATGCTATTTTGAAGAAGGTGGAAAACCAAACAGTTGCTGGTCCTCAGTGACTTCCATAGGATTTTTCTTTCCTACTATCAAAGTCAATGTAGACCAGCAACTGTTTGGTTTTCCACTGAGTAAATAATGACAGAAATTCAATTTTAGGGTGAACTATCCCTTTAATGACAGTCGACAGCATGTTTAGTGTCCTGTCCCTTTAAGAGCTGCACGCATCTTATATACAGTACAGGCACGCATCCGTTTCTCTCTTAACGATTTACTTTCATTTTAGAGATAACCAACTCAGAGTCTGTATGTAAACCTTGTGTGTTTTGACAGTATTAGCGCAAAAGATAAGTTAGTTGAGTAATCAGGCGCTGTTAGACAGGCGTTTTAGTGCGCGTGCTTCAGGTGTATGCACTCAGAACAAGCGCACGTCAGACCAGCGCGCGAATTAAACATTTAACCAGCAAGGCTTGTGTGCAAATAATGTACTTTTGCGATCGCGAATAAGTGCAGTGTCCTGTCAGAGTAACTCTACTGCTGTATGTCGTGTTGTACAGTACATAGAGACGGCGGCGCCAGAACTGTATTTGACAATGTGCGCGGTAGCGCGATACTACGATATTTCTTCAAAAGCAGATCGTGGAGACATTTTTATCGTCCACGATCAAAAATCGTCATATCGCACACCCCTACAGTAAACGCTATTTATATGACTGGATTCCGCGATTCCCCCTGCGTTTCCCCCATCTCGGAAACCATAAATAGATAATATTGAGGTTTTTACAACTTCAGTGTAGTGAATTGTAACTTATTGCAACTTGAGCAACGTCTGCTGCTGCCTTTGAGAGATAACTGATGCGTGATGAAGCAGCACCAGTTAGCAAGCGCTTTCGGTGTGAGAGTGCCTTTAGTCTTCCACGTTGATTGGTCTGACTCCTGACTCTCAACAAATCAGATGCGCGGTGGGCGGAGACTGCTCTAGGCCACAGAGTGGTGAGTTCCGACAGGCTGCATCAGAGCCAAATAGCGCGTTTCAAAATTAAATAATTTTATCGGCACATCGGTTTTGAAAATGACCGATACCGATTATCATAAAATGCTTAATATCGGTGCCAATAATCGGCCAGGCCGATAATCGGTCGACCCCTAATCGTCACCACCTTTCACCCCACTGGCGACGGCCATGATAGCTCCTAACAGGCTGTGTGACTACGAGAATTTATTACCTCAAAATGTACGTTAGTATGCAGTTCTCTCTATAGCTCGCGTGCCAGCGATTACCCCTCCGTAGGTTGCCGACCCCTGCTCTATGCTATTATGCTTTGTAGCTATTTTTGAACAAGCATTATGTGAAAGCTCAAAACAACAGGAATCTGACAACATGCCTAACTTTATAAATGGTCCATGAGACCAAATAGCTAATTACTTGATTTTGAAAATATGTAGTTTTACACATCCCTAAATTAAATTCAGTGCAGTCAGGTATACTGACAGATACCATAAAAAGTGCAAGAAATGGGAGGCACTAGGTTGCTTTGTGTACTAACCTAGTTCTTCTATGAGATGACTGTAGTCAATGCGTTCCTGTGGGTTCAATGAAGACAGCAAGAATCGTGGAGGATCCTTGACCTCCTCCTTTTCTTCAATCTGTTTAGGATAGATCCAGTTAGATCAAATTTGAATAAAATGAATTATAACTGCTGTTGATGTAAAGTTCAATTAATTGCAACCCTTTGTTTCATTCATGAATGATTTAGCATTTTTAACATATGAGTTGAATGAATGGTTTAATGACTAACTCATAAAGGTAGCCACTTGCTGCCACCTACTTGCATAACAATGTAACTTGCACTGACTGTTTACAACATGCAGAGACCCGGTGCTGATACTGGTGAAATATAAGCACTCTTGGAAAGCCTCATGTCCATTCAGATTTGAGAATCGGAACTAAGTTTTATGTATCAATAAAACCACAAAAAATATATGGTTATAATAATCACAATAGTGAGCCACTCAAAATCAGCCAGTCCTTCAGTGAGAGAGCCCTAGGTATGTGTACCTGTGGAAGGGAAGGAACTACAGGTTTAGAGGTGGGGAAAGCAAGAGTAGGTGCTTCAGGGTTCTGTAGCGTGTCGGCTGGAGGTGGGGTCACCTTTGGTTTCAGCTGTGCATCGATGACTTCAAATGCAGCTGGAAAGGGTCAGAAGGGTTGAATCAGAACATTTATAATGCAATTTCACTTCTTTACACAAGAGTTCAAAAGTTTGCGGTAAGCAAGTTTTTTTTATAATTAATACTGTTATTCAGAAAGAATGAATTTAGGGATGAAACGGTTAACGGTATGATAAACCATGATAGTAAAAAGTCCAGATGGTTAGTATTACCATTTCATATTTAATTATCATTAAAACTATTTTTAATGTTTTCATATTTATGAAAACATTAAAACTATTTTTAATGTTTTCATATTTATGAAAACAAAAGTTGCATAGTGCCGCTTCTTTAATTTGTCATATATTGGAAAAATCAGCTTTACCCTTACAACTATGAATCACATTTTAAACTATAAGTTGAATCGAAGTGTATCTGCAAAAGACAATTTTCTAAAAATGTAAAGCATTTTTCTCATACCCATTTCCACAAGTTCAGAGTCAGTCATAGAGTCCCTGGCTGTGTGGTCAGAGAGGGGCGGTGGGACGATGGCTAGGGTTTCAGAGTGCTGGGAGGGGCTACCAGGCCACTGCAGGTTATCAGCTAGTTTAGCTCTCTCCTCTCGTGCTGTGGGGTCATCCCACACGATCTGCTCACTCTGAGAAGGCTCTGTGTTCAGGTCCACAGCTACTTGACGTGACATTCTGCCAAAATTATCAAGCAATCTTAAAAAACGCAACTTTCTCAATGGGAAAAAGTGAAGCAACAGCTTAAAGGGTTAGTTCACCCAAAAATTTAAATTCTTTCATTAATTACTCACCCTAATGTGGTTCCAAACCAATAAGACCGAAAGAAAATAATTAAACAATTCTTCTCCCAAGTTACCATCTTCCGCCATTTTGGGGAGTACCCCAGAACGTAATCAACATTGTTTACGTTCAGCATGTGCGTGCTTTATCCTGAACGTAAACAACGCTGATTACATTGATTACGTTCTAGGATACTCTCCAAAATGGCGGAAGACAGTAACTTGGGGAGAAGAATGTCACATGGACAATTGCTATTGCTTTTTTTCTGGATCTGGGAACATTGCAGTTGCATTGCTGTCTATGGAGTAGTCTCAGCCTCAGCCAGTAGTCTCATGCATATGGCACTTTTTTGGAAACACTTCAGGAATGTCGAAGTCGTCATCTGACTGGTTGAATTATACAGGGTTTCCGGGAGACGCGAGTGTTGCGTTTATTTTCGATCCGCCGGGAAACAAAGATGCAGTGGCGCCAAACTCCCTCACAAAAGAAGAAAACCGTCATGTTTACAAATGTGATGAAGAATGCTAATCAGAGTCAACTAAACGCTGGATTTTCAAAAGTATGTGAAATATTTAAAGTTCGCAGCATAGAATCTTTAAAATACATCCGCGAGTTTCACTTTGCTATTGTGGCGTCATTTCCACGCCCCGAAACGTGACGCTAAACTAAACAAACTATGATTGGTTGTTTGACATTTCGGTCAAACGGCCTCATGGGCGGGCCTTGGCCAATGAAAACGGCCATATATTACAGACCTTCAGCCGTCAGTCTGAAGGTCTGGCTATGCGAGACTATCTATGGAGGGTCAGAAAGCTCTCAGATTTCCTCAAAAATACCTTAATTTGTGTTCCGAAAATGAACAAATCATGCCAAAATGAACTTGTGGGTTTGGAACGACATGAGGGTGAGTAATTAATGAAAGAATTTTCATTTTTGGGTGAACTATCCCTTTAATGTTAACCAGCACATGATGCACATGAGTAAGACGTATCAGAAACAGAAGCAAGAACATGTGCCGTGTCTACATTCTCTAGTAAACAACTATAAACTGTGCTGAATTCTCTCAGATGCTACAAGCTTTAAGAGGAGTGATGGGATCAGAGAGAGTAGTCTAGCTAGTCTTGTTTTTATACCGCAGGGCTTCTAAAGTACGGCTGCGTCTTCCCATTCGCCCCAGGCTGTCCGGGGTGTGGGGTGAGTCTAGTCCCCCTGAGCCTGTTCTGGCCAACCGCGAGGAGCCTCGACGACCGCTGGTCAGTTTAGTAGCAGACATGATCTCCTGAAGTTGCCTTTGAAGGCTCTCTCTCATCTCAAGTGTTTCTGTGAGATCTGAGGGAGAGAGAAGATAAGAAAAAGGAATGAAGAGAGAAAATGAGCTTTGAATTGTGACTTTAGATCAGCCACAGACAAATACATGAATCAAAGACACACGTTTAAGGATGACTCACTTCTTTCAGTGCTGACGGTCTGATCTTTCTCAGGCTCTCCCACACTGACATGCTGAGGGGTTGAGATGTCTGTGATGCTGTCAACAGGACTAAGCTTTAAAAAAAAAAAAAAAAAAAAGGCAATATTTTACAAGTTACAGCATATAAAAAAAGCTCAATATGCTAGGACTAAAGTCTATGGGTTGTGCAGTGCAAGGTATAAATCTCTCACCCTGGTTTCCTCATTCTCTGTAAATGCCCCGAGTCTGGTGCGGGGGGTGGAAGGAGGAGGTGACTTCTGAGTGCTATCTGCCACCTGACTCATGGTGAGGCTCATTTTGGGGTTGAATGTAAAAGGGTAGAGTGACTCGGACACATGCTTCTGCTCATCTGCACACTGAAAAAGAATGTACAATCATGGGACTAAAACTTTTTTTTTTTCCCTTTCGCGATAAGTCATGGTGATTGATTTTGGTAGGTTTATGTATATTGCAGCCACTGCACTAGCCATTATATTTAAATGGAAGCCACTTCTGGGATCCTTCTGAAACGTGTCATGGCTGATATAAACACAAGCATTGACAAGAGATCAGCTCTGGTAACGCGCTGCAGATGAGTGTAGTGTAAATTGTCTAAGCATTAATGGCAAAGAAAGCCCCTAGAGCGGCCACGTATGAAGTGTTTCTTGGAGGTTATAGTACATTGAAGAATGATCATATGACTTTTTTACGTATGCCATGTGACCTGTAAATGTGGAAAAAAAAGGGAAAAAAAGTGTTTCTTATTCATTTTTCGAACTGCTTGCAAAACCACCTTATGCAAGCATAAAAAAGCAATATATGGGCAGTTTTACGAAACTGACATTTCCATTATGCGTATTTACAATTCGCAGTTTCAATTTGCGCAATTTGAAGGGTAATGGAAACGCAGCTAGTGATAGTAAAGACATTGTTACAAAAGATTTGTTTTTCAAATAAATGCTGTAAATGCTTATTAATAGAATAACTGCATAACAGATTCCACATGTGAGACATGTATTTAGATGTGTACGTACAGCCTGTAGCCAGTGTTGTGACACTATATGCAGTCCTCTCTCTTTGACAGCTTTGTATTCTTTACTGTTGTCTCCGACTTTACCCTGGTAGATGTAGTGAGTGACAGAGTCATCACACGACCACCTATAAGAGAGAAAATGCTTTAAACTCCACCCCTTTGGGTAAAAATAGATCTGTATTTCCTACAACCATCTCAGATGGCATTATTACTTTTAGACTGACTCACTGAAAATGACAGAGATTTGGCATATACCTGAAGTCTGCACCTAGTGAGGCGGCCACTGCATTGAGTTCACTCTTTTTCTTGCTTAATTTCTTGCTTACACACACCACCACTCCACTGAGAGGAGCTGCAGCCTTCTGCTCCACCTGCAAGATACAGACACACCTTTATATATCTTTATACACAGAGGTTGCATGTGTATGAGTGTGTGTATGTTTGTACCTCAGGTTCAGGCTCTTTTCCCAGTTGTGGACTGGCAGTCATGGCTGCGAGGCTTGTGACATGACTGCGGTTGCTGTTGGCAACTGCAGCTTTAAGGTTCCTCTCAATGACTTCTGTCAGAGGAGTCTCAGCCCCCTGACCTTGCTGAGGATTATTACCAGGAGTCTGCAAATGGTCAAACACATCCTACAACACAGACATACCACCATATTACAAAATTTGTTTTAGTTTTATCTTAATCATTGTGCACTTCTCTCTCTGACCATTAGAGGAAATATAATACTGAACAGACAATGATTTGTAAATGGGATAATGTTTCTGACAATGTAACAAACTGTGGCTTTTTCATATCAGTCTATTAACTTTTTAACCCTAAACAAAGTTTTTTTCTGAACGTATAATTAGATCTCTTCCCATGTCCAGCTCACCTTTGTGTTAAAGGAGGGTCCGAAGAGTTTGTCTCTGCTCAGGAACCGAGAGGGAGTGTCTAGTTGGAGGGAAGAGTCTTTCTGCAGGGCCTCTTCCTGTCCTGGGGTGGCAACATCCGCCTTCTCCTCCTCTCCCTGTCTCAACTTCCTGACTGCTGAGCGGACAGTGCGGCTCTGAAAGCGAGCAGTGTCCAGAGGGGTGATGGCAGCACTATTTTGTGGGCCTAGTAGTGGTAGCTCTGGAGAGCGCTGAAGGAGGTGCAGTGGTGGCGGGTCTTTCTGAGATGCTCCGACAAAACTGTCCTCAGTTCTCTCTATGTAAAATCACAAAGAAAGAGTGGTATTTGTGTCCAAGTGGTATATTATACTGGTGTATGACATTTCTTAAATTGTATTAAGTCAGTCAAAATTGAATTTCAGGCTTAAAATCAGAACTCCATCATAGCAGGTTGTTATTAGTCACAAACAAATTCGTTATAATTCTACTTCTGACTGACCTGGAGAAGGAGGCAAGTCAACCAGGTATCGTCCCTCATCAGCACGCTTCCCTGTTCTGGCAGACTCTAAAACCCAGCGGATTGTGACTGCAGGTAGACCCCATTTCTGAGCCGCCTGGTACTTTGTGCCCTCAGGAGTCTGGAGTACCAAATGAGTGCTGGCCAGCATTCCTTTTCTCTGATTAGCAGTCCGCACAAAGTAATCCTGAACACTGCAGACAGATGTGTAGGGGGAGAAAAATAAGAAAACAGATTAGCTCTGAGAATGGTTATAAAAAAAATTATAAATGCTTATAATTCTTAATAGTAAAATTGTAGCTGTGCTTTAAAATGCTATTAAAAAAAAAAAATCTGGTTTAATGTAAGGCAGGGTTTCTGCAGGATTTGTGATGGCAAATTCAAGACTTTAAGACCAAGCAAAGAATTTGCTTGGTCAAACAGCGTTGCCTTAAATTTTAATCTTTCTGAAAATCCCGGATTGAATTGTTCATTGTTTGTTAACGAATCCATGGTAAAATGAAGTGAGCAAACTGCCACTTCATTAAAAATAAATTCATTCACTCGCATAGACCTGTGTTTGCCTCTCGTTATTTACACTACGTGTGCGAATCGGTGGGCGGGGTTAAACAGGCAGTGATGTAGAAGTAGGTGTTGATCTTCTTCTGCAGAGGAGGTGTTTAGCCACACTATAGCCCTATTCGCACAGGATTAGTATTATCTGGGGACCATGTTTGATTTTGAAATTACCCCCCCACATCTGAATTTCGTGTGGTGCATTCGCACGGGATAAGCGAAGCCTGTGATTTTACTTGAAATTACTGACTTATCTCCCGGATAGATTCTTATCTCCATCAAGGCTTTGAGAGTCCCGTTCTATGGTCCAATTAGATGGATAAATAAATAAATAAATAAATAAATAAATAATAATAATATAGTTTTGTGCCCCGTGTCATTTACATTTCACCAGGTTAAAATAATATCAAGCTTTATGCTTGATTTACTTGTAACATATTAAACCTTTTCAGCTTTCTCTTTCTGCAAATTGTATGGTATAGCGATATGACAGCACCCAAAATACTATCAAACACTCCAATGCAGCTCCATTCTTTGCGAAAGATGGATAAAAAGGCACACAGGAAACAAAAACCTTGAAAAATGATATACAACCCGCCAAATGCTGGCCAAATCACAGAGATGCGATTCGCACGGGACTAATATTATCACAGGACCTCGGTGTTCGGCGAAATATGGTAGGTCGTTTGCGGGGGAATTTTTACTTTACAAATTACAGACATGGCCAATTCGCACGGGATTAAGATCACAGACAACCTCCGCAATTATTACAAATGACTGGAGGTCACTAGTTAATACTAATCCCGTGCGAATAGGGCTTATTACATCATATAATGGCACATTCCACAACCTGTAATTTTTGCAGATTGGCTTCAATATAAGATGTTTTTAGACTACAGGTCCTTGCAGACTGAGTCCAAAATTTTCATATGCGTTTTTCCTTTTGGTATTCGTCATGCGAAAGTGCACACACTATCAAAATGCTTGTTACGGATGTGAAAACGCAGAAAATCAAACCTGATTTGAATTTTTTTATGATGGACAAAACTTTCAGAGGCAGGGTGTAAACGTGATTGACACAACGTGAGGTTGTATTTATTTTATAACATGCAAAAAATTTGGATGAAAATTTTGGACTTGGAATTTTGGAAGTGTGCAATGGCCTTAAGAAAGTTTTGAGTTCTGAAACTTACAGGATGTTTTTAATAGTACAATGACCGATTAGATGTCAAAATTTCATGACTCCTTTAAAGATAAGCTTACTTCATTTTGCTAACAAAAATACTTTACATGTTCATTTTGCATCTCAAGCAAATGCATCTTGATTTAAGGATATTTAGATATTTGTACTGGAAAACAAGACAAAAATACTGAGGAAGACATAAAACTTGAAACTATCTAGAAGGTGAGGACTGTGAGCAAAAGTTCTTACCTCGCTCCCAGGTGTTTGGCAAGCTGAACGAGAGACTCTCTCTCAGCTCCAGTAAACTGACTGACGGACAGCACACAGTCTTTCAGAGGAGAGAAGCCGTCTCTCATTGCTACTGGAGTGAACAGAGGGTGAGAGGGTAGTGGCAAAACACACTGCTGCTCCACACACATGGCCTGAACACATACATAAACAGTCCATTAATAAAGTCCAAAATAAACATCACAAAGAGTGTCCTGCCTGCGCATAGACTCAAACGTATCTTTCTTACCAGCCAGGTATCTGTCGCGACCTCATCTACTGTGGCCTCCACATCACAGCCCAGCAGTGGCACGATGGCATAATGCGCCACAGCTCTCGAGCGGCCGACCAAGATCTTCCCAGAGTTTTCCATGACTAACTCTGAGAGCTGCTCTTCAGCCTCAGCTCCAAAACCAACCAAGATGAAACGCTTTCCTGCAAAAAGGCCACCCTCTGAGGTTTCAACCAAGGTGGAGTCCTTCACTGCAGGTGGAGGCTCTGGAAGCAAAACGCTCTGCCTGCTGCTGGTACCATTAGTGGCCTGAGGCAGCTCCACTACGGGAAAGACAGGCAGGGAAGAATAAGGGAGACAGACAGGTGTAGACAAAGAAGGGTTTAAATATTTATCAACTCACCCACAGTCTGGTCATTCTCCATGTACTGTGATAGCAGGTCTTCCTCTGCTCTGGCTTGTCGGCCTGGACTAGGGGCAGAAGGGGGAGCTACAGAGGGTCTGGATGCACGGGGGGCGGCTTTGTGAGGAGCAGGCATATCAACAGCAGCTGGGGCAGGGGGCAGAAAGGAGGGGTGAAAGTAGCCATCCTCTGGGAGCAAGGAACCATGGGAGAAACTGTCCAGCAACCACTGCACGGTCACTATATGGGGTCTGAGGAGAAGAATAAAGGTCTTAGAAGCACATTTGAATTGTTTAAACTGCACCTTATTCTGGCCACGCAAGCCAAATTAGATAGGAAGGGATCCATCTGAATGACATGTACCGTGAACCTTGTGCAAGGGGTGTGCAATATAGACAAAAAATAATATCTCAATGTTTTCTGGGATTTTATCGATAATGATAATTAGACAATATTTTGCTCAGTGTTATTGTGCTGGTATCTCACACCGTGTCCTAACTACAAGTGACACGATGCCACGACACGCAATAAAAGGTATCTTTTCCATGTTAATCGTATTTTTTGTTCTAACGAGCCGTGACGGCGACATGCAAAATTTCTGTTTTAGAAACGGTTTCTAGTTCTGTGACGTCACGGCTGGAACAACAACATACAAACTAATTTCAGTGATAATCTCAGGTACAGATTATGTGCTTTATTCAAATGTTAAAAGTGTCTAATGCCAGTTTGACTATCATATTGCATGGCATTTATAGCCATACTTAAAGTAGTCTCGCGTAGCCAGACCTTCAGACTGACGGTCTGGAATATATGGCCGTTTTCATTGGCCAAGGCCCGCCCATATGAGGCCGTTTGACCGACATGTCAAACAACCAATCATAGCTTGTTTCGTTTAGCGTCATGTTTCGGGGCGTGGAAATGTCGCCACAATAACAAACTCTCGGATGTATTTTAAAGATTCTATGCCACGAAGGCACGAACTTTAAATATTTCACATTCTTTTGAAAATCCAGCGTTTAGTTGACCCTGATAAGCGTTCGTTGTCACATTTGTAAACACTACGGCTTTCTCCTTTCGTGAGGGAGTTTGGCGCCACTGCATCTTTGTTTCCCGGCGGACCGAAAATAAACGCGACACTCGGGTCTACCGGAAATCCTGTATAATTCAACCAGTCAGATGACGACTTCGACATTCCTGAAGTGTTTCCAAAAATGTGTGCCATATGCATCAGACGTTTAGCCAACATTCTGTGGGCGTGACGTCTGAGGCTGAGACTATACTTAAAGCAACAACAGACAGTTTCTGTTGAAGATCTTGAAAATAAATGAAAGCAAAGATGTAGGCTACGTTAAAACTGTGAACTCACAGCAAACCAACGAGTGTATTCCATAACAAAGATGGTATCATTCACTCAGTATGTACATTTAAAAATGTTAAAAAGGTTGAATATTTATGAATTAGATTATAAACTAATCCATTTCGTTGTGAGTGCAGCGCACTTCCAGAGAGAAGCCCACCCATTCATGCTTCTGATTGGCTGTGATATTTGATTGATTCTGCCACGTTGCGTCTAGTGTGGACACTGAAATTCCTTGTCGCTGGAATCTTAATCTGTTAAACTGACTCCTAAAGTTTTTGATATTCTTCATATTCTGTGTGGTGGTCAGTTCACACTGAAAGAAATCAATTTTTTCGTAAAGTTTAAATAGATTTTTACCATTTATGGGCATTTTTACCTTTATAAAGCTTTTTGCTTCTAAAAGTGTGCAGTCTTTTGAGTCAAATTCTTACATTTAATCAGTGAATTAGAATAAGACGACATTTGAGGTGCTAGCAATCAAATTAAATCAGAAATTCATCATTACAATGGTACTGAATCTTGCAGTGATAGAACACACTCTAAATGCAATGCACATGCGCAAAATACTGATAATGTCAAATCGCACATTGTTAAAACATCAATTACAATATTAATCGCAGAAGATATACATCACACACCCCTACCTTGGCTTTCACTAGGGATGTGCACGAGTACTCGATTAATCGATTACTCGAACGCATCAGCGACGATCGAGCATGAAAACGATGATCGATTGGCTCTAAAAATGCATTTAAATTTTTTTTTAACTACTTTCATTCTTTCTGATTGGTTATGCTGGTATTTGGGCGGTAGTCTGATATTTGATTGGTTATGGCTGCCAGAAGTTGCGGTCTAGAGACAAGACCGGCACACAGAGCGAATATGGCTTCTAAAGCGCGCAGCGATGTCTGGCAACACTTTGAAAAACTTGACGAAAAAACAGTCAAGTGTAAGATGTGCAGCGCCACACTCGTCTACAACTCCACAACAAGTTCAATGCGTTACCATCTTGCACATAAACGCAAAAAAGCAGATGATGCCGATGCCACTACCACACAGTCAGACGAGCATAAGAGATTTCACCATCAGACAGAAATGCGACACAGGCAGGGCAGAGAAGATGACGCAGCTAATAGAAATGACAGCAGAAGACTTGCTGCCTATTAGTTTTGTTGAAGGTGAAGATTTTAAACGTTTAATGAATTACGTTGAGCCCCACTATACTGTCCCATCACACAAAACGGTCACTGCAGCGCGGGTGGCTATAACCACGGACTCGTGGACCTCGCTAACCACTGAATCGTATATGACACTAACCTGTCATTACATAAATGAATGGAAAATTCACACAAGGTTTTGAGGAAAGACAACTTCTGTTCCTGCTGAGCGCGTTTTTTCCACCGCCGGTCTAATTGTAAATAGACTCCGCACTCGGCTTTCATCTGAGCACGTAGACCGACTGGTCTTTTTGAATAAAAATATGTAGTCCTTATGTTAAGTTTTATTAGCCATGCATGGTAAAATATTCAGGCTGTTTTTGTTTTAAGTTTAAGCAGCATAGTTAAATTATGCCGGCTTTATTTTATTTCCCTTTACCAACTGATCATTTTGAAAGAAATGTTATGTTACCTAATCTTTAAGTTTTATAGCTGTGGTAAAAATATTCAGGATATATTTACTTTCAGTTTACGCAGCCAAATTATGCTGGCTTCTAATTTTCGTTAGGCTATGGGCTACTTAACAGTCGTTTGGTGAAGTTGTATTAAACTTTATTTTTGCAAGCCTTTTACAAAAAAACTTTTTTGATCCACAGCTGTTGTGATGCTGCTGAAGTAAAATATTGTTTTGTTAAAAATAACAGTTGAATAAAATAACTGAAAAGCAGAGTATCATGTGTGTTTTATTTGTTTTATAAAACATAGAAAAAGGTAGGTTCTCTTTTTAAAAACTGATCCAAAATATTTATACAAATAATAAGACACACACAGGGATGGGGATAATACTGTAAAATAACTGTGTTTTTTTTTTGTTTTTTTGCGGTTGCAAAGTTGCCGTTGTTTTAAAGCGCCTGTAACGGGAGAAGCGCATCCACTAATTTCTTGTTGGCACGTAGTTCAAGCTCACATGTATTTTGTGTAGATAAATACACTTTGTAATATAACATTTACATATTGTGTATCTAGGCTATGTGATTAATTTTATATACAATGCGTCATGTAGAAAAAGCGCTTCAGCTTCACCTCACGCTGTTATTTCTTTTAAATGTTTACTGTATTAACCACTATTGATGGTGATTTTTAATAATCTGTGTTAATTTAATTATTTTCTGAATCCTGTCATAGTTTTATCAACAACGTTTTTAACAGAGCTTTAATTAAAATATCAATTTCAATTCAATGTCACTATGACGCACACGCACACGCCCCGCCCCTTGCTTAAGCTCCACCCCCGATTAATCGAGTACTCGTTTCTCAAACCTGTGGATTACTCGAAATGAAATATGACCAGAAATGCCCATCCCTAGCTTTCACAATCTGCAACTAGTTACCCTGACATGGATTTAGACTGACCTGTGAGTGGCTTTGTCAAGGAATACTTTGACTCCCTGGTCTGGTTCACCCATCACTATATGTGTCAGCTCTTGGCTGGGTTGGTTGAAGCGCAGCCCTCCGGCAGAGTTCACCATCCGCCGCAGTTTCTCCAGTTTCTTTCCTGATAAGCCACATAGATATAACTACAAGACAAAAAGAAAGTGAAAAAGGGTCAATGATTGAACTTTTTTCATTCCAGATTCAATGTTTAAATACACACAAATGCAAAAGGATATCACTCAGGATTAAACCTTAGGATATCATTAAACAATGTCCCAAACGCATCACTTAAAAATGTTCAGGAAATGTTTAAGACAAACTAACCTTACAGCCATCCAACAGGTCATCAACTCGACAAACAGTGATGTCAAATGAGTCAACTGGATCAGGAGTCTCTATGTGGCTGATTCCTGCTGTGGTGAGGGCTGTTTCATTGACATTCATACTGATATTGGAAATATGGCTCAATCCCAGAAGTGAGGGACCTTCTGCACAAACAAATGACAAAGAAATATAAACCCGTAAACTTAAAAAAAATAATAATCAGACACTGGAATTGGTCATAATTATAATCTATTCAGGTGTAAGTTTTAATGAAATATATAGAAATTATAACTACCTTGTATAGAGTTAATATACACACTAGCTTTCAAAAGTTTTGGGTGAGATTTCAAATAAAAAATCTTTGAAATACATCTCTTGTAAATCTACAAGGCTGCACTTATTTGATCAAAAATACAGTAAACTGTAATATTGAAATTTTTTCAATTTAAAATAAATGTATTTTCAATGTATTTATTCCTGTGATAGAACAACTGAAATTTCAAAATGTCATTAATCCAGTGTCACAAGATCCAAAACAAAATCATTTCTCATTATTATCATTTATGTTTAAAATCATTGTGCTGCTTAATATTTTAGTGAAAATTCCTTGAATAAAGTAAAAACAAAAAAACACAACATTTGTAACAATATGTATTAACAATATATCAGTTTAATGCATCGTGTTAATTTGTTTCCAAAAAAAAACGTTTTGTGCCAGTATGACGTACAACACAAATGGTGTCTCAAGCTGAAAGGGATAGTTCACCCAGAAATGAAAATTCTGTTAGGGCTGCAACTAACGATTATTTTGATAATCGATTAGTTGGCCGATTATTCTTTCGATTAATCAATTAATCGGATTAAAAAATATTGACCAAAAAAAACACTATTCCACATTCTGCCCAATGTCCTTCAAACAAACGTGACAACTGAATGCTATGAAAACATACAGTGCTTAATTTATTAGACCACTTATCATAATAAAGAGAAAACATATTTTAGAAATTTGTCAAAAATTTGTTTAAATTTAAAAATGTTATTGTCATTTATTGGACATAATAATAAAAAATGGCCTCATAACAGCTTGCATTCTTGCTGGTATTGTTTATGTACTTTTTGACTGCAATTGGGTATCGCGGAAAAAAAATACTCAAATAAAAAATACAAAAAAAAATAAGTGCTCTGGTTTTCTTTCATAGATAACAGCAATAATGATATTATAGCATTAAAAATAGCCTACTACTGTTACTAAAGAGCTTACACATATTGGAGTACTAACCAGTACAGAAAGCCGAAAAATGATTTTGGTTATCACCAATACTGTTACTTTAGAGCAGCAGTGGCACAAACCTTACATAAACACATTGTTAAAAAACTTACATAAATTTGTTAAGCATTGTAAAAATTGAATATAGTTTAAACCTCTATTAAAAATTAAAATAATAAAGATAATAATAAAGACGAATAAAAACACAAACTCAGTGTTAACCAACAGGTAAGAGTAATGTTCTGCAGGAACTACTTTGATCACAGTCACCTCGTCATTTCTTTATCCTGTAAAAGGCCGTTATGGAGCGTCTCATGTTTATATTCATACAGACAATTACGCGCTGTTATCCCTTTAAAGTTCCTACTCTCATAAAATATTTTAATTTATTTTAAACCTTAAATTAACTTTCAACAACAGATAATTCAGCACAATGGATATGTTTGCGCTGAAAAGCCTATTAATTGTCTCCCTCTCTACTGTGTTCTGTCCGTCTGACGCGCGTGCGCGCGCCCGCCGCGCCGGCGCTCATTCGGTATTTTAAACTTAACACAGACTGTCAGGACGGACCTTCATGCAAAAATGGAAATGCTCGCGTGAATTTGTGGCATTTATAGATAAGGATATGACCGTAAACTGAACGTTTTTGCGCTGAGGACGCACACGCATCTGTCAAAGCGCCTGACAGGGCAAGCCATTACTCTTATGCATTAACTTAAAGCTTAAAATAAAGAATTATGTTTTGGGCAGCTTGGATCACGTGCTTCTCCGGCAGAATCTCATTCTGTTTCCTCCACTATTTTTAGATGCATTTTGTCCATAGAAATGCAGTATTCAGTGCCGTAATTTGACTAACCAGCTGAAGTTGGACGTACACTGTGGGCAGACCCGATTAATCGATAATGAGAATCGTTGTCGATGATTTTCATAATCGATAATAATCGATTTTATCGATTAGTTGTTGCAGCCCTAAATTCTGTTATTAATTACTTACCCTCATGTCGTTCCAAACCCGTACGAATTGTTGAATAAAGTCGTTATTTTTGTTTTCTTTGCACACAAAAAAGTATTCTTGTAGCTTCGTAAGCGCTGATGTCACATGGATTATTTTAACAATGTCCTTGCTACGTTTCTGTTTGTTGACCGTAGTAGTACCCTTGCTGTCTATGGGAGGGTTCACAAACAGAATTCATCAAAAATATCTTAATTTGTGTTCTGAAGATGAGCAAAGGTCTTACGGGTTAGGAAGGACATGAGGGCGAGTAATTAATGCCAAAAAATTTATTTTTGGGTGAACTATCGCTTGAACAATAAAACAGTGTTTTACTCACCCTCTTTGCTCCTGTTGGGTCCTGTAGGAGTGGAGGTGTTGGGTCTGCCCGGCTTCTCTTCTGCTCTCTTTCCACGCTCCACGGCATACCTGCTCTCATCCTGACAGAAGCCCTTCTCGATGCTGTCAAACAGCCAGTGCATGGACACACAATATACGTTCCATTTACGGGCAAACTCATATTTCTGACCTGAAATGCAACACATGAAATGCAACGCATAAAATGAACTGAGGAACATGCTAGGACTGTGTCCCAAAACATACTGATGAGGTCAGAGATTATGGGGTCACCTGTGGGTTCACTGACAATAAGGTGAGTACACTCATTCATCTTGAGCTGCCCCGTGTAGGTGCCTCCATTCTGCTCACACAACCTCTGAACCTCTTTACGCTCTACAGTAGAGAGTCCCGTCACACACACCGTACAGCCTTTCAGGACTGGACACTGATAGTCCTCCGTATTCAGTTCAGAGTGATGGAAAAGACTGTTGGGGGGAAAAAAATACAAATTATTGGGAAGGGTTTTTTAGTCACCCTCAAGCTAGTGCACAAGTCATCAGAGAAGAGATGTTGTGAAGGAAAGGGAAGTTAATTTGTTCAAAAGATTATGAGGGCATGTGAATTAAAAAAAAAAATGATGTGCATGGATAAATTATTTATAACACTGCAATATTCCATAAAAAAAAATAAGAGTTGTCAATTTTGATTTCAGTGACTTATCTGATGGTGACTTTAACCATGTAGGCGTTACCTATCCTGAGACTTTTCCCAGCATGCTTTCACCCAGCTGGGCAAAAGAATGGGCTTCCCAAGGCTTGCGGCCACCAGGTATTTCTTACTCCCCACTTCACCTGCCACCAGGTGAGTAACAGACACATTGAGATCACGGTACACCCGTCCACCCATGAGCTGGACAAGATCCATCACTTCACTC
Organism: Barbus barbus; assembly: GCF_936440315.1. Lineage (NCBI taxonomy): Eukaryota > Metazoa > Chordata > Actinopteri > Cypriniformes > Cyprinidae > Barbus > Barbus barbus. The sequence continues at coordinate 9,977,394 of NC_136724.1, forward strand.
TACAAGAACAACAAAACAGCTGCTTATGTGTCGTGTAGATCTACACATACAGATGTAATCATTTCACCATTTAAATCCTACTTTATACACTCTGTAAGCAAAGATGGAGAAAATAAACAATTATATATTAGACTTAATCATAAATGTTTTTTCCTTACCCGTGCCTCTTTGTCAAGGTTGGTGCAGGAGACAGTGACATCAGCCATGGCCAAGTTATACACAGGCTGCTCTGCTTTGGGCACACATCTCTGCTTCTGCAGACAAAACAGCACTACCAGAGGACTCACGATTCTGCATCCCAGCTGCAAATATGACAAACATACAGTTTTGTAAGATTATTAACATTTAAAGATTATTGACAGTAACATTTATAATGTTACAAAAGATTTCGGTTTCAAATAAATGGCGTAAAAAAAATAAAAAAACTAAGTTACATCAAACTTTTAATGTATAAAGTCAAAAAACAAGAGTACAGATATTAAAACTTAAGTTATACATCTCTCTGTTTTTTTTGTTGTTGTTTTTTCACAAACGGGGCTTAGCTTAAGCCAGGACTAGGACTTAGTTAAATTAAGATATGTAAGCAACTTTTACAAAAATGCCTTAGAAGAAAACATTAAGGTGTGCATCTCGACACAGAACAATGACTGACATATTTTAAGATTTGTCAGAGCAAGATATTTTCAGTTGAGACATCTCAAACATGCATTTTAGTCTGGGACTACCTTAAGCCTTGTCTGTGAAACCGGGGGTATATTTCTTATGACGTTATAGAAATTAATACTTTGATTTAGCAAGGATGCATTAAATTGATCAAAAGTGATGGTAAAGACATTAATAATGTTACAAAATATTTCTATTTCAGACAAATGCTGTTCTTCTGAACTTTCTATTCATCAAAGAAACCTAAATAAAATTCTACTCAGCTTTTTTCAACAATAATAAATGTTTTTTGAGAAGCAAATCAGAATATAAGAATGATTTCTGAAGGATCGTGTGACTGGTGTAATGATGCTAAAATTCAGCTTTGAAATCACAGGAATAAATTACATTTTAAAATAGAAAGCTGTTATTTTAAATAGTATTAAATACTTTTATATATTATTTTTATATTATTTATATTTTAAATACAGCTTTTGCTGTATTTCGGATCAAACAAGTGAGCAGAGGAGAATTCTTTAAAAAAAACATTAAAAATCTTACTGTCCAAAAACTTTGACTGGTAGTGTAAGCTACAACATTAAACATGTCAGCACTTCACCTTGACCAAAGATAACTCTAGAGTAGCAATATATTAAATTCGTCCAGCAGAAATATCAAGGAAGCTTGTTTGCTGAAGAACTCATTTTGAACAGTATACAGTGTTAAATGACCAGAATTTAATTAGAGAGACTTTCTCTGATTCCTGCTAAATGAAAACTTTGGTTTTGGTGTCTCTGTAATAAATTCCAAAAATTAATTTCAAAAGTTCATCACTAACCGAGATCATAAAAACGTACACATTTTATGTAAATACAATAAAGAATATGGAACTATATTTTCTCTGGATGGAATGGAATTAAAGTGGACAACTGCAAATAAGTGAAACGTCACACAAACTCACCCTCCTGCAGTTCTCAAAGGCATTGCTGGTGAAGTCACTGAAAACAAACAGGGACTTGTCATTGTGGTCCAGCTCTAGTGTGGCTCCCTCATCCAGCGTCTGCACATATTTCTCTGACTGCAGTTCCACTATTGCCTGAAGACGAGTACATGATTATACGAACAAAAGATGTCAAGTAGTACTATTAAGGTTCAAAGGTATATTATAAGATAGAAGAAGCATTTAATGACACATTATGATCACCTTATAGGCCTGGAGAGCCAGATCACTCTTCTGTCCATTGCGTTCAATAAATTTCACAATGTATGCCTCCTTGTTGCCTTTTGACATGGTGGCATATAATCTACATCATGTGGAAACAAACGTGCAAAGATTTAATAACATGATTAAACAATGTAAACATCTGCTAATCAGTAGTATCCTGTTATTCTGTAATGCAATCTATTTTTTTCCATTAGGTTTAACAAAGTTAATAGCAATTTAATGCTATTTAGGATTATAACACTAATAATAATGCACAGTCGACTTCTCACTGCAGGTTGTTTTGATTATTATCTCATAAACAAGGCCAACAAGACACCAAAGAGTGTCAAACTGTTGCACAGCTCTAAAACCAAGTAATCTATCGCGTGTCTTTTTTCATTTATTAAAATAAAACAAACTAAACAAACACTCATAATAACAAATGACGACTTACCGCGAGACAGAATCTCGCGCGGTGATGTCGAGGATTAAAACTAATTACTAAAAGAGATTGAGCTCATTTCAATTTAGTTTTGATCACTTCTGCACAGACACGCATAGAAACATCTCTTATATAAGACAGCAGGATAATTAATTAGCTGATATGTCTGTATTTTGAAAATCTCTGACTGTGAAGCCATATTCCAGTCATTCGCGCCATCAGAAAAAAACTTCCGCTTCTGTTTCTTTGATGAAATGGGAGAAAATATTAAAAATATATGACCGCCACCCACCGGACTGGAGGAGTGTACGTTAGTGTCAGAAATGAAAGAAATAGTTAAATTTTACTCTAGGTATTTTTGGAAGTGAGAGGAAAACATGTAATTATTTTCCAAAATACTAGCAGCATTTTTTAAGCTGTTACCATAGTTACATATCCATTCTAGCGGCGCGCGAATCCTAAATAATTGGTTCTTCTGAATCGAATATTTTAAATTATTTGATTTAACTGGCTCACATGAAAAATGCTTAGAATTGCTAATATTTAAATTATATTTATTATTATATATATTTATATTTATTTAGAGTCATGGCTCTAACTTGGAAAAACTGTCGAACAAAACGTAGTAAACAGTATTATGTTTTTACATGTGGTGTAGTGATAGATATTTTTTATTTTAATTTTTTTAAACGAGTTAATTTGGTAGTTCATGCGGGAATCATTCATTAGGGGAACTTTCGTTCCTGTGTGCTTTGTGTTTCTCTCCGGGCTCAATATCTAGACACACTCTTCAGCTGATTTCTAACAGTGCGGACGTGTACATTCATTTTAATCTTTGGCGTGCTTTATTTTTCACTTTGGAAAATCATATCAACTTGTGTTTAATACAATATAGGATTTTCAAAGAAAAATGGCCACCGTTGAGGAACTGAAGCTGCGAATCCGTGAGTTAGAAAATGAACTAATTAAATCCAAACAGAAGCAAAGTGATGCTGAACATCATCTCAGACCAAAGATTGATCAAATGAGTGCTGAAGTCGTAGACTCAAATCCATACAGGTGAGCAATTTGAGTTTATTTATTATCAGTGACTTGTTTTCGAGCATATGGGAAGATAAACCGGTCACTTTATTTATATTTAATATCTCACAGTCGTCTGATGGCACTCAAAAGGATGGGCATAGTTCAAAACTACGAGGTAAACATGTGTATTTATTATTTTTATGAGTTTTATATAGATGATAACTGCTTGCTCGTGTTCAGATGAGCTCTCATTATTAGAAAATCCGCTCGTATGCTGTGGCAGTGCTGGGAGTTGGAGGAGTGGGGAGTGTCACTGCAGAAATGCTCACCAGATGTGGCATTGGTAAGGTAATGCACCTTTATCCTCATTCCTCAATATATAGATCTAATATATAGGACAAATATAAAGATGCATTGATTGGCTGGTCTATGGCGTGCACTGTTAATGTATTTTAGTTCAAATTGGTGCATTCTTGTAGTGTGTGTTGCCAGAGTACAGGAGGGAAGCCAACAGCATAACCCCCAGAGACATGCCTCAGCTCTGCAGTAACAGACTGTCATGCCTCTTTTTGCTGTGTCTGTGGTTTCTACCCTGCAGTTGCTGCTGTTTGACTATGATAAGGTGGAGCTGGCCAACATGAACCGGCTCTTCTTCCAGCCACATCAGGCAGGGCTCAGTAAAGTTGAGGCTGCAGAACACACTCTTAGGTAAGGGGGATGGTTAATAATCATCTTAACCTATATAGCAAGGGATGATCAGAATATATGCATTCGAATATATTCAAATAAATGTTGTTGTTTGTTTTGTTACTTTCTATTCATCAAAGACTGAAAAAGTTTCAAAGTATTAAGCAGCACAAGTGTTTTACACGTTAATAATAATAAGAAGAAATGTTTCTTGAGCATCAAATCAGCATGATATGTTTCTAGTCAAGTCTAAAAGAAATAAAAGCATGAATCATTATATCACTGTTTCAAAATTCTTAAGAGAAATTGTAATTAACAACTTGGTTAATTTGCATATCAATCTTTTTGGTTTTTTTTAAAGTGGAAATCCACCTCATCTTTCTCTATTTATATTTTATTTTAATAAACTGTGATGTGGATTAAAATTAGAAATTAAAAAAATATTTTACAACATTTTAGTTGATATTTCCCATTTTAATTGTTTTCCTGCAAACTCACTTAAAGATGCTGACATGGCATTAAATAAATAAAAATACTGTTACTCTGTTTTCCTGCATAGGAACATTAATCCAGATGTTGCTTTTGAGACCCACAATTACAACATCACCACAATGGACAACTTCACACATTTCATGAACCGCATTAGGTGATCAGATTTTTTTTAATGTCACAGTATGCTCAAAGTTTTCCTTCTCATTTTCAATTTGACTGTAATCTTGCTTTTGTGTTTTCAGTCACGGAGGACTTGAGGAGGGGAAGCCTGTGGATTTGGTCCTCAGTTGTGTTGATAACTTCGAGGCTCGGATGGCCATTAATACTGTGAGTTTTTCACATTAAACTAACTTTAATTAGTTTTTTTTTTTTGTTCGTTTTAATATATACAAATTTATTTATTTTTTTTACTATAAAAAAAATATTTTTTTTTAAATTAACTTTTGTTCATTTTTTTTTTTTTTAACTGCAGTTTAGCAATTACTTGCATGTTTGTTTCTCTCCTACAGGCATGTAATGAGTTGGGTCAGATCTGGATGGAGTCAGGCGTCAGTGAGAATGCCGTTTCCGGACACATCCAGCTCATCATCCCTGGAGAAACTGCTTGTTTTGCTGTATGACACACTCACTTACACTCCCAAAACACATACTGTGTGTCTTGAATACGAATTATGATCTTAAAAACCATTTCATATGGTTGTACCCTCTTCTATACGGTCTAGTTTCTGTGTCATAAACCATAAAACACTGGTTATTTCTGCCAAATGTCAGATGGGTTGGTAACAGTGATCTGATCCAGTTGTGTGTGTGTGTGTGTCAGTGCGCACCTCCCCTCATAGTGGCTGCAAATATCGACGAGAAGACGTTGAAGAGGGATGGGGTTTGTGCTGCCAGTCTGCCCACCACAATGGGAGTGGTCGCCGGGCTCCTTGTGCAGAATGTTCTCAAGTAAGACCTCATCACAATCTTGATGATTCAGCAAAGACTTGACCATGCTGTTTTTAATCTCTATAAAGCACACTATATCATATTTCATATGCAAATTTCCAAGGTCTCTAACTCAACATGACCTACTTGTTGTACAATTTACTACATGATTGATAGTTTATACTTTTTAGCAATTGAAAGGCTTTTTAATATAATTCTAAAAACATTCCCCTTCAGGTTGTGGTACATGTCTTTTTGCTGCAAACTCTTAGTATACATAAGAATAACCTTTAAATTGTTAGTAAGCTTTCAAAACCGACACTTAATTGACTGAAGCAACTTGGGTTTACTTGACTGATCCATACATAATATAAGAAACAAAAATACTTTTTTATATAGTATAAAAATACTTTCTCATACTTTTTATATTGCATAGGTAAGGTGCCACATCCAACAATTTTAGCATACATCCCAGTATGATTTATTCCAGTATAACAAAAGGAAAAATATTAAGACTTAACATTTTAAATAAAGGTTATTGATTTAGTAAGTTCAAGAATAAATTTGAGGATGGTTCTCACAAAACTAATTACATTTTTCAAGATAAATTCTTTTTTTTTTTTTCATTCACAATTTATGTATACAGCGCAACAGCAAAAACTGTGAGAAAAAAATAAATGCCACATTTGTTTAGATCATTTTCTATAACAAGTCAAGCTGCAATACCAAACAGGACCACACGGAAATGCCAACAGACCACTATACCAGCCGCCTTAACATGACTGTATATAAATACATACAGATCCATTGAGAATGATTGAACGGAGTAAAACACAAATTAAAAAAGTAAATAAATTGTCGAATGTGGCAATCTGAAAGCAGCTCAACATGACCAGTGAACAGCTCCTCTGTCAGAGTGAGTGTTGATGCCCATATGTATATAAACACCACTAACCATTGTAAACTCCTATTAAAACGTGCTGCTTCAGCAAGTGTCCATCATTAAACACTTGCCTTGCATGCAACCATACTGAAATGCACTCGTGCAAAGAGCTATCAGAGAGCGTGCTAATAATGTATGACTTCTATACGTCACTGTAAATGTCTTTACTTCCTTTACAATCGCCATCCATCAAAATTTTACTGGTGAGATACTGGTTTGCTTTATTCAGCCCAGACAGACTGGTTCTGACTTCATATTTCTTATTAATAGGTATCTATTGTACAGTATCTCACAAAAGTGAGTACACCCCTCACATTTCGACAATCATTTTAGTACATATTATCAAGGGACAATACTATAGAAATGAAACTTGGATATATTTTAGAGTAGTCAATGTGCAACTTGTATATCAGTAAAGATTTACTGTCCGCTGTAAATAACTCAATATACAGCCATTATTGTCAAAAAAGCTGTCAACAAAAGTGTGTACATCCTAAGTCAGGAGTGCCCAACCCTGTTCCTGGCGATCGACTGTCCTGCAAAGTTTAGCTCCAACTCTAATCAAACACACCTGCCTTTAATTTCTGGATGTTCAACGTGGCACCTCATGGCAAATAACTCTCTGAGGATTTGAGAATTAGAATTGTTGCTCTCCACAAAAATGGCCTAGGCTATAATAAGTTCGTTAACAGCCTGGAACTGGGTTACAGTACAGTGGCCAGGGTCATACAGAGGTTTTCCAAGACGGGTTTCACTCGGAACATGCCTCGCAAGGGTCGATCAAAGAAGTTGAGTGCTTGTGCTGTGCGTCAGGTGCAGAAGCTGGCTTCAAAAAAACAGTCGCATGAGTGCTGCCAGCATTGCTTTAGAGGTTGCAGAAGTGGAAGGTCAGCTTGTCAGTGCTCAGACCATATGCCACACACTGCAACAAGTCGGTTTGCATGGTCGTCATCCCAGAAGGAAGCCGCTTCTGAAGCTGGCTCACAAAAAAGCCTGCAAACCGTTTGCTGAAGACAACCTGGCCAAGAGCATGAGCATGTCCTGTGGTCTGATGAGTCTAAGGTAAACTTGTTTGGCTCAGATGGTGTCCAGCATGTGTGGCGACACCCTGGTGAGGAGTACCGAGAAAATTGTGCCTTGTCTACAGTCAAGCATGGTGGTGGTAGCATCATGGTCTGGGGCTGCATGAGTGCTGCTGGTACTGAGGAGCTGTGGTTCATTGAGGGAAACATGGATTCCAACGTGTACTGTGATGTTCTGAAGCAGAAGTTGATGCCCTCCCTTCAGAAACTGTGCTGAACAGCAGTTTCCCAGCATAATAACCACCCCAAACACACCGCCAAGATGACACTGCCTTGCTGATGAAGGTGATGGAGTGGCCAAGTATGTCTCCAGACCTGAACCCTATTGAGCACATGTGGGGCATCCTCAAGTGGAAGGTGGAGAAGCACCATGTGTCTAACATCCAGCGGCTCTGTGATGTCATTATGGAGGAGTGGAAGAGGATGCCAGCAACAACCTGTACAGCTCTGGTGAATTCCATGCCCGGGAGGATTATGGCAGTGCTAGATAACAATGGTATTGACCAAAAAATATTGACACTTTGGGCACAGTTTTGACATGTTCACTTAGGGTATACTCATTTTTGTTGCCAGTTATTTGGACAATAATGGCTATATGTTTAGTTATATTTAGAGGACAGTAAATTTGTACTTCTATACAAGCTGCACATTGACTACTCTAAAATATATCCAAGTTTCATTTGTGTGGTATTGTCCCTTGAGAAGATCTACAAAATTTTTGCTGAAATGTGAGGGGTGTACTCACTTTTGTGAGAAACTGTAATGTTTTAAAGCTAGCGTAACACTGTGGTTGAACGTTACAGAAAAAAACTCCCTCCCTTTCACTCTTTGGTGGTGCATCGCCCTAATGAAGAAACCCCAGCTCACTATATCATACTACACTGTTTCAAATTATTATCAGCTGACAAAATTTATTTGATTTCTGTCAAACAAAAATAACTAAAGGGCAGAGGAACAACCTCTTTAAGTTTGTTTTCCATTTACCTAAGATGACCTGTCTGAGATTGATACCTAAAAAAACATGAAATATAAAACAAACACGTTCTTTGAAAAGTAAAATCTGTATGTTTATTTTACTGAAATTCCTCTGGTATGTGCATAATTTTGAAAACCGTTTATATGAGCCATAAAAGCCTGACATGATACTCAAAACACTTTTATTATTAGAATATTTTATCTAACGGTTCAAATAAACTGCTCCATTTAAAAAAAATAAAACTTTTTTTTACATCTTACTGTTATTTAATTTGTACTATTATTTCAGGCTTTACAGGGTTAAGATTGCACCATAACCACATGTATCCTATTTCAGTTTAGTTATACTGATCACTTTGTGTAGTGGATCCTAAATACTGTAGTATCATACAAATGCCATTAGATGGCAAAATAAAGCCATTTTTGTAACTTAACCAAATTGAACCATTCTAACTAACCCATGGTCTTGCTCTGTCAATACCTCCAAAGGACTTTAGAACACAGTCTGGAATGAAATTGTCTGTGTTATAGGTATCTGTTGGGGTTTGGGACAGTGAGTTATTACCTAGGCTATAATGCCATGCAGGATTTCTTCCCGAGCATGGCAATGAAGGCCAACCCACAGTGTGACGACAGACACTGCAGGCGACAACAGGACGAGTACAAGGTGACGCTCCTACAAATTACAAATGCAAACACATTTTTATATGTCACTGCTACACCCTGATAGTTCAGTCAAAGGGAGATTTATTGTTTTTATAAAATATAGAATTAAATATTTAACCACAACATTAATTCTGACACTTTTTTTTTTTTTATTCATTTTCTGTAACTGCATGTCTTAAGTAGTTTCAGATTTATTTTTTTCTAATAGTTTACAAAATTCCCCCCAAAATTCCCAAATTTTAACAACCGCTGTTTCTAGGCAAGTTATTTAATCATGGATGTGAAAAAAGTCATACTGTGACAACAGTATTAATACTAACAGTATATGATGTTATTCCTTCCTTGCTCCAGAAAAAAGAAGCAGACCGGCCAAAGCAGGAAGTGGTACAGGAAGAAGGGGAAGTGGTGCATGAGGACAATGAATGGGGTTGGCATCCCACACACAGCACATTCCTCATTCATAAAACAGAAATCTTTAAATGTTATGGAAGCTTGAACGTGATGATGTTTCCTGCCAGGCATTGAGCTGGTGTCAGAGGTGTCAGAGGCAGAGCTTCAGGACGCATCAGGACCGGTACCAGATCTCCCAGAGGGCATTACTGTAGCCTACACCATACCTGAGAAAGTACGACTCACTGAATTATAACAACACTTCAGTTATTCAGGAGTTTTCATGCTTTAAAAAAAAAAAACTGACAGGCAGTGAAGTTGCATTTTATAATATTTGATGCGATTTTTGGTTTGGGTTAGATGCAAACCAATAATAATTAGATGCAGATCAATAACTCAAACATCCTGTGAAAACAAAAGGCATTTACCTGCTAAATAATTAACACTAATATCCAAATATTGGGGACAAAATTGTAAAAAAAATAAATGAAAATTAATACTTTTATTCAGCAAGGATGCTAAATTAATCGAAATTGACAGTAAATACATTTGTTGCAGAGGAATTTTATTTCAAATAAATGCTATTGTTTTGAACTTTATTAAAGAATGTTAAGCAGCACACCTGTTTTCAACATTGATATAAGTAATGTTTCTTGAGCAGCAATTCCACATATTAGAATGACTTCTGATCATGTGACACTGAAGACTGGAGTACTGACTGCTGAAAATTCTGTTCCTCACAGGAATAAAAAACATTTGAAAATAGAAGTTATTTTAAAATGTAATAATATTTGACAATATTAGTGTTTTTCATACATTTTTGATATCAAATGCAGCCTCTTGACTACCAGGTATGTGTAATACTCCATGTGTTCTTTCTTTTTGCCAGGATGGAGCATCAGGGGAGACGGTGGAGGAAACCGATCAGAGTTTAGAAGAGCTGATGGCTCAGATGAGAAAGATGTAAGGGAACAACAAGCAAGAGGAAAATGACATCTTTGAACTTAGAAAAAAACTCTCCCACATAAAGACAAACTCATTATTTTGTACTTGCATACATGTAACATCTGAGGTCTCTGAGTTTGAGTTTGGATTGTTTTTTTTATTCTCTTTTTGCAAACAGCCTGTAACACTCGAGATGTTTACAGGTTTACTTCAACTGAAAGTCTTAATATTGCTGATCTTTTATTTTCACAGTGTTAATGTTTCAGAGCATGGAATGGTTAACAGAACCAATCTGAAAGATTGCTTTTAAATAGCTGTTGTTAACAGCTATGTGACGGAAATGGATATGACGTCAGTCACACATCTAAATGTTATTGTCATGTAGACAAATATCTACTGAATGTGCTTGTAGACACCCAGCCAGATATGATAAAGAACATCACAAATATTCCACACATTTCATCATCGGCCTGATTCTGTCTGCTGTATTGAATGGTATAACATTGTAATAATGCAAATGAAACAAATAAATTTATTGTTGTTACATTCCATTTCGCTTTTCCTGCATTTAAACTAGTAGAACAATCTAAAGAAGACTTGGCAATAGTTGTGAAATCTATTTTCCTCTGCGTTGAGTAAAAACCTCTACAACTTTTTTTCATTCAATTATGCATTTATTGGTGGATAACAAACAATATTATTCTGTGCATGGATCACATGCCTTAGAAGAATTTGGGCAGTGTATAAAAGTCCTGGCACAAATGGTATGACAACAATGGAAGTTTAGAGTAAATTATTAAATAATTAGCATGTTCTCCCTGAATCTAACTGTTCAAAGATGATTTTTTTTCTACAAAAATTGAGGCGCATTACACTGATTCTGCTTTAGCACCTTTCCAAATAGTTTTAAAAGTCCATAAGTATTTGTAGACATTCAGAAATTAGATTTTGGCATTTCCACTATTTTGCATCCATTTAGTATTTTATATTCCTTCATTATACATGTCTCTTCTAGGTAAACAGGTAGCCATCAGAACTTGACGTGCGCGATAGGGCAAGATATTTCACATTCACAATTCAAAATTAAAAAAAAAAAAAAAAAAAAAACAGCAGTACCATTTCCAAATACAAAAATATGGGTCGTAATATATGGATCTATCTTTTCAGATAAACCGTTATTGTATAAACTAAACTACATATTGACACTGTCATTATGCATTACAAGAAGCATAATTATTGCACATGCTGTGTTCTGTGGTGTTGAACCATTTAAATGCTTCTCAAAAATGTGCGACCTATACAATAAAATATTGAATACAATAAAATCAGACTTATTTTATTCATTACCTGTATCTTGATATCATGTTATAGTGTTTTGTATGGCTATGTATGACAGCTGTCCTTTAGTAATGCTGTGCAGTTTACAACAGTTCTGCATTTAATGGTGATGAGGTTACTTTGCATTACAGGAAGCAGGCCATAGACCAAAGGAAGGAGCTGAGACTCTGGACCACATATTTTACCTGTTTACAAGAATGTATTTAGTCATTGTATAGCAATTCTCAAATGATGCAAACCTTCATTACGCTTGTGTTTGTCTCAACTTTGTGTTTGCATATGCTGAATGCAGCAGCGATAGAAACCTGAAAAAAATGTGCTGAAATTGTTCACACATCAACTTCTCCAAAAAGTTTTTGTACCATGCAAGTGAAAAGTGCTTTGGAAGAAACAAATACTGACATTGTATAAAATACCAAAGTAATTACATTTCTTCAACCAACATTTTGAACTTTAACCAAGTCAATCGACTTGTACTCAAGTTTATAATGAAAAAAAAAATTATCATAGTACATTAAATCAGATTTTGCCTTTTTGAGAGTCAGAGATCACCTTTTATAAACTCAGTGGCAATGAATGATACACTTCTGATTCATACAGTAGGAATGAGAACCATGTTGGTTGCAATGTTTTCTTACCATGCATATTTGATTGCTCCATGTAGACTTCAAGCACATGCCTTGAACACATGTGGCCAATATGGCTTCATTAATAGAGGTAAGAGTTCACCTTGGTAAGTGTTGAGGGGTCAGGTGTCACCTTGAGGTGTGAGGCAGGGCAGGGCTTCGCAGGCTAAAGGTATCGCCGCTAGATGAGTGATGTGAGGGGGCCTTACCGCACACCAGAGATGGCTCTGCCTCTTTTATTTCCATTGCTCGCTTGTACAGTTCAGCAGCCTTCTCAAAATCTCCCTCTTCATAGCTGAGAAAGTAAGAAAGTGGTTGCCATGTTGTTACTATGAGGTTTCTAGGGTGTTCTGGATGGTTTCTACATGGTTATTATTACTGGTCCAAGTTATAAAATTCTGGTTTCTAGATATGGTTAATTACTTTCCCTCTATTATTTACATATTTATTAAAATACAAAATTTACAAAATGTACTAAAATGTGCCCAAGGGCCAGCATGTACAATCAAAATAGCAGGGGGCCTAATACAGATCCTTGAGGCACTCCATATTTGACTGCTGTAAATATTTGACTTTTTGCAGAGATTTCAGATGACGACAACATTTGTAAAGACTCCAAATGATGCTGACCTTAGATTAACATAAACTGTCAAATCTTATCCTTACGATGCACTGTTATCCTTACATTGTAATCATTATGATCACAAGTTCTTAACACGTTTGTTGAATGTGCCGAGAATTTAAATCTAAATCTAATACAGTCTGGTACAGCTGAGTTAAGAAAATATGGCTAACCTGAGTACAGCTAGGTTTTTCAGAGTTTCTCCAACACGAGGGTGCACTCGGCCGAGACTGTCCTCATATACCTTTAGAGCGCGCTCGTACAAAGGCAATGCATCACTGTGCTGCTTCTGCAACTCAAACACACATCACATGAGTCACATCATCAGAGAGTGGACTGGATAGTTTTACAATACAGAAGGTGGGAGAAGTATGACATGTTTCTCACCAGCTGGCAATAGAGCACTGCAAGGTTAACCAAAGCAGTGGCAACACTGGGGTGTTTAGGACCGAAGCTCTTCTCTCTGATTTCAAGAGCCAGTTCATATAGAGGAACTGCCTTTTCCAGCTTCCCCTATCATACACACAGACAGACAGCCAATTAAAAAGGGTCTCAGATTCATTAATAATATTAAAAAGACAAAAGCACACAAAGGCAAACATTGCAGAATGATTGTATGCATAATTGCCACTTGATTGCTACATGTTCTGCAGAGCTAGTGAGTTGTGTCTTTCCTGTGGTTTCTCACCCTGCGTTTGTAAAGCATGGCCAAGTGTTTGAGGGTATAGGCGAGAGAGGGATGATCTGGGGCAAGTGCTCGTTTACGGATGTCAAGTGCTTTTTCGTACAGCTCCTCGGCACTCTCATACTCTTTCCTTTCGCTGTGAAGTGAGGCTAGGTTGTTCAGAGACTGGGCGCAGTCGGGGTGATCCGGCCCCAGCACACGCTGGCGCATCTCCAGGGAACGGGTCAAGAACATTTTTGCAGCACTAGGTTATAAACACCAACATGTTAAAATGAATATTACATAACTGCAAAAGGAAAATGTGTATTATAATAAAGTACTGAAATATAAGAATAGTTTACAAGTTGTCCATACAAAGTAAGTCTTTTCAGAAATGATGGACAATCCTGTCAGAGTTCCTTATTTGTAATACATGAGGAAAGTAATTTGAACTGTTTTCAAGACAAGGGATAAAATTATTATATATGATTGGTTTAAACAAAAACAGCAAGACAGACTGAATGAAAATGCAAATTTACTCTGACAGTAGGTGGTGATTATTGCAGTGCAGAGCTCATAAACACCACCTTATTAGGCATCTGCATGAATCACATGACTGGCCTATCGATCTATCTCACACACACACACACACACACACACATCACCACATCCAAAAACATGACTATTAAAGTCCTAGCAAGACACAGTGACAGGTTTGATATATCACACCGTCTCAAACTTTGAGGAAGCCCTGCTTTGCAGAGAGGTTTGCTAGAGGAAATGCAAACCTTAAGAAAAGGAGAGCAGCTCTGTTTTATCGAGGTCATTGATTGCGAGTAATCTGCACCCTGATGTGTCCAAACAGGAGCTGTGCGCTCCCATTTGGCTCCATCTGTACACTGAAACTGTGCAAAGACAGAAGAACCAACCTGTCTCTCAGGCGTGGTTATGTTACCTTTGAACATCACCATGATGAAGAAAATCCCCCAGAAGCTCTTAATTTTTTGGAGCTCATTGGAAAACCAATCGTGTGGGGCCAAGACATAACTGTTAAGGTGCTACTAAGTGGCAAAGAAAGCAACACCCATGACAGGCATGTAGAAAAAATAGACCCAGCTGAACCAAATACTATGAAAGGTTTTTTTTTCACAACACCTTTGAGCAGCCTGGAAATAGGTCCAAATTATTCAGTAAAAATTCATTCAGCAATACTCAAAACAAATGTGAGATTTTGTCATTTATATCAAGAATGGTTGCATTTTAATTGTATTTGTAATATCTACTAAAACTGTTAGTGATGAAAAATATTTTACAGGACATTTAGGTTTTTTTCTTATTTCCCATGACTGAAAATCTGCATTGCACAATTCCAAAATTTCCAGGATGTGTGTTATGTATGAAATGATGATTTACTCACTCCAGGTTGTTCTGCAGGTAATAAAGCACTCCAAGCTCATTTAGAGTCTTGGCACAATCTGCTGAGTCTTTGCCAAGAGTAAGTTCCTCTAACTGCAGTACCCGCCGCTTCAAGAGTGCAAAACCATACTAAAAAGAACACAAGCACATACAGTATAAGAGATACTGTTTTTTTCCCCCACTACTCGGAACTCACAGTTCATTGAGTGGGACCAAATTAGACACAAATGTGGATAAAATTATTGTTAGCCCTTTCCTTACCATGTGGCCTTTCTGCCGTGCTGTCTTCTGTCTGATCTTGACTGATCTCTTTCTCAACTTCTCGGCCTGCTCATATCTAGATAAAACAAAACAAAAAACAGAATTAGCCAAGCCCTAACTAAATTAATAGCATCATAATACATAAACAAAAGGTATCTTTTCCAAATCCTAGAAAGCTGCCTAGGATTTGTTTCATAAAACGAAGGCATGTAAAATTACACTGCCATTTTGACTAAAACCGAAAGTACCATTATGTGTGAAATCTAAGGCAATCCCAGAATGCACCGCAATTACAAAAAATGGGGATTAGTAATTTAAAACTTTTAGCTTCGCCATCACAGAAATAAATTACATTTAAAATATATTCAAGCAGAAAACAAACATCTTAAATTCTTAAAATCTCACCCCAAACCCCAAAATTAAAACAACCAATAAAATGTTTAAAATGACCAATAAAACATTGATATTAAAAACGACCAATAGAATATGTAAAATTTAAAAATGAAACATTTCATCTAATATTTGTATGCTTCATTTCAAGACTCGAGTCAAGACTGTCAAAAATATTTGGATATTTCCATGTTTACTAGTTTGCTGCATAATGTAGAGGGTTTTAGTTTAGTTCTTTGGGATGGGTTCTTCCTCAGAAGGCAGCTCATTAGGATTTGGAACAAAGCCTCTGCAACATCTGCATAGTGGAGTATGAATTTTAAGAAAAATGTGCTGTACTTGTTTTGTTTCTGGTAGAGGAGCGAGAGTGAGTCTAGTTCTCTAGCGACAGTGCTGTGTTCAGGGCCGTAAGCATTTTCACAGATCTCCATAGCTTGTTTGTACAACTGCTCTGCATTTCCAAATTTCCTCCAATGAACGTAAACCCCCGCCAGCTGGTGCAGGGACTGAGCAACACTTGGGTGGTCCGGATCCAGAGCCGTCTCACGGATCTCTAAGGAGCGCTGCAAGGGGGCCACCGCCTTAAATACAAAACCTTCACATCATTTCCACACACTTTAAAATGGAATACAGGTGATCATCACTCTTTCTGTCTGTATCACCTGGCTGAGAAGTCCCAGGTCTTTGAGGAAGCGGCCTAGTGTCTCGTACAGGTTGGCCAGTTGGCTCATGCTTTGCTCACTCTCACAGGTCTTCTCAAACTCCTTCAATGAGTCGAAATACTCTGTCGCCATTGAGCACTTATCCTTGCCAACAAACTGCCAGTATGTCAGCAGCTCAGAGAAATGACCCCTGAGAACACACATCAGCAGCAAGACGTTATTTCAGACACATATTCACACATAAATCAGAGATACAGCAGGAATGTAAGAATGTACCTCTTGTACAGGTTCTGGGACACAAACAAGTTAAGCAAACTCATCTGGAGTTTACTTCGATCTTCCTGCTGCTGCAGTAACCACGGCAATTCATCAGCCACCCTCCATGTCACTCTGTCTTGCCTGAACCAACAAAAATGATTTAACAAAACAATCCAACATGGCAGCTATTTGTCGATAAATGCTTTGATCTTAGAGAATATCAGACATGTGATCAGCTAAGGAAAAAATGACAATACAACAACAATAATAATAATAATTATAATAATTATTATTTTATTATTTAAATTGTAAAATAAATAAATACAAAATTACTATTACAATAATACCATTGTACTGCAATAAAAATAAACACAGTATCGCTTCACTCTGAAACATTTAACAGCCAGAGAGTATCACCGTTCCATCTACTCGCCAACAACAATTTGGCGCTTGGTGAGTGTTAATTTTCACAGACATTCTAAAAGTGTTCAAGCCCACAGCCTTGAAATCACAGTAATCCCCCCCCCCCCCCCCCCTCCCCTCAGATTTACACAATTCTCTTCCCAGGTCAGAAAAAACACATAAATACAGAAAAATCTCATTCCTGCAATATGCTCAATAAGTTATTCTTACTTCAGCTGTTCACTGAAGAACCAAATGATTTTCTCTCTGTAGGATCCACGACATTTGCCCCCATCTAGAAACTCTTGGTTGACCGCTTCACATGCCTGCAAATGATACACGGTTGCACAAACCAGTTTCACTTTCATTTACATCTGTTAATTCTCTGTCAGTGAGATGGGATAGTCAAATCTTCACCCAACAAAGATCACAGTACCATATTTAGCTTCATCAAAAAGCATTAAGGGACATTTTTCCAAATATAACTTCAAAGGTACAGAGACATACACACCTGTGGGTGCTGAAAGCGAATGAGGCCACAGGCGTAGGTAATGATGAGGAGTCTCTCCAGATTGTGGAGCAGTGAGGTAAGAGCAGGAAAACTCAGGTCTGGGAACAGCTCCAAAGCCTCTGATTCACTGATGCCGTTGTGACTGGCACATACCAGGCACAATAACTACACAAGAAGAAATACAATTAAATAAGTTAAACTGTGTAGTTTAGTGTTTTTTAGTGATACTTTTCTTCGAACAGGTGACCTCTTTCATGATGTGTTTTTCCTGATCCGTGCTGAGTGAGTCTAGCGCCACCTTCAGACCCAGTCTGTATAGCGATACTGTATCTTGACACAACGCACACTGCTGTAGAGTCCTCTCCAACGTCCAGGAGGATCTAGAGCTGACAGATTAAACATAAAAATCTTATTTTCCCATACAAACAGACAAAGTGTGTGCTAAAGAGAGACAGATTTTTTATTTTTTTTTGTGATCAATTTTTTATTAAGTGTTACCGAAAAAAAAAAAACAACAGACATACATCAATAAGAACAAAGTGCAACACACAAAATTTTCCTCGTTTAGATGCCATACAACCCACCCACCCCAGGCGACTATCCAAAAAAAAAAAAAACCCTCCACTCCCTCTGCATCACAAAAATCAAAGGTATAATAGGTACAATCACAAATAGTCTAACAAAAATTATTACAAAAACTTCACAAAGCAAATACAGTGTAAAGACATTTTAATCATGTCACTTTAACAAGTCTTTAATTTTAGATAATGCCCCCATCCAAGCTGAAATAGTTTGAGTGGCACCATGCATCCTGGCCACTAATAGCTCCATGTTTGCAATGTCCAGGAAGGAATGCATCCAATGTGACCAAGCTAAAGAACGTGGAGGTTGCCAACGTAGGGCAAGCATTTTCTTAGCTGCAGTTAATCCAGAGAATAACAATTTTTTCTGAGACAGAGAGAAACTGAAAGAGGAGTCATCATTTAAAAGCAAAAGCTTAGGACAGCATGACATATCGACTTCCAGTATGTCCTTCAGAGTCTTAGATACCTGTTTCCAGAAATGCTTAACTTCAGGACAATCCCAAAAAATGTGTCTATAAGTGCCTAACGAGTTTCCTGAGCAGAAATTACAATCGGAAGAAGAAGAAAGCTTCATTAAATATCGTTTCCTAGGAGTAAGATACATCCTATGAACCATTTTGTACTGAATTAATTGATGATTAGGATTTTTTGAAACAAGTTTAAAATTGGCCCATATTGAATCCCAACAGATATCATCAGTGAACAACTGAAACCTCTTAAATATGCCAAGTGTTCTAACAATTTTGGCCACCACTATATATCACACTCTCATGCTCATGTTCTCACACTCTCATGCACAGAACTATAAATACAAACTAGGAATATTAATAGACACAGACCCACAAAAACTACAAATTCACAATCTACTCAACCACTCACACATCTACTTACTGTGTACTAAGTCTTGCCAGTAGTGAGATATAGAGCGCATTGCAAGTTGCAGCTGAACGGCAATGTCTCTCCAACTTCTTTTCCTGTTTGCAAGCAATACAGACAATACTCATACTCAAAATACATAAACAAATATGAACACAGACTGATGAAGATGTTTACCTGGTCTTTGGTGAGTTTAATATCGCTGTTCACACACTCTGTGCTGATGACACTTTTCACCTCTCTGGGATTGAGTGGGTCCAGGTGCAGCGTGGGCCACAATCTAAACAGCATATGTTTTGTGATTGTCTACCTGTGTATAATATTACATGCATGCATAATATCAAATTAGTTTTTTATGTGTGTTTGTGAATCACAAACCTCCATGCCTGTGGGCAGGTCTCCACATTAACTGACACCAGCACTCTCACATTAGCAGGAAGAGGATCAATCAGCCACTTCAAGTGCCGCTCAGCATTCTGGGGAATACAAAAATAACAAACTGATCATGCTGAAGAATATATAATAATATGCACAATGAATAATGCAAAGCTTTATTTTATACTATAGTTAAAAACTGATTAAAGGCTGATAGATATTAAAATTTTATACTATTTTCTATATAATTTAGTAAAATTAAACTAAATTTGTTTTAAATAATTTTAATTGCTAAAGTGAATTTAGGCATCTCAACATTATAATGTACATTATGACAAATGGATATTTATTTTGAGATCTGATTACATGTCATTTAAAACATTTCCTATACATTTAACTGCGTGTGTGTGTGTGTACACATACACAAACAAATATCAAGTCACTAACAAATATCTAATAAAACAAAATATTTTATTTAATTTTTTCCTAATGGAAGATATATAAATACCCTTTCCATATAGAAAAAGGCTGAAAATTTCTGCTGAAATTAAATAAATTTTAGCATTATGTAAACAGTTGATGGCAAAATGTACAATTAATTACTATTAAATCCCACACATAAAAAAATAACAAATCCCACAACTAAATGTGGGTGTTTAGTTGTGTGTTTTCACCAGTATAGATTGTTAAACATGACAACGGACAAACATGCCACAGCTCAATGAGGATGATTATTTGAGGAAGTGTTACCTGTATTTGGTCAATGGAGTCAATGATGATTATGATGTTGCCGTGGTGACGCGCAGACAGCCGCTCTAGCCAGCGTGGGAACTCTTCGAGGATCTTAGAAGGGTCCATCGAGAGGCCGGAAATAGACCAGAAATGCTGGAGCAGCTACAAGGACAATTGGGAAAAATAAATTGTTCAGGGGAAAGTTTTATTTTTAGTTAGCTAAGCTTGAATTGTGTCTATAAAACCCTTTTATGTAACCTTTTTATTACCGGTAAGATACTATTCACACATCAGTACCAAAATACCAGTAAACTCTGTGATGCCAATCATCTAAAATTAGGGTCGGTAGGGTCTTGCGTTTACATAGAAAAAGCAGAACACTCTATCGACTGTCCTGCAAAGTTTAGCTCCAACTCTAGTCAAACACACCTGCCTTTAATTTTCACGCGATACTGAAGACCTTAATTAGTTGCATTTTAAAAATTAACGGATGTATGTGTAGAAGACCTTGTGAATCTATATAACTATACTATACACACATACTAAGTTATTTCAGTTTTGGGTTTTTTGCATAACAGTTAAATAAGAACTTTTTAACCCTGGATAAAGGCTTCTTAAATTTAGGGTTAAACCAGGGGTTTTCAAGCTTGGGGATGCAAGTGTTTTCTAGGAAGGCTAGGTTTTTCTAGAGTTCTAGGGTGTTTTCAATGTAAAATTTGATGGAGGAATTTTGTTTTTATTTTAATTATGTATTTTTAGGTCTGTTAAGATTAGCTAAAACCACACTGAACTCAATCTGTACACAAATAAATCTGAATTTAACTTATACATCTAAGATTCCTCTAATAGTGAATAAAAAATGTATTACAAAATCTGTGAGAATCTTGAAACTCGACCACCCAAGACAAAGTATAAACAGTGTAATGCAAGACAACCCAGGATTATGGTAACATTAGGGTTAAATATGACAATGTTATAGCAATTTCCCGTATGAGAAGTCCTATACAGTGCAGGCTGCATTTAATAAAGCACTAGTTATAACAGAACTGATTCTGGTCTGTGCCTCTGTTCTTTTCAGTTTAAGGAACTTAATAGTGAAATGAGTGTGTGTATCTGTGTCTGACCTTCACTGTGAGGCGCTTAATGATGAGCACTGGATCTGTGCTGGTAGATAGAGGATGTCCCGTGAAGTGATACAGGATGAGGGTGTTGGGAGAGTTTTTCTGCTGTAACTCTATCCTGCAGAGAAATGACATATTGTTTAGAGTGTGAAAATTGTTGTACATTATTATTGTGCAAAAATACCCAATATTTAGAGTTAAGATGAAACAACCATTTAGCAAGCAGAAGTGATTTGCCCGATCCAGGTGCACCAGATACCAGCAGTGGTGGGGTGGGTGGAGGGGCGGCTACCATGTCATTGAGTTGGTCGACATACTGAGAAAAGAACCAATACAGCATTCAGCTCAGTGAATTTACACATTTCCTGCCATTCGTATACAGTTTATTCAATATTTGTTTAATTTTAGCTAATTGTATGTGTGTAGTACTTTCAGCTATTGTAAAATACACAGAATTACAAAGATTTCTTGTTGACCTAAATCATTAATTAAAATGCTTGGTCCATAACGAACAATACAGAAAATTATAACAGAGCCATCATGCCTTCTGGAAGCTGAATCTGGAAGCATTGCTGCAAGCCTGCTGGAATGCCTCAATCTGCTCCTGCTCATCATGAAGATCCCACAGCACATCACCAGAGTCTTCCTCTTCTCTCTCCTCCACAGCTCCACTCTCTTCTAACTCCAAACCCAACAACTCCTGAAGAAAGAGTTGCCCGTGTATCATCAACCTTTCTGATTAACATCATGCATCTCAAGAAAATATGTTCGTCTTTCAGATCCTTAAATAGTGAACCACGCTCTAAACAATGCTTATATTTTTACACAAATGCTGGGTTATTTTCAAACTGTTTTTTTTTTTTTTTTTCACTTCAATGGCTGGGTCAGTTTTACCAACTGTAGAACCAATATGCAATCTCAGAGTTACCCACTTCTGGTTTTTCTGTTCCAAACTGGACTATCAACAGTCCACTGAGTCTGCTCCTACTGTATCTTTGTGTAGACCTAAAAACCTATTTAATTTAATTGTAAATCTATAACATATATTATTTTTGTAGTAAATATTCTAAAATAGTAAGTATCTATTAGGTAAAATGAACTCAGCATATTGGCTGGCAATAATAAGCAACTCTATTTGCATTGTTAGTTTAACATAACAGTATTGGCCAGTATTTACCAAGCTCTTGACAGCTGGGTTATTCTTAACCCAATCGTATCTCAAGTGCATGATAACTTAGTGCAAGATAGTGTAAGAACACTAAGTACCAGAATGCTATCAACCACAACACCCACTTGTGTTTTCCTGTGTGTGTGTGTGTGTGTGTGTGTATGTAGTCTGTGTACCTGTTTGATAACTATCTCAAGTTGAGTGAAGATAAGAGCAGCTCCTTCCTCTACGGACCCTGCATGATCCACTACCTGGAGAAAAAGAAGCAAAGAATAATTCACCAAATATAAAGTGTGAACGTGAACTACACACCACAATATTATTTATATGCTTGAAATTCATAATCCCTCTAAGTTTCTTGGTCAATTTTGTTCTAAAAATGGTTTCCTTAATCTGAGTGGTTAAAACATGGTGACTTTTTAGATATTCAATCTAAACAAACAAAAACAAAAAAGCATGACTTCATTCGATGAGTCTAAGTGGTCATAAAAGACACACATTGGCTGTTTGCATTCAAAACTGACAGACCATATGGAATAAATGTAGTGAAGTGCTAAAGGTTTGCCTCTGCATGTGAAACAAATAAGATCTAAATAAGACCTAATTTACCTAAAATCTCAAAAGAAGTGCATAATGTTACTGTTACTATGTCAGGGAAATTAGTGTTATAACATTTCCTTAAAAAAATAACTGTATACAGTCAAGGTGTAATCCTTTTTCTAAAAGTGTGGGCTATGTATTACCACAACATAGTGGTGCTATATCTGAAACTTAAAAGTTCTATAATATGAATCTTAGAGGAAACTTAAAAGAAGAATTCTTAAAAGAAACTTTATCACCTATAGAACATTTAGAAAAACCTTTGAAACCCTTATGATCTTCCAAAAAAAAGGATCTTCAGAAGAACCTTCAGTCAGGAATTTCAATAGAATTTTTAAACCCATGTGAATCATTTGAAATTACCTTAAGTTTGGCACTCTTGTCAGCTTTGTTAACTCTCTCCAGCAAGTCTCTAGTGGATGGGCTGAGGGTGAAGACTTCTTCCTTTTCTACTTTTCTCTCACCAGTTCGCAAATACAGCAAGAGAGGCCTAGAGTCTGGGGTTTTCACAAATGCTTCCTCCACATCCTCTATAACACAACTAAAACAATAAAATAGATTCATACAGATTCATTCAATAGAGACATGTGATTCATATCAACAATAACATGATACAAAGTAAGATAGAAAGACCACCTGGACACTGAGGACTTGAGTAGCAGCACACACACAGAGCTCCTCTCGATCTCCTGCATGCGTTCAGCAGCATACAAACCAGCTTTCTCCTCAGGAAATGACACATTCAGGTAGAAATGACCCAAACCCTCACAAAACCTCTGCAGCCTCAAAGAATGAGTCTGAAAGAGAGACAAATAGATGAAGACTGCTAAAATGTGAGAATGTGCGTATTTAAGATGTGTTTTCTAAGCATGTGTACTTGTATAAAGGCCTGCAGCTCCGCTCTGGTCTCCTGTGTGTATATGAGGTAGCAACGGACTGTGTTACTCCACAGAGCCTGAGAGACGTGAGGAGAAACTTGCAGCAGACTGGCAACGGCCACATCCCAGTCATCTGAAACGACACACACAAACATCAGCATACACGCATGTACACCTACAACAACACACACACAGGTGTAAACTCACCTCTGCTGACATTGGCAAACGGCCCCTCCACATCAATGAGACTGTGAGCGAATTCTGGACCCCTGTGTGTCTGCTGTAACTGCATCATACTGCCCATGGACGGCTCGCTGCCCAATATGCCACCACTCCAGTACTCACACTGAGTTCCTGCAGCTGCACACAGAGTGGACGTTAGGGATGCATTGGAACAAAAATATTAGAATTTGGAATTTCTAGAATTCCCAATCTAGAATTTGGTAGATACTACAGCTGTACACAGTACAAAAAACTCTTTATAACCGTTTAATACTTCTGTGACCTGGTGTAGACAATAATCATATTTAAATAAAGAAAATCAATACTGGGCAACGATTAACTGTGATAAATCTCATCCAAAATAAAAGTTGTGTAAATAATGTATGTGTGCGTGCTTTAAATGTATATTAAAGACACACATACAGTATATATATAGAGAGAGAGAGAGAGAGAGAGAGAGAGAGAGAGAGAGACAGACAGACAGACTAAATTAGGACCTGGTCAATAAAATTTATCAGCAGTGCACACTTAAAGTGAAATCCACCAAGCCTGACTAAAAAACAGGTAAATAGAGCGAGAACCAAAAAGCTACTTCCTCTTCCAAAGAAAGGCGAGTCAGTGAGACAAATCTAGATCATGCATCTTGACATGCGGATGCTCATTTTCATCAGAGTGTCATCTAGTTTCCCTTGTTAAATTTATCTGCCACATTCTTACTGGTAACAGTAGTGTGGTTGTCGTCGGAGTCAGAGTCTGCTGGATCATAAATCTGAATGCCTTGAGCCTGCAGCTGTTGAAGTTTTGACTCCAGATCTCGTTTTGCCCGCAGCAAATCCTGAATTTCCTTTTCTTTAGTCTCCCGGAATATCTGCCGGGTGATTTAGGACAGAAATAGAGATGAAGGAAACACACTGGTGAATGCACTGAAAATTAGAACAGCTACCGGCTAAAGAGGCATAATCTAAAAACAAAAGGAGTCAAACAGGGCTTGAGAAGATTTAGGATTGTGCAAGGTATGAATTAATGTGAGCCAGTTAATGTGAGAAAGAGAAGAGAATAAGATTAACACCTTAAACTGCCGTTTGACCTTGTCTCTGTCATGCTCAAAGGTGGCAGCTCTCTCCATTGCTTGATACTTTGCCTCCAGGGCACTTTCCTTCTCTCGAAGAATCTTCTGGTAAGTCTTCTGAAGAGCCTGGCAACCAGAGAAACACAGAATCAGCAAGTCATAAGTAGTTTGATATAAAAGTTGAGAAAAGTAACATTAATTTGGAAATTTCTTTGTATTTGGTACATGGGTCTATGACATCTACTGATCTATTGATTCAAAATATATTCAATAAATTAATTACAATGCAGTCCATACACTTACATGCAACGGATTGTATACACTTCTTCTATAATAATACATGTTTTTGATAACAAAAAAAAAATCATTTTGATATTATTAGGGGGCATAAAGTCAAAAAGTGTTATATCTTACTGAACTGTCCTGATATTAATATGAAGGTAAACATAATTAAAATAATTACATTTTTGGTATAATCTATCATAATTATTTATTAGAAAAAAAAAGACTAAACAGAACCAAGATTAATATAAACATTATATTTCTAAAAACTTGGCATGTGTTTTAAGTTAGATTTTTTTTTTCTTTGTTTTCCTTATTTTCTCATTTTTCTTCATTTCTGTCCAACACTCTTATTTGTCACTGACCCACATGAAAAGCTCAGATTTTCTTATTCTCTCTCAAACCTGCAGCTCAGCACGCAGTCTCTTGTTCTCCTCATCCAGCTTGGCTTCTTTCTTCTGCATAGAAGCGATCTCATTGTTGTTGCTGACCCGAAAGATCTCATAGTCTTTCCTGAGGCGCTCATACTCAGCCGCATACTCCAGTTCCACCAATCCGGTAGATTTTAAGCTGGTGCTGATGACACGAGGCAGACGCAGCAGACGTGCCTTTGGCTTCACCTCCACCGGTATCTCACACGCCTCCCCTCCCTCACCCTCATACGCATCCTCAATCACCTCACCGGGGCTCACCAGAGAGGATGCCGTACCCATAACAACTGATGAAAGGTGCCACAAAGACACCCGTCAGCTAGATCACTCACACTCTTCTAGATTGAACATTGATGGTTCTGTTGGAAACAGGAAACACAAGCAGTGTGCATCAGTTCTGATACATTTAACCATGGATATTAAGTATAATTTGAAATTGTACATCAAAAGAGTAGAGCTGTAG
This sequence comes from Barbus barbus, assembly GCF_936440315.1. Taxonomy (NCBI): domain Eukaryota; kingdom Metazoa; phylum Chordata; class Actinopteri; order Cypriniformes; family Cyprinidae; genus Barbus; species Barbus barbus. The sequence continues at coordinate 10,003,763 of NC_136724.1, forward strand.
TCCTACACAGGACTAAAACATTTAGTTTTACTGTATTTGAGAACTAGATATGTATGGCCCTGAGGTTAGTGCACTAGTATGCATTCGCCTTTAAACGTGTATGCCATTGTAAAAATCCATCAAAATTTGCATAATTCTGTCAATAAAGTTAATGTATTGGAAATATATTCTATGTACAGTGGCACAGCTAAGCCTCACTTAAAAATGCCATTATTAAACAAAATATCAAACCAACTAACTTTTTTTAGTTAAGTTTTAAATGAAAAAAAGAAAATAATAGATTGTTAGATATTCATAGTTAAAATAATACATTTTTTTACAGTTTCTTTCTAGTTGTGATATTTGGTAAAAGATGTCCATCATTTATTTGATGCATTACAGTCATGTATTTCAATGCCTTTAAGATTTCTAAGGAAAAGTTTTAATAACCCAAATCTAAAAGGACTGAGTTACAAGCATGCAAACTTTGGGTAAATAAACAAACTGTCAACATTGGCATATAATGTAAGAAGTATTGCTTTCGACAAACGATTTTACAAATAGACCAACCAAAAACTGAATTTTTGATTTAGCATCGCTAAAGACTTATAAATGCGATTTTCTCAGTATTTAGATTTTTTTGTACCCTCAGATCCCAGATTTTCAAATAGTTGTATCTCGCCCAAATATTGTCGTATTCTAACATCAATGGAAAGCTTATTTATTCAAAAGATTGACCCTTATGACTGCTTTTGTGGTCCAAGGTCACAAATTATGATTGCGGTGTTGCAAAAGTTAGTTTCCTCCTTCTGTAATTTGGTTCAAAGGTTTACAATACAATGGATTACTAAGAGAAAGTGTCCAAATAAATTTAAATGCACAGTAAATATTCATGGATGTCATTTAATATTTTAGCTTTCATCAATGCATTTCTTGAGAAATATGAACTAAATCAAAACCAAGCAGTTTCTCAAATGTGGTTGATTTGGCACGGAATAACCATATTTCTGTATCTTTGTTTACTCAGTTATGGGGGATTTTGGCACCTTTAAAAATACAAAATGTGTTAATCAAATGTGTTTATAGTTTGAATGCGTGTTTATGTACAACATAATACATTATATTGTGTTTGCACTTACAGTGTCAGTTCCACAATAGAAATTATAATAATAAGAAGAAAACATTTATGAGGAGTTGAGACGAAGTATGATCTGAAGATCTTGTTTATTTGGTTTAATTTGCCGTGTTGTTGGGTTAGCATGTTGTTCACTACTGTTACAGTGTCATCAAATCAAATGGAGGACGTGGATATCTGCATATTTAATGCTTAAACCTCACCTTAAACTGTGGTCTTGAACCCTGCGGTCATCCTGGAGACGATGTGCGGGAAGTGAAGAAAAATAACTTACTCCACCCAACCGAGAGGACTGAGGAGATCCAGGACGATGAACTTAGACACTGATACCAATCATAAGACCCGAAATATATATCGATAAGTAACGTGTTCATAAACACGGCTGGCATATCAGTCAAAAGGTAAACAAATCATACTGATGTACACGTTTTTTCTCCAATGTCTTCCTGACAACCGCGTTACTAGGCACTCCTTCTTCTACGGGTCCACGGGGTGACCAAAAAGTAGGGAAGGGCGATAACGTTACCTCTTATTTTATTTTCGATCCGATACCGATATTTTCAAGCCCACTTTCGTCAATATCGATATCGATACTGATACCTATAAACTAAAATTATCTTTTAAATTGTTAAAAGAATATCATCATTAATTATACTCACTTAATATTAGATTTTAAATCCATGCTTTTTTTGTTTTGTTTTTTACATTTCACAGGCCTTTTTTTATTTACACTGTCAGAAATTAAATACACTAAAATTGTATTTTAGCCCTTTACTGGGGCAGTAACTTCAAAGGTGCACCTATACCCCTAAAAGGGAGCATATTAGTACCGTACAAGGGTATAGATAAGTTACAAAGGTGCACCTTTGAGGGTACCTCATGAAAAATAAACATGGTGTTGCATACATTAAGTACTAAAATGTATTATTATTATTATTACCATGGTAAATTTGTGGTTTCTACAGTTTTACTACAAATGTGGTAAACTGTGGTTACTGTAATAAAACCATGGTTAATTTTTTTAAAAGGCTGCCAGAATTCTGTCCTCCTAAAGGTGAAACTTTAGCATATATATATATATATATATATATATATATATATATATATTATGCAATTACAGAACATAACAGAATCCATTTGAAATTTTAACAACGGTTTAAATTTACTTACACAAACTAGCCTATTTAAAATAAATATTACATGTACATTACATGAGTTTTTGTAATATTTTTTTAAATAAGTCTCATGCTCACCAAGGCTGCACTTATTTGAACAAAAAAACAGTAATATTATGAAATATAACCATTAAAAATTTTTTTTTCTATTTTAATGTAGGCCTATTTTAAAAATGTAATTTAAAATGCATCTGTGATCAAAGCTGAATTTTCAGCATCATTATTATTCCAGTCTTCAGTGTCACATAATTCTTCAGAAATAAATTTAATATAATTTGCTGCTCAGGAAACATTTCTGATTATTATTGCTGCTTCATATTTGTGTAGAAATAGTGATGCATTTTTCAGAATTAATTTTATATATAGTACTAATGATATGTAATGTAATGTAAAAATGTGGCAATGGTTTCTTAGGATCTACTTATCAGCGAATATGTCTGTGGTTGACCTCAATCTTAATTCATGCTTTTTTTTTTTTTTATTAAAGTCTGCCATAACAGCTTGTGCACTATATATATGTTTTCTTAACTAACTTTAGTACTATTTACTTGGACTACAGATAGCCTCTTCAAAAATGATGTTGTCCATATGCAGTTAATTTGGACAGTTGATTTTCCTTAAATTGTCTAAATGTATGCATTGAAATCTTAGATATTAGGCTGTATATCAACAAAATCCATGTTTGCACTCCAGAAGTGGCGCAGAAGTTGCATCTGAAGTGGCATTTTAAAATAAAAATGTCAAATTCACAGAAAATTTCACAAATGCTCACTCTTAAAATTACATTTTCCAAAAGGTGATTTAAAAGGAACCATTTTTTTCTTACTTTGAAGAACATATATTTATTTATTTTTCAATAATCCTTTTGTTAAAGGTTGTTCATGGAACCATTAATGGCATTCCAATAATGAACTTATATTTTTGAGAGCTCTGGTGTGTAAAATGTGTTAGTGGAGACCTTAAAAGATATGAGATTTTGAAAGAATATTTTATTTGTTAATATTTTGAACAATTGAAAGTATGATATATGATAAATTATTTGATAAATGATAAATTTTGACAATAAAAAAGTCAAATAAACACAGAAGGAAGGAATCAGACTGCACGTCATGGTTGAATGAATCAGTATGAATTGAGCCATACCTTTTCCACTTCTGCTTTCACACTAAACCTTGTTTTACACATGCTGAGTTTCAGCTGAGAATATGTCGTCGCATTTCTTGTCCGATCATGTGGTGGATTGCTCATCTTTGGGGTTTCTGCCACAAAGCTGCAGCAGGGTCTCTTGGTAATTTCTAGCCAGAAAGAAGTACATGACAGGATCCAACACGCCACTTATGCATGTTAAAGCTGAGGTGATTCGATTTCCTAAATGCAACATTTGTCTTTCGGATTCTGACCTTGACATGTCGTCATGCTGTAGGATAAATACAAATCGGTGGATATGATAGGGCACAAATGCAATCAAGAAGTTAACCACAGTTAGAACAATAATTCTCATTGCCTTATGCTGAGTAGGCGTCCTTTCGTTAAAAGTCATCTGTTTTACTTTGGCAAATATGAGAATGTAAGACATGCTCAGAGTGACCAGAGGTATCACAAATGCAATAGCAGTGGACACCAACGCACCGGTGCGATTGGAGGAATTCTCCATGTACAGCTTTTCACACACTGTCACATTCTGTATTTGTCTAGTCACTTCTTTATTAGAGAATAGGACAGGCAACATGGAAATAGTCACCATGACCCACAGCACGGCAGAGACCACTTTGGCATTCCTGGTATTTCTCAGATTGTGAGTTTTATGTGGTACGACACAAGCCAACAGACGGTCTACACTGATGCAAGTCATGAAGTACATGCTGCAGTAGAGGTTGACGAAGAACAGGAATCCAACCACGCGACAGGCCCCTTCACCAAGAGGCCAGTGGCTGTTTGACATGTGGTAGATCACTCGCATGGGGAGCACCAAGACGTAAGACATGTCCGCTATAGCCAGGTGCTTCAGAAACTCTTTGGAAGGGGTGTTGTGGGTGTTGCGGTGGCAGAACACCCAAAGTGCCAGGGCATTACTCGGGACTGAGAGGATGAAGATGACAATGTAGAAGGTTGCGAGCAGGATGTTCTCCAAGTGAAAGCTGAGGTAAATCCCCTCCATGGAGTGATTCGACATAGCGCAGGTCTATAATATGAGACTGAGCTCCTGTTTGGAGAATGGCAAGAGTCAGAAAAAGTATCAGATATTAAATCTAGCTTATCTATGATAATAGATTGAAAAAACTTTAGAAATGACTATTATTATTATATAACAGTAACTTCATTGGAGCTATACATTCACAAATTGAAGTGTGGACATTTTCCAAAAATATATAACAAATCAAAATTTTAGTTTTAGATTCTGTACCATTTGCCTACGTTCTGCACAATATGTATTCAGTAAAGTGTGTCCAACTTTTGACCGGTTTTAGCTAAATTATTTTGTCCAGAACTGCAGAACGTGACACAGTGATTGTTAAACAGTTTTTTTCTAAGAACTTGTCTAGCAATTTGTCTATATGTCTTTGAACTTAAAATGTCTATTCATTTAAAACAACATAAATAATGAGAAATAACCAGACATTTTTGATTAAATAATGTATGTCTATACATTTATAAAGTGTATTAGCATTAAGAACTTAAACCCCCGGTTTCACGGACAAGGTTTAAGCCGAGTCCCAGATGTAAGTCTGAGCTGTTTCAGCTGAAAGAAACTTGTACTGACTGATCTTAAAATATATCAGTGCCTTTGTTTTGTCTCAAGATGAACAACGTGTTTTAAGTCACTAAGAAAACATTTTTCCTTTTAAAAAAGGTACACAATATTAATATCATTATTAGTATTGCTCTTATTATTTCTGTACTTACAAGAAGGTTATAGTCTTCCCCAGCAGCCAGCACATTGACTTATTGATAAATGCCTCCTTTAGCTATAGACCAAATGAATCTTGTGTTTGCTCATCTGTTTCCTCTTTTAGTCATATGCTTTGACTTCACGTAGGAGGTATCACACAAAAATGAATCAGCCCTTCTACAACATCCCCATTAACACACACCACCCTCTACTGGTCTCTTTACCTGCTGTATGCGATGATTACATCCTCAATACCACGACTGAGGTGAGACCCTTGAGCAAGGCACCGAACCCCCAACTGCTCCCCGGGCGCAACAGCATTGGCTGCCCACTGTATGTTACTGTGTGTACACTTGGATGGGTTAAATGCAGAGCACAAATTCCGAGTATGGGTCACCATACTTGGCCACACACCACTTCCCTTTCCCCCTTTCCCTTATAAAAATTCTTCATAAAACAAACCTGGCGTAGTTCAATTAACTGGTAGCCTAACTGTCCAATTTTCACTGACTTTGCAAGATGGCGAGTCGTTCTAAAGTGACTGAATCGTTCCTACACCAGGTTGTCCAGATAGCAGCTATAGCAAGAGAAGCTGGTTGTTCAAAATCTGTGATTTCTAGAATATTGCATCTTTACAATCACCTTAACAAAAATTACGTAATGTCACTCATTCAAGTCCCCCCAAAAGGCTAGTCATCCACAAAAGACAAATGCACAAGAGGACAGGATAATGCAGAGAATCTCAATGTGCAATCGGTTCAACACTGCAGCTGGAATTGCTCGCCAGTTCAGTGCTGAACAGGATAAGGATTTGTCTTGGCATACAGTGTCTCGATGTTTAAGAGAATTTGCACTGAAAGCGCACTCTGCAGTGACCAAAGCTCTCATCAGCAGAAAGACTCAAAAGGCTACGCCCACCTTTGTTGAGGAGCATGTTGTGTTGACAAAGGAGAACTGGTCCAAAGCAAGTTTAATTTAATTGGGTCCGATAGGAAACCGCTATGTTCATCGTTAAACTGGGGAAAGACTGAACCCCGAGTGTGTAGTCAGTGAAAGGTGCAATAGGAATTGTCATGATAGTTTGGGGGATGTTTTCTGCAGCAGGAGTTTGGCCTCTTATACAGGTACATGGCAGATGTGAATGCAAATGTTTATCAGAACCTCCTGTGGCAACATGTGGTTCCTTCCCTGCATTCATCGCCCAATCAACCAGCAATTTTCATACAGGACAATGCCTGCATGAAACTGTGGAAGAGACTGGAAGAACACACCAGAGCAGTGTGAGAGTGAGAGACTAGTGATGTCCTGTGTGTGCAGATGTGATGAAGTCATTCAAAGCAAGGGCCTGTACACCTACTAGTAATTTTTGACTGCTGTAACCTTCAGAAATGTTAATTATAATCTGTTTTAGTGCTGCTGTGAGCAGCAAATGCAGCAGCAAGAGTTCTTACTAGAACCAAGAAGTATGACCACATTAGCCCGGTTCTGTCAACACTGCACTGGCTCCCTATTAAACATCGTATGCATTTCAAAATCTTGCTAATTACTTATAAAGCTCTTAATGGTTAAGCACCTCAGTATTTGAGTGAGCACTTATCGCATTATAATCCTTCATGCCCGCTATGACACAAAACTCTGGCCATTTTATAATACCTAGAATATCAAAATCAACTGCGGGCGGCAGATCCTTTTCCTATGGGAAGTCGTGGCCTAATGGTTAGAGAGTCGGACTCGTAATCCAAAGGTTGCGGGTTCGAGTCTCGGGCCGGCAGGGATTGTAGGTGGGGGGAGTGAATGTCCAGCGCTCTCTCCACCCTCAATACCACGACTGAGGTGCCCTTGAGCAAGGCACCGAACCCCCAACTGCTCCCCGGGTGCTGCAGCATGGCTGCCCACTGCTCCGGGTGTGTGTTCACGGTGTGTGTGTGTTCACTGCTGTGTGTGTGCACGTTGGATGGGTTAAATGCAGAGCACGAATTCCGAGTATGGGTCACCATACTTGGCAGTATGTCACTTCACTTCACTTCACTTCACTATTTAGTCCCCAAACTCTGGAACAATCTACCTAACACTGTTCGGGAAGCAGACACACTCTGTAAGTTTAAATCTAGATTAAAGATCCATCTCTTTAACCTGGTTTAGACATAATTCACTATCGCATTTCTATCATTCAAATCCGTTAAAGGATTGCTAAGCTGCATTAATTAGGTCACCCGGAACCGGGAACAGTTCCCATAACACCCGTTGTACTTGTTACATCGTTAGAAGAATGGCATCTACGCTAATATTAGTCTGTTTCTTTCTTATTCCGAGGTCACCGTAGCCTCCAGATCCAGTCTGTATCCAGATCAGATGGTCACTGCAGTAACCCAGGCCCAGTCCGTATCTAGACCAGATGGTGAATCAGCACATAGAGACGACCTCTACACCCCTAAATGTCAGTGGAAACCAGGACAACTAGATGAGCCCCAGAGACAGATCCCCTCTGAAGATCTCATCACCTAGACGGCCATCAGGACAAGACCACGGAAACCAGATGAGTCCTCTGCACAATCTGACTCTGCTGCAGCCTAGATTTAAACTGCTGGTTTTGTCTGGCCAGAGGAGAACGACACACTATTTCCCTGTTTAATACTGTAAAGCTGCTTTGACACAATTTAAATAATGGTGAGTTGACTTGACTTGCTGCTCTCTAATTTTGATCACTGTGTTTTCCACAAAATAAAGCGTTTTTGTTGAAGTGCCTTGGTTATTTTGTAAAACACTGTTCTATGGTACAGCCACAACTAAAATTACTTAATTTTTAATGATGAAGATTACATTATTAAAAAAAAAAAAATCAAGTGTTCATAAATTGTTCTTTAATTTTGATCTTCACCGTATATGTATTCGGTATACAATTTTTTGTATAATATTAATGTCAAAACTATACATTAACACAAATGGAAGCATGAGAAATTCCTCAATATTTTAAACAAACCAAATCAAAACAAATTAAATCTTCAAACTTTGTTTCAGATTCCTCAATGTAAAAACCTTTTGACTACAGCACACATTACATACAATCAATAAAGCTCGTCCAAGTTTTTGACCAGTACAATAGAGTTCACATGTGTACTGAATGTCATTACTATGCAAGTTTAAAAGAAAATATAAAGGATAAAAAGCACAAGTCAGCTGAACTATCTGCCAAGATGTTTAATAGAAGGACTTGCAGTGTTGCAGTGAAGACACCATAGCCGAGAGGCCATGTGAACAACAAGCATGCAGAACTTTACTACCTACACTCTTTTGCACAGATTGCTTCTGCAATTAAAGCTATACAAAACCAAAGAAAACATATTTATTTACAAAATCTGTCTGTGCAAGCATGATTTTTTCTGTTACATTCTCTCTTCCTACAATTTTTTATAGGCATGCATAGAAATAAACTTTGGTACAATATGTTAACAAAACTAAAGACAATCTCTGGAATAGAGATGTTACAGTATGTACATGTAAAGTAGAGAGCAATTGTATCAATCACTACAATTTTAGTTTACATTTAGACATCAATACTCATTCATTTAAGAGACATAGACTGCATGAGTAAATCAAGGAACTGTGCCATAGGTAGGTTAAGCCAGGTATAACCTATCCTAAATGTACAAAGTGTCTAACACAGCATATATATAGTCAGTTGTAAAGATGTAAAGTACAAACTTTGGCAAATAGGCACAACTACTACTGAAATGACAGACAACTGTTCATTGCAAAACTGTTGTCAATATACAGGTATAATGATAAATCTTAAAGACATTGGCAGTGCATGAGAGAAAAAAAAAAAGACAACATGTTTTTCAAATTGTATTAATGGTTAATATACTTACAGTACTTTTTTTTTTTTACTTTATGGCTACAACCAATGTGTGTCAACTTAAAAAACAACAACAAAAAAAGAAAAAACATCTACAATCATTTAAAGGATGCTAATAACCAAAACATTGTTTACATACTTTTACTACTAACTTGAACACTTTTTAGTCTCTCAACGTGTATGAAAAATAAATATTATTTTCAAATTAAGTGCTCTGTAAAATCCTTGTTCAAGAGCCTGCTCTCTGCAATTAAGTTTTAAAAATAAAACAGTTTTTTATATGTTTATGCATTTGCAGAGATTCAAGTTTAAAACACTGATTAATGGATGATGGCCTTTCACCTTAATCAGAGAAAATAATAACATGCAATAACCAAAGTCATGCCAAAACAAAGTTCACTCTGATAGAACAATATTAACTGTTCAAACAAATAAAATCTTAACTTAAAAATGAATCAAAGTAAAATCAGGAGTGACTCCACCTCATTAAGAGATACATAAATGGTTGCAAAGCATTTTACGCAGCATCCTTAGCGAGAGTTACCGTGGGAATAGCTGATTTACCGGCATTTCCGTTGTGTGGCCGACTGTAGCTGGTGAAGCTGGGTGTGTGAATGGTACGGATACTCTTCGCACTCTGACTCAACATAGTCGGGGACAAAGGGGAGTGGGAACAGGAAGAAGAAGAAGAAGAGGTGGAAGGTCGACCGTTTTGTGTCTGTGTGGGAATAGAGAGGCCTTTAGTGCTGTGAGTGGGAGGGGCAAATTTTAAAGAACCATTAGAAAGGGAGGGGATATGGGAGGAGGGGGTGGAACTGGATCGAGAAGGAGGGATAGAGGATTTGCTGGTGGGAAGAGAGGAAGATAAAGGAGCAGGAGAATTAACAATATTAGTAGAATCAGACTGGGACAAGCCTTTTCCCGTACTAGAGGAAAAAGCAGGAATTTTAGAAGCAGGCACGGTAGGAGAAGTGGATTTGGGATCTCCTCCAGATCTCTTAGCACTTCCATTAGCCTGCAAACAAAGATGCCAAAACACACTGATTGTCAACATAGGGAATTTATGATTAAAATATGCAAAATTTCTAAGCATGTTTCAAATCATACTACTGGGATCTACAGTTAATCATGATAGATTATCAAAGACACAGGAACTACATATATAGGTGAAAATACTAAAGGCACTCACACAAAAAAACTATCTGTCTTGAGGGTGAGAATATATAAATTAAAAAAATCACTTTAAATAGACTGTAAGAAGGAAAGGAGAGTGAAGGTGAGGGACGGTAGGATTATAAGTTTTAGAGTGAGTATTGCGCAGAGTGAGTGCAACCAACCAGTACTCATAACCAAAGGAGGCTCCAGGAGGAATAGAGGAGGTACAATTTGGGAAGGCATCCACAGGATAATGGGGACTTAGTGGATTTGTGGACCCTGGGCATTGAAGCCAGGGTTTGCAGATTCCTCCGAGAGGTAAACAGGGAGAGGGTCCAAAAATGGGTTAAACAGAAGCATCCTGACTTACAAGGGAAGTTGAAGTGTAACAGATATTGGAGTGTGTAGGGGTTAGATGTGGTATTTTAGTTAAAGAGACCCTAGTCAAAGCATCCAATACTGTTAGGTAAGCAGTGGCTGTGGTGTTTATATTTCTTTCTTTCACTTTTGTAAATTAGTTTGTTCACAGCACCAAAGCCACAAGCAAAGCAAACATGCAGAAGCATTTGATGGTATTATGAAATAACAGTCAGTTGCCTTCGGTCACAGCCATTCAAAAAACAAGGTAGCAGGAAAAAACGTCAACAGTTCAAAGACAGCTTTCGGCACTAGGCCTTTAACCAAAGAACAGTTTGTTCGGTCTCATCAGGTTTTTTGTTAGTTCATTTTCCCCTCTCAATACAAGCCCTGCAAGAACTGACTTTCCTCTCGAGCATTCAGTCTATGCCTAGGTGTGTGTGTATTTCTGACTGGACAAGTGGTCCTATGATAAGACTACCTGGCGGAACTGCCTCTGAGAGTCCTGTAGCTTTTGCGGTTTTGTTGCCCTCTCTTTCTCTGAGGTGCCCGGTTGCTGCCGCGCCTTGGCAGAAACAGGCACCGGCATCCGACTAGTAGGTGAGACCACGCTGGCATTCTGCAAAAAGGATTTAAACCAAACAGAAGAGAAAAGGAATAAAAAGAAAGAAACAAAAAGAGAGCCATATTTGAGGTGGTTTGTAAGCTAAATCACAGCAAGACAAAGCTTGCACAACACATCTGTGTGGTATCACCATGACATTGTAGAGTTTGTATACCAGAGAGAGAAGTAAGGAAGCATGCAAACCAGCCCAGAATACCAACAAATTTCTTTTAGGACTGCCTTAGAACCCACAAAAAGGATCCAAAAACAGTGTGAGACTGTGGTTCTAAGATTATGAAAGTTGTTGGCTGCCTTAACCCAAGATTAGAGCACCATCAGTGAACACACAAAGGTCTATCTATGACACACCACTCCAGAAATAAACACACCATATTTATTAAAATATGTGAAGGTGTTAAAAAGTTCAGATCCCAGAGTTGGTAGCCTCCACTGCAGGAAAGGCTAAGGATGTTCAGAAGTCACTGGATAGGATGGAACTGTTGTGAGCAAGAGGAGAGGGACAGACCCATAGTCTTTGCTAAGGTAGTAGGAGCTAGAGAGAGACCTTCTGGGTGGGAACTGGTGTGACTGAGACCCCAGTAGTTGGTATGATGGCAGGCCGAGGAAGGAGCTGTGGTTTTGTCTTCTTTCGTAGAACAGGACCTTTACTGGCAGAAGTCGACCTAGGGACCAAGGTTTTGAGAGAAAGTTCTTTCTCTGAGTGCCGTGGACTCTCTACAGTTTTATTGTCCTGAGTTCCAGGGTTCAGCAATATTTCAGGCTCTTCCGAAGTCTTCGGTCCCATTTCGCAAATTGTGTTCTCTAGCTGCTTTATGGTTTGCTCTAGACTGTCAAGAGTTTTGTAGGTATTCTTACGAATCTCTTCAGTTCGTCCAATAGGCTCCTGCTGATTTGATTTTGAAGACTCTGTTTTGGAGCAATCAATTTCAAACCTCTTGGTCTCTTTGTGTTGTTTGACAGTCCCATCTGACTCTTCCTCATCCTCATAGACGACAACCTGCAAAGTCTTTTTGCCCATTTTACTTCCAGCTCGAATTGCTTGCGTTAATGCTGCTAGCTGTTTCTTAGGGAACTTCAACTTGAACTTCTTCTTTCCATCTTGCTTTGCATCACCAGTAACATCTACTAATGCCCCTCCCTCAGATAAAGATGAGGATGAAGAAGAGTTCCTGACTTTACCATCTGTGATATCTGCAGGAGAATTTGAACCAGTACTTTTTCCAGAATCCCTACCATCTACATTCTGTTTGACCTGCACTCCCTTAGTCCATTCTTCTTCCTCAGTTTCCTCACTCTCCTCATCTATTCTTTCTTCTGCAAGCATCCGCTCTAGCTCCTCCTCACATTCAAAGACAGTAGAGAGGCGTTTATAAGCTGAGCGGATATCCATTGGCTCGTCAAAGATGATGATGACTGGCTTTTTACTGGCGTTGTCAGCACCAGTGGGACCATTAGTACTGGCATCACCTCCTGATGCCGTACCACTTTCAGAAGCACTTGGCCGTTTGCTGCCAAAAGTTACTGTCTGCACACTACCTTTCTTGGCATTGACTAGCTGATGGTACTCTCCAGTGGAAAGGGCTTGCACCTTGGTGTTAGTGATCATAAAGGCAAAGTTATCAGGAGGAGGTGGAGGTGGCTCTTCTCCTGACAGATCGGGACTGAGAGAGGCCTCGTTATTTTCCTCCATTTCCTCGAATTTCTTTTCCTTCACCTTAGATGAACCAAATATAAGTTTCTGATTTACTAAGTCCGTCCCAACAGGGACTGCTTTAGAAAGAATCGGTGCAGTGTTTTCAAAAGAGACTGGTGAGCAAATTGCTGTTGGAGACTCTACCCTCTCCTCTATGCTAACCTGCACTTGAGCAGCTTTGACCACATGAACTTTCCCTTGGGTTGGGCTAGCTGGAACGTCTTCCAGTGGAGAGGATGGATTTGACTTCAACGAGGCTGAACGAGACAGCTGATTTTGTTGTAGAGTGATAGAAGAGCTGACTGGGCCGTTACTTTTGAGGGCACCAAATTTGTTAGTGGATACCTGCAGCTGGCTTTGGCATTGGTCAGAAGCATTGACATGTGACACCTGTGATGGGGGAGACTGTGAGGCATCTCTACATTCTGTTGATTCCTCTGAGGCTGATGGAGTTCCCTTGGAGATCTGAGCTGTGACATAGTAGATGACCTTAAAAGGTCAAAGGTCAGAGAAGAAAAAAAAAAAAATTTCAATTAGGTATAGTTTCATGAGCCAAATATAAATCTGTTAGTAATCCTACCTGGTATTAATCATATTCTACAATTGACTTGGCCATTACTGGGTCTTTATGAGGATTCACATAAGACTATTGCATAGTTATTTTAGTGATGGGGTTCTAACTACTAAATGACCAGTCGTCACTAAGACTGAGGTTTTTTTTAAACAGAGCTCATCATACCATGATTACTTTTCTTTTAGGAGTTTATAATATTTTTATAATAACTGTGTAACTGTGATCAGAGGCGTCATGCCCATTCAAATTGAGGGGGCACGTGCCCACTCAGATTTTTGAGCCAAGTGGATTTTGAATGCAGCTTCTAAAAGACAAAAAATATCCTATTAATATTTTCTAGCCTATATTTAATACAATCACAACGGCGTGATTAGATCGTTCAGTGCCTCATATCATCAGCTGCTAAATTCCAATCTGCGTTCGCTGGCTGGCGCTGAACCAGAAACAGATGCGTGTTTACAACATTGCGCATTATAACCAATCACACACGATGCTATTGAGCTTATGAATGCAGTGACCAATCAGAGCTGTTCAGATGAGTCATCGCTAAAATGCCAGTGTCCTGACATTTTATCCTACCCGTCGATTTTCCTACCGGGGCTTGCTGCGCATGCGCACATCAAAATTTCGTCCTTTTTCTCATGCAGAACAACAATATTTAATGCATCTGCATTACTGTAGGGGTAGGTTTAGGGTTGGGCTAGATGTAGACGTTAATAAAACACAATCTAATAGGTAGAAAAAAATATTTATTGTTGGTTTCCGGTAGCTGTATCCCTTCTAGCCACAACCGCGAATATAACACATAATTACTGTATTTGCATTACTGTAAGGTAGGTTTAATAATAATAATAATAATAATTCATTACATTTATATAGCGCTTTTCTGCTTTTCTAAGCACTCAAAGCGCTCTACATTGTGAGGGGTGGCGTCTCCTCGTCCACCACCAGTGTGCAGCATCCACCTGGATGATGCGACGGCAGCCATAGTGCGCCAGAACGCCCACCACACACCAGCTTACTGGTGGAGAGGAGACAGAGTGATGAAGCCAATCAGTGTAAGGGGATGATTAGGAGGACATGATGGACAGAGACCAATGTGGAAATTTGGCCAGGATGCCGAGGTCACACCTCTACTCTTTTCGAAAGACATCCTGGGATTTTTAATGACTACAGAGAGTCAGGACCTCGGTTTAACGTCTCATCCGAAAGATGGTGCTTTTTGATAGTATAGTGTCCCCGTCACTATACTGGGGCGTTAGGACCCACACAGACCCTGCAGCACCCCCTGCTGGGGGGTGAGCACCCCCTGCTTGCCTCACTAACACCTCTTCCAACAGCAACCTAGTTTTCACCGGAGGTCTCCCATCCAGGTACTGACCAGGCTCAACCCTGCTTAGCTTCAGTGGGCAACCGGTCTTGGGCTGCAGGGTGATATGGCTGTGGCATTTAGGGTTGTGGTAGGTGTAGACATTAATAAATCATAATTTATCAGGTATCATTTTTCGTTGTTGAATTGTACTACCTACTGTTTTAATGGGAGGTAGGAAAATCTGACAGGGTAGCACAAATCGACAGAACACCAGTGTTTTCTTGACTCGATCGCTGACAGAATACCTCTTTCTGGCGAATTCTCTTGTCAGAAACAACAAAGTGCAAATGTGTGTATGAATATGTAAGTAAGATATTAATTTCATAGTGTAAACAGCTTCAGTGATTTAAATGGTTGTTTTTGAGAGTGCTTGAACTCTACTGTCAGTAAAATAGCTTTGATAATGTAAATGTTCTTTGCTCTCTTTCTGTACAATGAAAGTGTTATGATTAGTAGCCTAACAATGTTTTTATTCACATTAACTTTCAATGTTAAATTCACATTAAATATAAATGTGCCCCCTCGTGCCCCCTCAAAAATAATGATTGCATGACGCCCCTGACTGTGATAATAAACACTGCAGCTCACCCCAGGACTCTGACGAATTGCATTGTTGTCATTCTCATCTGTGTCAGGGTTCTTGTCATCTTGGTTTTCAGTATTCTGTGGTTTGTGGGGAACAACATCACTTCACAAAGAAACAAATCGCAGTCTATAAGCTACTCTAAGACCACTGAAAACATTTAGGCTGCTTTTGACGCAACACATTCTTGGATCATATATTCTACCATATATATCAAAATATATTTAATATTAAGAATTGTCATGAAACATGTTTCTAAACTTAATAATGCCAATAATATGATACTATTTCTCTTCTCTACAGTAATAATCATATTTTAAAATATGCAATGAATGGGATTAATAATAATAATAATAATAAAAACTTAATGGGATTAAAACCATAATCTGGAGCTAGACCTAAGGCATTTGTGAACTAATCTGAAAAAAAAACAGCTCACAATTATACACAAAAAATGGAAAACGTCATTTTGAATTTATATTGCATGTAACAACAGTTTCCAACTTTTTCCATTTTGAATACAATTTTGAGCATAACAAGGTTCTTATTGGTTATATTTCACCTGTAAATTCTATATTACACTGCACAATTTTTAACAGTGAGAAAATACTGTGAAAATGAGAAAGAGAGAAAGTGAGACTGAAAACCCATTAAATAAGTAAGGAGGCTTATACAGTAGCAGGCATGCAGCAAAGTGAGAAGATCAAAGAACAAATTCTGAACTCCAGACTGCTAGCTGAAAGTGTCCTCTAAAATCCTCAATAACAAACCAATTCTAAGTTGCATTCTACTGATACATATGATTTAAACATTGACCCTTTTTGAAAAAAAAATGTTTAACGTAGATTAATGTAGGTCCTGATAATTTTTCGCAAGTTTGCTAAATTGCTAACATTTTGCCCAGGACCATTTCATTATGCTACGCCCAGTTAGCTAACTCAACCTGTTAATGTACATCGTAAAGCATAAATGTGACCTCAGGTAAGCTTCGGAAATTGAATTGTCTCCAATTGAGATCACACTTTTTTTATTAAAATGCTAAATGTAAAAAAGAAAACACACACACACAACACCCTTTGACAACAGAGTGTCAAAAATCTAGTTTATTGATTGGATGACTCAGAGCACACAAACCCAATCATATCTGATTCCCCTTTTGGCTCACACTACATCACTACAATCAGCACAGGTCATGAGTTCAGCAGAAATAAAAGGAAAGGAACAGAATTTAAACTTAAAGAACAGTGAGAACATTGTTGGTGTCAGATACCCATCACAAGAGTCTATAGAGGAAGTTAGCAAAGGGTAAGAAAGCCATACAAGCATTGCAAAGAACAGCCATCAGGGACAAGCGGCTGGCACAGGCAGGCAGTTGGAGGGTCTACTAAAGGACATCATATCCTTTACCTTCTTATCTTTAAGGGGCAGTAAGACCCCAGGTCTTAGCTCTCTGATCTGTGGCTCTATCAAACCCTTGAGCCCTACCTCCTTAAAAGAGCACTTCTGGAAAACCTGAAGAGAAGAATTTGTGAGGAAGGGGGTAAAAGATTAGAATTTGCCCATAGAAAATTGGGCAAACCTGTTCAAGATTACTGTAGAATGTAATAGAAATTATATACAGTTAGTTTAATCAAATCAGATTAGATTATCTGCCTATATGTATTTTATTATCATTAAAATTAAATGACAAATCTATCTATCTATCTATCTATCTATCTATCTATCTATCTATCTATCTATCTATCTATCTATCTATCTATCTATCTATCTATCTATCTATCTATCTATCTATCTATCTATCTATCCATATTAGTATTATAATTTTTATTTATATGCAATTCTTTGTACATATATTTTTATTTTTACATATATTTTGATTCAATTACACTTTCTGTCCTATTAAGCATGTATGCGTATGTGTATTACTTTAAAAGGCTGTTTTGTTTTCTTTTTTTAAAGAATTTATTAGAACTATGTTGCGAATTTAGAGAATTGTGAGAAAAGAAGCTAATCTACTGCAAGGGAAATGAATCTGCCACCGAATGAA
Organism: Barbus barbus; assembly: GCF_936440315.1. Classification (NCBI taxonomy): domain Eukaryota; kingdom Metazoa; phylum Chordata; class Actinopteri; order Cypriniformes; family Cyprinidae; genus Barbus; species Barbus barbus. The sequence goes on from NC_136724.1 coordinate 10,021,204, forward strand.
TCACAGGGCACACCCAAAGCATTTTAGCACCCACACCAAAGCAATTTCACACCCAATACATCTAAACATCAAAACACCTATAGTTAGTGAAAGTATCCATTAGGAACATGAAGTTATGCTGGTTACAAATCTGTATTAGTGTGCATGTGTATATGTATGTATGTTTGAGTTTATGTGTGTATCTCACCTGTAGCTCTGCCATAATCTTGTCTCCCTCATCCTCTTCCTCAGTGATAGCTGAAGCAGCGATAGGTGGAGGAGTAATTGGTTTGGGCTTCACCTCTGGAGAAGATTTGGGTTCAGGCTGAGATGCTGTACTGCTGGACTCCTCTTCACCCTCCTACGAAACAAGTTATATTAATCATAATTAAAAACATAAATATAATCAAATATAACAATTTTAAATAAATGTTTTTTAAAATGTAATTAATTTGGTAACAGTTTACAATAAGGTTCCATTTGTTAATATTAGTTAACCACATTAGTTACATGAACTAATAATGAAAAATACTTGTAAAGCATTTATTAATATCAGTTCACTTTAACTGCAACATTTATTAAAATCCAATGTTTTATCTGTTAATATTAATTAATGAACCTGAGGTAACGTGAACTAACAATGAACAGTTGTGCTTTTATTAATTAATGTTAACAAAGATGAATAAATAATGTAACAAATGTATTGCTCATTGTTAGTTAATATTAGTTAATGCATTAATTAACATTAACTAATGAACCTTATAGTAGAGTGTTCCAACACATTTTATTTAATTGTATTATTTAATTTTATAATAATTATTTGAAAATACAATTAAAATTTCATGAATATTTATAGATTATTTAATTGTATTATTTAATTTACATTAATAATTCTTAAAAATTTTATTAAAAGTTAATGTGTGTGTGTGTGTGTGTGTATGTATGTATGTATGTATGTATGTATGTATGTATGTATGTATGTATGTATGTATGTATATATATAAATCTGTCCTACAAACACACTTGTACCATAACAGACTCCTTCCTGCTGGTGTAAATGACCTCCCCAGATCGGGTGGTGGTCATCCCAGTGTTGGTGGTGTAGTTTCGTCGAGGTGGGGGTGGAGGAGGAGACTTGTTGGCTTTCTCTGTGGCCTGAAGCTTAACAACTTTTTCCTGAGTCTTACTTTGTCTCTCCAGGCTGGATTTGATGGACAGGTTGGGTTTAAAAGGTCTCTCCAAAGCTGACTTAACTGGTTTCTCCAAAGGTTTGGGAGGTTTCTCTGTAGCAGTCTTAGCAGGTTTCTCAGAATTTGGCTGATTGTCATCTGCAAAAAGAAAATTAAGTATAAACATCGCCAAACAGTAGTCTCAGGGCCTCTGATGTGTCTTTCAGTCTCCTACCCTGTTCTGCTGGCACTGCTGTGGGCTCATTTTTTTCTACCGCCTCCTCCAGGGAGGCAGGAACCATTGCAGGGGAGCCCTCAGGTTCGCTGGGCGCCTCAAGGTTTGGTATTCCTCTCAGCATGTTGGCTTCTGCTTCCTGGAGCATCCGTTCAAACTCCTGCCCATCATAATGACCCATGTTCTGCCTCTTCTCCTCCCATTCTTTCTCTGCAGCCTGAAGATACCAATCAAATGAGTAACTAAACCATGGAACGCACAGTTTCATCTCGCTCATTTGGTTTAACATGCACAATACTCACCTCTATCGACACAGCCCTGTTCTTGTTCTTGCTGCGGCTTGCATGAATCTCCTCAATGAAGTTTGGGGAAGGACCTTTGCCATGAATGCCATTAGCAGAGACTCCATTACTGCTGTTATTTGGTATTAGTGTCTGCTCGAGTGAGGGTTTTTTGAGCTGTTTGGTGGGTGAGGGGGTAGACTCTCGTCTTTGTGTGACAGGGGGAATGGGTGAGGGTGCTGTTGATTGCTGGGATTGTTGTGAAGCTACCGGAGAGGCCTGGGCATGGTGGATCACCACAGGGTTTGACATCATAACCTCTGACCTCACTGTGGAGCTCTGAGGTGCAACTGAGGCAGTCTCGAGGGATTCAACCATGGCTGATTCTGGTTTTTCAGAGGCAGGTGTCGAGGAAACAGGGTCAGAGGGCTTCAGCAGGCTCTCTGTGGCAGACCTAAAGAACAAATTATATTTTAAATAGAAAACCATGAGGAAATCATTCACAATGCAGCAAAATATAACCAAATTTAAAATCACAAGCTTATTTTTATCATCTCTATACTTGTTTAAGGAATAAAAGCTGCAGCGTGTCATTTTTTTAAAGTATTAAAATATTCCTATCACAGCTGGGTTTCTCTGGTGGCTCTGTGGAGCTTTCAGAACATTTCTTTGAATGAACAATGAAAGACAGAGTATTTGAGAATCCTATTTGTACTGCACATAACTGAGTTATGAACAAACCCATAACTGAACATTTGCATTAAATTAATGACAGTAATTTAATTCAATGATATAAAATATAATGTGATTAAATTTAAGTAAAATTAATATAAATAATTAAAAAAAATACAAGAAAAAGAGAGGAAACAAGTCAGTGTAATTTAATTTTAACTCAGGTTTTCGCCTGATTGGCAGATAACAAAATGGATATTACAATCCGAGTGACTACAACAGAAGAAGAAAGCCATATCTAGACTTGGGGGAGAAAACTTTTGACTTGGAGCCAATAAGTAACCAATTAGAAACCACCCGAAACACACTAGCAACCACCTATTTCACACACATTTTCTTCAAAATGTGTAAAAGTCTTAGTTTTGCAAACATACAGTGCCCTCCAAATGTATTGGAACAGTAAAGACAAAATTGCTCTGTTGGCTGTGGAGTCAAGACATTTACAAATATGATTAAAAGATGAATATGAGACAAAACTACAGAATGCCACATTTTATTATTGGGTAATTCAACTCATAGATGTTTTACCAGCTAAGAAGATCAACACTTTTAGAGTTTCATCCCCCTATCTGATGTGAGCATAAGTACTGGAACAGTTGCCTCACAGGTCTTTCTAAGTGATCAGCTGTGTCCTGTTGCATTAATTCTTCAGATATTAAAAGCAGGGAATGCGTTGTATCAGTTATATCCATTACTTCTGTATTCTGAATCTTGCATTCGATGATGACACACACAAACCAGGATGAAGATGAGGGAGCTGACTTTGAGAGAAAAGCAAGCAATTTGGATGCTAAAAGAAAAGAGGAAGTCAATTAGAGCTATAGCAAAATCAAAGGGCATGGAGAAATCAAGAGTTTGCAAACCACCAGCGACACCAGCAACCAACAACGACCTGATCAGCTGAGAAAACAACAGTAGTTGATGACAGACAAATCATAAAAGCTGTGAAAATGAACCTTAAAAGACGTGTCTGTAAAATCACCAACAACTTCCAGAAAGCTGGGGTGATGCTCTGACAATCTACTCTCCTCAGGAGACTTTGACACAGAATTACAGATGCTACACAGCAAGATGCAAACCTCTGACCAGCACCAAAAATAGAAAGGCAAGAGTAGAGTTTGCAAAAAAGCACAAAGGTGAGCCAGAAGAGTTTTGGAACTGTGTTTATGGACCGATGAGACAAAGATGAGCCTTTGATGGGAAATCAAAAATGTGGAGCAAAAAAGGGAACTGCAAATGATCCCAAGCATACAGCCTCATCTGTAAAGCATGGTGGAGGTGGTGTCATGGCATGGGCCTCTGGAACAGGCCCTCTCAACTTTACTGATGACTTAATGTATGATGACAGTAGCAGAATGAATTTGGAAGGGTACAAAACCATCTTGTAAGTTTGTCTTTACTGTTCCAATACTTATGGAGGGCACTGTATTTGGTGCCGCTAGCAGAGCAGAAACACGCATCAGCTTTACAAACAAAACGCTATTTTCCCGAGTGCTGGTAATATTCATTGCATTCGCACATTCACAGAAAATGGCAAATGGCTTGAGTCTGATCAGGCTTGACACGGAAGAGAAAGTAAGTGACTAGTGGCAGATGCTCGAGATCTCTCATCTGTCTAAACCTATACAGAGTCTCTGCTCACACATGATTACAATCAGAATGAAAGATGGAGAACAGAAACTGCATATTCATTTCCATAACGCTCTGGCTGCTCGGATACGTGGCTGGAATCTGAAGATGTACAGATCCATAAAATTTGTCATAAAGTATTTTATTAACCACAATCTTATTATATTCGCAATTGAAACGTCTGTCTCAATCTCTTTCTCTCTCAGTTTGTACCTGCGAAGGTTGCTGAGTGTGTCCGTGAGGGTTCGGACTCTCTTCAGCATGCTGTCAAGCTTGTGCGGCTCTTCTTTGAGGAACTTTACAGCCTCCACCTCCACCCTGAGCACCGCCCGCATACGGGATTGAAGAGCTGGAAACTCCCCTGCAGGAAGAAAACAATGTTTTGCTACTAAACTGAGTGTCAGCTGGGAAACCGTCTTGACATTTAACCTGTTTATGTATGTCAGTCGTCATGACACTTATGACTGAGAGTTAGGTAGGACGATTTTGCTTGAAGGTGTGAAATTTGAGCTTATTCTATATAAAGATGCAATTATAGCACTGTAAGCAAGTAACAAGCAGCGTCACCAGCCACAAGTCACAACAAGCAGTGTTGTTGTATCTGTTACCTACAAAGCTGTGATAAAATCTTTATCGCAGTTCACACCTCCAGGCACACAGCTGGCCCACAGTTTCTTTAAATTACATAATATTATCATGTGTGGGTAGGTCTAAAAATGGAGAATACTCAACTTCCTGTAGCTAAGGAAGGCACTGTAACATTTTGAATAACAAGAAAGCAATGTCCAGTTGCTTACAATCAATTATTATATAAAATAGTTTGTCTGAGGTAATTTATGTTGTTGTACCTTTCAGTCCAGCCAGGTTCTCGCCCACCTTCCTCAGACTGACAGCTCCCTCCTCTACCTCCTTCAGCGTCACGGCTCTCTGAGACACAACAGGGCTGGAGTCAGTCCTCAGTGTCTCCACATACTGCTCCAGATCCCTACACACAAACACACGTGACACTTACGACACAAATAGCAATCATGCAAATATCTTATATTATTACTGATGGGCCAATTCATCCACATAATGCATCCAGTCATCTGGTCAATATTGAAATTACACTGTTGTGGCACCAGAGGGCAGTGTAGATTTCACATTGTGCTCTTGACACTTTCTGGTTGAAGGCAGTTTGCTAATGTTCCGCGTCACATCTCCTTCAAAAAAAGAGGAGAAAACTGCTGTTTTGATGCTACATTCCTAAGCTGCCACACATGTAAAAGTCAAACTGTCCTTGTTGGCTCAACGATTCACTGCTCACAGGCACCCAGAGACCTTTGCTGACTGGGCACTGGCGTAAAACCAAGGAAAACTGAGTGTTAATGCTGCTCCTGATCTCTGCCTAGTGTTTATTCCCACTGAGTTCAGTTGTGCATGTTTAAAGCTGTCTGGAGATCACGCTTGTTAACCAGTTAAATTAAAGTGGGATTTAATTATGGTTTACACACAGCTGGGTGGACAAGGCTATGAGTTAAAAAAGGGGCTGTAATGGATCGTACGAGGAATGATTTAAAATAAAAGGCATTTGTTTGCCCACAGGAAAGTGAATTTCAGATTCCATGGAGTGTGTGTGTGTGTGTGTGTGTGAGTCATACCCTAGCTGGGTGAGAACTCTTTCCTGCATGCTGAGATATTGGTGTCTCTCTTCCTCCACCAGTGTCCTCTGTTTCTGTGTCGGATCTTCCTGTCGTCTCAGCATTTCAGCCAGCTTCACACTGATCTCTTGCTCCGCACGCTTTATCTGAGCACGCAGACACTCCTGATTCTGAAGCTGAAAACACACACATTTACTTCATTTTGTAACATTATATGTGTCTTTACTGTGACGTTTAATCAATTTAAGGCCTCTTTGCTAAATAAAGGTAAAAATATTTATTGCTGACTCCTACATTTTTGAGCCGTAGTGTGTTATAATTTTTTTAATGTAAAACTGTCAAATAATTTTTCCTTCAATATTATTATACTGAATGTACATCTGTCATGTTACTCTAGATAAATGAGTTACGAATGTTGTTTCATGTTGTCTTTAAAATAACAATGAACATTAACACCTGTTGAACAAATATGGGGCAAAATGCATATTATAACAGCAGATTTCTCATGATATTAACTGACTTTCATTACCTGTAGTTGTCTCATATGTTGCAGTTGGAGGCGGAGCTCAGAGACATTCTTCCGGAAAAAGTGTAGGTTAACATGCAAGGGGGCGGGGCCTAGTTGCGGTGTAGGGGCAGGGCTACGCTCAGGAGGTGCTGCAGCAACTTTTGGTGCTAATACAGGAGAACCTCCTAAACAAAATACAAAAACACACAAAAAACATGACCTACAATAACAAACAAACGTATTTCATGATAAGACATCAGACTGGGCTCTCAAATGTATGTGTGACTATGGTTATTTGACATAGCTAATATATAGATGTAGACTGATTGCTAGAAATAATGTGATGATCCAAGTTTTGCAGATTTTTTAAAAAGAGAAATTATAATCTTTGTATAGCTCAAGAAATTATGCTGTTGGTATAATCAATATAAGTGCCTTACAAATACATATTCACATACAGTATAATGGCCCTAAGCTTAAGGATATGTGATATTTGTTGTTGTACCCATATTTGACCATAACATTTAGCATGATTACATTTCAAACTCCACTGAGCATAACTGAAAATACAGCATTTCAGGTCAGTTCTTGCAAAAGCACATATTTATGTGAGTGCACAAGACAGCATCTAGACATGTTTGTTCTTTCGTGGCTTATGCTGTTTGAGTGACTCGCTCTCTGTGTTCGCGTCAGCGTATATGTGTGGAAACAGTGGGAAACATGTGGCAGGCTGCAATTCTGAGTGACAGATGAGTGGGAGAGATTGGATTTTTGGGATGCACAACAGCCACTGCATTACAGTCTGTTGCTGCAAGAGCCACCATACACACACACACACACACACACACACACACACACACACAAATAGTGGTCGACTAATGTTGTTTTTATGGCCAATGCCAATATCTTAGAGAGCAGGCTGGCCGATATAAAGCCAATGTATTTATCACACTATTTAATTTAAATATAGTAAAAACACATGCAAAACAATTGCTTAATTTGAAATTATATGAAAATAACACACACAAAAATTATCTTCACTTGAAATAAGCAGATTTATACTTTAGATGGCAACTTCTTGATTCTGTAATCCTATTAGTATTTTTTTACACATAAAAAATATGAATAAAAAGAAAGCAAACAAACAATGTAAACACTAAGGGCAGTCAGTAATCTGGCAAGTCTGTGAGCACTGGGATTAGCACTAGAACTAATTTTGCATACATTACACAGTGAATATGACATGAATATGACAGCGGCCATCTAAATATAATGCAGCATAGTTTGAATTTAAAGTTTGATTGTACAAACATTTTTATGAAGTCTACAAATGCACACTTCAGAAGATCACACTGCTGCATTCCCCAAAGTTTGCAAGGTTTGTGAAATTAAATGTGTATGAGATATTCAAAGATGGTTTAAAGGATATAAATGTGTATTTGCTGAATGTTGATGGTAGATAAGAGAGTATTACAGAATTTGCCTTGCATTACTAATAATAGATAAGAATATATGTTGACCACTAGAAACAACCAGATGAGGTCTGGAAGCAATGGTAAGAAGGAATTTACCTGTGCTAGATGTGCTGTGAGCCGGTGATCCGGATTTTACTGGTTTCTCGCTGGAAAAACGCAAGAGATATAAAATGACTGAATGCACATATGCACATATATACACACAGAGACAAAATCACTCTACAAACACTTGCAGTTAGTCTGTGTCGTAAAGGCACCAGTTACTGTGAGAATGAGTTCATTTAGTTCATGCACAGTTAGTAGTCATATAGCCCACCAAGTCTTTTCCAAACACCCAGTGTCTGATTACCACCACCTTTAATCCACCATATTCCTTTTTCTTTTCTTTTTTTGATTTTGATTTGGGAAACGATGTGATATTCTGGGAACTACATTACCCAGCCTGCCCTGCTTACCTGGGGTGTTCCGTGTTGCTGTTAGTGCTGTGGCTCTTTAAGAGAGCATGCTGCACAAGACCAGTCAGACTGGCTATTTGCTCCTCCATGGCCTTCATTCTCTCTCTGCAGAGAGATAGAGCATATCGCATGCTTACTACTGATGGGGCATGTGTGGAGACGGGCGTAGGGGAAAAATTGAAATAACAGTAGGACTGTGTACCTCCTGAGATGGCTCAGTTATCTAAGGCCATTTTACTCATTCATCATTAATAAAAATACAAATATACTAACTGGTTAATATAGCATTTTGGCTAAAATATACATTTTTCATACTGTACATTAAAATGTTGTAATGTCTAAATTCACTTGTAGGCTTTAACAATTGATTTTAGTGTTTAGTTTTAGTGTATTTACACAAAAAATGGCCATTTATTGGTTATTGACTATAACGTGAAAATAATAATAATTTCACTGGCATCAGCCTAAATTTTACTATCAGTGCATATTTTACAATAAAGCACAGCCTCTTGTACTTTAATGCTCAAACAGAAATTTTAAATAAAATTTACCAAGTGCAATACTTGCTTTATCACTTACAGTGTAGTTTTTAAACACACTCCCATTTAAAGGTTTAGGGTCAGTAAAAAAATAGTTTTATTTATTTATGAATAAGTGAGAAATTAATAAGTTCATTCAGCAAGATTAGGTAAGATTAGATAAACTGATTAAAAGTGACAGTAAATACAAATATAATATTATAAGATTTTTATTTAAAATAAATTCTGTTCTTTTCTGTTCTTTCTATTCATCAAAAAATTCTGAAACAACAACAACAACAACAACATAAAAGTTTCCACAAAGGTATTCAGCAGCACAATGTTTTTCAGAATTGATAATATTAAGAAAAGTTTCTTGAGCAACAAATCAGCAAATTAGAATGATTTCTGAAAGATCATGTGACACTGAAGACTGGAGTAGTGACTGCTAAAAAATTCAGCTTCATCATCAAATAAATCAATTACATTTTCAAATGTATACAAATAGAAATCAGTATTTTTAAATTGTTATAATATTTTACAATGTTACTGTTTTTACTGTATATTTGTTGAGCATAAGACTTTTCAAAAACATAAAAAAATCTTACCAACCCCAAATTTTTAAACGTATGCTGCGATTCATAAATTGGGAATTTTATGTGAAGTGAAAAAAAAAAAAAAATCTCTTGGCAACATATTAACCACATTTAAATTATAAAAGACTTGATTTACGGTCAGTACTATCTACAAAAAGCATTAAGCAAAAGGGAGTAAGATCTGGACTCCTGCCTATGATCTTTGTAGCACATACAAAAAACACAATAAATCAAAAACATTAACTTTTCAAATGACGATTAACTAAAGTTTTTTTTTTTTTAACGCTAAACTGCCCATTTGCCCTTTCTGTGCCAACACACACACACACCGAACCACTATTTCTTTGCTCTACAGGATAATGTTAGAAACGTCTGGCCTGCATGTGCTCTGCTGCCCTTTAAAAACAGCTTAGCATGTTGACTCTGTGTATTGACTGTTCTCAGCCAGTGAGTATATCGCCAAGCACAATAAATCTGACTTACAAGGCACAGACAAACATAAAGGGTACGATTAAGTCCACTTATCCAACACAGTAAAACAAAACTGACTGAATTACAGTTCAAAGTCTTTTTCTGAGTTACACAACACTGTATTTCTGAAAACAAACCCAGCCAAACAGATTATCAACCCTAAAACATTTTGCGTGAACATAACTAGGGATATAGTTGACTAATTGATAATGCTGCTGTGACTTAATAGGCTAATTGTCTTAAATTTTTTGCACGTTTATGTTTTGCTTTATATACTGTCATCCTAATCTTATATTTTTAAAATGAATATATTATTGTTAAAAGTATTGGGAGTGGAAAATAAAATCCTTTAATTTGACCTCAGACCTTATACGTGTTTGTTTTTGTCTATGTCACTCACGGCGGGCTCTGAGAAATGTCCACTTAGAAAGTGAGGAAGTATTTTGAATTAGAATAAAACGGAAACATTTGTGTAGTCTATATAATGTCAAATTGGCATATACCAATATATAGCTTGCTTATAGGTTTTTTATACCACCAGTTATGAGGGACAATACCAGTACAAAATTTGATACCAGTTTAAAGGGTAAACATTATAAATGAAACATACTTGCTTATATTAGGCTACTGAGCTTCTACTTATTAGTATTGCACTGCCTATTGATTCAGTTACTTTTAATATAAAGTATATGTCTATATTTGCTAATGTTGATTAGGTGAACACTTACGTTTATTTTCAATGATCATAATGCAAGACAAGCACATTGCATATACAGTATATGGCCGACTTCTCAGCAGCATTCAGTATGGAGTTTGACTGTTGAATAGAATAACTAGGCTATTTCAGATGGGTCATTTACTATATACAAACTGTTTTTTTTACTCTCTTTTGGATGTTTGTTAGAGTAATCGACAAGTTGGTTAAAAATGTATATTTAAACGTTAACACGCACATCCAATAATAGCTGCTAGTACTTAGACAAGACATTGTTTATGTGTTTTGGATGCAGTTAGGGAATGCCATGATGCAGTGGAAGACAATAAACTGATGCAGAGTTAGAATATGAACATATCACAGATGCTGATGTATACTGGGATGTTGTAGATGGAAAGTTAGTTATTTTCATGCTTCAATATTCTCGTTTACTTTTAATGATGACTTACCGTGTTTGAGGGTCTGCTGGGGGGGCAAGGGGATTGTGAACCTGAAGATCAGGGGTGGCCGGGGACCCCATGCCACCCCTTGCCTTTACCATGGTATCCATAGCAAGAGGAGCCTCCTTCCTAAATGATTGTCTGATAGGTGATGCCCTTTCGAGAGTCATGGAACTCTGCGGCTGGACTGTATGAATATCCATCACTCGCATCTCGGCCATTCGGTGTGGAGAAGGGGGTGGGGTTTTGGAGCCTAGCATGGGTAGCTGGCTATCTGTATACTTCCTGCTTTTCTGTCGGAAGAGCGAAGGATGGTCCGTGGGCTCTATGGGAACGCCGGGGTTACTGTAAGAGCGCATGGTGGCACGGTGGTAGGGGTGGTCTACTGTGTCAGGGGGTGGGGCATGGTGATGTAACATATAGGGGTCAGCATAATGACTTTCGGCTCGGGCGGGCAGCGACATGCTCTTTGCAGCTACGTCCTCATCAGGTTTGATGTCGCGACGCTCGAGGATGGCGCTCGGACAGGGGGAGGATGCGCGAGCGGGGGCGGGGAGTGTGTGTCCTGCTCGTTCACGTGGCATCGTGGCAACCCCACCACCTGAGATGCGTGGGCCGAAGGGGATACGGGATGGGGAGGGGGGCATCGCATGAGGTGTGGTAGGGGACATGGAGCCCTGCATATGGGGTGGAGGAGGACCCATTGGGGGCTGCCGGAGAGGATGACCACTCGGTCCAGCATACATCATCTCCCTGTGAACCTGAATGAGAGAGAAAAAGACATAAGATTTCACATTAAAAGAGAGAAAACAATTCAAAGATAAGAAATCCAGCTGAATTAAAACAGTTTATAAACCAGCCTAAACTGGTCTGCTGGTCATAGTTGGTCTTTTAGTCAGCTTAAGCCTAGTTTAAGATAAAATAAAAAAGAAGAAGATATTTTTGAATTACACATAATGTATTCAAATATGAGATGCAAACAGAAAAAGTGAATTGTATTTGGTAACATGGCCTGTATTTAGTAAGTGGCTTATGCAGTTAAATAAAATAAAATAAAATAAAATACAATAAAATAAAATAAAAAAATTATCCATTGAAATCTCAAAAAATACTTGCTGATATCACATTCAAATTCTATTTCTTAATATATTTCTACATTTAGGACCATAATGTAATCTCTAAAAAAAAAGAAAATTAGAGAATAAAACTCACTAATTTCTCATGTTAAACATAAATACCATTGTTACTTTAGTATTATTTATATGCTATTGTATTTATTAATATATTTTGAGTTAAGAAGATTTTATGACGATTTTATTTTAAAAAGTTAATTTTAATTTTAGCAATTTTGTTGTGCTTTTGTCTTTTTTATTTCTATTTAGCTTACATTTATTTTATTTCAGTTGTAATTTTGGTCATTTCAGTATTCAACATTTCTAATTTCGGAAAGTTGACGAGGACATTTCTCATTTTCATTAAGTTTTTCTGTTTTTCATCTAATATTTAGATTTTATTTCAGCTTTATTTCAATAAGCAAAAAATATTTTCTAACAGTTTTAGTTTTTCAATTAACAATAACAACACTGAGCAATACACACAAAAATAAGGTCCATGTGATGTTCAGTGCTCTAGTTTAGTCTAGAAAGGTTATTCTGTTCATTCATCACAGTGAGAAAGAAGTGTCACATTTCCATCTCACATGTGAAATGAAAGGGCTGAAAGAAGTCAAAGAAAGAAACACTGAGTGACCATGGTTAAAAAAAACCCTTCTGCTTGGATCAAATAATATGTCATTGTGCTCCATCTAAATTCAGAGCACGTGTAATCTATGTTGGTTTTTAAACAGGCAGCACACATGGGCAGCCTGATCTGACCTGACCACCCAAGAAGGTCTCCCAGAGTAGACTAATCACACTAATATGCATCAGATGGAAGCTCATATTTTGGAAAAACTGTGCCAGTATGTGCGTGTGTGCACTGAGACATAGGTGGTCATGGTTCATATGCATCCCACAATGTAATTAAAAGGCATAAGTGGATATAGTATTGCTTTAAACAGAGTCTGCATCCATAAAGCAATGCTACCGGTTTACCACAATCTACTAAAAACAAATGACGAAAAGATAAGCTGCTGATAAACTGCCATTTCATTCAGAAATAACAAGCAGTAAACATAACAGGAAAAAAAAATTAACATACGACCATTAAGACCACTTAAAAAGTTGTATCTTCATCTGATAAGTAACTACATGCAACAAAAAAATAAAAGAATAAACCACTGAGATTTCAGATATGACCTGAGCGAATTAAAGATTTACGATCAGTGCACTTCAAAATGCAGAACTTCTCGCCTGAGGATACTAGACAGACAAACTCAGATGTATCCGGCTCCAAACTCAGCAATGAGGAACAAGAAGAAAAACCATATGACTTGACAGATGAACAAAATTCAGAGAAAAACTGGTTTAGAGTGAAACTAAATGTGTTCTTTTTTCGGTACGTAAAAAGGACAGAAAAACAAAACAGTCATTCAGACTTTTCCATCACCTCGGGCCCAATTTCATTTAGCACAAAGCCTTTTTTAAACCGGTAACTCATTTAAAGCAATAGTACCAAATCAAATCAGGTTCCATTTTAATTAGAATACACCTTAGAAGGCAGTACACAGCAAAGCATTTATTTTCTGAATTCGTCTGCATCATCCAAAAATAGAAAACAAACAAACCAGAGACATAGAGAAGAAACAGACAAGAACGTGCCTTTAAGCCACAGAGCTTTGTAAAATAATAGAAAGATGACAGAAGGATGTTCCTTGGTTCGAAACATTGCCCTGCTTCTCTGAATCTCAAACAATGAGAGCATTGTGCTGAGGTGAGTCAGCGTTCAGACTACACCCAGAACAGGTGAGACTTCCAAGTCTTTATGTGCCTCAGGACACCAGCATTCTATTTGCAACATCATATCACTATGGTGGTGAAGAATAAATATGCAATTCCCTTACCACTCTACCACAAACATGTAAAGACAGAAAAATATAAAATCTCATTTTCCGCCAGAACTTGTGGACATGTCCAACACTTCCTGCCACCTCTAGTATTATGTTTACAAACACTGCCATTATCGAAGCAAAAATACATTATAAACATTAATATTATGAAATACAACAATTTAAACTAACCGTTTTCTATTTTAACACATTTTAAAATGTCATGTATTAAATGTAATTTTCTCTGCATTTCCAAGATTCTTCAAGAGACCTACCTACAAAGCTACAGTACTGTGAAAAGATTTAGCACTAGTGGAACACTGGCTTATTACAATTAACGGCACAAGAAATGTTTGGAAATGTAAACTGATATTTCCTACTGACACAATACAGCAAATAATAAAAACCTTTTTTTTGTGAAAATGGCAGTGTGTGTTTATGTACACACAATGTATAAATTTATATACATTGGGCCCTCTATAAGTATTGGAACAGTAAAGACAAAATTGCTCTATTGATTGTGGAGTCAAGACATTTGCAAATTTGATTAAAAGATGAATATGAGACAAAACTACAGAATGTCACATTTTATTATTAGTCATTTCGACACGTTTTACCAAATAAAAAGAACAGCACGTTTAGAGGTCATCCCACTCGTTGATGCGAGCATAAGTATTGGGACAGTTGAACATAAGGCAGATATAAAAGATTAAAAGCTATCATTTAGTTGCAGATCCCTTGCACACAATCACAGCAGTGAGTCTGTGACCCATAGACGTCACCAGACTATTGGTCTCATCCTTTGAAATACTTTTCCCAGCATTTACAGTGGGTACGGAAAGTATTCAGACCCCCTTAAATTTTTCACTCGGTTATATTGTAGCCATTTGCTAAAATCATTTAAGTTCATTTTTTTTCCTCAATGTACACACAGCACCCCATATTGACAGAAAAACACAGAATTGTTGACATTTTTGGAGATTTATTAAAAAAGAAAAACTGAAATATCACATGGTCCTAAGTATTCAGACCCTTTGCTCAGTATTTAGTAGAAGCACCCTTTTGATCTAATACAGCCACGAGTCTTTTTGGGAAAGATGCAACAAGTTTTTCACACCTGGATTTGGGGATCCTCTGCCATTCCTCCTTGCAGATCCTCTCCAGTTCTGTCAGGTTGGATGGTAAACGTTGGTGGACAGCCATTTTTAGGTCTCTCCGGAGATGCTCAATTGGGTTTAAGTCAGGGCTCTGGCTGGGCCATTCAAGAACAGTCACAGAGTTGTTGTGAAGCCACTCCTTCGTTATTTTAGCTGTGTGCTTAGGGTCATTGTCTTGTTAGAAGGTAAACCTTCGGCCCAGTCTGAGGTCCTGAGCACTCTGGAGAAGTTTTTTGTCCAGGATATCCCTGTACTTGGCCGCATTCATCTTTCCCTCGATTACAACCAGTTGTCCTGTCCCTGCAGCTGAAAAACACCCCCACAGCATGATGCTGCCACCACCATGCTTCACTGTTGGGACTGTATTGGACAGGTGATGAGCAGTGCCTGGTTTTCTCCACACATACCACTTAGAATTAAGGCCAAAAAGTTCTCTTGGTCTCATCAGACCAGAGAATCTTATTTCTCACCATCTTGTGGTCCTTCGGGTGTTTTTTTGTGTCTTGCGCTGAGAGGCTTCCGTTGGGCCACTCTGCCATAAAGCCCCGACTGGTGGAGGGCTGCAGTGATGTTTGACTTTCTACAACTTTCTCCCATCTCCCGACTACATCTCTGGAGGTCAGCCACGGTGATCTTTGGGTTCTTCTTTACCTCTCTCATCAAGGCTCTTCTCCCCCGATAGCTCAGTTTGGCCGGACGGCCAGCTCTAGGAAGGGTTCTGGTCATCCCAAACGTCATCCATTTAAGGATTATGGAGGCCACTGTGCTTTTAGGAACCATAAGTACAGCAGAATTTTTTTTGTAACCTTGGCTAGATCTGTGCCTTGCCACAATTCTGTCTCTGAGCTCTTCAGGTAGTTCCTTTGACCTCACGATTCTCATTTGCTCTGACATGCACTGTGAGCTGTAAGGTCTTATATAGACAGGTGTGTGGCTTTCCTAATCAAGTCCAGTCAGTATAATCAAACACAGCTGGACTCAAATGAAGGTGTAGAACCATCTCAAGGATGATCAGAAGAAATGGACAGCACCTGAGTTAAATAAATGAGTGTCACAGCAAAGGGTCTGAATACTTAGGACCATGTGATATTTCAGTTTTTCTTTTTTAATAAATCTGCAAAAATGTCAACAATTCTGTGTTTTTCTGTCAATATGGGGTGCTGTGTGTACATTAATGAGGAAAAAAAATGAACTTAAATGATTTTAGCAAATGGCTGCAATATAACAAAGAGTGAAAAATTTAAGGGGGTCTGAATACTTTCCGTACCCACTGTAATTCCAATTGTTGCTTGTTTTGGGGAGTTTCTGCCTTTACTCTCCTCTTCAGCTGGTGAAATTCATGTTCAATCGGATTTAAATCTGGAGATTGACTTGGGCAATCTAAGACTTTCCATTTCTTTGCCCTTATAAATTCCTTGACTGAACTGGCAGGGTGTTTTGGGTCATTGTCCTGATGCAATATGAAGCACTTCCCAATGAATCTGGTGGCATTTTCTTGAATATTGGTAGGCACGATGGTTTTGTACCCTTCCAAATTCATTCTGCTTCTGTCATCATACATTAAGTCATCAGTAAAGTTGAGAGGGCCTGTTCCAGAGACAGCCATGCATGCCCATGCCATGACACCACCTCCACCATGCTTTACAGATGAGGCTGTATGCTTGGGATCATTTGCAGTTCCCTTTTTTTCTCCAAATTTTGATTTCCCATCACTTAGATTAAGGTTCATCTTTGTCTCATCGGTCCATAAACACAGTTCCAAAACTCTTCTGGCTCACTTTTGTGTTTTTTTGCAAACTCTAATCTTGCCTTTCTATTTTTGGTGCTGGTCAGAGGTTTGCATCTTGCTGTGTAGCATCTGTAATTCTGTGTCAAAATCTCCTGAGGACAGTAGATTGTCAGAGCATCACCCCAGCTTTCTGGAAGTTGTTGGTGATTTTACAGACACGTCTTTTAAGGTTCATTTTCACAGCTTTTATGATTTGTCTGTCATCAACTACTGTTGTTTTCTCAGCCGATCAGGTCGTTGTTGGTTGCTGGTGTCGCTGGTGGTTTGCAAACTCTTGATTTCTCCATGCCCTTTGTTTTTGCTAGAGCTCTAATTGAATTCCTCTTTTCTTTTAGCATCCAAATTGCTTGCTTTTCTCTCAAAGTCAGATCCCTCGTCTTCATCCTGGTTTGTGTGTGTCATCATCGAATGCAAGATTCAGAATACAGAAGTAATGGATATAACTGATACGACACATTCCCTGCTTTTAATAGCTGAAGAATTAATGCAACAGGACACAGATGATCACTTAGAAAGACCTGTGAGGCAACTCTTCCAATACTTATGCTCACATCAGATAGAGGGATGAAACTCTAAAAGTGCTGATCTTCTTAGCTGGTAAAACATCTATGTGTTGAATTACCCAATTAATAAAATGTAGTTTTGTCATTTCTTATGTATATAGTTATGCATATAAAACAGTTATGTATATATATATATATATATATATATATTGTGACGAGCGTCCCGATTACTCATCAGCGTTGCCCTGGAGACAAAGGAGAAACACCTGCTCCTGCTCATCACGGCTGGATCGCTCACACCTGAAGCTCGTCAGCCCGCGGCCAGATAAGCCGTGCGTGGCTAGGAGTCAGGAAGAGAGACATCTCCCTACACGCTGAGAACTAATGTGCCGTACTCTTCTCATCTTTTGCAGACCCCAGCGAGTGAGCGATCCTGCCCTGCCACAAGCACCGCACAGCTGCACCACCCTGGGAAGAAAGCGCACCAAGAAGAGCACCACAGCACCTCAGCCACCTTTTTTTGCACCCGACACCCCTCTGCATTAATAAATCCACCCTCCGGGGTATTTATTTTGAGCCACCCTTGTTGCGTGTTTCTTCCACCCTGCCACAGTGGTGGAGAATGCGGGCAGATTAAGGAAGTACACCAACAAGTGATCCCAACCGGTTGTCTCACGATTCTTTTTTTTCCTCCCTCTCTGTTTGTACTTTCAGAAAGAGCGGCACTCCTCCCCAAGGATGGAAGATCTGCTCCGCCAGCTTACAGAGGTTAGCCTGCGTCAGCAGCAAATCGTGGAACATCTTGCTGCCCGCCAGAGCCAGGTTGACGAGAACATCGCTGCCCTTCGCACGGCCGCCCGCCAGCGCGTTCCGTTACCAGATCCGCGGATACAGGCCGCGCAGATGCTGCCGAAAATGACCGCGCACGATGATGTTGAAGCCTACCTGCAGATGTTCGAGAACACTGCCACCGCTGAGGGTTGGTCTCCGGATGACTGGACTCGCGCGTTAGCCCCACTCCTCACCGGCGAGCCCCAGCGAGTTTTCTTTAGTCTACCAACATCTACCGCGGAGAAATACGAGGATGTCAAGAGGGAAATCCTGACCCGAGTGGGGCTGTCACCCATCTGCGCGGCCCAGCAGTTCAACGACTGGACCTACCAACCCCAGCGACCGGCGCGTGTCCAGGCAGCAGAGCTCACCAGGCTCGCACAGCACTGGCTGATGGTTGGTTCTCCCACGGCAGCCCAGGTAACGGAGCGCATCACCGTCGATCGCCTCCTCCGTGCCCTACCGCGCATGTATCGACAAGCTGTTGGCATGAGGGATCCCACAACCATCCTCGAGGTAGTTGAGGCGATCGAGCTGGCTGAGGCGGCCCAACGGCGTGAAGCTGGGGAGCGAGTGCCGCCTTTTCCCCGGAGGGTGGCTCCGGAGCAACGCGCGCTGGAGGGCACCTCGCGACACGTGGACAGGAAGGCGGTCCCCGAGCCCCAGGATGTATCCATGCCATCAGCGCCTCCTTCGCCCAAGACTCGGACTTGGATGGCAGGCTGTGTCCTTCATCAGACTCCGCCCAAAGGAGCCCCGACGGCCGAGGTAAAAATTAATGGGCGGGCCTTCACAGCGGTGCTCGATACGGGCAGCGCCGTCAGTCTCGTCAGGGCGGGGGTCCTCCCTCCCCGCTACGAGATAAAAGGAAGACTTCCTATCACCTGTGTGCATGGAGATACCCGGGAAGTCCCAGTACGACGGGTATCTGTCGCCACGTCCGTTGGCTCCTGGCCCCTAGAGGTGGGCCTCGTAAAGGATTTACCCGTACCGGTACTACTGGGACGAGACTGGCCGGGACTGGATGCCCTCTTGGGCACCGCCACACAGCCTGCCAGCCCGAGCGGGGGCCGCCCTGGACGGCAGCCAACGAAGAGGCCCAGCCGCCGCCCCGTTCTCCTAGCCTCCGACAGTGGGAGAGATGGTGAGTCCCCTTCCCAAAATCCTAACCTTTTCTATGATGTCTACCAACAGGTTGTGGGAGGGGGCTCCTTTGGCCGAGCCCAGCGAGAGGACGACAGGCTAAAACATTGTTGGAGACAGGTGTGCGTCTTAGAGGGGAAGGACGTCCGGCCAAAGCCCCATCCTCTCCCCCACTTTGTCGTGGAGAACGGCCTGCTCTACTGTGTCGCCCAGCGGAGGGGGGAGGAAAAAAAACTACTGGTGGTTCCAAGACCGAAGGCGGAGACCGTCCTACACTTGGCACACGCCCATCCGCTGGCGGGACACCTCGGCGCGGCCAATACTACTCAGCGCATCCGTGACCGGTTCCACTGGCCTGGCCTGGAGGCTGATGTGAAACGCTTCTGTCAGGCCTGCCCAACGTGCCAGAAGACATCGCCCAGGCCACCTCCCCCCTCGCCGCTCATCCCGCTACCCATCATAGAGGTGCCCTTCGAGCGTATCGGGATGGATTTAGTGGGGCCGTTGCCAAAATCAGCCCGGGGGCATGAGCACATCTTAGTCGTCGTTGATTATGCCACCCGGTATCCCGAAGCCATACCCCTCCGGAAAGCCACAGCCAAAAACATCGCCCACGAGCTGTTCCTTCTGTTTAGCCGGGTCGGCATCCCGATGGAGATCCTGACCGATCAGGGAACACCGTTCATGTCCCGGCTAATGGCTGACCTCTGCCGGCTGCTCCGGGTAAAGCACCTGCGGACCACCGTATACCATCCTCAGACCGACGGACTCGTCGAGAGATTCAATCAAACTCTCAAGCAGATGCTGCGGAGGGTGGCAGCCGAAGACCGACGAGATTGGGACCTAATGTTGCCCTATGTCCTTTTTGGTATACGGGAGGTTCCGCAGGCATCAACGGGCTTTACTCCGTTTGAGCTCCTTTTCGGAAGACAGCCTCGGGGGCTACTCGACGTTGCAAAGGAGGCTTGGGAACACCAACAACCCACCCCACACCGGTCCCTCGTCGAGCATGTCACCGAAATGAGGCAGCGGATCGATCGAGTCATGCCGTTAGTCCGGGAACACCTGGCCAAAGCCCAGCAAGCCCAACAACGCCACTACGATCGCGCAGCTCAGCCTCGGGAGTTCCAGACGGGCGACCAAGTCATGGTCTTGGTCCCCACCTCTGCCTGCAAATTCCTGGCCACGTGGCAGGGGCCGTACACGGTGGTAGAGAAGGTGGGACCGGTTACTTACCGCGTGCGCCAGCCTGGGAGACGGAGGCCCCAACAGCTCTATCATGTCAACTTGTTGAAGAAGTGGGTGGGGACCAGAGAGCAAACCGCGGCTTTCGCTACCACGGAGCCCGTCTTGGTGGACATCAATCCTGAACTGTCGGCGGCGCAGAAGGCTGAGCTGCAGCACCTGATCGGTCAGTTCTCAGATGTGTTCTCGCCTGTCCCCGGGAAGACCCAAATTGTTCAGCATGACATCAAAACGCCGCCAGGGGTCGTTATAAAGCAACGGCCCTACCGTATCCCTGAGGCTCGTCGGCAGGCTGTAGAGGAGGAAATTCAGCAGATGCTGAAGTTAGGGGTGATTGAACCATCCCGTAGCCCATGGTCCAGCCCCATCGTCCTGGTCCCGAAACCGGATGGCACCCTCCGCTTCTGCAATGACTTTCGACGCCTCAACGAAGTTTCAGATTTTGACGGCTACCCAATGCCCCGAGTGGACGAACTCCTGGAGCGATTGGGAAGGGCCCGGTTCATCTCCACGCTCGACCTCACGAAAGGATACTGGCAGGTACCTCTATCGGACAATGCAAAACCCAAGACAGCTTTCTCCACACCCAGCGGACACTGGCAATACCGGACCCTTCCCTTTGGCCTTCACGGGGCACCGGCCACGTTCCAACGCCTGATGGATGTTATACTCCGCCCCCACCAACAATACGCGGCCGCGTACCTGGATGACATCGTCGTTCACTCGGAGCGTTGGGAGGACCACCTAGACCGTCTGCGGAGGGTGCTGGTGGAGCTCCGACGGGCTGGACTCACCGCCAACCCTCGCAAGTGTCATCTAGCGCTCTTTGAGGCCAAGTACCTGGGCTTCCGAGTCGGACGGGGCCTCATCAAGCCGCAGGAAACGAAGGTGGAGGCTGTCCGCGCTGCCCCGACGCCGTCCTCGAAGTCTCAGGTACGAGCGTTCCTAGGGTTGGCGGGTTACTATCGCTGCTTCATCCCTGACTTTTCCTCCTTAGCCGCCCCTCTGACAGACCTTACCAGGAAGGGGCAGCCCGAACGCATCACCTGGAGTCCAGAGGCGGAGGAGGCGTTCCAGAGGATCAAGCATGCCCTAACGGCGGAGCCGGTCTTGCGGGCCCCAGACTTCGGCTGCCCCTTCCTGTTGCAGACGGATGCCTCTGAGACAGGGTTGGGAGCCGTCCTGTCCCAAGTACAGGAAGGTGAGGAACACCCTGTCTTGTTTATCAGCAGGAAGCTGACCAAGGCCGAGAGGAACTACGCCACCGTCGAGAAGGAGGCTCTGGCGATAAAATGGGCAGTCCTGGAGCTGCGCTACTACCTGCTGGGCCGTAAGTTCACCCTGTTCACAGACCACGCGCCCCTCCAGTGGATGGCCAGGGCTAAAGACACCAACGCCAGGGTGACTCGGTGGTTCCTCGCGCTCCAGGACTTCTGCTTCGACGTCCGTCACCGAGCCGGAACCTCCAATGCCAACGCCGATGGGCTCTCTCGGTTCTGGTCAGCCTACGCAGGTCTGTCAGGGGTCACTCCCCACCCACCCCCTATTTCCCCCTTGTTTGCTCCATATGTTTCCACCAGGACCAGGACAACGCTTAGGGGGGGGGAGTGTGACGAGCGTCCCGATTACTCATCAGCGTTGCCCTGGAGACAAAGGAGAAACACCTGCTCCTGCTCATCACGGCTGGATCGCTCACACCTGAAGCTCGTCAGCCCGCGGCCAGATAAGCCGTGCGTGGCTAGGAGTCAGGAAGAGAGACATCTCCCTACACGCTGAGAACTAATGTGCCGTACTCTTCTCATCTTTTGCAGACCCCAGCGAGTGAGCGATCCTGCCCTGCCACAAGCACCGCACAGCTGCACCACCCTGGGAAGAAAGCGCACCAAGAAGAGCACCACAGCACCTCAGCCACCTTTTTTTGCACCCGACACCCCTCTGCATTAATAAATCCACCCTCCGGGGTATTTATTTTGAGCCACCCTTGTTGCGTGTTTCTTCCACCCTGCCACAATATATATATATATATATATATATATATATATGTGCGTGTATATATAAAAGACAGAGAGCAGATTTGTTGGAGTTTGATAGCATAACGATTCTGAAGGCATAACGATCACCTCCAGATGTTACCTGAGCAACACTGTCTGAATAACATGAAAGTTCTTGCCTGTCTCAACCTCTCCAGGTTCTCATCTCTTCATTTTCTCTGTGCATTACCTTAAAAGGTAGAGAATTTGCTGGAGGAAGGCTGACATGAAACATTAAACCTGTGATAAATAAAGAAATCAAAAGATGACGGAATGAGAACATTTGGTTTGAATTTGGCCAAAGAGGGATTAAAGACAAAATTCTGATGCCCCCTTTTTTCACTAATTTTCTGCTAATTTTCCTCTTACTTTCTCTTTCTTAGATAAATGGCCACAAGGCCTTGCTAAAACCTACAACCAGAAAGTTTAAGTGTAGGAAAAAGATACCATTATTCTTGACACACACCGATGAGATGATTGATTTTCGATTTGCCCAAAAACATCTTGGATACCGAAATTCAAATCTTCAGGCAGTTTTTGGTCAGAATGATCCGCAAATTGGACCAATCTCACGCAGACAGTCAAAAGAGACTAGTCTGACCATACGTTCATGCAGAATTTAGCAGACTGCATTGGTTTTTATGGGTCTGTTTCAAATTAACAGTCGTCTGTAAACTGTGGTCAGTTACGCTGCACAATAATCCGCTTGCTGTTTTAACAGACTGGTACTGAGACACACACAGCTACATGCATATGAGCATAAACGTGTGTGTGTAGGTACGGATACAGAGATTCAGATCTGGATGTGTGCACAACTGTTAGAACAATCTCATTAAATCACTTTAATTGAATTAATGGCTGGATTTTCAACACAGACACTTGTGTTACATAAAAACACACATTCAAATGATCTTTGAATTTTAATGGTAAAAGACTATAAAACTGTTGTGGTGAGAAATTGGTCAATCGTAAGTTTGCTTACTATATGGTGAAAAGCTATAATATATCTAACATTACATTTCATGTAGTTCTACAGTAAAATACTGTTAAATTTGCCATGGCATCTTATAATTAAGTATTTATCTCAACTTGTGGAAAAGCTACTCGTGATGAACTTTGATTCATAGTGTGACCTTTTCTTTTATTCAGTATATTATAAAAGTAGATTTCAGTAATTTGGTATTTTAACATTATTTCAGTGAATGAAATAAATTTTCACTCTGCTGCAGTCCATTCACTGTATGTTTTTGGCCTAACGTTTCAAAAGGAAGTTACGACAATGATCAAGACTCTTTCTTCCTCTCTCTCTGACACAGACACACACAGAAATAGTGTATTTGAATAGGTGCAGGGCTTATTTCATTAGTCTGTTAAATCTGTCTGAGTGCTTGAACTGAGAAGGCCTGATCATGTGTTTCTGTGTATGTGTGTTTGCTCATTCACATGTGTGTGTAAGTGTACTTCAATAGAAGCTCTGGATGAAAGCATAATGGATCTCTTGTCCCCTGACAATTACAATAGCAACAACTGTGGTCAAAACATCAGCGTGTGTGTTTGAGCATGGTCTTCATCATATGTGTGTTCTGGCTACAAAGTAAGCTTGAATTATTTGAATTACTGAACCAAACACAATTAGACTAGGAGATTTGCAGGCAATCCTCCCAACTGGATTTATTTCCATATTTATACAATATGCCATTTAGCCTGTCATGCCTGACAAATATGAATCAATAAACCATTAACCACATGTCTTATTTAACAAATAATTATGTCCTAAAGTTTTCATTGGCATATTGATTTACGCTCAGGTTTCATGCACACAAGGACCATTGTTTATGAACATCCACTGCTGTGTGTTGATATCAAATGTTTCCTTTTTTCATAGAGGGGGAAGATAGAAGGAGCGGAATGACTCTCATGTGACATGAAAGTGCTACGTCTAGGATTTCCTGCTTTTTAATTGGATGACGAGAGATTAAAGTCATATGCACTGTCAAGTTTCAAGACATTCGGATCATATCACTCTGATACATTTACAGACCAGCATATACCTTCAAACAAATAATTGCATACATTTAGTAAACTTTGGTGTCACATTACAGCATTAGAGGCACAAAATACAATGCTTTAAATAGTTTTAAGAGCTATTATTTAACTGCTATCTACAAAAGTACAGTCTTTAATGCATTAATCACCTGCTTCAGTCTTGACCTTAACAATTCTGATCATTGAAATCACACAAAAGTGTAATTTTTCTTCACATACTCTACTGGAATAATATTCTGATGAATTTAGACATCTCAAATTTGCCAAAAACAGCAGTCTCCACAATGGTTAATTATTTTCTGACAGTTAAACACCTTATTCCACTAATACTTTTTTTGCAAATATACATATATTAAATTCTTCAGGTCTTATTTTACATCCTATTCGTGCAAAGTGTCTGCTGTGTTTTGACAGATACACAATATGAGCTGGGCGTCAAACCTATGATCCGTGTCGGTCACATGGTAAAGCATGTGAGAACTTGCACAAAACTTGAAGCCTTGATAGCTGTTATGCAATAACCTCTTGAAGCCCTTCACAAAAACACAACTCTGTTGTAAAGGCTTTTATAGTTTCTTGCTGATTATACTTTTCTTGACTTGCTACATGTGTTACTATTGATCTCATTTTTACCTAAACTAGAGAACAACCCAACACCAAACACTTGCACAGACACACATTTGTGTGACTAGCATACAAAGCTTATAGTCATAATGGCATATAAAAGTGCTGTACTTTTAATGTATCTTGACTCCTCTGTAAATTGCTACAATGACAAACGCTGATACTGTTTCTGTGAACTTTGCAATTGTCTGTACAACTTGTTCTCGCTCTCTTGTCAGAGAACAGATAATAGTTTCTATCTTTTGTATTCCTTCTCTCTCTCTCTCTCTCTCTCTCTCTCGTGTGTACGTATTCAACTGTAAGTCATCACACAACATACTTTAATCCACTTAGACACAGACATATGAAACAAACAATAAGCCTTTCAACTTCTAACTTTGCACGCATACTCTTGAAAGTGACACGAAATGTTAATAAGAGCCTTAAAACAAAAATCAAACAAAATATAGTGAGTAAAGTCCTTCACTTCCTGGAACTTTTACAACTTCCCTTAAGGGCTCTTATGGCAGCGTCTAAAGCTCTAATCAAATGCATATTAGCTGTGCGAGTTGGTCAAAGCCAGACCGGGGATTACCACAGACAAAAGTCTGGGGCTACCTTGTTAAATTTGGGGAAACACACAGAGAAAATGAAAGCCTTGCGATCTAATTTCCGTTACACCACTGCCAAACAAACACGGCCGGCATGGCAAGAGATTAGAGGGGATTATGGGAGGAAAAGGAACGAGGAAAAAAGCCTTTGCTTTCTATTCAGAGCTTCCACCAATTCTGCTTCAATCCTGATCCAATCCCCCTGAAATTAGGCCTGGGGGACAAAGACAGACATGAAAGGATTGGAATGGGGTGACCAGGGTGGGGGTGACTCTAACTGTGAAGAGCAGAGGGACGGCCGAACAGAAGACTGGAGGCCGAGAAGGGACCTGTTATTTAAATAATGCCCTCAGTTCATTCTTTCTTCTGAGCATGCCAAAAAATAAAAAGTGGCAACATGTGGGCATTACAGAGGATTTGCAAAAGAGCATATTTTCAAAATCAAGTCGTTAGTGGGCTGTTTGAATAAGTAGGGAGGCACTCTATACTTATGCTCGTTTAGGGTCGTGTCTACCAGACACATGGTTGTTAAGTATGATACATATCGGAATCACAATATTGGCCGATATTAGGGATTTGTATTGATTGGTATGAATATTTATCAGCTGATATTGTACATATAATTGCTCATTTTTAAGTTTAGGTTAATCTTTAAAAATAAAAAAATCTAAAAATGAATATCTATATTTCAAATGATATATTATATAGGCACGTGTTTGGTGCCTAAATTCACTTATAGGATTAAAACTGAAAATATTTTGATTTTAAAATTTGTTTACATTAATAATAAATATATTTTTACATAAATTAATACTTTTACTCAGCAAGGATGCATTAAATTGATCAAAAGTTACAGTAAGAACATTTATGTTACGAATTATTTATTTCAAATAAATGCTGTTATTTTACACTTTCTATTCATCCAAGAATCTTGAATAAATGCATGTTTTCCATAAAAATATTAAGCTCCACAACAGTTTCATCAACAGGGATCGTGTGACACTGAAGCAATGGTTGCTTAAAATTCAAGTTTGCTATCACAGGAAGAAATTACATTGTAAAATCCATTTAAACAGAAAACAAAAATATTACTGTTTTATTGATCAAATCAATCCAGCCTTGGTGAGCATAAAAGACTTCTTTCATTTTTACTAACATTTGAACAGTAGCGTAGCAAGACTAGTGAACCTCACAAGTCAGTTTTTGGGTGACTTGTCAACTATCCAGACCCATGCTTAACAAAACCCAGCCAACCAGAGCTCTCAACTGCACCAAACTCCACAAATTATTACATATTCTCTTTTATCTACTGCTCTTCTTGAGTAATATGTATCTGTTTTGACTTGCAACATGGAAGTATTTAGATCACAATTATACATTCCACAATATGAGGACCAAATACAAATCAATCTACATTTGTAGCTATCTAATTTTTTTTAGGAGAAGATTTATCCATTAAGCCTTCTTTCTTAACAAAAATGTCCACACTAGGATGGCACTCACCCTTGCGTCTCCATTGCTTGGCCGGGCTCCATGACTGAAGGCGTGCGCTGGATCTTTGTGGTACACTTTTAGGCAGGAGTGATCTGTGATGCTCCTGTGTCGGGAAAAATCCACATCGGTTACATATACAGACCAAATGTCACCATCCGAACGAGGTCGGCCATGGTGCCTTGAAGGTCGGCCCCTCAGCTCTGCCACAACGGGGTGCACTAGGGCTGACGAGATGTCAACACGTGAGAGCGGAGAGTGACACCGAGAAAGGTCAAAGGAATCGTGAGAATGAAGCGATTCACTGAGAGACACAGGCGAGCTGGAGCGAGAAGCTGGAGATGGAGGTAAGAAGCTACGGCTCTCCGAGACAAGATCCATGTCTGAGATGTCCGTTAATGTCCAGACTTCAATTCTCTGTAGGTCCAAGAATGATTTACTAATACAGCATTGACTGAAAACATTAAGTGTCTACTAAGCAACTAAGCTTGTCTATTTATGTTTTTAAGTCTCTGTCTACCAGGATCGCTCATAATGTGTTTGCATATGAAACCTAGTTGTGTAAAGTGACGTGAACATTTTTCTTCTGAAGTCTGATACATGGTCATGTGGCTGTAATTCAGATTTACAGCCTTGATAGAAAAGGAGTCGTATCAAAGTGCAAGTTACATCACCATGGAAATGTAAGGTGACGGACTGCTCCTCTGTCTACACAGGACAATATGAGTATGAATCACTATTGATAATTTCATCAGATCTGAGGAAACAAAGTCAATTATTAAATTTGGCTTTGATTGGTTGGTTCTTTAAAGACACATGAAATCGTTTGAAGGTCACATGATTCTTTCCTATACTGACATGTTTACTGAGCTGAAACTCCAAAGTTTCTCCAGTTTCTCCAAAACTCCAGCTCTCATTCAAATGTGAATGTGTTGTGGTTTACTTATAATTCTGTAAATAGGTAGAGAGATATGGTAAGGAAAGCAATGTACACAAAAGTGTTTGTAGGCTGAGGGTGGAGGGAAAGACGAAAGACCAGAGAATGAGAGCAAAAGATATGTGGGAGTGTTTGTTTGAAGTGTGACATACGTGTTATGTTAACATTAGCTGTGCTTGTGGGTAATGTATGACAGACAGTCAGGTTTATTGGTTTAAAATCAGAAAAACACATGCTGTGAGGTATTTTAAAGTATGAGACAAATGAAATCTAAATATAATGTTCTGTTCTTGTGTATGTAAGCAACGGTGGCTTATTTACAGTCTAGACTGTTTCAAAGAAATATTACTAAAGATTTTCACAGCTATAGTTCCATATACGATAATAATTCTCCCACAAAATGAAAAGTCTGCCATCATTTATTCACTGTCATGCTGTGCAAACCCATATGAAGTCTTAGTATTACAAATACGATTTGAAAGCCATGGCAGACAGCATTTTCAGCAAATGAAGCTTAAATTTCAATGTGTTCCTCACATAAAGCTATCATATGACAGAAGATTTGGAATATAATGCAGTCGTATGGACTGCTATCATGACACATTTAGGCTTCTTTTGTTGTTTTGTCTTTTAATTTGGAAAAAAGCAGCATGAACATTTTGCTAAACATCTCATGTTATATTCCACAAGCAAGGGTGAGTAAATGATGACAGAACATTCATTTTCAACACTTTAACGACTGCACATTTCCTGTAAAACTAATGCATGTGCGATTCCATTACTGAGTTGGTTCTCAAGGAAAAAGCAATTGAGAAGGAAATAAAGGTGCACTTGGACCTCGAAGAAGGTCACTTCCTCGGTTAAGTGATGTCATAGAACTAGAGGAAGCAGGCCATGTGGAATGAGGAAGGAAGATAGTAAGCTGTTGAAACTTGAAGGTGGCTGAAGCTCATGCACACACACTCACCTGACATCAGTGAGCTCATAGTACACGTTCCTGGTCTCGTCTTTCACATAGATGGCGGTGCTGGGCGACTCCAGCATCTTCATGTTGAGCTGATGAGGGAAGGCACTAACAAACAGAGCTCTGATTGTATCTACACTTGTTATCTCATTAGGCATGCGTATCTGCTTTGTGTCATCTCCATACTGCAGATACAACACCCCTGAAAAAAAAACAGAGAGAAGAAACAGGGTGAGAAAAGTTCAAGGCATTATTCGAGCATTTGAGCAGCTACTTGCAACTATGTAACAAAATTCTGTAGTCTTTTGTCCTAATAAATTAAAAACAACACTTAAAATCACTT
Source organism: Barbus barbus (assembly GCF_936440315.1). Lineage (NCBI taxonomy): Eukaryota > Metazoa > Chordata > Actinopteri > Cypriniformes > Cyprinidae > Barbus > Barbus barbus. The sequence goes on from NC_136724.1 coordinate 10,050,726, forward strand.
TGAGTTTAGGCGTAATGTACAGTAAGCACAATGCTAAAATTATATTTAACAGTGTTATTAAGATAATGAAACAACTGTAATATCAGATGATTTACATTTACATTTATTCATTTAGCTGACGCTTTTATCCAAAGCGACTTACAATTGCTATATATGACAGAGGTCGCACGCCTCTGGAGCAACTAGGGGTTAAGTGTCTTGCTCAAGGACACATTGGTGTCTCACAGTGGATTCGAACCCAGGTCTCTCACACCAAAGGCATGTGTCTTATCCACTGTGCCATCACCACCCCACTGCGCCATCACCACCACATGATATCTGATATGGCACTGATGCATCATGCATTTGTACATATCGATTAGCCAATTATCTCTTCCTGCATGATACTCTATGAGGGATCCACACAGTCGTATGTGTGGGTGTGTGAAATCTGGTGGGAAGAGCATGTGGGTGAGAGAGATAGCAGTAGGGTGTGGTGGAATGTTCTGGGATGGCTGGAGGGAGTTTTATGTTTGTTCACAAGGGACTATATGAATGCATATATGTGAAATGTGTATTATAAAACATTATAATTCGATAGACAGACAGACAGGGATGGATGATAGAAAGATTTTGAACAAAGGATAGATAGTGTTTTTGACAAAAATCACTCAAAAAGTAAGAAAGAAGCTGAGAAAATTGATTCCACCAAACTCCCACATAACTGCATCAACTCCTGAATAAATGAGAATGTGAGCATTTACACTGTTAAGCCTCTTTCACGCAGAGATTCCGCAAAATACACGTATAATGTGTTCCGGGAATCATCCCGGGATTGTTTGATTTTGGTTCATTGACACTGCCAGTGATTTTCCGGAATCTGTGCGTGCGTTCACACACAACCCGTAAAGTGTTTGCGTTCACACAGAAGGCACTCCGGCAATTTTCCGGGACCAACGTGCAGTGTGAAAGGGGCTTTAGACATTTCTGTAATTTCTACAGTTATTTACTGTATATCACCCAGTATAATACTGCAAATTCCCTTTACAGTAAATAACTGTAATACCCTTTGCATCATGGGAATTTTCTGTGACGTCAGACCCCACATACAGAGACTTACTGTATTTTTTAAAATTGCTGTATAATACTGTATTTGCTTTAATGGCCTCTTTGGTGCCATTCTATTGAGGTTTTTTTATTTTCCTAATTTCTTACATTTGGATTGAAAAGATTTGCCCTACTATGTCTACAACGACGCAACAGCTTGGGACTGACTACACTGGACGTGTTATATTGCTTGTAATGATTGGAAAATCATTTGTCCTTCACGTTTGTCCTTCATGTCAGAAAGAGCGTGAGCGCTTGGAGTACATGTGCATCTGTACGTCAGAAATATACAAAGGCATCACAGCGTTCTGGAGAACATCTGCGCTGTGTCGATGCACCTTACAAGAGAATAAGACCAGTAAACAAGGTAAAAATATGTGTACGTTTGTCTGTGTGTTTGTGTCAGATTTTTGCACATTTACCCATCAACATGGTGGTTATTTGTCAGCTTATTGAATTAAGTTACTGAATTAAAATTATTTTTAACAAGCAACGCTCGGCCTTATCGGAAGATGTCACAATAATTAAAAGTGTTTTAAAAAGATGAGACCACAACAAAAGTAGAAGGAATAAATAGTGCACTTACATATTGCACAAGGAACTTAAAACAACACAATAAAACTAGAATAACTTAGGCTGTTAAAAGTTCCTTGTGCAATATGTAAATACACTATTTATTCCTTCTACTTTTGTTGTTGTCTCATGTGACACTATGTGACACTGTAACACAAAGACACATTTTATAACGCTCAATATGTATTAAGATGGTTTTATACCTACAGTGGTGTGAAAAAGTGTTGGCCCCCTTCCTGATTTTTTATTTTTTTGCATGTTTGTCACACTTTAATGTTTCAGATCATCAAACAAATTTAAATATTAATCAAAGATAACACAAGTAAACACAACATGCAGTTTTTGAATTACGTTTTTTATTATGAAGGGAAAACAAAATCCAAACCTATATGGCCCTGTGTGAAAAAGTGCTTGCCCCCTAAACCTAATAACTGGTTGGGTCACCCTTAGCAGCAACAACTGCAATCAAACGTTTGTGATAACTTGCAATGAGTCTGTTACAGCGCTGTGGAGGAATTTTGGCCCACTCATCTTGGCAGAATTGTTGTAATTCAGCCACATTGGAGGGTTTTCGAGCATAAACCGCCTTTTTAAGGATAGGATCCTTCAATAGGATTCAGGTCAGGACTTTGACTAGCACTCCAAAGTCTTCATTTTGTTTTTCTTCAGCCATTCAGAGGTGGATTTGCTGGTGTGTTTTGGATCATTGTCCTGCTGCAGAACCCAAGTTCGCTTCAGCTTGAGGTCACGAACAGATGGCCGGATATTGTCCTTCAGGATTTTTTGGTAGACAGCTGAATTCATGGTTCCATTTATCACAGAAAGTCTTCCAGGTCCTGAAGCAGCAAAACAGCCCCAGACCATCACACTACCACCACCATATTTTACTGATGGTATGATGTTCTTTTTCTGAAATGCTGTGTTACTTTTATGCCAGATGTAATGGGACACACACCTTCCAAAAAGTGCAACTTTTGACTCCTCAGTCCACAGAGTATTTTCCCTAAAAGTCTTGGGGATCATCAAGATGTTTTCTGGCAAAACTGAGACTAGCCTTTATGTTATTTTTGCTCAGCAGCGGTTTTCGTCTTGGAACTCTGCCATGCAGGCCATTTTTGCCCGGTCTCTTTCTTATGGTGGAGTCATGAACACTGACCTTAACTGAGGCAAGTGAGGCCTGCAGTTCTTTAGATGTTGTTGTGGAGTCTTTTGTGACCTCTTGGGCACTTGGGGGTGGGGGGTTAAACACTTTTTCACACAGGGCCATGTGGGTTTGGATTTTGTTTTCCCTTCATTTAAAAACTGCATGTTGTGTTTACTTGTGTTATCTTTTATTAATATTTCAATTTGTTTGATGATCTGAAACATTAAAGTGTGACAAGCATGCAATAAAATCAGGAAGGGGGCCAACACTTTTTCACACCAGTGTATATATTTGAGTTTTAATGGTTTTACATGTTGTCTTAGCCATTTTAATCCTCTTAATTATTTTATGTGTGAATGTTTTTAAATGTTCTTGGGTCAGGAAGTAGACCAGTATAAAGCAAGCAGCATGTCAAACAATCAGGGTCATGAACCAAACTACTGCGCTCGCTGGATTGTGCAGTTATTTCTGGACTTACCATTCCAGAACTTCACACATCTTAGATAATCACTTTCTTTGGACTGTATATACACCAGTGGGCACTTTTACCTTGGGACTTCAACCCACTTGGATTCTTAAGGACTGTTTTAGGGTACGATTCACATGGACAATCTACTTTTAACAGCCTAAGTTATTCTAGTTTTATTGTGTTGTTTTAAGTTCCTTGTGCAATATGTAAATACACTATTTATTCCTTCTACTTTTGTTGTTGTCTCATCTTTTTTAAAACACTTGTTTTACCTCACACAGTTTAATCTGACCCCTTTTAATTATTGTGACATCTTCAGATAAGGCTGATCGTTACAACTAATGTGAAATTCTTATATTATCCAATGAGAAATTTTGTTCAGGTGTTAGTAGTTAATGTTGGCCAGTAGCCTATTGAGAAAATAAAATCGTATGTTAGCTAAGTTAAACAAGTTTTAGAGCTAGATGCCTTTTGTTATAGTTTTTATTGGAATTTATGATTTTACATTTTTTGTATTTGTGTTTTAAAAGCAACTGCAATGAAGCAAACTCGCTTTTTCACATCGGAAAAGCCTTAAGACAGGATAAATTGTGAAGATGCACTGTTCCAGCATTGGAAGACTATATTTTTAAGTGTTATACATGCAATGTTTTAAATAAAGAATTTGATATTTTGTAATTATTGTGTCTGTTTTAATTGAATACCAGTAGTACCTATGTACAGTAAAAAATAAAATGAATTGTATATTAAAAAAATATAAAATCTAATGAAATCTATATTAAAATTAATGAATTACTGTAGTATACTGATGAATTGGATTTTTACAGTAATTTACTATAAAACAGAACAGTTTGCAACTGAAAATCAAACACAGTTTGCAAATGTAAATCTTAATTACAGTAACTTACTGTAAAAACCCTTTGAAATGTCTAACAGTGTACTTGTAAACAGGCCGTGTTGATGTCTGGAAAACCAGCCTGCATACCTCCAGTGGTTACTACGAAACTGTCAATCAAACAGAAACCAAACACAGAAGCGAGATGACAGCTCTCGCTCACTGCATGTATGTAACTTTCACTCCTTCAAATGCTACATATCCGCTCTGTACCATCATTAATGTAGCCCAACCAGATCTGCATGTTGATTAAAGAAAGCATGTTGGATGTTTATATCCTAGTAAAGGAAAGCAGATCTATTTTTGTACTTTAAGAATTCTGGTTATATAAGCCACATGAAGTGTTGCATGTATCCTTCATGGAGATGAAAGCAGCTCAGTGAAAACATTTGAAAATGGATCAGATGGTGTGCGATAATATCATAATTGTTGTCACTCAGTTTGCAAAGACCAAAAAAACAGGTTTGGAACAGTTTCTGAAATGCTACCCTACAATTTCAATTTAATAACCAACATTGATAACTAATTACCGAGCATCAAACAATCAACAGCATATAATTCAGACGAGCACCTTCTGAATGACTGCTTTAACACAATCACATACAAACATTCTCAGCCAAACTTGAAAACCCTCAGAAGCAAAAGCTTCTAATTGTATGCATTTTAACACAACCACATGAGACGTTTCAGTCATCCATTTATACTGTTTACTGCGGAAAAAATTTATTAATTCTAATTACAAATGTATTCTTATATCATCCCACTGTCTTATTGTCCAACAGAAAAGACATAAGTAAGATTTCAGTGACCTCCCAACTTTTGAGAAATTACAGAAAAACATTTTTCTGTTCATTTTCTCCATAAGGATCAGTGCTATTTTAGTATTATTTATATACTATTATATTATTTATTCATATTTTTATTTAGCTTTTATTTTTTATATTTTCAGGTTTAATTTTAGTTTAATTTTTAGCATTTTGTTATGTTCTTTTGTCTTTTTTGTTCTACTTAGCTTTAGTTTATTTTTTTCCCAGTTATACTAATTTTAGTAGTTCAGCTTTAACTTAAATTTTATTTCAGTTAGTTGCCAAACCAACATTTCTCATTTTCATTTGTTTGTAATCTAATATTTATATTTTTTGGTTTCAGCTTTATTTAAAAAAAAAAAAAAAAAAAAAACTTTTAATAGTTTTATCTAACAATAAAAAAGTATAAATGATAAAGATTTTTTAAAATTCTGAAAAAAGAGATCTAAGCCATGAACTAAACCAAACAGCTTTGAAATGAATGACCAACTCTGATATGAATCTAAAATGTATTTGAAAATGTAAAAAATAATTATTAATTACAAGATTGAATACTTAACATCTTATACAAAGTCATGAACTGCACATCCCATGATGCACTGTGAATGATTTAAACAAATATAAATGGTACAATATTAAACTACTGGCTAAATGTCAACATACAACTGAATAAAATATGACATATTCGAAGTTAATTACAAAATTAAAAAAAGTTTTTTTTTTTACAAATGCATTTCTGTAAAAGATGAATAAATTAAAATTTTACTTCCAGAACCTATACTTCAAAAGGTCTTAAACAAACCTAAGACAACAGCGACTGAAACTAAATACTGCTGAACTAGATGAATGATGACTTACAGCAATCGGGTCAATGCTGAATCTCTTTAATAGATGCACGTCTCCTTGCCTTTGTGTTCCTTCTTGATTAAACAACATCTAATTTCTCTCTGCAGGTCTGTCTATATCTTCTTAGATGAATTTCGAGGGAATAGTTTGAGTGAACACACTTTTTCTCCCCATAACTATCTTTCCATCTGGTCCTTGTTTAAACCAACCAATCAGAGTCGAGCAGCCAGAGAAGGCTCCCATTTCAAGGCCTGTGTGTGTTTGACTGTCATTCTATCTGGATGTAAGGGAGAATACAGAGTGTGCTAATGAATATATGTGTGTGTGTGTGTGTGTGTGTGTGTGTGTGTTGGCAAAAGAGTTATATTTCCGTGTGTTTCTGTGTGTGTCCACAAGCATGAGTCTGTGCTGTAATATACGCCTGTGCGTTGTTAAGTACAGGCTATGAATTTCAGCTGTGGAGCCTCGTATATTTCCATTACATGAAGCGGTAATGACAGAGCCGAATTCGCTGTTATGACATTGAACATAAATACAAGAGACAGACAGACAGACTTAAGTAAACACACACTTCCATAGACGCTTTAACTCTGCAACTAAATCATTTAGCAGCAGATGGGAAATAAGTAAAGCAGCAGTGCAAGATCACTCATTCGCAGACCCACAGATCTCCACAGAAATACCCATCATTAACAAAATTTTACATGCCCACAACCTTTGCAAGTTTGAATTAAATGGGGAAAATATATTATGTATGTGTATGCGTATTGTATAGTTTTTATTTAGTTAGTTGTAGGGCTGCACGATTTAGATGAAAAAATGTAATTGCATTTTTTTCCCCAATAAAAAAAATTGCGACTGCAGTTTAAAATGAATGAATGCAGATGTAATAGGTCTGCATGGTTGCTATATTTGTAACGTGTGTATTTAGATATAATTTAGAATGTGCATATCAATGTGTATACCTAGTGAGCGATCCTTCGTCTGGTTGGTAGAGCGGACCACAGGCAGACTGGCTCGAGACCTGGAGCCTCGGGTGAAGGCGATGGGCATGTCACACTCAGACATGACCTCCAGAGCATCTAGAGAGACCAGTGAGCCGTGCTCCACCTGATCCACAAACACAGGTACTGGACTCGAACACGCCACACTCTGCTTAGAGCCTCGGTTCTGTAGAAAAAACAAAATAAAAGTTTGGATAACATTCTGGATTTGATGACACATCATTAGTGCAACTCCTCAAAACCATCTTTGGCTTCTCTGGAAAACAGATCATACCAACTTAAGATGTTACGGCTGTTTTTAGGACAGTGGTTGGTTCAAAGTGGTCTACTAGCACAAACCAGCTCGATAAAGCCATTTTGACGGATCATACCAGCTTCAGATGGTCAGGTTTTTTTTTTAGAACATGTAGCTGGTTTAAAGTGGTCTACTAGCACTAATCAGCTTAATAAAGTCATGTTGTCTTTTTTAGGACATGGTACACTGTTTTTGGGATGTGGTAGGTGGTCAAAGCCATTTTTGTCTTTTCTGCTTGAAAAAATAGATCATACCACTGTTGTTTAAGAAATGGGACGTGGTTTATAGCTGGTTTAAAGGGATAGTTCACCAGTGAGTACCATTGACTCACATTATATGACTGACAGACGGCAACGGTTTGAGTTAAAAATCTACTGAAGAAACAAAGTCACCTACATCTTGGATGCCCTTGGGGTAAGCAGATAAACATCAAATTTCCATTTTTTGCTGAACTATCCCTTTAAGTGGTCTAGTATAAGGAACCAGCTTGATAAAGCCATTTTTTTGTCTTCTCAGCTGGAAAACTAGATTCTACCAGATTAAGATGACCAGATGATTTGATGATATATATAACTGGTTTAAAGTGGTCTATCAGCACTAATCAGAATGATTAAGATGATCTACCTGGTCAATCTCTGCACCACCAACTAGTAGATCAACATCAAGGTTGTCCATCTTTTTAAAGCACCATCTAGTGTATGACCATCAAGACTAGTCAATGGACACTCTTAAAAAATAAAGGTTTCTTATTGGCATTAATGGTTCCATGGACAACCTTATCGTCCATGGAAACTTACCACTGCACTAAAGGTTCTTCTATAGATTAACTGTGCTGAAAAAACTTTATTTTGAACAGTATAGAACCTTGTAAAACCATCAGAAGCTGGTTTTAGCTAGATTTCCAGCAGGGTTTTCTTCACTACATGCATGAAACTTAAACCACTCATTGTGACCAAAGCATAATTTGTCTGAATACATTAACATTTTCTGAAACACACATTGCACATTTCATTTAAAGCGACAGGCACCGGTCAACTGTGAAGACTGCAATCAGTCATGCAGATCAGACTGCCTACAGTACATACACCAAAAACTAGATTCAAAATGTATCCATCAAAGCCAGTATGGACATGACTGTATATATCAATACAGTCAGTACTGTACAGTCAGTAAAAACTGTTTCAGATGAATACGTTTTTCCATGTTAGGTGATTTTGTGGGATTGTTAAACACACACATGCAGAACACACACACTTTCATTTGTGCTTGTACTGACTCTGCGTGAATGAACGCTCTGGATTTTCAGCAGATATCTTTGAATATCTATCTCAGAGTGCAGATTGGACAACATCTCCTGAAATAACTATTAGGACAGAAAGAAAGAAATACAGAGTATGAAGACAAAAAAACATTGAGGAAAGTATGCATAATAGAAGAGAAAATGTGGAATTCAGTTTGAAAATCGCCACAAACCCACAGCAGATGATGAGCACCTTCATGCTAAACATTTTATAACCTTCAAAAAGTGTTTTATAAGTACTTCCTCCAACACAAAGAGGTGCAGAGAAGTTTGTGACAGTCTCAATTTTATAATTTTATAATTCATTTAAACAGCTTTTGATTTTGAATTTGTATTCAAACATGCCACATTTGTTTACCAGCCATCCAGGAACTACATCAAGCTGAGTAAAATATGACATACAATCATTAGCAAACTGCTCCTTTAAACTCTGGTAACAGGAATCAGTTTCAGTCAAATACATTTTATAATAAGTCATGACATCTGATACAAAGAGCTTTTGATATTTAAATTGGCTGATGCATGGTTAACAGTCAACTGATGTATGAAAGAGCAGATCTCCTGACACTGAAACACCCACACACCTGTGGTTTCTTGTAATTTAGATGTTTATTCATCTCTTTGATGTGAGGTAGCAAAAGAGAGAGTTTGAACTAAACCAGATGAAACCGGATCAGAACTTTCCAGACCACAGCAAAGTGTCCTGGGGTTCTTTTGAGGGCAGGAGGTGGGAAATTAGATCCACAACCACCAACACGACGATAGTCAGTGGGCACGCACAAAACAGGAGCTGTCAACCGACCGATGACAATAAAAGCTCAAGGGTGTGTTTGTGCGTGTGTGTGAGTCATCACAGGTTAGCTTCTATTCTCGAACCTTTTCTATAATTAACTGAAGATCATCACAAGATCAAAATGTTTTTGAGAGTTTGAGATATTGAGAATTAAGAGTTAAACATCTCAATTCAAGCACCAAAGCCAAGAAATATCAAATAAACAGTGTTATGTTTCTTAAAATACTGGACTACACTATTCATTTTAGTTAAACTTTGTAGAATAATAGAAAAACATATAAATGCTATAAAAAAACAACATTAGGTTATTACTAGCCAAGTTAAAAATATATAATAATTTCAAAACAATTATTAAGAAATCATACTTACTGTAAATATTTGTTAGAATTATAATAAAGTATAAATAATGGTGTGTTAAAAATGGTACAATGAAAAACAAAGTATGCTAAAAAAGTAGTATGATAAAAAGTTAAAATATTATGATAATATAATCAAAATACATGATACAAAAAAGTATCAACACTAAAAAAATTGTTGTTAATTGGTAATTGGTTACCCTGCTGACTTAAAATTTTAATTTATTCAACTAAAATATTCCAGTTGTCCCTTAAATTAACATTGCGCAACTTCAAGTTGACTAATCTAAAAATTGTAAATCAGCAGAGTAACAAATTATTTTACGTTGAAACAACTTTTTGGAACAGTTTTTCTTTTTTTTTTTTTACAGTGAAATAATATTTTTTACAAATCACAGTACCTTAAAATTGTTCAATAAAATAGTATAAATATAATAATCATAGTATGTAAAAAATAGTATAGCAGTGGTGCCTTGATGGTATATTATTGGCATTGCATTTTAAAAACATGCTGCATGCTTTTAATGCTAATATTACCTATAACAAACATTTAGGGATGTTTGTTAGAAGGTCTGTAATACCGTATAAGTATTCTCCACCCTACAGATCAGATAAAAGTGTCTGCTCATCTGAATACAGTTATACCGCAAATACAGATATTGCTTGAACTATTGATCCGGAAATGCGTTGGTCAGGTTTGGTTTCTGTGTCTACAAAGGGACATTATCTTTAAACAGCATGATTGTTATTATGCTAACTCACTTATCATTAATTCACTCATCTTCATGTTATCTATGTGGAAACTGTGGCTAAAAAAAACAGCTAGAAACATTCATATCTGCAGCTGTAAGAATAAAAATGTTGTGTGTGTTGGCATGAATGATAAAGATACAAACAAGAGATAATGAGTACTGTACCTTGTGTGTACCTGCATATTGCTTTGGCAATACTGCAAAGCTATTATAGTCAAGCCAATAAAGCTTGTTATGAGAGACGAGAAAGAAAGACAGTAAAAAAAGTGATAACTGCACCAGATTTCATAATGATTTCTAAAATTTAAACAGTCTATGTTTTTAGTAATGAATGAGAAGGGCTGGACAGAGATGATTTTAAAGCTGAACTGAACTGACCCTGCCAGTTGTTTTACCCTCTTTTTTTCTGGGCATGATACTTCAGTTAAAGTGGGATTCCCCTTGCTAAAAGAGTAATGTGACATCAGCTATACTCATTATGAACAAAAACACTCACACACAAGATGCCTTGGAGTCTATGATGTCCTGTCCTTGTCTGCCCTCACAGACAACATTAAAAGAGGCGTATTTTACTTTTTCCTTGAAGGTTTTTCCACTATAAGTCAGCTTATAATGGGTTCTTGCACCAGCAACATTTTCACTCTCTTTGGCCCTTAGAATCATTTTTGCTACTGTAACCTTAAGAATCTACTTTAACATTAAATACCTTCTATATGCAAGCAATTTGCTAACCTTTTGTATCTGAAATGAGTAACAATGGCAAGTTGTTGGGCAATTAAAAGGTGTTGACATGTAAATATGGGCATTCAGTCATATGTTAATGCACTCAATGCCCTGGCGTCATTATGGTGACGATGCCTGAATAGCCCGTTTTTCTGCTTAGTCTCAAAAAAAAAATTCTCAGTGGACCGGAGATTTGTGTTGAGAAAGTTAGAAAATAGCTACATTGTAAACTTAACTCATATTTCAAAAGAGTAAAGAACATCTTCTTTTATATGACACGAACCCCTTAAATGAGCCAGATACTGAATAAAAGCAGCGGATAGCAAGAGAGAAAAAGAAAATTGTTTCACTCTTTTGTTTCGCTTTTAGTGTGAACAGGCCTATACACACATATCCATGCATTACACACACTTAAACACATTAGTCAATGATTCCGAGTGACGGTTTAGTCTACATTAGAAAGAGTAAGATGAACTGACATCAATGCTGCCTTGGCCTCTAAAATATTGAATCATGGTGTGTTCATAACTATAGACGTGGTTGTACTTACAGTGACTAAATTGCTGGAGATATGCAGTTTTAGTCTTGTTTCTTGTTAGTAGGTGTTTCTACTCAAATGTAGTACCCAACTGCATCAGACGGCGGATCTCATCAGTTCTGCTATCTGCACTCCCATTGGTAGTCATCGCATCATGTCATTTGCATAAATCAAACTCTTCTATTTAAACCCCAAATATAGGATAACTGAATCTTTAAAAAGTGACATTCAAAAAGTTCACACAGTTCATTTTACTGTTCAGACAGCTATCCCATCATGAAAACAAAAAGTGTAAATGGCCTCCAAGATGCATCTGAGATGGACAGCAATCCAATCAATGACTCAAACCACCTCATTTAACAACCAAAATATTTGCTTTGTTAAACCAGACACATAATCTTATCAGTAATACAATAACAGACCTACGGTTAGCTCTATATCGCCTGCACACAAAGCAGGCCAGCAGATACTGTATCTAAATCCTGTTGAACCAAGAGCATCTGGAAAGTTGTCCATCTGGTCTTGTTTTGGTCTGGTGAAAGGTATAAAGGCAATTTTCCTTTTTTCCTTTTATGCCGGTTCTTCTCTCTCTCTCTCTGTGTGGATAGGGCAGTGCAGGAACATGTGAGGGTGAGGTCACAGTCTGTCTGGGCCAAACAGAACCAGATGGCAGCTCTGTTTTTTCCGCTCACAAAGTTTTGTGATATGCGTTCACCATGCCGGTGCTTGAGGTCTGGTCCGCACGTAAAGGTGGCACACAGATGTTCGGCAGGGAGGTGTGTGTGTGTGTGTTGATAAACATCTGAGCGATCCATTACATCAACACTGACACCTTGGCAGGAAAATATCACACACGCACAGATGGGTTTGGGCATGTTTGCTGACTTTGCAGGTTCATTCTTAATGTAATACAGAGGAATTTCTGCTGTTGGTGTCAGTGTGTCTGTTAGTGATGTTGCAAAAATTGTTCAAATGTATTCTTTTTTTTTTTTATAACAATAACATAATTGCCAAATTGTATATAGTATAAATACAGGCATTTTGTGTCTTATTTTTCAGTAAAAATGTTTTATTATTTTGAATTATTCTGAAATATTTTTCTAATCTCACGAACATTTTTTTTTGGGTTCAAGTATAACAACATTAATGTTTAAAACACAAAAAAAGATTTACTTGCTTGAAGAATGATTCGATATTTAGGTAACATTTATTTTAAGGTGATGTATTTACACTGTATTTGCAGTTGCAAATGTATTTACCATTGTAATAACAGAAATATGCATAACTAGTAACTAACCTTAAATCAAATTCTAACCGTAACCCTATAATAAGTACATGTAGTTAATTAATATTACTCAATACTTACTTGTGTAATTACAATGTAAGAATGTCACAAAATAAAGTGTAACCAATAATTTTATTGGAAAACATGACAAAACTGCTAAGAAAATCAATTTTGCAGGTCAGTATATTCTTATGCACAACTGATTTCTCACATATTGTTGGTTTAAATAAAATATAAAATTGTTGCTGCAAGTTAGATGCATAAAACTAAGAAAAATATGTAATGTAGCAGTTCCTAAGACTTTACTCTCTCACTTTACACATCTTACCACAGAGACTGAGTGCAGAAAATGCAAAAAGTCTCCTTGTCTGTGCCTAAAAAAGACTTTAATATAATAATTTACTGACTGTAAATGAATTGACCCTGCTTGATGATCCTAACCCCCATAACCCTGAACTGTCTCTAGACGTCGGATCCTAGAGGGTTAAATTTCCTTTGTCAATCAAAGAGCAAAGGTCACCACCCTGGGAAACTCCCCTTTTTAAAAACATTTGAACAGACATTAACAAATACCTGCTCACTAATAATAATAGTATGTCACTAGCTATTTTAATAATACTGTTACTGTCTGTGTCAGCCTCATTCAAGGAATATTAAATACTGTAATCATCAGCAATTTCATGGTCTAACTGGAAAATTGTCTGTTTTCCTACTATTTCTGCTAACCTTGGTGGTTTGAACTGTAGCAGAAAAAGGAGAGAAAATGTCTGAATTGAAAAGGAAGGAATGTGCTGACACATCAATTACCTTGAGTGTTCGGTGTTGTAGCATAATTGTGAGAAATCCACATTCTGCAGAAAAGGTTATGTAGCACCTTAGCACTAAAACATGACAATATATACACACCACCATTCAACAGTTTATGGTTTGTAAGATTTGTAAATATTTTTGAAAGGAGATTCTCACCAACGCTGTATTTATTTGATCAAAATACAGTAGTTTTAAGTCTTACTGACCCCAAACTCACACTTCAATCACAGATCAAACTACAGCTTTAGCCAAACCTGGCTCCACTCAAAATGAAGCTCTGGTCCTCATTTTGATCTTTGGTTTGGTACTGGCCCATGAAGAATGGGAGAGGTCAACCTCAACCTCAGTGAGGCCAGTCACAGGCTCTCCCCTCTCATTACAGGACACTGACCACTGCCACACACTCACACAGATACACACAATGACACAAACGCACAGGAAGAAAGAGGAAATATCTTTCAGATGACAGGATAAGAGAAGGTGCGGGTGAAAGTGTGGAACAACAGAGAGCAGAATAAAAGAAAAAGAGGCAACAAATAGTAACAGAATGAGTCACTTCACTAATCTATATGCTGAAAGATCACTTTTCAAACCTGTCTAACACTGAGACAAAACACTCCTGAGAAAACTTAGCATCACTCAAAACTTCTCTATGGGGTTACCTTTTCACACATTCTCAAAAACCTTCATGTAACTGAATCAAAAGTTTCACTTACATAAACGGAGATATGCAATCTCTGTGAACATACACAATCGTTCAAAAATTCAACCAGGGTAAGTAAGATTTTTGAGCATCAAATCAGCATATTATATTAATATATTACTGAATAATCATGTATCACACTGAAGACTGGATTAATGGCTGCTGAAAATAAAAAATGTAAATAAAAAAGATTTTAATACAACAGTAATTTATATATACATCCTTCGATAAGTGATTTTTGCATGATAAAAGGCACCTCTCACACACCATAACAATGCATAGCTGGTTGGCTCCTCTGCACATCATGCTTAAATGAGCATCAAATCCCCATCAGAGCAGCTTGCCACAGTATTTGCATGGCCCTGTGAAATTGGACCATTCATGGGAATGAAGCAGCCAAACATGCAAAACTGAAACTGCACTGACGCTTTGAACTGACAGCGTCACCAGTGTGAGCTCATGACCCCAGAATGACCCACAACTGAACATTTTAATATATCAATTCACTCATGTCTGCTCTTGGCAGACAACGGCAATGATGGAGAACTGGGATGGTGCCAAGCGGTTGATCTGTGACCAGCCGGGGTTACTGCACTAAAATAAACTGCGCTGTAGATCATTAGGAACAAGATCAGCATTGTAGTGCATAGGATTGTGTCAACAAGAAAACTGTGCTAATATTGTGATTCATTTAAACGTTTCTGACAGCCAACAATTTAATATTACAGTATAATTAGTGCAAATGATTATCCAGCATAATTAGAGAGTGTTAGTTAGTGTTTCAAACTGGCATAAACAATGGTGTCTTGCTCAGTCATTAATTGGAAGAACGTACGTCTTTATAAAGAATGTAAAAATTAATCTTACACTTAAAATCAACTTCCTGTCTGACAGCAAGCTCAGTTTCCACCCAGAATGCTCATCCCTTTTTGAGCAATGCTCTTAAAGTCATTGCATTAGCTGTCAAAGTCTGAAACAGGATGAATTCTTAGTGTGACTTTCCAAACAGGTCTAAACAGCTTTTTAATACACTATATCATGGCTCATTTCATTTGAAAGCAAACGCTGACAGCTTCTTTACAGCATTATTGATGGTCTATCAGTTTATTAGGCATACAGTATGTTTTGTCAAGTCAAAAAATAAATACCTAATTTAACCAACAAAGGCTTCATTGGAAAACCATGCCCCCATCTTCATTTTTGCAAAACTCCTAATGAACACTAGTGACAGTAAAACACCAAGAACTTTTATTCCTTTCCACACAAATGAATAATGATGGCAGATAATCAAATAATAAAGACTTGTTTTTGCATGGTTCCTTCCACAACCTTCCTATAACCTCACAACACTACTATAGTGCATTATTTGTGAACTAAATACATTGCATTACATTACCAGCTCCAAATATATGGCTCTTTTGACAGTAAACTTGCTTGGCAGCTCACCTGGTATAGCGCTGCACTTGTGATGCAGAGCACTGAATTTAACAGGTTTTATTCAAACATATTACATTACGTGTGTGTGTGTGTTTGTGTGTGTGCCAACTATGGCACTATCATAATTATCCTTTATTTAAATAACCCCATGTATCCCTATATTGTCTTAGGTTTGTCAGAAGAAATTATCAACCCTGTTGCTGTGATTTTCTGGTACACAACTGGCTATTTAAAAAAGGGGAATGTTGAATAATCATAAGAATTAGATTCTTTATCAATTACCGCCAGCAAATTAGCACAAAGTATTGTTCTTAGCGAAATACTTTGAAAAAAAAAGTGCAGTTAGGTTTTTATGATTCATTAGTATACTTTTTTTAATACACTATTCTTGCTATCAATGAAAAGCCTTAAAACATTGTTGAAACGTTTACCTACACTAAAAATATACATTACTTTCCATCTTATCTTTGACATCTTTGGTCAAGCTCCGCCCCCTTCCCATTATTCGCACCTTGAACCTTGCCAATTGAAGCTTCCCTACAAACTACTATATAAACCTAGCACGCCAACAACAAACCACAAAAGCCAGGTCTTCACATCTTATATGTTCCCACGCAAACGAGAGCAGGAAAAACAACATATCTCAAGAAGTCTATCGCTGTCTAAAATAAAAAACGGGCATGATGGAACAGTCAGCAAGTTATATTAAACATCCAAACGATGGCTAAAAAGTTTCAACCTCCCAGCACTCCAATCGCCCCCTGAGCACACCTGGTTAGGCACAGCAGACACCTGCCATTGTTGTCCTTCTTATCCGCATCTTTTCAAAGTCACTCTCCAGAATGAATCGCATATCGAGTTACTTACTGCTACAGTAACGTGCAGAAACGCAAACGTGCGCGCGCCTTCTCTAGTTACAGAACGCGCCGCTCAGAAGTTTGCGCGCAAGACTAGAGACAATCGCATGATCGAGTTTGCAGGCGAATGGATTGAGTTCATATAAATAGATTGCACGTTTTTTTTTAAAGGACGAGGAACTGTTACTATACCTTATTTCACAATATGCAGGCACCCTCAAAACAATCGTCCTCAGTTCCGACTCATTCTCAGTATTCCCATCATTTGGAGGAAGTCAGAATAGTATGCCATGTCCTTTTAGTCTCTATTCCCGGAGTAAGTACAGTTCGCTCAATGGAAGAGCACGAGTCTGTGAGAGAGAGTGTGTGTGTGTGAGTTGCGCACCCCTCCTCTCCGCGCTTTGCCCTAGCAGCTCTGCGCGCTCACCTAGTTGTAAACTGAGCCAAGTCTGCGCTTACATCACACATTACTATGGTGACTTCAAATCCCTATAACTCTCCACCCAAAATACCTGGCGGATCATCACACAAATAGAAATACGTTTGTGAATGAAATGTTACAACGTCAAATGACTCCTAAATCGAATCAGAGCATGCAACATTTTTTTCTTCACAGAGCTTTATTAAGTTTAGTGTTCTTAATTCATTTGATTGTGTTTTGTTTATTTTTAAATAATAGAATAATACAACGATCACCATGGCCTATGTTTTATGCATTTCTTTTATATTTATTGTCCCTAATTTTATTGTCTGTTTTTAAATAAAATATTTAATATTCTCTAAAAAAAAATCTAAATTAAATTACAACAGGGCTGACAATTATTTTGAACAAAAACATCTTATTACCATAATGAATTAATGCACAAAATTTAAAACATCCACGCTTTCCATTCAGTAGTGACAACGGCATTTTTTTTTTACGTGACATTAATTTACACTTACAGTAGATTTCTTATACTTTCATTAATATTATATTAAACTTTGAGACGAATAGTGCAAAAACCACTGAAATAAAGATATTTAGACAAAAATGTGATGCAACACTCACTGATCTCTCCTACTTTTAATTTGGTGTGAGGTGAAGGGCAGGTGAAGGCTTACAGAACTAAATGCTAAACTCCTCATGTTAAGTGCGATTCCTGCTGATAGTGTTCAGTGGTCAGCAGTGTATCAGCTACAGAGCACCCATACAAAATAAAGACAGAAACATTCAGAACAGCTCATATGACACACATTCAATGCATCATGCCCTTATTAATGCAGGACTGAACAGTTCTAAGATAGTAACCACCAGTCCCACCTTTAAAACAAGATATGTTTTTATACGTTTGTGCAATTATTTTAGAATAACAGGTCTGTGTTAAGTATTGTAAAAGCAAATGATTGGCCATACAAATAAGATACAGAGAAAAAAGGTTAGTCAAGTGTATGGATGACTGGGCACTAAACCAATCAAAATTCCTCTCTCTCTCTCTCTGTGTAAACCCGCCTACACTGTTACAAACTCTCTCTCTCTCTCTCTCTCACACACACACACACACACGCATTCTGCAGCCAAGTACTCTCATTCTTGAGAGGCTGTCAATCACCTCTATTGTTCTGCTGCGTAGGTCTTTAAGAGCAGGTGAGAGGCCTTTTGTTTTCAATCAGAGTAAACACACGCAATACTCCCTCACTCACCCACTGTGGGGAGGCGTTTGGCCCCTGCCCCCACCTTTTCTCTTTAATACCCCCTGGGGCAATCCAAATAACATTCCACAGGCTCACTGAGTGGATGAGTATGGGCAAAAACGAGTGAAAAGAGAACGACAGAGCAAAAGAGTACATTTTATAGAAAGCATGTTGTTCTCACAATCTTAATGATACATCTAAAAGTGTTATGTATATAAATTATCCCGTGTTGTGCTATATATAATTTTTTTTGGCACATTAAACCAGAAATGTACACACGGTCAAGGGTTTGGGATAATTGTTTAAAAATGATTTTGATCTCTTATGTGCACCAAGATCACAACTCCACCATTGCTACATGGCGAACGAGACGTGAGGCGTGCCGATCCATGTGCAAACTTTTAATAATAAACACAGTCAGTACACAGGCAGGGTCAAACACTGGCAAACAGAAATGGCACGGGCAAGACACAAGAGAGATCCTAGGGCAAGCGTGGGTCAGCGATCGGCGAACAATATCCAACAGGGCAAGGCAGAAAGATAATCTAGGTACACGAGCAGTAATCCAAGAGGTACAAACAGAGTCCGAAGGGCAAGGCAAAGGGTTAATCCAGGAAACACGGGCAGAAAACAGGAAACGAGACTATAAACAAAACAAACTAAACTTAGACTTACAAAACATAGAATGGCTCGGTAAGGCAGCTAACACTTGGAGAGGGTTATACGCAGAACCAGACTCAGAGCTAGACATACACACAGAATGGCTCGGGAAGGCAGCTAACACTTGGAGAGGGTTATACGCAGAACCAGACTCAGAGCTAGACATACACACAGAATGGCTCGGGAAGGCAGCTAACACTTGGAGAGGGTTATACGCAGAACCAGACTCAGAGATAGACATAAACACAGCCTGGTTAACAGAATACGCATGCCAATACTCGGCAGAGAGGAAGAGGAAGTCCATGGTTTAAGTAGGGTGTGTGATTGTGTGATAGTTCTCAGGTGTGAGCGTGATTAGTGCAATCAGCTGTATATATGTGTCGTCAGTACAATGGATGATGGGAATTGTAGTTTGTGGGTGAAGTGCAACAGTGGTGCAAGAGTCAATGTGATGGAGAAGTGACCTCTGGTGGTGAGTAAACAGAAGTCCACAGACCGGATTCGTGACAACCATTCAAGAGCTTGGACTAAGTAAGTTAAAAAAAAGGGTCATTATATTGATTGAAAATGAGAGTAAAGTAAGATTTTTATTTTAAATAAATGTTCTTTTAAACGTTTTTTTCATCAAAGAATCCTGAAAAAAGTATAATGATTTCCACAAAATAATAAGCAGCAATATTAACATTGATAATAATAAGAACTAGTATTAATAATTGAGTAGGCAACCAATAAAAATTAAGAATCAGAATCAGAATGAGCTTTATTGGCCAAGTATGTTTACACATACAAGGAATTTGTTGTAGTGACAGAAGCTCCACAGTGCAACAGAAAGACAGCAACAGGACAGGACAAAGATAATAAAAGAATAATATACAAATGTCCAAATAGACAATGCACGAAGCAGCAAAAACACAATATATAATATAGACAACTATGTATGTACAGGTGAAGTATGTGCAAATTAGAAATGAGAAAATAAAAATAAAATAAGTGAGTGTGGTGAATGGATAATGTATTATAGTTGTGTGTTCCACGTTTATTGTTGAGTGTTCATGAGATGGATTGCCTGAGGGAAGAAACTGTTCCTGTGTCTGGTCGTTCTGGTGCTCAGAGCTCTGTAGCGTCGACCAGATGGTAACAGTTCAAAGAGGGAGTGTGCTGGGTGTGAGGGGTCCAGGGTGATTTTACCAGCCCTTTTGCTCACTCTGGATAAGTACAGTTCTTGGAGAGTGGGGAGGGTTGTACCAATGATTCGCTCAGCAGTCCGGACTATTCTCCGTATTCTTCTGAGGTCAGATTTGATAGCTGAGCTGAACCAGACAGTTATTGAAGTGCAGAGGATGGATTCAATGATGGCGGAGTAGAACTGTTTCAGCAGCTCCTGTGGCAGATTGAACTTCCTCAGCTGGCGAAGGAAGTACAACCTCTGCTGGGCCTTTCTGACAATGGAGTCTATGTGAATATCCCACTTCAGGTCCTGAGAGATAGTGGTGCCCAGGAATCTGAATGACTCCACTGCAATCACAGTGCTGTTCATGATGGTGAGTGGGGGGAGAGCAGGGGGGTTTCTCCTGAAGTCCATGATCATCTCCACAGTTTTGACCGTATTAAGCTCCAGGTTGTTAAGACTGCACCAGACAGCCAGCTCCTTAACCTCCTGTCTGTAAGCAGACTCGTCACCGTCCTGGATGAGGCCGATGTCGTCTGCAAACTTCAGGAACTTGACAGAGGGGACTTTAGAGGTGCAGTCATTGGTGTAGAGGGAGAAGAGCAGTGGGGAGAGTACGCAGCCCTGAGGAGCTCCAGTGCTGATTGTACGAGTGCCGGATGTGAATTTACCAAGCTTTACTAACTGCTGTCTGTCTGTCAGGAAGCTGTTGATCCACTGACAGACGGAGATGGGGACGGAGAGCTGGGTTAGTTTATTCTGAAGGGTGTCCGTGATGATGGTGTTAAAAGCGGAGCTGAAGTCCACAAATAGGATCCTCACATAAGTCCCTGGTCTGTCCAGCTGCTTCAGGATGAAGTGCAGTCCCATGTTGACTGCATCATCCACACACCTGTTTGCTCTGTAGGCAAACTGCAGGGGGTCCAGTAAGGGACCAGTGATGTCCTTCAGATAAGCCAAAACCAGTCTTTCAAATGATTTCATGGCTACAGACGTTAGAGCCACAGGTCTGTAGTCATTAAGTCCAGTAATTTTGGGTTTCTTTGGGACGTGGATGATGGTGGAGCATTTGAAGCATGAGGGGACTTCACACAGCTCCAGTGATCTGTTGAAGATCTGTGTGAAGATGGGGGCCAGCTGGCCAGCACAGGATTTCAGACAGGCTGGTGACACACCATCTGGGCCTGGTGCTTTCCTTCATTTGTTCTTTCTGAAGACCTGGCACACATCTTCGCTGATTTGAATTGTAGGTGTGGGGGAGAGGAGGGTTGCTGGAGGTGTTAATGGTTGTGTGGAGAGGTGTTCAGGGCGGGTGTGGGGTGTTTTTTCAAAACAACAATAAAACTTGTTCAAGTCGTCTGCTAGTTTTTGATACTCCAGAGTGCTGGGGGATGGTGTCTTGTAACTGGTGATATCCTTCATGCCTTTCCACACTGAAGCAGGATCACTGGAAGAGAATTTGTTCCTTAGCTTGTCAGAATAATTCCTCTTTGCCACTCTGATCTCCTTTTCCAGTGTGTATTTGGCCTGTTTGTACAAGACTTTATCCCCCTTTCTGTAAGCATCTTCTTTGGCCTGACGGAGCTGTCTGAGTTTTGTAGTGAACCACGGTTTGTGCACATATTCTCACAGAAACTGATATAAGATGTTACAGTCTCTGTGAGCTCATCCAGATCAATGGCAGCGGCTTCAAAAACAGACCAATCAGTGAGAGAGAAACAGGCATGTAAGTCCCGCTCTGTTTCATTAGTCCATCTTTGCAGATGGACTAATGAAACAGGCTTTGCAGATTTAAGTTTCTGCTTGTAGGTCGGAATAGGATGAAACAAACAGTGATCAGAGAGTCCTAAAGCTGCTCGTGGAACCGAGTGATATGCGTCCTTTATTGTTGTGTAACAGTGATCCAGTATATTACTGTCTCTGGTGAGACGTGATATGCTGTCTGTATTTTGGCAGTTCGCGGGAGAGATTTGCTTTATTAAAGTCCCCGAGAATGATTAAAACAGAGTCCGGGTGTTGTTGCTCACTCAGTTTCTGTGAAGCTGTGCTCACGTGCGCTTGCGGTGGAATGTAAATAATCACGAGAATGAACGAGCAGAACTCCCGCGGTGAATAGAACGGCTTGAAGTTAATGAAGAGCGTTTCTAGATCTGAACAGCACATCTTCTTTAACACAGTTACATCTGTACACCACCTCTCATTGATGTAAAAGCACGTCCTGCCGCCCCGCGATTTCCCTGTTGATTATACCCACACAGGTATAAATTACATTTTTAAATATATTAAAACAGAAAACGTTCATTTCAGATTGTAATAATATTTCACAATGTTATTGTCACGGTGCACACACGAGGGAGGAACCAGGAACACGCAGACGAGGATACAAACTCAAATAACATACTTTACTGAAGAACATCAAGGCAGGGCAAGACAAGGCAGGACCAAAACACAGACAGGAACACCGGGGAGTAACGAGTAGACCAGACAAATTGTAACTCAACAGACAGGACTAATATACACAGGTAAATCATAGCTAATGAGACAAACAAGGCTGGACAAGAATTAAACTAATGATATGACAGGAAACAAACCAAATATGGACACAAGGGGCAGGAACACATGACACACACACGACAGTTCCCTGACATAACTCCCCCCTCCCGAAAGGCTCGTCCCGAGCCTTAACAGTTCCATCAGGGAGGGGGGGTGGGCGCTCTGGAGGCCTCTCAGGACAGACACGGACCACAGGACGGGGACCTCCAGAGCGGAACAGACAGACAGGACCCATGGCGGAGCAGGGAGCTCAGGAGGCCATGGCAGGTGGTAACTGTGGCCATGGCATCCTTCTTCGGCCCACCCACTCCACCCAGAGCTCTACTACCCCCCCCCAAAATTTCCATGGGGAATCCAGGGGGTATCAGGAGCCCTCCGGGGCTAGACAAACAAAACAGTACAAGACACGACATGAAACCCTCCAGGGTCAGACAAACACGACAGGACATCCCACATGAACCAGAAGCCCTCCTGGGCTGGCTAGGAAGCTGAGTCTTCCTCTGGGCATGACGAGGAGTCAGGGGCCCTCACAGGGTCCCTCAGCGACCTCCTCCACTTCTGCGACAGGGGGGGCAAGCGGCTGCGACTGGCCTCCATGGCCACAATTCAAGGAGCCGCCTGCCCCAGACGAGTCTCCATGGACAAGACAAGACATGGCATGACAAGGTAAGTTTAAAATGTTCCTGTGGGCACAACAAACACAAACACGGCTCTCCTGGCCGTGACATGTGGACTTGATCCACGGAGAGGGTATCGGCGACCGGCAGGCTTGAGTCAGCGGCAATCCGGTGGGCTTGAGTCAGCGGCAATCCGGTGGGCTTGAGTCAGCGGCGGACCGGCGGGCATTGAGTCAGAGGCGGACCGGCGGCGTGCACAGGGGAGCCGCCGACGGCGGGTTGGCTTTCCCCGCGGACGGCAGCGTTGATCTCCCGCGAACGGCGGGCTCGGTGAAGCCGCCGACGGTGGGTTGGCTTTCCCCACGGACGGCAGTGTTGATCTCCCGCGAACGGCGGGCACGGTGAAGCCGCCGACGGTGGGTTGGCTTTCCCCACGGACGGCGGACTTGGGTGAACCGCAGGTGGCGGCGTGAACTCCCGCGAACGGCGGGCTCGGTGTGCCGCGGACGGCGGCGTGAACTCCCGCGAACGGCGGGCTCGGTGTGCCGCGGACGGCGGCGTGAACTCCCGCGAACGGCAGGCTCGGTGTGAGCGGCGAGGTTGGGATAGCCGCGGGCAGCGGCGGACATCTCCCGCGATCGGCGGGCTTGACTCAGCGGCGATCCCGCGGGCTTGACTTCAGGGCTCGCGGCCAGCGGACTCGCGGCACTCGCGGTGATCCCACCAAACTCCCACGCCCACTTGACGCGGGCTAAGGCAGGATGACGAGCGGCGACTTCCATGCCGCGAGGGACAGACAAACAGGAACAAACAAAAGACTTTTAAAAAACGGAAAACAAAATGAGGTGAAGGGGCGCCGCTTACTGTTTGGGTCTGGTCTTCTGTCACGGTGCACACACGAGGGAGGAACCAGGAACACGCAGACGAGGATACAAACTCAAATAACATACTTTACTGAAGAACATCAAGGCAGGGCAAGACAAGGCAGGACCAAAACACAGACAGGAACACCGGGGAGTAACGAGTAGACCAGACAAATTGTAACTCAACAGACAGGACTAATATACACAGGTAAATCATAGCTAATGAGACAAACAAGGCTGGACAAGAATTAAACTAATGATATGACAGGAAACAAACCAAATATGGACACAAGGGGCAGGAACACATGACACACACACGACAGTTCCCTGACAGTTATAGTTGCTACAATATTTAATCAAATAAAAGCAGCTCTGGTGAGCATAACAGCCTTCTGTAAAAATATCTTAACTATCCCAAATCTTTGAGCAGTAGTGTACTTTAAGATCTGGTCAGTGCTAAACTTTATAAATTTTCTCTTACAAAGAGACTTGAGTGTGACACCGAACAGAAAATGGAAATTTTAGGGCATGGCCTGACAACAAAAATGTGTCATTATGATATATGGCACAGACTTCAGTTCTCACCTCAGGCAACAACGGCTGGGCACACGCACTGAAAATGGATTCTTTCGGCCAAAGGGGAAAGATATAAAACAAACCTCCACCTGTTCAGACTGAGAGGTCATTCTATTTACAACCTTTTTAAGTGCTCTGCGGCTCTACAGTGTGGTTGGTTATGAGGTTGCAGTGAGAAAGAAAACTATCCAGCTTTTTAATATAAAAATAATTTAGCATATAATGAATGGAGCTAATATTATGAGTCAGCCGAGAGGTGATCCCTGTGGTCATATAACTGATGAATGTGCAGCGTAAGGACAGCAGTGCCTCGTATTCACAGACTGAATACAGTTTCATATTGCAAGATGTGTCATTCACTGCAGAAACTGCTCTTTGTTCACTGACGTTTTTTCAAGAAAGCAGACCAGATAAAAAAAATTCTTTTATTTTCACTACTTCTTTTTTTCACTGTATGGCCTCTATCTGATATTTACAGCAACCAGATAACACAGTCCTTAAGATCCGGAACAAAGAAAACCTGTGGGCAACCTTTGGCTGACCAACTGAAGATCAATAGATAACACATACACACAAGACACTGTTACAACAATGAGATAAGTTTTAGTGCTCTTACTATAATTTTGCATGGTTCAGTGCAATCATTGCAACCATTTAATGCCAGATACATAACTTGTTTTAATGTTTCTTCCAGCTACTACCCGCACGCAATAAAACTGCTGCAGTCTCCTTAAACCATTCAGCCACTGGTTAATGATCATATAAACATTTTTACTACTTTTCCCGGTATTGCGATATGGCATATGTGACCCTGGACTACAAAACCAGTCATAAGGGTACATTTTTTGAAATTGAGATTTATACATCACCTGAAAGCTGATTAAATAAGCTATCCATTGATGTATGGTTTATTAGATACGGCCGAGATACAACTATTTGAAAATCTGGAATCTGAGGGTGCAAAAAAATCTAAATATTGAGACGCCTTTAATATTGTCCAAATGAAGTTCTTAGAAATGCATATTACTAATCAAAAATTAAGTTTTGATATATTTACAGTAGGGAATTTACAAAATATCTTCATGGAACATGATCTATACTTAATGTCCTAATGATTTTTGGCATAAAAAAAATCTATAATTTTGACCCATACAATGTATTTTTGGCTATTGATTGCTACAAATATACCCCAGCGACTTAAGACTGGTTTTGTGGTCCAGGTTCACATATTTGTGTTGCATTTTTATAGTTTGCATATTTTACTATTCATCTGTTTCAATCATGTGACTTTTATGCTATATTTATGACCATGAGTGAGACAAAGTAATGGCAGTGAAAATAAAAACACGCACACATACCAAAAAAAAAGAAAGAAAAACCTCTTATATTTGGATTTGATCCATACCAGGTCCCAGAAATCTGTTTTATCATTTAGCAAAGACCCTATCAAATATATATAAAGCTATATATATATGAATATATTCATATATATTGAAGAAAAAAAGCTGAAATGACATTTGACTGCCAACAATCACATCTTTTCTTGATTATAAAGGCATGTTAGAGTGGTCGTTTTTATAAGCCTTCAAGTTTCTGAAGGAAGTATTGCATAAGTGGCTATAATATGACATGTATGTGATACTCCACTGTTATTAAAAGATTTAGCTCAGGGCTGTCATTCAGCTTTGTTTATGATGCTAAATACACCTATTTCCACAAATCTGCTTCATATCCCTAGATCAAATACATTAGTGGACAGATTCTGGACTTCTGGAGCCGACATTGGCACAACAAGATAATATTGGCAGTGAGTGGTCTTCACCTGTTCTCGGAGTCTCTCCTGATGGCCCATGATGGCGGAGGCGTGGTGAGGGTACTTCTGCTTCAGATGTTCCAAAAAGGCCTCTCGTTTTTTATCCATATCTGAGGGCTGCATGGCCAGGATCTCCTGTGAGCTGCGCGCTCCGCCCAACGTGTGTCTTCGTGGAACACCTGTGCGGCTGGATTTGGCCTCACAGCGGCTACCAGGGCTGTTAGCAGAAACAATCTGATGTTTACGGGCCAGGTGCTCGGCGTCTTCGCTGGAAGTCACCTTTAGATTTCCCTTCAGAGGCTCTAGGGGGGAAAAAAGACAGAGATGCAATGGAATGATTAGAGAAAAGTGGGAAAATATGAGAATGTTTCTTTGTGGACTGCATTTGCACTGGGTATTACGGAAATCAATACATATACACACACACACGCTAAATAAACTTTTACAGATGTCAGACAGATGATTCTCAGATGGAGCTGTCGGGACAAGATCTATTAAATAAAGATGTCAGGTTGATCATCCTCAAGCTAAAGTTTCCAAAAGCCGAAAGAAGCAAACATGTCCTAACAAAGCTAGCAGAGCTTTAGCTGTTTACTTATATCAAATATGACACGCACACCCACAAGACACGCACATCAAAATATCATTTGAAACGGTAGACACACTTTCTTAGAAGTGAATAAAATTGAATGCTAAAGTAAGACAAAAACATTCAGTCATATTTAGTTAGTGTCATGAGCGCTAAAAGTGCTGAGGAGAAAAATACTCTGTCAGCAAAACTACTGTTGGGAATGACCTGCTCTCCGGTGTGAAGCTGGCACACAGATGTTTGTACCTAACATGGGCATTTTTTCCTCAATAACAAGCTGAGATATGGCCCAACTGGGATTCATTGTTTACTTTATATATAAGGTGAAAAATAGTAGGCTAGCATTCACTTTCTCACAGTGCCATGTTGTTTACCATAAATGCTCATTTAAGGGTCAATAAATCTTCCAAAGTGTAAGAGTGTTAGGTTGAGAAATCCTGAAACCCATCCTCCTCCCCTGTACGCTTAGTGTCACAGGACAGCAATCTATCAGGTCTATTTATAACTGCTAAGCCATACACATATACACACTTGTACACACAATCTCAAAGTAAGTCAACAAGAAAATCAAGAAATCCTGTTTCATTCAGCAAACATTTAACCCTGTCATTGCAACCTTGCATTATCACGTCTACATCAGCGTCACAGAGCCCTTACCTTCCCCAGGCAGGTCTGTCCTATTCTCTTCCCCAAGTTCTGCCATGCTCTTCAATACAATGACCCTAGACGCTGGATTTAAGAGTCTGTCTGTAGAGAGCAGCTGTTGGCCAGATTCCACAGCCTCTCACATGAATGAAAGACGCTTTAGCAGTTTACTTTAATGGAGTCCAGATTACTCTCAACTCTTGTGATGAACTCTAGAAACTTGCCAATTGAAAACACCCCGCTGCATGCTGAGTGTGCGGGAGTCTGTGTGTGTGTCCTCATTCCCAGACCTAAAAAGGTGACGGTGACGTTAACGTTCCCATGTAAAGCTTAGCAAGGGGCCCTCGCCAACAGGTGCTAGATCCGCACTTCCTCTCTCCTTCTCTCCTTCACATTTTTATCGCAATTTTCTCACTATATGTTAAGCTCTTTTAAGGTCTTTATTTTTGCTTTATGTATTGGCACTCCACAAATGAGGTATAAAATAATGTAAGAAAACATATTTTGTTCTTTTCCAACAAAAGGCCAGTGAAAGGAAGAGCTTAACCCTTTAGAGAATAGTGTTAGGAAGTTAAACTAAATGTTATATGATGTTTTATGCATTTTAAGTAGTGTATAAGGTTTTTAAAAACTGTTTTATAGAGATTTTTTTCCACTGAAGTTTCCTTCCAGTAAAAAAGTATAAACATTTTTAACTTTTTATAACTTTGGTAACAGTGTAGAATAGTTACAGTCAATAGAATTATCATGTGTTTAAAACTAGGTTCATTTAATGCTATAATAACTGTATTATATACAACAGTTTGTTTGACATTTATTATTTAAATATGTAAAGAAAACTGGATTTACTTTAAAAATATAATGAGTTGTACTTATGCACACTATTTGTGGTAAGTGCTTCCTGTTGCTGCCTATAAAAGTCAAATACTCCTGTTTGGTCGAACCTTTTTTCCTGATACAGTGCGTCTAATGTGAAGTGATTGTGAAAGAACTGTAATCCTTGAACAGCTGAATGGGGGCGGCTGCTCCACAGTTTCACGACAAGTAGATTATTCAATGAAGGGTATTTTAAAATGTTTCAAATATCTTCTATAATCCTATTCAAGTCTGTCATTACATCAAAGAGGCATAAGAATATTTATGTCTGTGTGTGGACACATGCGGTGTGTAATTCATAATAGTTCAGTCAGCTCAGACAGACAGGTGAATACTAATGCATAACACATGGAAAGGAAAGAACCTCTTGTACGCTCTTGTAAGTCTTATATTGTTGTTTTTGTTAACTAAACACTATTCCTCATGTCAGGGTAGAGACGCCATGTTTTATTTGACATGACTATGAGAAACAGAAGTACAGTTTGTTCAAGAGGTTGTACTTCTGTGTATTTTGGATCATTTGCATCACTTTATTATATGCTCAGATTACATGTTTAATTAAAATGACTGGGAGATGTCTCTCCAGGGTAAATGTCAACCATGTTGCCATCATATTTTTCCCTTTATAAAGTAAACAATTATTTCAACCTTTTCAAAGTGAGCTCTTCAAAGACAAAGTCTCGTTTCTACTCTAATCTTCGACTTATATTTTAAACATTTCAACCCTGTTACCATGCTTTTGTATAGAAACAAATAATTGATGAGTTGGTGTTTGTAGTTTAAAACTGTATACCCTGATACCTTTCTAAATACTGTATATAATTATATCCCAACATATATTAAAATTAACTAGATAACAAAGTTTGTAGACAAACTTTCATGTTGGCTTGAGAAAATCCTAGGGTTTTTTTTAGTTTTAAATTAATTTTACCACGTTGCTAGCATGTTTTATATTACTGATAGGCTCTGTTAGCATGTTGCTAGCAAAGTATTGCTATATTACATTTTAACATACTAACATCTCGATAGGTGTAATTTAGAGCACGTTTGGCACTTGGAGTCCCATTTGTCAATGTAAGTCTATGGGAATTTTGGCCTATTTGGAAGTCCGCTACTAGAATTTCACGAGTTGGATTAGTTGGAAAAGATACAGCAACATGAGTCAGGCAAACCCAAAGGTTTGTGCCAATTTTGGTTGATCTAGCTTGAAAGCTTTAAGAAGCATTAGAGTCAGAAATGTTAGTGTCAGAAGAAAATGTATACGCCACAATGCATTTCTCTAAGACTTAAGCATATTATTTGTCTAATTGCATTTTTTTTAATCATAAAAATGTATTTTAAATACATTATTTTATAGAATGAAATTGCAGTGCATTGCAAACATGCCATGGAGTCACTGAGGACATTCAGCAAACTCTTATAGTCATCCTTCTGTTTTGAAAACCAAAGCAAACCTATCAACTCCATAAAAGTCATCCAGTTATTACCGTACAAGCCCAAATACCTAAATGACCAAATGTTCCATGATAAAACATAATACCAACTGTACAGTCAATCATGATCATCATCATCATCATCATCAGCACCTCTCATACCTACCAAAGCACCAGTAACCTTCAGCAAGATGTTGATTAAGTTCTTCCTCATCACACATATTCCCCATTGCTTACTTTCCCCAAAACCACAAGCCTAAACAGCACAATTCTCATCTACCAAACCACACAATCCTCCTTTTCCGATTAAAAAAAATCTCACACTGAACAATGCTAAGGAAGCATAACCACATCCCTCACTCTTTCCCCTGTAAAAACACTTTTTATTTCCATTCCAGTCTTCTTCACCTCCTTTAACTTGCAATTCTTGGTCACAGGACACAATGGCCTGACACTGAGCTGTAAACCGAACAGGGCATGTGTCTTTAGTAAAGAGGTATGTGTGTGTGTATTCCGGTTCGTTTGGGGTCAGTGGTGTAGGGTTGTGCTCAGTAATGGATTTATGGAGGAATGTGTATCTGTGTGCTACCACTCATAAACTTCCATCTCCTCTCTCTAAAAACAATGTACATCTCTCTCTTTCTGGTTGGACAGAGCTCTTTTGTGTGGCTGGGGATATTGTGTTACTGCAGACAGTGACTGACTAAGGGATGATAGTCTCATTTAATAAGATAAGTGAATCTTACACACATAATTTTACACACACCTCACAAAACTGAATTGTCCGACATATGATCATCCTACTATTCATTTGTGTTCAAAAAGTATGTTTAATAAGCTAAAACCAAGCTCATTCTGACTTAAAAAGTTTTCAAGTTTTTTTGGGAGCGTTCAGGAAACATGTTTGGAAACAATCATTATCTTTGCAGTTCAATTTGGTGGTGCAAATTCCACACAGACACTCACTCACTCACTCACTCACTCACTCACACACACAATTATCTACAGATTGTTTACTTTCTCTACACCTCTAATAAGCCCATTTAAAGATCCTCCAAACCCTGAAGCATTCTGGGTGATGGATTCCAACTGTCAATCACTGTCACTTTTAAGGATGAGCTTCAGGGTTTGGGCGCCAAGAAGAACTCCTAATCTTCATCATCTTTTACTTGAATAATTAACTTTAATCGGATTATGAAAGCATAAAAACATACAATAATATGATACGGGTGTGACACTATATGCGCCTTTTCCCCTGATCACAATGCTGGGTGGCACGTTCAGCCAATGAGACTGAAAAACCCTTAAAACAATACAAAGAATAGAAGGGGCCTTCAGGCAGAATCTGTTTTTATCTCCTTCATCAATTTGTAATCCAGATTAAATCTGACTCGCTCTGTTCCAACAAGTTCCCATAGATGATCTCGTTCCCTCAGCTAGCAGAAAGCCCAAGGCAGAAGACACTGACAAATTCCCAGAGGAATACAAGGATTTCTCAACAGAAAACCCACAAATATTTCAGACGACGTACATTCACAAGCACAGTGTTTAACTATATAAGATTTATTCATTGAATGAACAATTGTATTATATATTGTAACTGCAATCAGTCATATCAGTTGACCACTAGAGACTACAGACTTTGCTGGTGTAAAAGAGAGCAGATGTTTTTCCGTCTTAAAGTTTACAACCTCCAGACCTTTACGCATACACACACACATTTACAGGCGTCTGTAAAACAGGTGTGGAGTATAGAAAGTGTTACTAGTTCCCGCATATGTGCAGGTGAGTGATCTGATTTATTTAAAAAGAGCTTTCTACTGTAAATACAGGACTTTATGATGCTGTAATGGAGCCACAATGCAGCCTGGTAACATTTTTGCCTCACTCACAGGAAGAGTTCAGCTTTCGGCCTCCAGTATCTGTTTACAGTGGATGTGATCTTTTGATCTGCAAGCAGAAGAGCAGAACCGGATAACAGTGTCAGAGTTCAGTCTGCTCAATTCCTTGCCTTTCATTATCAGATTATGGTCTTATTCATCCACTGTACTGTAGTGCTCTTATCTATCTATCTATCTATCTATCTATCTATCTATCTATCTATCTATCTATCTATCTATCTATCTATCTATCTATCTATCTATCTATCTATCTATCTATCTATCTATCTATCTATCTATCTATCTATCTATATGCATGGTTGTTTTGGAAGCGACCACAAGAGGGAACTCTATCACAAAGTGAATTGCACCAATTCATTTTCTTGATGAGAAGTGAGAAAAGTGTATTCTTACAGTTTTTTAGACTGCTTACTCGCATTTTCAAAACTTTGCCTCTTTTTTAAAAACTTTAAACAAAAATCCAAGAATTGCACACACAAAATGCAAAATGAAGCACTGCATTCAAAATATCACAAACGCAAAAGCAAACATTTTTCTTTCATTGTAAACACCTATGCCATAATATTATATTTTTGGATAGGCTATATCATATACACAAAGTTACAAAAGCAAGATTGAAACCAAACCTTTTTTTTTTTAATGTAAGCATCTGTGGTTGTGAATAACCATGTGTATTTGTGTAGATTTGTATTTATTGGCCTATTCTAAAACCATGACTGGTTGGTGTTTAGTAAAGCAATGAGTGTTTGCACGTGTGAGGAGTTAGTGTGAGGCACTAATGAATTAGTGTGGCATTTTGATGGGTTGTGTTTGAAAAAGGAAATTAAAATACTTCCTGTTAGATTTTGTGCGTATTATATAAAGAATTGTGTGTTGTGTTTTGCAAAAAGTGTTTTATGAAATTGGAAACTGAGTCATGATGAGTCACTGAGAATTAGTTTATGGTTTTGCAGATTTAGTGTGTGGTTCTTGTGTTTGAGTGTCAAGTTTCCGAAATTGTTTGACAAGTAAAGATTTTGTGAGCAGTTGAAAAAAAAAACGAATCGTTTTTGTTCAAAATTATAATTTTTATTTGTCATACTGTGTAGTTTTAGGGTTTTCTTTCCATATTACATGATAGTTTGAATATGTGAGTTACCGCGCAGTTGGCCACGACTGACCCTTCCCCTTAATAAAGTGAATAAAGAAGCCCTCGGCTGTGTGTTTGTCTCCGTGTCAACGGTCGCCCTGCCAACAGAGGGCCTTGCAGCACCCTGAAGAGAGGAGATGAGGGAGCCGCCTGTGAACAGCTGCTCACACACACACCAGCCCTAGCTGTGAGAATTGCATCTTGATTATATTTGTCAGAATGAACTCATGGATCATTCCACACACAGCTGGAGAAGAGACAGTCAAAGGTGTGTGTGTGTGTGTGTGTGTGAGAGAGAGAGATAGAAAGAAACAGAAAAAGAGAAAGAGATGGG
Organism: Barbus barbus; assembly: GCF_936440315.1. Lineage (NCBI taxonomy): Eukaryota > Metazoa > Chordata > Actinopteri > Cypriniformes > Cyprinidae > Barbus > Barbus barbus. Next base: position 10,084,226 of record NC_136724.1, read on the forward strand.
AGAAATGAAGAAGATAAAGCGGGAAGTGCTACACCATGGTTATATTGTAAAGTACAGCAAGCAGCCAAAGTCATGCTGTCTGTTGAGATTTAACAGGAGTCTGTCCTGGCAGGAATACAGCTGTCTGTCTGACCAGAGATATAGGCAATAAGGCACTGAATACAGTCTGTTGAACACAGACACACACACACACACACACACACACACACACCGTTCTTATCTCAGTCCAGATTCTTTCTGTTCATGGGCTTTGCCAAATTAGAATTTATGTTTTAATATAACACTGCTGAAATGGCTTTATTAAAATGTGATTAGAATCCATTCGTTTTTCTAAAGCGAGATAAGCACCTTCAAATGTCAGTGCTCTTATTCAGACATGACTGCACTCCACATCTCACTCCCTTCATTCTGTCTCTGTCCCATTAAAATTAAACTGGCACTATCCCGCATGGTTATATCTTGATGTTTAGGACAATTCTGGGGGTTTCAGAAGCTGCTTTATGCACTATACACTATACACTTTCACTATAGAATGACTTGAGGTAAACCATTTGTGGTAACAATTGACAATAAACGCCACATAATTATTAATAAATATTACTTTAATACAAGCTAATGATGAGTTAAGGAATGTACTAATCAAGAACTTAACTTAACTAAGAGTCATATTAAGTCATATGACATGAGTCCTATGAATTATTGTGTAAAAACTGACACCAAAGTGTTAATTAATACATTAACCAAAAAAACATGTAGTCAAGGTTATTCACATATGAATTAATTTCACTCATGTCATAGCTAAGGTTAGGTCTTGATTGGTACATGTCTTAACTAATATTTAATTGAAATATTAGTACATGATTATTCATGTACTGTGATTGTAAAGTGTTACAATACTATTACTACCACTATTGCTAATAATAATAATAATGAAGACACTGATTTTTAAGAAGTAAAAGGTCATTTATATTTAGCTGTTTGAACATAATTTTTCATCCTTTCTGGAGCTTTACAACCCTTGGTCCCTATATAATTTAGTTGTATGTAAAAGAGCAGTGTGAACATTCTTCAGAACATCTACTTTTGTGATCCACAGAAGATAGAAAGTCATACAGGTCACAAATCACGGGGCGAGTAAATGATGACTGAACTGGCCCATGGCACTGCGCCCGCTGTCACACCTTCATCACACCCCTGGCTCTAAAGTGACCTCTAAATATGTGTTCTTTCCTAGATAAACAGAAAGAAAAAAAGCAAAAGGGGTACAAGATTGTAGAATCTGACAGCTATTGCGCCATGACACAACATGGTAAAGGGGTAAACCATCAGGGGGCAGACTATATAGTGCAGAGACACATTAAAAACCCACAAATACATACTGTTATTCATCTCATAAATCACAAATCAAGATTTTAATATGACATCAACATCTGGCCAAGTGAAAACATCTCAAAGTCTCGCTGTGTAAACAAAATCTTTCCAGCTTTAATTACTGCAGCCTACAGAAACAGTTTCCCACACAGAACAGCACTACAGACCCCAACACGCTAATATCGTCTAAGACAGCAGTTAGAAACACTAATACACACTCTGATAGAGAACATACCAGCTTTTAACAGTCATATCTAATGACTGAATCACTATGAAAAAAGCAAACATGGCTTTATGCGACCAAGGAAACACTAGCTTGTTCACATAGTGGCCTCCTCAAGCATTTAAATAAATACAAATTCATGGATGTCACAGTTAATCTATTGCCTCATAATTTGGCAAACCTTTCAATGAGAACCTGTAGCCTACTATTTTGCTTGAAAATTTGTCACTTGGTTTGATATTTTGCTATATAATGCAGTTCCCTTCCAGGAACTCGAGCTGCGTTGAAAACGCTAGGGGAACGCCTTCAGCGTGACCGCGCTCTGAATACATGTGTAATCTGTCCAATGGAAGGGCGAGACATCACGGGCGGGTGACGTAATCGACCAGGAAGCATAAAAGCATGTACGGTGGAACCGGCATCAGCTTTTTGTCATTCAGCAACCGCTACTCTGTGTGTGTGTCTGTCGATCTGTGTTGTGAGTCTTATTTAGTGTTGTTTGTCCCTACACAATCACTTGAAATAAGCTCCACAATGTGTGCAAGCACTTGGGCGAGAGCAGATCGCATTACAGGCTGTATGTTCCTCCCTGCAAACGTTACATCACTGCTGGGGATACACAGTATCCCCATGCATGTATGGTCTGCTTGAGAGCAGAGCACGCAGAGTCAATTCTCGAGGGAGCTGACTGCCTGCTTTGTGAGTGTTTGTCACTGCGTCTGCTTGCTCTTGGAAGGCTCTCTTTGAGGAGTGAGCTTTCACTAGCGTTCCTCGCGGTCCAGCTTCTGCCGAAGAAAAAGAAAAAAAGGCAGAGCGGCAGCTGCGCTCGTGGGAATCGCACATGGATCAGGTGGAGGGAATGAAGACGGGCGAGCCCCTATCTTCTTCCTTTCCCATCAGATCCAGTGCCCGCTCTCTGGGATCGGAAGCCCGCTCCGCGGTTCTTTCCCCCAGAGTAAGGGCTCGACGCTCCGCCTGTCTTCCTCCGAGGAGGTGGAAGTGAAGGACGTCGATGAGCTTTGTAAAGCTGCAGTGTTTGCACAAGCATATTATGAATGACGACATCATTATATTCGTGCCATCAGCTCTAAGTAATGGGGCTGATTGTGCTTCTCCCCACCGTACGATCTCACAGTCCCACCGCTGCTGAGGCACGGCGGCGAGTGATCGCGGGGATCACAACATGGATCTGGCAGACGGGTTGGAGATGGGTTCTGAGATCTCCCCCTGCATTCCCCAGATCTGCCCGGGGCTGGAAGCCAGTGGAAAAAAAAGAAGAAGAGAAAAAAGAAAAAGAAAAAAGGTTCTTCCCCCTTTGCAACGCGCATTGCCGAGGCGACGCGTGCATTACGTCATTCTCATTCATATCAGAAGCAATGCCCCAGGTGGAACAGACGCTCGCGAGCTATCTGTCCCCTGGCGCAGCGTCGTCTCTGAAGGCTCCGACCTCGCCCACCAAGACGCTGCGCACAACTTCAGCGTTGGTGGGCAAGGGGTAGGCGGCTGCAGGTCAGGCTGGTGCGTGTCTGCACACCATGGCGGTGTTACAGGCGTACCAAGCGGATCCTTGTGTGGTCCCAGGGCAGACTTCGCTCGCTGAGAGCTGTCTACATCCCTGGGTATCTCAATATGGGAGCAGACATCCTGTCGAGGCAGGGGCCGAGGCCCGGGGTCATCCAGCTCCACTGGGACTGGATGCTATGGTACAGACTCTGCCTGAGGCTTCGTCTGTATGCCTTTCCCCCGATCACTCTTCTCCCGGGAGTTCTGGCGAGAGTGCGCCGGCATGAGGTTAGTCTACTACTGGTAGCACTGTTCTGGCCGGGCCGAGTATGGTTCTCGGACCTGATTTCTCTCCTCGACGGCTCTCCATGGGAGATTCCTGTCAGGAGAGATCTCCTCTCACAGGCGGGGGGCACTATTGTCCACCCTTGCCCGTAGCTGTGGAAGCTGTGGTTGTGGCCTCTGAGGAGGCACAGCTCATAGCTTCCGGTCTCTCAACCGAGGTTGCTGAGACCATCCTCCAATCCAGAGCTCCCTCTACGAGGAAACTTGTCACTTCATGGTGCGGAGACCGCCACCTCGACCCAGTTAACTGGAGTTCCTGCAGGCCCGTTTCTCCACAGGGGTAACCCACTCCACCCTGAAGGTTTACGTGGCGGCTTTTTCGGCCTTTTCGGCGTGGCACGCACTTCTCGGTGGCCTCTCAGTGGGTAGGCACCCCCTAGTACCCCAGAGAGCTTATGCTATGTAGTGGATCAGGATGCTATTCCATAGCCTCGAGTCCTCTGTTCTCCCCCTTCTTGGGGATCAAGACTCACTTCTCAGAAGTTGGCCTTTGGTATGCAGGCCCGACCACTTTAGCCACTCGTGGTCCTTTTTCTCTCGCCCTCGCTGTGCTCCTGAGGGATACACACAGGGCAGGTAATTGGAAGTCTGGTGGCGTGGGCATCTCGTTCCCCTAGCGTTTTCGACGCAGCTCGAGTTCCTGGAAGGGAACATCTCAGGCTACGTATGTAACCCTGGTTCCCCGAAGGGAACGAGACACTGCGTCTCTAGGCCATACTTCCAACATCCCTGCCGGCGGTTGCTTCATTCCTAGAAGCTGATGCCGGTTCCACCGCACGTGCTTTTATGCTTCCTGGTTGATTAAGTCACCTGCCCGTGACGACTCGCCCTTCCATTGGACAGATTACACATGTATTCAGAGCGCGGTCACGCTGAAGACGTTCCCCTAGCGTTTTCGACGCAACGTCTTGTTCCCTTCAGGGAACCAGGGTTACATACGAAACCTGAGACGTTTTCCCCACAAAGTGTTCCTTAAAGGACTAAAAAGAAGATCCTGTCATCAAAAAACATCATGTTCCAAGCCTTTATGACTTTCTTATGGAACACTAAAGAAGATATTTTAAAGAATGCGAGTCAACCATCAGTTTCCGTTCTGTTATATATTTTTGACCTTACAACATTGGGAAAGAAACTGTTTGGTTACCAAAATTCAAAATATCCATCCCTTAAGTGTTCAAATACTTTGGGGGCCGCTGCCCATCTACATTAATGTTAATTTTATTGATACAGCTCTGCCTCCCTCTAGTGTTTGGTTTACAACATGAACATGCATCTGGCAAAGTGATTTCTTTAGCTGTCACATCAGAATTTCTCTCAGTTTTGCACAGACATCCATTAACTATCGAAGTACTGTTGAATAACACAATGGATGAGCAGTTTAAAAACTAAAACTGCATATATTTCACAGCATCAATCAGAGAGAGAGAAAAGTAAACTAATCATGGCAGAATTAGAGTTATGCTCTAGCCAGAGGCTGAGCAGACTGGGAAAAACTGCTTTAGGGTACAAAACATCACATTACAGAAAAAGGAAGTGAATGATACAAAGTGGAGAAAGCAGTGAGGTTAAAAAGATGGGACGCAAGAAGGATGGAGGGCAAAGAACGGAAGAACGAGGAGGGTGAAGATATACAAAAAAACTGTACTTTCTCTAATGGATGAAGGCTGCAGCAAATGATCTGATTCGCTGTCTATGACATCATCCCTGCTAGGCCGCCTCCCAGTTGGACAATGTCATCAGCACTGAGGCATGTCAGTGCTGTAATGCAGCAGGACCCCAGCTACACACACTCATACACAAGAGCACAGGGCTAAAACACAGTTTGTGTGACACAAAAGCAACCGAGGGCAGTCAAGCTTTCCACGAATGAAGTCAAATTAGTGTGAAAGAATGACCAAGCGCTACAGGCTCAAGATCACTGTCCCCAATCCAGATTCCTGTCCTCTTTAACCCTGATCCAGTTTCTCACAATCCAGATTAAGTGTCCCGAAAGTCACAGGCAGAGAGCACTAAAGCAGATGCACATCATCCCTTAATGCCCATGTGGTGCAAATCTGATTAACACAAATGTCAACATCGTCACAAGATTAGGATTACAAAACACACATTTACTACATTATAAAGCATGATTTTGTTTATGACATCAAACAGAAGCTTCGCAGAAAGAGATCAGATCATTCCAAATACTAGATGTTCTGAATGGTGATTGCAGTTAAAGCTTAAAAAATGACACAAATTGAAAATTAAAATATAATTTAAAGTAGTATATACAATTAGCAATATTCTCATACAAACAGACCAAAAATGAAGCTTTTCAGCACTGATAATCCACCGCATCTGAACTCGAGAATCAGTTTGACTCATGTATGAATCATTCACAAGAACAGTGTTGTGAATTAGATCTACCAACTGGATTTTTTTGTACACCATACTGTTTAGAAATCTGGGGTCAGTATAATTTATGTTTATAAATTTGATTAAACTATAAATAAATAATAAAAATAATAAAAAGCAGTAATATTATGCAATATTTAACTATTTAAAATACCTCTTTCTATTTGCAAATATATTAAAATTTATTCCTGTGATAGCAATAGAGCCCTGCATTTCGGCCTGGGCCCGACGGGCCCCGACTTTTTTACGCCTCTAGGGCCGGGCTTCGGGCCAACACGAGACCGTGCTGCCGCGACTGAGAGCAGCTCGATGGTGTTTAGTGTCCCACAGCAGCAGCGTGCGCAAGTGACTTAGTTCTGAATAGTTCTGCGTTCAAATGCATGCAATAGGCTAAAGCTTGCTGCAAAACCCCAGCAAACATAACCATGAATGTGTCTGCGGGAAATAGTAAGGAGATATTTGAATTATTTAGTCCGTGTCGCAAGGATGAAGTTACTGATCCTGACTTGCCGTCTCCTCATTAGACGCGCCTTTAGAGAGAAATGCATCTTTATTGATTATGATTAAGATTATAATAAAAGAGTTTTTGTTTTCGATTTTTTTTTTATATAATTTAAACGTTCTATAGATATATTTATCATGTCTGTGAGGCATGTATTCGCTCAGCTTTGGTTCATTTTTGTGAAGCGCTCCTGTTCAAGACGACAGAAAGCACATCATGCTTGTTTTCTTTGTTTTATAAAAGAATTACCTTTTGTTGGTATTGTGAGTGCACACAAATACAAGTAGACCCTTTACAGGCCGAATGATGTATTACTCTTACCTTTATCAAAAAAAAAAAAAAAAGATGGCGTAGGCTATTTTAATTTGTTTCCACTGAAAAAAATCCAAAGCTGGTGCCTCCATGTCCTGCAGAGCGCGCTTTAGCTTCCACTCTCCGCACAAACTTAGATATAGGCTGGCGCACATTATTATTATAGTGCAGGTTTAACGTTTAAACATTGTTAAATGCTTGAACTATATATCTATAGATGTTATTTTAGGCAAGTCGTGATGATATGAGAAGGCTAAATTTATCAAACATAGGCTATGATCAGCTCATGCCGCTGGCCGCTTGGTCGTTACTTAAAAAAAACAAAATCTTATAGTCTATTTAACGAACAAAACGAAATATAATAATTTTGCCATTACACACAAAACTGAATTATTTTAATAGCGAAACAGTAGTATAAACTGTTTTAGGAGAAGAGGGAAAAAAAGACGGGCTCGGGTCGGAAATTATGATAAGCTGTCGGACGTGGACGGGGCTAGGGCCTGAGCGTCTCGGGCCAGGGCCGGGCTAGGGCCTACATTTGAGGCCCGTGCAGGGCTCTAGATAGCAAAGCTGAAGTTTCAGCAGCCTTTAGTCTATATGCTTCATATTGCTTCAGAAATCATTCTAATGCTGATTTTCTGCTCAAGAAACATTTCTTATTATTATCAATGCTGAAGATAGTTGTGCTGCTTGTCATTTTTATGGAAACGGTCAGGATTCTTAAATGATTCTAAGCTTTACTGTCACTTTTGATCAGTTCAATCATGACAACTCTTGGAAGATGTTAGCATGGTAATGGTTATGACAGTGTTAATGTATTGGTCTCGGTGGAATAGATCTGCTATGCTGCTGCTGCTGAATTGCTGTTGCTGTTGGTTATTGCTGTAGTTGTAGATTATTGCTGCTGCTAGCAAGTACGGGAACTTGCTACTGCCAATGCATATGGCGATACAATGCTGTGAGTATTTAAGACATACTGCTGCTGCACAAATAGCATAAAAAATAACATATACAGGTGGAGCTGGGGAAGGTGGAGGGTTTCAGAGGAAAGGTCACTTCACACTGAGTCAGAAATTTTCGTCAGAAAATAAATACGACCTCACGTTGTGTCAATCACGTTTGCACACTGTCTCCGAAACTTTTGTCTGACAAAAAGTTTTTGGATCAGGTTCAATTTTCTGCATTTTCGCATCCGTAGCATGCATTTTGATAGGAAAGGATGGGGAATATGAAAAAACGCATGCAAAAATTTCGGACTCGGTGTGAACTCTGAACTCTGAAAGCGCGCTGCAAAATTCTCAAGTGGATGCTAACCAGTCATTTAAATGTAAAGCAGCAAGCTCATTGGCTGCATATGCAACATGAACCAATCAGCTTGTGCCAAGTCGTTTAACGCTGTGAATATCATCAGTTACGTTAATACCATCAGCCTGCGCCATCTAGAGTTTCGTGACTGAACTACACATTTTAATGCATCCATGCTAAATATAAAATTATTAATTTATAAAAAAAAAAAAAAAACAACAACATTTGAATGGTAGTGTATGTCTGAATGAATTATCATGAAATACTACTACCAGAGCTTGTTTTTGGATATGTGTCTGTGTTCATGGGGTGTGTGCTCCCAAAATTCTGTGATCCACTGGGTGTGTGTACAGAATGCCATACGCCTGATGTCACCTAATGAAGAATCATCTCAGTCCTGCTAAGAACAGTTGGAGTCTAAAGTCTATAGTCAAAACACACACGCTTACAATCAAACACACAATGTGTCACCATTCTCCGATATGCAACACTACAAAATATCCCACAGTAAGTTTATAAAAAAACAACCCTGCTTCCATAAATCATTTCAAAACAATAGACATTTCATTACTGTACTACATGAGTGCTTTATGCACTGTGACAAGGTCACACTGGTTGTTATTGGAAAATGTGCCAAACTGTTGTTTGTCCAGTGCTGAGCTAAAAGGCCCAGCTGAATTTTGGGTTTGGAAGAGGAAGACGGGACGTAAACATCCATTTGAGGAATGGGGACTATTGATGGAATGCAGGAAAACATCCAAGGAACAAGCAGGGAACGGGGTGGACTTGCTATGTGTCCCGTTGCTACTTCCATTGTTGACATTTTCCTGAGGCTTTCCCTTTTCCTTCCATTCAAACCACATTCGGAATATTGCGTGACCTTAAGACTGAAATATCGGAAAACCTGGAGACTCACCCAGACCCTGAAGCAAATTTCACATTGAGCTTTGAATGGTTAATAAATACAAATGTGTGGAAGGTTTTTGTGAATGCATTAATGTGTCTATGTTCTACATAACAAAACAAACGCTGCAGGCACAGCTTTTTTCTCTTTAAAGCATCTGTTTGCTCCTGCTGATCTGCTTCTTCATGAATCTCTAAACCATTTGCTTCCATCCATGTCAAACCACTGAAGAAGAGGAATAACAGACAGGAAGGAGGAGAGGTAAAGATGCATTTCCACTCAGTGCATGCAGCAGCTGCCAGGAAAAGCTTTCAGTGTGAAAAATGACAAGTGCAGAGTGTGTAAAAGAATGGGGTGGACAGGGGAGAGGTGTGGGAAAGATGTTCTGCCTTGTACTGACACTTTTTCCCATCATCCTCCTGTCAGAGTCAAATCACAACATATTATAAAACTCTACCTGAAAATTTGAAGAACAACAGATGGAAAAAGTAAGTGCTTTTAGAGTTAAGACAGAAAATGTGTCTACATTTTTCCCCCTCATACGGCATAACAATAAAACCTATTTTTAAATTGATAGCTATGATTCTAGTACTGATTTTTGATTTCAACAATAATTTTTCTGCTTAGCTTTCTCCTCCTACAGCCAACACTCTCTAAAATAAAAGCTTCCAATTACAAATGAAAAGGTTTTTAAAGTCTGGAACAATAGAAGAATAGTTTTGGGTTCCACAAAGAACAAAAATACTAGATGCTTCAAAGAACTATTGTAAAAGTTTTATTTTTAAGACAAAATAATAATATACACGCAACACACAACACTTAGAACTTGAATTCTTTTTTTTTAGAGTTGCCCTGATATTATTTTTTTAAAGTTTATTTTTATGGTTGGGCCAATAACCAATAAATATTATTTATAAAATAAATATTTAATATATATTTATTTTTATTATATAAATTATTATATTATATTATATATATTATTTTCTGGTTTTAAAGCTGTGTACTATAATAAAGTTATATATTAATACATTAAAATAATTCAATTATACGAAATGTAATATAAAATATAATGTAAATAAAATACATTTTAATACAATTCCATCAATCTTAAAATTGTATACTATTTTGTCTAAATAAATGAGCATGAGCTTACAATAATTAGACTAAATTAAAAATAATAATAATTAGACGAAAAATTGAAATTGAATATGAACCAATATGGTAGAGAAATATCAAGCATCCCTATATTTTCTTGGTCTGTCCATAACTCATATTTCCAGAAAAGGAAGCTTTATCACTGGATAAATAAACCCAAAGTGGCTTTCAGCTATTTCTTTTTTCCACTCCATCTAAGCTAGACTCACTTATCAGAATGTATCAGAGGATCTGGCACAGAAAGAGAGACCAGAGGTTACAAAGATGATAAAGATGTTACTTTAAAGTGAATTTGGGATCCTTCGCATCAGCATCTGACAGTGATGGGGACTCGAGTTTGAGACTCGGACTCGAGTGCGACTTAAGTCGCACACACAGTGACTTCAGACTCGACTTGAGACTCGTCCTCGAAAGACTTCAGACTCGACTCGGACTCGAGCTGCGGGACTCGTGAACAATGTTTATTTTTAGGAAACAACTGATGAGCTTGCTGTTATTCCCCTCCCTCCGTTACCTATAACCTGCCCATGTAACACGTGACGTACTACGTATCTGCTGCGCGCGGCGTGGCCACACTTTTTTATTTTTTTTTATTTTAGGCGCGGCCGCCATACATTAGAGGACAATGAACAAACATGTCGACTGCTGTGCCATTCATCGTTAGCTTTGGATTTAAGGATAGATTATACAGTTGGTACATTAGTAAAACCATTACGCCCATGGAGAGTCCCGTAAACTACATATCCGTGTGTGTGTGTGTGTGTGTGTGTGTGTGAGAGAGTGTGTGACCAGTGTGGTCATTGAAAATTTGTTCAGATATATATTCTTCACAGAAAATGAGCCAAGGCCAATGAGTCTGAGTTTGAAAAAATAATTAATCGTATAATTTTTCTCTTGATAAAAAATGAAAACGGGTCCTACAGATCCGAACACTATACAAGGGTTAATTGCCAAACTTGTGGTGGTCGATTAACGTAATCATTTACGTGCCGCTGGCTTCCATCACGTTAATTAACGTTGTCTGCAAACAGGTTACAGGATTATTGTTGATCATGTAACATTACACTGGTTTGAGAGTTTGGGATGTGTTGACTTACAGTAGTTTATAAACTATGATTAGTTGCATTTTCATTGTCATTTAAGTGAAATTATTGAACTTAAATATACAAGCTTGATAAAAATAATCATTCTGAAGAAAATTTCAGATGGCTTTTGCATCTGAACTCTTCATATATTTCACATCATTTGGTTTGTTGCAATAGTGTTTTGCATTCAGCTACAATGTGATGTTTGACCATATTAAGTCTTAATTTTTGGTCTGTACTGTACTGTGTGTTCATGCTACAAGGCAAAATACAGATAATATTAACTTAAAAGTAAAGCATTCTTGGTGTTTTTGTCATGTTGCAATAGCCTGTTTACACTGATTATATATAAAAATCAAAGCTGATACTGTATGCTAATAGATACAGGAGTCATAATAACATATTACATGTTTCAATTCCTTATATATAGCTATGCAGTGTTGGATGGGTCGCTGTAGACTTAATATAATGAAGAGACTTGAGACTTGACTTGGACTCTAGCTCAGAGACTTGAGACTTGACTTGGACTCTAGCTCAAAGACTTGAGACTTGACTTGGACTCTAGCTCAGAGACTTGTGAGCATCTCTGGCATCTGATAGCTGGCCAGATGTATTAATCTATTCCGGCATGTCAAGTTTCACCTAGTTCATTCAGCCGTCCTGCAAACATATTTATGGCTCAGACACATTCCAGTCGCATGAAAACGAACAATCATGTAACCACAGCCAAATAGGCCTTATGGAAAATCATATCCTTCCTAGCAGCCAGTAAGCCTTTTCCAGTGAAATTGCCCTCGATGCAGACATCAAAAATTCATCTGTTGAATTAAGACCAATCCGTGCAGAGCAATTTTGTACATTCGTGCTAACAGCTGATTATAAAGCGGAAAAAGATAAGGTGTCATTAGCATATGGTTAGCACAGATAAATGAGGGAAAAAGAACGAGAGACAAAGTGAGATGACATAAAAGCATGAAAAAAGGTCCTGACTGTTAGCAGTTAGAGGGATTTCATCCATTTTTATTAAGATTAGCCAAGTTTAATACCCAAAGACTTACTAAAGACCAAACATAATTAACTACTCAACACTTACAGTCTCTCTCTCTCTCACACACACGCTCGTGTCCAGCTTGGATGAAAAGAGCACATGGCTGATGAATCTGTAATTATAAGATGAAAGTAGGGGCACTCTAAGGGATTATATGATGTACCATAAACCCTCAGAAATTATGGAATAACTGACTCTTTTTCACTCAGTGTTTCCTTAGAGGAGACAAAGAATGAGTTCAAGAACTTTTAGCTGGTATTAAATTACCAATATAATATAATATAATATAATATAATATAATATAATATAATATAATATAATATAATATAATATAATATAATATAATATAATATAATATAATATAATATAATATAATATAATATAATATAATATAATAATACATATCATTCAAAGGTTTGTGATCTCAAGATTAATTTTTTAAACAACGTTGAAGAAATATTTCTTGAACACCAAAGCATCATATTAGCATGATTTCTGAAGGATCATGTGACACTGAAGACTGGGGTAATGGATGCTGAAAATTTAGCTTTTTAAAATATATTAAAATAGAAAACACAATTTCACAATCTTACTATTTTTACTGTATTTTTGATCAATTAAATGCTGCTTTGTTGTGCATATAAGACTTTAAATATTAAAGAATCTTACTGTATTTTTGGGCTAGATTTTACATTTAATGGTGTTGCGGTGTTGCCAATCTGCGGTTTTCCCATGAAATTGGGCTACTTTTATACTGCTGCCACAGGTTGTTTTTTACTCTGCAGGTTGAAGCGAAATTCCCCATCCTCTAGGAACGCGATTTTGACCAAAGTGGAACCCTGTGGAAGGAGGTTTGGGGCCCCCCCAGAATGGTAATTTTTTTTTTTATGTAGAACTGGCAACCCTTGATGAGCCATGATGTTAGTGTGTTGTGGGTGGCTTGCTAGGTGGTTGCACATGTCAAAAAGGCCCATCCAGGTATGATATACTAGCCCGTAGACATGGTTTAGGTCATTCCTTTAAAATAAATCTATAGGATTTCTCTGCAATCCCATCATTTGGCAGGCCAAATTCCTGTCCAATAGCATAAAAGTTATAGCATACATCAGCAAGACGCATGTTGTGAGGCATCATTCACAAAACGGTGAATGGTGCAGGAGTTATGTGCCAAAGTTTTTGTCAAATCTGTCTTGGACTGCAGTGATATCAGCCTCCGGTCTGGCGTCAGTGAATTGTCCGCTGCCTCTTGGTGCCATTTGTAGGTGATCTGCTGTTGATTGCCTCAGTGGTTCCCATGGCAATGCGGTGCCTGTGGGTTACAGGCTAACCTGAGGAAAATAGTACAGGCTTCCCATGCATTACTACCTGTGGGGATGTGATTGGTGCAGGGACGAGGGCACATGGCTGATTCTATGAGTCTCAGAAGACTATGCTTTGAAGAAAATGCGGACTCTATATTTCAGTTTGTTAAGTAAGAGGGTTTCACAAGTTAACTTTGTATTAGATTTGATAACTTTGTATATAGCACTTATCATAATAATTTTTATCAATAAAGCAACATCAGAAAATAGTGCTAACTAGGGATCAAGCCAGTAAAAAGCCATAGAATATACCACAGAAATTCCATAAAAATTAAAACATTTTCAACGTGCAGTTTATGATTGAATTTCTTTTTATGATAAAACCTTATACAGCTCCCTGGAACACTCGATTCTGATTGGTCAATCACAGTATTATGTAGTCAGTTATTTTTGTATAATGACTGCTAAACTATATATCTGCCTGCCCATGACAACCAATTTCCAACACAGCTGTGCTAGTTTCATATCACTCCATATTCTCTACTCGCGTTATAAAATAATAACTCAAATCAATATTTAATATCCATGTATTTATTTCACTGCATCATATCGGGATCCAGATCACCCTGTCACATTTATTTTTCCAATAATGACCAGCCATCTGTACATTATTCCCATATGTGTTTTGGATAGAGTGAGCTAACGAGCAACCGCAGTAGTTTATATTTATGTAAGCTGTTACACAGAACAAATAAGCAGATACGTAACCACAGTCTCCCAGGATTTGCCTTTAAACTTTTGATATTCCACGTCGCAACAGGGAGTTACATTTTACTTCATGGGATAATCAGTCTCACAGCAAGGCATACAGACAAACCATGGACGGCTGATGTAAGATCACCAGTCAGGGCCCTGCATTCAGATAATAAAAGAGCAAAAACAAAGGCCATCCATTCATCCACCATTCTGTCTTTTTATGGCAAACTATAAAAAAGACCTTAAGAACCTCTACCCAGGCCAAGCAAGCCAGCAGGTCAGGCTTATGTAAGTTGTGGGAAGCCTCATTCCTCACCAAGCTGTGAGGTAATAGCAGTGGTGAGCTGTCACTTTCCCGCCTTCCTCAAGCAAGAGAAATAGTAAAAGGGAAAGCAGAATTTAAAGCTTAAGTATTTTTTTTTAACATAGGCTCATTATGCCTCTACCTACATTTGTTTTTTGCCCAAACACATAGCCTACCTAAACATACAGCTGATCGCAGTTTCCAGCTAAAATAACCACTAGTGAATGCAAATCACAACTTTTATTCCTGTTCACTCTACAGGGGCAGATTATTGATTAACATGACTTATTTTGTGCACTACCTTGCACAATGCTGCTCATTTCTTAACTTGTTCAATACTTTGATCTTAAACTGCCTACTTAATATGCAGAAAGGCTGACTCTCCAGAAAAGTGTAAACAGTGGCACAACATTGCTGTTTGTTTGAGAATGTCGACCTGCCTAGCATAGCAACAGTTCAACCAATAGTGTGACCTTTGGGTGAGGCTACTGTTTGTACAGCCAATGGGGAGTGTTTAAGCATTTTTGCACTTTTGTTTTGAGGAGGTGGTGCCACAGAAAACTACACCCTTCAGCTTCAAGACCAGAGAATAAAAAATATGGTTTTCTGAAACAAAAATATTTAATTATAAGATAATTATAAATGAGAGAAAGATGGCTTTACAGTTTCTAACCAAGCGAGTGTCTTATGTAAAAAGTTTCCTTTTGAAATTGTAACTTGTGGATTTACTGATCACCATTGTGAGGCCAGCCTCTTCTAAACGCTACAAATTCTGCAAATGCTTCTGTTACCCTTACATGCATTTGTTGAAGTCTAAATACTTGTAGGGTTTTGATCAAAGAGAAAAAGATTTGTTTTTTTTTACTGCAAGACTAGAAAGAAGTACTTTCCCATTTTAAAAGAGAGCAGGATTAGATGAGTGTCGCGGAACCTTTGAGGAAGTTTGTTAAATGAGGGCGATTCAATTAGCGATTAGTTCCTATCTTTCAGCCAGGCTTGTATAAAAGGGGCATGTGCTCTCAGACAGGATTAATATTTAATGGAGAACTGATGGATGAAGACTCCTCTGAGATGGTGCTACAGGTGTAGTTGTTCAGAGCTCAAGAAAAGAGGAAACACGCTGATATTGTGTGCCGAATCGAAGAGCAAATTCGTAAGGAATTTAAGCACTCTGCTGAGAGTAAAAGGTTAAGTCCATCTCAATTGAGGCAGCTGTTTCATCTGGCTATCGCAGATGGTTCGGTGATTTTTTTTATGACATCATTGTCTTGCCTCTTATTTTCTTATTCTCAAAGACTGCTGAATGTTCTGCAGGACAATTTGAGTGGGAACACAATGAGAGACATTTCTGGAAAGGACTTGACAATGTAGGAAAAAATGGCTCTGTCAAAAGCCGACACAACATTTTGTTATTGTGTTTTACTCCAACTAACAGCAGCTAACATGACAACAGTATACTGCAGGTCATATCAACCAATAGTGTTAGCATCACTGCAGCATGCTATCATGTCATTAGTTTCAGTTTCTGACAGCCTGCACAACACAAAATTTACACAAAAATCAAGAGTTGGCTAAATCCACCAGTTCTAATCTGTCTGGCTGGCCACAAGGCAGCTTATTTGAGTCTGCATGCATAAGTTTTTATCAGTCCATAAAAGTTTACCAGGCTGTTACAATAGCTCCATTCACATCCAAGTTGTTAATTTAATTTATGTGAAAAATGGGAAAACTGCAGAAATAAAGTTTCCATCCCATTTGTTCAAGACAACAAAACCAAATAAATAAATCCAAAATATTTAGTCACACTGCTTTTTTAATGAGCATCTAGACAACCAGACACAGAAACAGTTTCTTCCCTCAGGCAATCCATCTCATGAACACTTGACAATAAACGCGGCACACACAACTCTATTATACATTATTTATTCACCACACTTCATTTCAAATTTGCACATATCAGACCTGTACACACATTGTCTATATTATATATTGTGCTTTTGCTGTTTTGTACATTGTTTTTGTAAATTTTGTACATTGCCTATTTGGATATTGGGATATTATTCTTTTAATATCTGTGTCCTGTCCTGTTGCTGTCTTTCTGTTGCACTGTGGAGCTTCTGACACTATAACAAATTGCTCGTATGTGTAAACATACTTGGCCAATAAAGCTCATTCTGATTCTGATTCTGAATTCATTAATGTTTTACTATATAAAACATTCATCCACTTCAAATGAGCATATAGGTTTTTTATGCACATTTTCATCACATGTTGGTGTTTCTATTTTGTATTTTCTATGCAATATCCCAAAAGTTACATAAAAATATATGGATTTTAGCACAGCTATTGTGCTTCCTTGCACAAAGACAGCTGCTTCAGCATTTGCATATTCAAATGAGCAGTTGCACATCAATCTATTATTGGGGTACTACTTTGATATCAGACCCATAGACATCACATTAAAAGCACTATTACATGTTGATCAGACAACTGGACATGTGCTGCAGGTCTTGGCCAGAATGCAGCATACTGATAGTCTGGCTTGTAAGACTCGCATGGCACATTCAGTCTTATAGGCCTCAGGCTCCAGACTCACAACACTAGCTTTTAAAGTCAGCTAGCTAGACCAGCATCGTGCAAACATAAATCTGTGTGTCTGAAATGGCCTTTTGAGCAGGGAACTTCAAATTAAGGCCTCTGATAGGACAACACAATATTCCCCTAGTGGACTCACTAATAAAACAACTTGACCCAGATAAAAAAAAATAATAATAATTAAAAGGTAATTGGTAACTTATTTTGGCACTAAGGGTTAAGAACGACTATACTGTCAGCTTAAAGGGATAGTTCACCCAAAAATGAAAATTCTGTCATCATTTACTCACCCTCGAGTAGTTCCAAACCTGTATGAATGTCTTTGTTGTGCTGAACACAAAGGAAGATATTCTGAAGAATGTGGGAAACAGAGCAGTTCTGGGGCACCATTGACTTCCATAGTATTTTTTTTTTCCTACTATGGAAGTCAATGGTGCCCCAAAACAGCCTGGTTACAAACTTTCTTCAAAATATCTTAGAAATTCATACAGATTTGGAACTACTTGAGGGTGAGTAAATGATGACAGAATTTTCATTTTTGGGTGAACTATCCCTTTAACCATAATGATAAGTTCTGTCATGATAGCACTTGGAGAGTTTAGCATGGTAACATACATGGCAACATTAATGTGCTTGGTCTTCACGGAATAGATCTCGATACTTCCAATACAGCCACAGACATGCTGTTGTAAGCATGTAAGAAATTCTGCTGCTGGACATATAACATACATGAAATTACCCCATAGCAGATCTATACAGGTGGAGCTGGGGAAGGTCGAGGGTTTGGGAAGCGTACTGCAACTGCTACAGCAAGCACTAGCCAAGTATTTGAATGTTGAGCAGCAAGCTCATTGGCAGCTGATACAAAAGGAACAAATCAGCTGCACCATGTGAATAATGATGTGATTATATCAGATTGAGTTAGAACCTATCAGTCTGCGCCATTTAGAGTTTCATGACAGAACTTTGTATTTATACCACTTTAGAACAAGTTGGAAAATGGTTGAGCGTTTGCTTTAGCAGCCTGTCTGCAAGGACAGAAAAACTCAAAAGTGCCGAATAAGTAACATCCTCTGCCCAACTGTTAAGAGTCTATTACACTGGCCTCATTCCCTGGCTTCTGAATCCCGAGAACACACACACAAGCTCAAACACAGGTCCAGAAGCTTCCTCATCATAAAATTGAGGTTCCATCTATCAGCACAACTGAATCCTACTCAAATTTATATCCAGCATCTCTGGACAAACAACCTTGAGAGAAATCTTTGATATTCCTTCCAGACACACATGGGACGCGGCCCAAGACCTCCAGATGCAAATCTACTTAAAGAGCGTGGAGGGAGAAACTCAGAAAACTTGTCACTATCCAGAGGAATTCTGGCAGCCGACATAACTCTGAAACCAATGAGTTCAGATTTCTCTTGATTACAAATAAAGTCAATGGCATCCAAGTAATCCTGACAGGCGTGGAACGGGATTTCATGAGATGGTCGATAAACATGTTTACAAATCTACGGAAAGAAAAGTAAATAATCAAGAAGGCCAATTATGGGTTACAATGGAACGCCAACAGGGTGATAGGAGGGAATTCTCAATGGGAATGCATTGTCACAAACAATATGTTTGTGTATTTGAATGCATGCTGTTAAATCACAGTTCTGTAGTTGCACAATGATAGACAGGGTGCTCAGTGACGGATGAGTCGTTACTTTCCTAGTAAACACGAAAACCACAATATTGCCATGTTTGGTCAAAACTAAACTTTCCTTTCTGAAAGAGAAAGAATTAAATGCAAAAGTTTAACGTCTAAATAGTTTTATTAGGTACAAGAATGTTTTACAAGAAGATTTGACCATGATGACCAAAAAATGTGATGCATGTCAAATATTACTCAAAACATTTCAGAGACACTCAATATGCTTCCATATCCTTCCCTTGTATTCAAAAATAGAATATGAGAAGCATTGTAGACTATCAATCGGAATGAATAAACACGGGGAGGAAGACTATAAACTTGCTGAATTGTAAAAGTAATGGATACAGCATTAAGGACGCAGAGGTTTGGCTGTGGAGTCGGCATTTGTGTTTTAATTACACTCTAAACATCTCAATAAAAGTTATGGAAAAAAAAGGTTTTTAATGTGCTACAGAGGAGAAGTGGAACTGAACGATGTTTCTAATATCCCTTTACAGCTCTTTTAAGTATGAGGAAAGAGAAATAGAGAGCTTGTGCTACTCACCCTATTTGCCCTTTCCAGGATCATACATCCAAACAACAACCGAAGCGTGAACAAGGGAGCAAGAGAGATTGAGACCCACTCCGCCTGCTGCTGCGGCAGGGAAAGTTTTTTCCTCGCTGTAGGGCTGCTCCTGTTCTCCAAACCCTCCAACTCTCTCTCTCTCTGACACTTCCTGTGCTGTCCCTTTACACCAACTCAAATCACTCCCCCAGACTCAGCCAAGGAGCATTGTTTAGACAGGACGTGTTGTGTGAGCGTGTGTGTGTTTTTGATTGTGTGTCACGATGAATGCGGTTTTTGTAACTCTCTTGGCACTCCCTCGAGCCAGGATCACCTCATTGCAAGAAGAAAAAGAGGGGAATGGAGAACTTAGAGAAGAAAAGAAAAGGAGATGTGTGACAGAGAGAAATAAAGAGCCACTGATGAAGAGTGAAGTGAGAGAGAGAGAGAATCCCTTAAGCTAAAGCAAAACATGTGGAGGACTTCCTGCTACGGAGCCCCCTGCGACACAAACTGAAGGGCCGCATGTGTGAGTGTGCGTCTGTGAATTTAGAGCTTCGTCTCAAAATCCCTCAGTTTGCTGTTAGAATCAGAGCCAGGTTTCAGTCTTCAGTGAGATCTTAAGTGAGCGCAACAAAACATCTCCATAACACACAATAGATCTGTGGCAGAACCATGTGAGCTTTGCATACTGACTACATAGACAGCTGTCTTCTAAGATTCATCTTTTTTATGCACACAACATGGAAAAGTTAAAACAGGTAAACATGTCAGCAGTCTGGATGCACTTCACCATCACCAAAAAGATTCTAAAGTAGCAATATATATAACATTTGGAGCTTTCGGTGTTTTGCCTAAAACAAGGTAGCTTGGATGCAGCATAATAAAGATAACAAGCCTTCATGTTGAGAGCTCCTTAAAATGCTGCCTACATAGGCAGCTCACTAAGTTTTGGAACAGAGCACATGTCTGGAGTGTTTATGTAGGTATGTGCGAGGGTGTGTGTGTTCAACTCAGTCACTGGCAGACAAACTAAAAGAGGGGAGGAGTGAAGAGGCAAAGAAAGGTGGATGCTAGCCTAAATAGTGGAAAAGACATAACTGTCCTTGGTTATCTGCAAAACTTAGAACACTCAGCAGACACTGAAACACTCAGCACTGCCCCCAAACACTCCGGCACATACTAAAACAAACACACAC
This sequence comes from Barbus barbus, assembly GCF_936440315.1. Taxonomy (NCBI): domain Eukaryota; kingdom Metazoa; phylum Chordata; class Actinopteri; order Cypriniformes; family Cyprinidae; genus Barbus; species Barbus barbus. The sequence goes on from NC_136724.1 coordinate 10,104,768, forward strand.
ACACTCAGGCCCGGATACAAAGTCATGTGGATGTCAAGAGACGCTTGTATATGGTACGCTCGTGTGCTTCTGAAAACACAACACACACAATGAGAAGAGTGTGCTGTCAGCTACACTAAAAAAGAAAAGAAAAGAAAATAGAAAGCAAAGCAAATAATGAAATGAATAAATAATAAAATGTTCATACTTTTAGTGCATAGTATAAATATGCAAACTGGGTTGTGCTAAATTTTGTTCTTTAAACCAAATCAGTTCTTGCCTGACTAAATGTAACCCACCTAAACACATATACACACACACCCACAACATATACACACTTTATACTTTCCTACAGGTCCTCTCTTTCTAGTAATACAGAACATGCCCGCTAAAACAGACTATCCAATTTATTCTCACTATATAAGATAAATCATGGGGTGTCATGAAAAATTAATATGCTAGGGGGTTTAGAAATGCGAACTGACAGCAAGAGGGCTTAGTTAAATCAGTATCTGCTGACAAAAACAAACCAGTAAGCATACACAGATAACAACAACTATTTTACCTTTCACTCTCTCACACACCTTCCTTCACATCATCATTCAAAAAAAAAAAAAAACACCACACACTACAGAGAACTCACCTATAAACACTATAGACCCAGCGAACTTGGAAAAATATTTGCTTTGTAGCTGGTTGGGTGTCGCTGTGGTAGTCAAGAACAAGCACAAGAAAAGCTGAGAGCAAACAGGCAGAGTGCTGTCTGTTGCACACAATATGTTTAATTCTTTGTATTCTGTTGGAGATCTGACAGCCCTGTGGGTCAGTCTGTTTAGGAACACAATATGCATGCAGATGAATTATTTTTAACAGTATTGCAAGTATTGCAGTCTATATAAAGTGTTAAATGATAGTGCTTAGTGCTGTAAAAAAAAATCTAGATTTAAAATCCCTGTTATAATAATGAAGAAAAAAACTATTAGAGCAATTATTTTCTGTCTAACTCTAAACGGTGTGACTGAATAAAAGTTTTAAAAAAGCCCCCCCTCCAAAAAAAATAAAAAATAAATAAATATATATATATATATATTTAATTTAATAAAGTATACATTTTTAATTATTTCTTTAATATTTAATTTTAACATTTCAAACATAATTGAGTGCATTTTAAGTCTGGTTTTTAATTAAAGGTGTACAATAACATATTAAAGTATTTACATACTTTGTGATAATTCTTCCATTCAAATAATCATTGATCTATTAAATCATAAACACAACTGTTCAAAAGTTTGGGCTCAGTAAGGTTTTTTAATGTTTTTGAAAAATCTCTTATCAACATGATTCTAATCAAGACTGCATTTATTTGATAAAAAACAGTAAAAACAGCAGTATTGTGTAAATATTCAATTAGATTTTTTTCTTCTATTTTTAGAGTTTCAAATGTAATGGATACCTGTGATGGCAAAGCTGAATTTTTAGCAGCCATGACTCCAGTTTTCAGTTTCACATGACCCTTCAGAAATCATTTTAAGAGAAAGGAACAGTATTTTCTAAAGCAGAAATCTTTTGTAATGTTATCAATCTATTTACAGTCCCTTTTGTGACAGTATCAAATTTGGTTATCAAAATTTTGAACGGTATGTAGATTACTTTATTTGTTTGTTTGCTTGCTTAATGCATTTTATGCATGCAGTATATACTGAATACTGTATCTTATTTGCACACATTTCTGTAATAATGACTAAGATGGTTTATTTAACCCTCTGACCCCAGCAGAACAGCCAAAGTTAATTAGGGGTGCATATCTGTGTGTGTGCAAATGAGTGAGCCGGAACACAACATTGTAAAACATGATGAAACAGAGAGTGATAAAGAAAAAGTGGTGAAGAGAATTAAGTTTCTTTAATATACCACCATACTTTAAATCAATGAAACTATCCAGAAACCCAAGGAAATGGAGGAGAACCAGCCTGTGATGTCAGGAAATGAGGGCTGTTCAAACTTGCTCTAAACGCCACGTTAAAACACTTACATCTAATTCAGATGGACACAAATTCAGATGAACTGCAGTGATTATTTCCAACATTCCCAGCCACTGAGCATGCTCTAAAATATCACTTTACTACAGGCTATAAAAGTTCAAGAGCTGACAGGAAAAGAGAAACAAAAATCACAGACAATGACAGCTTTTCATATGATGAAATCTGATCGGCGGTCCAGGAAGGCCCTCAGATTAACTATAACTCTGCAATTTTGAGTTTTTCCTTTAATTATGCTCAACATTCCATGATCCTCTGTCTCTCTGTGAGCCTGAAGGAATTCAGAGTCAGATGAGACGAGATGATTGGTCTGGCTGTCTGACTGATGATATCATAATGGCTGAACTCATTCTATTTCCTGAGTCTGATTATGGGGACGTTTATCAAATTCTAATATGCAGAGAGGCAGTTACTGACTAGTGAACCTAAAATGAGAAACTAACTTCTCTCCACTCTGCATACACACTAGACAATAGTAGGCATGAAGGAGCTATAATTATAATTTACACTGTAAAAAAAAATGCCCTAAAATTTACGGTAAAAAAAAACGGCAGCTGTGGTTGCCAGAATTTTACATATAGAAGGTGCACAGTGTCATTCACACAAACATTAAACTCCATCATGGTAACACACATGAAACAACATACACACATGTAACATACAATACTAATGTGCAAAACTGATAAGAAAAAACTAAGAAACATATGTTGCATCCCAATTCGCCTACTTATACTATGCCCTAAAAGTATGTACTCTTTTTGTGAAGAAAATGTACATACTTTTGAGCATGTAGCAGAATAGTAGGCAAGCTTTATCTTTAATGGACGCTCTGTTGCTTAGTTACGTGCATCCTGTAACTGTTTAAACTGCACTGGCAATCATCTTGTCACAGTTAACATCATCCACATTTAATTTAATTCGATTTCCTACCGTATTGGAGAGAAATAAAGAAGCACACCGCGGGTCTTTCATGCCGAGAACTCTGCTCATGTTTTTGCATGATGCACTTAAAAGTTAATGACCAAACATATCATTATAAAAGACGAAAATTATGCAGATGAAATATAACGTGGATAACATTAAATAAATATTTTTTCATGAGGTTAGACATTGATTATTTATCACTCAAATCCCTTTCTCTATCTGTCTGTCTGTTGCAAATATCCGCCATGTTTGTAGTTTTTTAACACTTTTCTTATGCGTGTTTGTAGTTCTAATTCAAATCCTCGTCCACAGCTCAATGTGTTGTGGGCAATATTAGCCGTTAGTGTGTGCATCGATCTGCACTTCGAATTCTAAACAGAAGTAGTAGACCATCCGGTAATCTTTGGTATACTTTTTTAAACATACTATGATTTGGGACATACTAATTCTATTTTCGAATACTATTTAGGACGGATAGCATGCGAATTGAGACACAGCAATAGTTCTCTCAATAAAAAAACATCAAATTTGAAATGTAACACAGAGAATTCTGGGAATGTCAATTTACGGTTATTCACTGTAAATTATACGTTCTTTATCCACTTCCAAAAATGGTAGGCCTATACTACTGTGAAATAACGTTATGGCCAATACAGTTTTTCACCGCATATAGTAGTTAACCACCGTTAACCATTTAACAGATTTTTACTGTAGCATTTTTACAGTCTTTTACCATTAAATTCACAGTGTACATATAATCAGTTACTTTTACACAAAATAGCATTTTTTGTGGATGTTGTGTATGATGTTTTTTATGTATTTATATATGTACATTTACACACATAACATAATAGCCATGCTATTTTTTTCTTTTCATTTATTCTGTGTGTGTGAGAGTGTGTAAGAAGAAAGGAGAGATAAAAAACATGCTTTGTCATGGCTATTTAAATGGAATACTGCCTTGGTTAACTCTCTCGGCACATAAGATTCCCACAGTTATTCTGACACTGAAATAAGAGTGAAGATGAAGATGGGGGTGGGGGTGGGGGGATTGGGACAAGAGAAAATATGAGAAGTAGTGAAGAAAGATAGAGATGACACTAAAATTCAAAGATTCTATGTTTTCAAAACTAGCGTGCTATATAGCTTCTCCGAAGTGTATTTTTAAAGCTATACATGCTATAATTTAGAGAAGGTATAACAAGGAGAAGTATAGATTGAAAGTGACTTTAGCATCTGCTAATAGATGGTCTGCAAAGCGGCAGCTGTGTATATGGTTTCAGTCACACCTACAGAGTCTATGGATTTCTGAGCAGTCTAAAATGCAGTGTTTAATATATAATATTTTGTGTGATTTAAAGGTAACACCAAATGGAATTACCAAAATAATAACTGTTTTCAGATTTCCCGAAAACACTCATGCTTCCAAAAAATTTCTGTTTTTCTGAGAAGATCAAATCAACAGGCAAACAGATAAAAACCCTCAGTTTGTTTCTATGAAAATAATAACGCATATTAAAGCATGATGAGATGACTTTTAAAAAGTGAAGAAACACTGACCAGACAAATGACTGACTCATAGTTTAATAAACACACAAGCCTCTGCCAATTGCAGAAATCTGCCCTGTAGAATAAGTACCCCTAATTACCTAATGGCATGAGCAAAACACACTCACACACACACACACTCACACACACACACACACACACACAGAGTCAAACTCGGTCAGCAAAACAATATCTGTCTCAACAAGTAAAGTTTCCTCATCTGATCACCCAAGCACACATTTTTCAGTACCTTTTATGGAAACAGTTGTTGATGATTCAGTCTGGCTCAATAGATGCTGGACAGCTTTAGATGAGCACATGCTGATTTATAACAGCATGAATCTACACGCTGTCTTGCGTCGTATATCAGCTCTGCTTCGTTCTTCAGTAAATCAAAGTGCCAAGCAACTGCAGCCAGACAAATTACCCTCAGGCCAGCCATGAAACTCGCCAATCAACATCAGGTACCATCTTAAGACCACTAATCATCATTATACGGATTGCACTGATGCTGCATCATCTTTCAGCCCAGCCGTGTCCAACAGGTGTTTGTCAGCACATCCCTTATGAAAATGAAGTGCACTTAATTGTACTGAAAGTGCACTTGCAGTGCACTTTAAATCTTAAAAGTATATTTTTAAAAAGCTGCACATGCAAAAAATATAACATTGAAATAGTTGCCATTTAAAGGGATAATTCACCCAAAAAAAAAAAGTCATCATTTTCTAATCTTCAAATATATTATTTCCATACTGAAGTGTACTTTTTCTCAAAAAGGTATGCTGCGGTGTATTGAATGTCCATCACTGTTGTTTTAGGATAATGGATACTGGTACAGTTTTTGGAAGAAAACTTTACTGTTGCGGCCATTCTTGAATTCAATTTCTAGTCTGTAGCAAGAAACACTTCATATTTCAGCAATAAAGTCTGTGCTATAATGTGAATTTTAGAAATTTAAGTCCATCTAGGACTGCAGGAGGTAGTTGTTGCGATCCCTAAGCAAAGAAAAAAGTATAATACAGAATGTATAAAAACATACATTTGAACTTGGGTTCTCCAATCCTGTTTCTGGAGAGCTACCGTCCCTGTTTTAACACACCTGCCTGTAATTATGAAGTATCCCTAAACACCTTGATTAGCTGGTTCAGGTCTGTTTGATTGGGGTTGGAGCTAAAATCTATAGGACGGTAGCTCCAAGCAACCAAGTTAAGTGGATAACAGCATGCTAAGCCAGCAAACAGAGTGTTTATAGCTTGCAAAATGTAAGCTAGCTTAAAAAATGCACTGAATAAAGTTCTTTCACCCAGTGGAATCGCTTTGGAATCATGTCCTTTTGTCTTAATTAATTAACTCAGTCTTAAATAATTAACTCTTTCACCGCCACTGACAGAATTTTTTGGCTTTCTGTGTTTTCACTCTTATAGGGTAGGGGGTGCTGTTACACATCTTCAGACAGAGTACTGAATTTCTGGATCAAAACACAGTGAAGAAGAAGAAGAAACAAGTGATCGCATATGTAAGCAGATGCATATGCAAAATAACACAATCATCAAACAAGCACAAATCAATAAATAAATGTAAAAAAAACTTACAGGACTGTGCAAACTTTGGGGTGTTGATAGAAGCAACCCAGCCTTTTAATATTTTTTATTTTTCTATTTTTATAATTTTTTTAACTTACCCAAATTTAAGTGTTGATAAATGGATGAAGCTAGTATAAAACTTTTTTTTTTAAATACTGGTGAGGAAAGAGTTAAAGATAAATTTATTAGGAAGGGAAAGGGATTAGGACACAACAGAGACCAGATTCAAACCTAAATCTCCCAAATGAGCACCAGGGCTCAATGTATATGGTGTGTAACAGCTACATCTCCAACACAAACTGCTTTGTTTCAGGTTAGATAAGCTGCAGTCTAATTCAACAGATATGTTTTGTTAAACTCAAATGAAATTCTAAAACTTTTCCATGGCAGTTGAAATTCACTGCATGTACAGTGCTTTGCCTCTCACCTTTAAAACCTTCCCTTTTTCTCACTCCATTTCCTTTTGTTTCTGTTTCACTGGTCTCTCTGTACAAGGTGCTTGTCTAACCATTAAATGGTGCGTCAGAATGGAGAAAGAGGAAAAGAAAGAGTGTGTGCACACAACCCACACTCAGTGCCAACATTTCAGGAAATCCCTTCATCTTTTCATCCTTGCTTAACCACTCTTTTCTTGAAACAAGGAGTCTCTTTAGGAGACGGCGTTCATTATGTGTGTGTGTGTGTCTCTAACCCTCTTGGCTGACCCTAATAAGCAACCACACACAGCTTGCTGAATAGACTTCAAACAGAGATGCTACTTTTAATCAGCACTGAGAAAACCAGCTCACAACCTGTTCAGAAAGAAGAGGGCAAGAAAAAGCGAGGGATAGAAGGAAAGAAAGAGATAAAAGGAGGTGGAGATAACTAGAGAGACAGACAAACAACTCAAACAAAACAGAGTGAGCAAAAAGGCGAAAGAAAAGGCAAAGACAGAAGAAACAGCAACAGAACAAAAAGAAGACGACAAGCACTGGAGGAATTTGAGAAACAGTCCATCCACTGCACCAGATTACGATTAAAAGTTAAAATTTTCTGTCAGTACTGCATGTGTGGGCCTCAAACCTGTCAGAGCTCATAGTCTCATAAGGGCTCATAGTCTCAAACTAGGGCAGAAAACACCAGATCTCCAATTAAACTGCTGCAAACTCAAGGAGAAGAGACTTTATAACAGATTATTTGATTATTCATAAGAACTTGCTTGGTGACTTGGCTCTAATGCATTAGAAAGGACTGGACCCATTACATATTTGGAAAATTAAACTACATTTAAATGAATGTCATTGCATTAGATGCAAATTATCAAACCAAATTACATTTATTATTTTCAAGCAAATATTTATGCATTTTCAGTGTGTTTGCAAAAACTTTTTTAACAATCAGGCAAAAGTGTTATAATTGTTTTGGCAAAATAGAATAGAATATCTGGCATTTATCAGTTATCAGCTATAACATGAAAATAATCTTGGTCAATTTAACTTGCATTATAAATCATGATGCAACAGATGAACTTTCACAGGAATTCCACCATTGTGTTACTTTAAATAACATGCTCTAGAGTCACAGCTGGGAGCTAAAGACTGGATTCCCATCCAGGAATAGTCACAATGTCACAACTTCTTGTTATTTTAACTTTTGACACGATGGTCCAGTCCTTCTCTAGCATGGTCTGGAAATTAATATCTGTTTCATTCTGCAAAGTGCAACTGTTCTTAATCTCTTTGTTGTGGTGAGACTATAATATTATATAAAGAACAAGAAAATACTAAAATATTACAAAAATAACAGTGAATTATAGTGTTCGTACAACCTCACTCGTACAAGTGCATACGATTTTTGTGAAATCGTATGTATTTTACGAGTTGCACAATTCGTATGAATTTGTACGAATGACCTACACCTAACCCCGCCCCTAAACCTACCTGTCACTGGGGTTTAGACAAATCGTACAAAATTGTACAAGTGAGGTCGTACGAATTAGCCACCTAGTAAAATACGTACGAATTGGTCGTGAGATAGCATTGGAGAAACACATAGTGGTGTGTGTCTGGACTGAAAAGAGGCTAAACCACACAATATGTTTATCCAAACTAATTTTTGAAGAAATATGGAAAATGGGTAGAGAGCTTAGTAGTTCATCCAAAATGGAAAATTGTGTCATTTACAATTGTCATTCCAAACCTGTATAACTTTCTTTCTTCTGTGGAACACAAAAGCAGTTTCATGAATATCCTGTCCTTTTTCGTACAATGAAAGTAGATGGGAACTGGAGCTGTCAAGGTCCAAAAAGGACAAAAAAGCAGCATAAAAAATTATATACGAGGAACAGACCAAAATTGTATTACTCTTTCTTCCGTAGAAGAAAGAATGACACGAGGGTGAATATATTTGAGGGTGAATGACATGAGGGTGAACTATCCCTTCAACACAACTTTCAGTGCAGTCAAGAGCACTTTTCCCCTGCTGGAATCAACTTCAAAAGCTTTATCAACCACTCAGAAAACTCCCAGAGGTCTCTATCTAATGAATGAGAATTTAAACACAGTTGCCCACGTTTTTATTGATTTCTGCTTAGGAAAGTTATCTGTGATGGACACCTTAGGGACACTTGGACATACTCATGAAGAGGCACTTAACAGAATCTGTGACCACAAATCTGTTAGCGTGTATTTCAGCCACGAAGTGCAAAGTTCTGCAGCAATAACAACCCTCAGCGCATAACGTCTGCAGTCTTCACACGTGACGAGCCTCAGAGGGAGATAAACAGTAACAACAACAAAACCAGGTCTTCTCCTCCCCCTCTGTCTTTAGCTCTGTTTCTGACTCACATCACCCAGGACATTTTGTGACATCTAAACCATGTAGAGCTACACCATGAATCAACACAAACTAACTCAAATGTCAATATACTTGTGCAAACACACTCAACTTGTTGGTTCTTGCCTAGTTGGTAACCTAATTCAAAGTTTGCCTAAGGTGGGTGTCGCTGAAAGGGTCTCTCAAGTTTTTTTCTCAATATTTTATTGCTCTCAAGTTCTGATATCAAAGCAAAGCGTAATAATCCAATTTTTTTTTTTTTTTTTGGCCAGTTCACCAAAAAATGACAATGTTTATATCATATATTCATCCTTCTGGGGTTCTAAACTTTTTTCTTCAATGGAACACAAAACAACATGCTTTGAAGAATGTTCATGCTGCTTTTTTTAAATCATAAGAAGACATTCTGCCAAACATCTCATTTTATGTTCCACAGAATAAAGAAAGTCATAAAGTCAATGACCTAATTCAAAGTTTGTCTAAGGTAGGCATTGTTGAAAGGGTCTCTCCCTTCCTTTTAATTCCAGATTTCAAAGATGGTGACTTTGTCCTGTAAGCCATTTCTTTGCAGCCGCAGTGGCGACTAAGCAGCCTATGAGCTCAGCAGAAAAGATTCTGGAAAATTCCTGAAGTAAGGAAAAGTATCTAAGTGCTACTCCCTCTCCTGACATTAACTCTCCCTGAATGCTTTAAGAGACTAGAATATCTCACAACGCAGAATGATAAACCTTTCCTTTCATTCTCTCCCTCCCCTTTTCGATCCTTCCTGCCAAACGGTGAACAATTACCAGATTCCATTTGCCATTAAGTTAAAGCACTCAGGCACTTTTCTTTAGCTGAGCTGGTCGGTGACCTGTGGATCAACTTCTGCCCACATGAATTCGGTTTTTCACAAACAGAGTACTCCATCTGTCTAAAGGAATAATGGTCTGCTGGTCCGAGATTAATGGGGTGGCTTCCAAGCACAAAATACCTCATTTAAAAGAGTAATTTAGTTACAATAAATCTGGGATGAGCAAATCGTGTCCGTGTCCCTTTGTATCTGCTTTCTGTCTTTTGAAGAAAAAAGAAAAGAAAAGAAATCCTACTTTTAAAAAATTTAGGGCCAGTTCACCCAAAAATTGATTATTATTTTTAAATCATATATTCACCCTAATAAGCAGTGTTGGCAAGTCCGTGGTTTCCCCATGGAATTGGGCTACTTTAACACTCTTTCCCCTCCTGGAATGTGACTTTTATAAGAGGAACCCTGCCAATAAATGTGTATTTTCCCCCCTGGAATACGATTTTTACTGGGGGATCCCGGGTTTTGTTGTGAAAACCTGGCAACCCTGCTAATATGTTATCAAAGTCTTATGATCAGAAAACAAGACATTTTGAAGAATGTTCATGCTGCTCTTTTCCATGCATAATAATATAGAAAGAAAGCATAAGCATACATATTTAAAGTCATACAGCTTTAAAACAACATGAAGGTGAGACCATGAACAGAATTGTCTTTTTTTTCATTATCCCTTGTAAAAAAAAAAATGCTAAACTGTTATTGATCTGAATGACTTTTCAGGAACTTGCTGATACAGTGAGTTCTGCTATAGTATCCTGTCTTCAGTTTGGGCAGTTCTAGATTAAGAGTGTCTCACTTTTTAATCAGAGAGGATTAGGGGTTAATGAGCAGTGCTCATTAATCTAATCCCACTCGTAATTCTCTTCATAGTGCTTCCACTGGCTTCAGCCTCCATTGCAATGTATTAGATCCTGCTCTTGATAACAAAAACTCATCCCTGTCTGAGACTTTCACCAAAAATCATGGGATTATTTGCTGACGACAGGAAGTTCATCCCAAAATCAGAATTCTGTCATTATTTACTCACTCTCATGCCTTTTCAAACCCGCATGACTGACTTTCTTCCGTAGAGCACAAAATATGTCCTATACAATGAAAACATAATCTAAAGTTCAAATGTTTGGGATCAGTAAGATTTTTTCTGTTTTTGAATGAAGCCACCAATGCTCACCAAGGTTGCATTTCCAGTGTCACATGATCCTTCAGAAATCACTTTAATATGCTGCTCGAGAAACATTTCTTATCAACAATGCTGAAAACAATTGTGCTGCTTATTAATATTTTTGTGGAAACTGTAATCCATTTCTTTTTTTCAGGTTTATTTTAAAAATAGACATTTCAAAAGAACAGCATTTATTTGAAATGAATAATTTCGTAACATTTTAAACATCTTTGCTGTCACTTTTTGTTTAACGAGTAACTTCTATAGTCTTCAGAAATCAAAAGATAGTTTTGTGTGAGGAACAGACTGAATTATAAGTCAATAAATTAGTTAGATTTATCATTCTATGAAAAAAAGTAGTGAGCATTCTTCAACATGTCTCATTTTGTGTTCCAAAGAATAAAGTCATGCTGTTTTGAAACAACATGAGCCATAAAATGATGACAGAATACGACTAAACTTCTTAGTGAACACTTTCACTTTCTCTTGATTTGAGTCCTGCAATGTAAAAAAAAAAAAGCCAAATTAAATGTCAAACTGCATTATTTTAGTGTACTACGCTAGCTATCTCATAAACCCCCTGTGAAATGTTTCTCATATAAGCAGATCGCAGACTGATATGTTAAACACATCAATCCGGGTGACCACTCATAGTCTAAGAATGGAAAATCCAAACAGCAGGAGCTTGAGTACAGATCCAACCAGCTTAAGATAAAATTAGTTGAGATGAGGGGACTGTGTCTCCCTCCCTCTCTGTCCTCTTTCTTTCCCATAACCTCTGTCTGGCTGAACTATGAGTAAGCAAGACCACCCAGCCATGAAATTTACTGACTGTGATACAGTTCTTTGTCCTGCTACACCTGCTTGTGATAAACTTTCAAAGAGTGCTAACAGTCGATTAAACAAGACTGAACCATTTTACCTGCAGATAAACAGAAAGCCCCTTTAAGAAAGCCGACTGCTGATAAACAAAACTCTCCCTTATCACTCTTTCTGCCAGACATAAAACGGGCGAAGAAAAAAAAGAGAATGTATTTGTTTTCCTTCCAGATGTTTCTTTGAGGGCACGTTTAGGTAGAAAACATTAATATCAGATCACAGGTGATTACACTAGACTTTTGTGCTTGGATGGTTCTTCAAAACATAATGTTAAAGAGCTTATTGGTGTAAACGTATACAATTTTTATAGTTGGGAAGAACTGAGAGACAAAAATACATTTCTGTTATTATTAACTTGATTAGCTACTAAGAATAAAGTCCAAGTTATTATTTTTGTTATAACAAAAGTGAATGGCTGTATGGCTGTTACGCTTTAACAAAGGCTAAAAAAGTCCACTGGTGCTAAAGGAAAAATATTACATTAATTAGTCTATCGTTGGCTTTATACAGCCATTTTTTCATTATATTTATCAACCATGTGTCATAAAAATAAGTGTTTATATTAACATTGATATCACCTGTATAAGGTTTGGCATACACGTAGTCCATAATCATCAAAAAAACATAAAATGAAATAAAATAAGCTACATAAAAATGACAAAAGCACAAAATAAAAATGACTAACACCTAAACTTCAATGAAAATGAAAACTAAAATATATAAATTAAAGCTAATTATTAATAATAGATAAATATTAATAATACCATAATACTATATAAATAACACTGGCTCAACTTTGAATTCAGCATGGCCACCTGAGGCTTATACTAAATGTATGCCATGGAAAATGAACCCAAACAATATTTAACAACTTAAATGTCTACTCTTTTCACAAACTATTGCATGGCTTCAGAAGTATATTTTTTAAAGCTTATTAAAATCATATAGCATTAATCATATGGGCTTGGGCTATAGAGAAAAGAATGCATGAATCATAATTTATGTCCTTTTTGTAGCCTTTTGGAGAGCTGTATTCATCAAAGAGCCATGTGAAAAACTGTGAAAAGAGTCAAGTGTTAATAATTCACCTTAAAAATGTTTCAGACGTATGCCTGAGACTATATGCCTCTTCTATGCCTTTAAAACTATGGAGGATCAATAGTAACATCTGGATCCTAGTCCCTTTTACAGCCATAGTAGTTGGATAGAATAAAGTTAAACGGATACTACTAAAAAATTACAGAAACCAGGTTTTACTGAGGCTTATCACACATTACTGAACAAATGAATGACAAATAAGAGTGACACACTCATTTCTATGTGTACATGTGTGTGCACGTCAGAATGAATAACTAAAGGAAGGATGTTAACCTCAAGAACTTCCTGTCCTTAATATCATCACAGTCTAAATCCCCACCTAGGGGTGTCCCGTTCCTGCAATTTCATTGAGCAGACATTTAATCATTTAACATTGAGGGATGTGACTGACAGGCATCAGAAGGCCGCTGAGGTGACAGGATGTGCGTCTTCATCACCACTTTAGAGCAACTTTGAGTTGACACGGTGCTCTTCAAATAAAACCAGCAGGATGAAAACCCACTGGGGCGGAATGTGATAAAGAGGTGCCTAATCACACACACAAACACATGCACACACACAAACTGGCATTAATCTGCATCCCGCTGTGCTGGAATGGGGAGGCAATGTGATGGTGAGCCCATGTGTGTGTGTGTATTTTTGTTTGAGGAATGCAGCAAAAATCAACTCAGCTGCCGATCTAATCCCACAAAACTCACTGTCATATATGAATAAATATAAAACCTGCACCAAACATTTTTATGGTAATACCATATGCAGTTCACTTACATTCAGATACTCCAACCCAAACATGCTAATCTACTTAATACCCTAAATGCACATAAAACCTATGCAAACAAAACAGTATGTTGCATTTTTACTCACACCCATACTCAACATGGATATTTCAACATCTCATCAAATACAACCATAAAGACAAATATCAATGTTGGTAACACTTTATTTAAGGGTCTCTTAACTAGTTTCTTATTATCGTGCATATTACTAGAATATTAGCCATTTATTAGTAGTAATTAAGCACATATTAATGCCTTATTCTACATCCCTAATCTTACCCAATACCTAAACTTAACAACTACCTTACTAACTATTAATAAGCTGCAAATTCTGAATTTATTGAGGGAAAAGTTGTAGTTAAAAGTGAATATGCATTCCCTATTCTAAAGTGTTACAAAATATTTATATTTAAAAGTAAATATCCACCCAATATTTGTCAGAATATTAAGACTTTCAATTTATGGCTAAAATCACAAAGAAGACAAACAATGCATCACTTGTAAAGTGTCCCACCTCTAGAAGGTCTACAGCCTTGAGTAGGGCAGAAAAATAACATTTCTTCAGCAATAAGAATAAAAGGAGCACAAATAGATAAGTATTTACGGATTATGTCTTAGATAAACCATTTAATCCAATTTTAAAAGCCAACTTTTAATTTTGGTATTTTATTAAAGTTATAAAGTTATTCTGCATAAACTATACATTTTGTACAAAAATGAAAGAAAAAAAAAAAGATTAATAATTTAATTGATTAGTTGTTGCAGGCCTACTCAGATTTTTTTTTTTTTTTCAAAGAAAATTCAAAGAACTATTTTTTTAAATCTCCTGAGCCAAAGAAAGAGCAAGTTCTCAACAATAACATTTTCCTCCTAGAATTTATTGATTCAAATAATGAAAACATGAGATGTTTGATAAACAAAGATCAAAAGTGTCCAAACATCAGCGGTCAAATATGAAAAGAGCAGTTTTTGGGTATCCAACTTTGATTATCGATTACTTACTGGGTTGTGTGACTTGTTGCTGGGTTATGGTTGCGGTGGACCCTTTAGGTGGACTGATTCTGCTCCTTGGTTGTCCCATCTCGTCCTCTTCCTTTACCTTAGTGTTTTGCTGGATCTGTGAATGTGTTGATCCATTGACTGGAGGCCTTTGGCCAGGTACATTGCCCTCACTTCCTGTCCGCATCACCTTATCCCCCATCCCGTGCATTCTGGGTCGGCCGGCAGGTGTATCCCGACGAGGCGAGGGGAGCTTGGAGCCAGGACCTGCCGAGGATGGGCGAGCAAGTCGTGAAGGTTTAGACATAGTGTAGAAATGCTGGTTAAACTCGAGTGAATCCAATCAAGTCAGTTCATCAGTCCCTCACTTGGTATTCCATTTGAGTTGTCCAATCAAATTACACTAGTAGAATATCCAAAGCTGTGTTCCACAGGTGTCCAAATACCTCCTGGAATTCCACCGTATTCCACAGAGAACGAATTGCACCGTCTTGGTCTTACTCTCCCTCCTTCTATCTCATCTCTCTTCCTTCCTGTCCCTCTGTGACTTTACTCACCGAACGAGTCCAGACGAGTGCAGGTAGAAGAACCAGATGGCGAGAGAGACGGAGGAGGAGGAGGAACAAGGGGGAAGGGGTTAATCACCACCTTTCCAAATGGAGCCTCCAGTGTTCCGAAGTGAATGCGTGTGCGCCTCGGGATGACTGACAGGGGGACAAATGGAGATAAACAGGCTGTTCCCATGTATCAGCGCATTCCAACACACAGTCTCAATCTCTCTCTCTCGTTCTGCCCTCCTAAACTCCAACTCTCCTTCTCTCGCTCTCCCCACCTTCTTTTTCATCTCACCTAGATGCTCTCAGCTTGGAAAGGCAGAAAAAGTCTCAATGCTTGGGAGTAAAAAAGGAAAAGAATGAAAAGGGAGGAGAAATGGTCTTCTGTTGCTGTCACAGCTGTGTATACTGATCCACATGTGACTCTCTCTCTCTCTCTCTCTCTCTCTCTATCCACTGCTTTTTCAGTCTCCAATTTACCAGGCTAGAAGACCATCGCTGCGGTGCGTGCTGTAGAAAATTACACACATATACACACGCACGTGCCTGGATATTTCTGGAGAATTACAAAGCGGAAGAAAGGAAAGCGGGATTACACTAGCATAGCTGGTAGTTGAGCTCAGCAGTTGGTGTGTGATTGTGTGTGCATCAAAGCAAGGCATGTTGGAAGCTTTACTTTGGGCTCAAAAGAGTTGGAAATGGAGGAAAAATCCTGTTTGCTGTTGTCAAAACAAGCCCGAACACACTTGAAGAAAGTTTGCACAGCTAAATATCAAAAAAGAGAGAGACAGAATAACTTGCATTTCATTATGACGGTAAAATATATAAGGGATTTCCTTGTTTTGTCTTTATTTTCATGGCCCTTTCAGCATTATCACAGCATTATTGCCATTTCAGCATTACTTGGCATTTTGGAAACAACTGCCATTAAAAACACTGAATCATGTTGCTGTTACAGCAATGCATCAGTATTAAATGGACAAAAAATGTAAAATATGCACATATATATATAAGTATACAAATTACTAATTTAATATCGATTAATTTAAAAATAATAAAATTATGTATTTCATATATATATATATATATATATATATATATATATATATATATATCATTATTTTATATCATCATTTTATGTTTAAAAAAAATTATCATAAAACTTTACTTTTTAAAAATTATTTATTTTTAGGTTTTAATGAATTTAAAGTCCCTGATACTGTTTTTATTCTCATTATTTAGTCTCATCTAATCAAATCTCACGTCATACTGCGCTTGTAAAAAAAAAGTCTTGGCTTGGATTTTCTTTCTATAGTTTGGCATATAACACTGTCTTACAGAATAACTGTCAGAGTACTTTTTACCCAGAGTGTTACCCAGGGTGTTACCCAGAGTAAATAAAAATCTGATGCATCTCAGTTTATCGTAAACAATAAATGTAACAATTTACTTTAAAAACACACACTATATGTCCTGAGTATGAGTCAGAAAGGGTTTGAATGGATAACCTACTAACCCAAAAGCCTGTGCCTCTCTCTGCTGCTCTCGTGATTCCATTTCACAGAAAAGCCCAGATCAACCCATCCAGTGGTGGGATATTTACCTTTGGATTTCATACCCAGGGAGTTTGGAGAAAGAAAAAAAAAAGTCCCAAAGGAGCAGATTTGGCTGCCACACAATCCATATAAAAACATACATACACATCTAGAAAAGAGATTTAAATGTAGAATATTTAACCACTGGATTAAACCCCCGCTGACATGGCTTCAAACCATTCGGCCATCTGGACAAACCATACATCAACATGAGGAAGTGATCATATTCGACCATATCTATGTGTGTTGGGGGAGTGAGAAGAGAACTGACCTATTTCAGAAGCAACAAACAGATATATGAAAAATTATTTTGTTCAAAATGAATCTAATTTCACCAAAATGGACATATCTTGCAGTTTTCCCAAGTATATACGCATATCCATGCAGGGAAAACCATACTAGCGCATCATGGCAGACTTTTGACCTACATTCTCTGCTAAAACCTAATGACCTTTGACCATGCTATACACAAAACAGATGGGCCCATTTTACAGATTCAAACCTGCAAAATGCAGATGTTGTGAGCATACATATGTGTGGTATGCATGTGTGCCTCAGTCAGTGAGTGTGCATATGTATTGCGTGTGTTTTGGGGTAATTTAAAAGCCCTGTAATAATACGCTATATATTTAGCAGCCTCATGGCTCCACCCTGTAAGAACTCCATTAACTGTTATAGCTCAACGTAAGCCATATTTAACTCATTAAATAATATATACGACCTGAGACCGCTTTGAGTTTTCTCATACATCTTACCCTGGCACTTTAAATTAGAATAATTTCTGCTAATAAGTTCTTAACAATGAGTCTCATTCATGAAACAAGCAAAATGCAACTGTGTATAAATTATATATAATTTATTATTTAGGTTACACTTTATTTTAACGTGTCCTTATTACAATGTAGTTATACATTTAAGTACTGAGTAGTATTGATTAAGTAAATGTACTTACTATATGGTTAGGATTAGGGTTTGGTTTAGGCTTATTTGCATGTAATTATGCATAATTAATTGTTATTCGAATAGTAAGTCCATGTAACGTGTAACAAAGAAAACATTAAAATAAAGTGTTACCATTATTTATTACTAGTGGTGTCAAAATTAGCGCGTTAACGCATGCTATTAATTATTTTCAGATTAACGCGTTAAAAATATTTAATGCAATTAACGCAGGGGCGGGGCTAGGGTTGGCCACCCCATTCGCAACTGCTGCCTCTGTCTCTTTTTTTCTTGCAAAGGATTGTGTTTATTTAGATGCAGAATGTCTTTATGACCACATCAAACGGGAGACGTTTCAGACACGTGCTCTATACGTCGCCTCCCTCCACGCCAGACGCGAGTCAAACAAGCGCGTAAAAGATACTGTGCTCGTAGCGCGCACTCTTCAAATACAGGCACATAGGTGCCGGTGCGCGCTGTAGCCTATATCATTTCATATCATACAGCAAAAGAAACTACGTGCATGCAATGTCGTAGTTATGCCGTCAGTTAAGGCATGAAGTTTCCAAAAAGGCGATTAAAGCTGCCTTAAACTGTGTGCATGCATACAATAGCCTATGTTATATATGTATCACATTTAAGTACATGTCTCTGAAATGCTTTTAAAAACTGTCCTGAGGCACCCCAGCACTCCACTGTCTCCCTCATCTAAAATACCCAATTCAACTCATCCGCTCATTAGTTGAGACTTTCAGACCTGAAGCGAGTCAGAAAATGTAGAGATTTGTGAGAAAATAAGATGCATGTCAGATCCCCATCACCTTCAGCAGCAGCAGCTTTTAAAGCAATAGCAGGCAAATAAATTAATAACCATCTGCTGTGATGTCTATTAATCCAAGAACAAAAGAAAAAAGAGCAAATCAATAACTTTTATAGTTTTAAGGGGTTCATCTATATTTAATTTAGAATTTAGTGTTTGGTAAGTATTAATTTTCTGTATATTTCTGCTGAAGGGCACAGCTAGCTAAATATGTCATTTATTATAATGGGTTCATGTGAAGATTGTTTTAAGTTCACTTAAATTAGACGTTAAGTCTAATAAATGTTAAAATTGATAGCTCTCAATTATACTGTAATGCTGAATGGCTACAGTCAATGGTTAAATATTCAGGGGGCAAAACAAGTTTTTATAGAGACATCAGTAGTATTGATATCAGTGATGCTGGCCTTCAATCATAAAAAAGATACCATTAAAGAAATATAAAAAATATACTGTCTTTATGTTGTTTGTACATTGTACATTTGAAGATTGTTTATTTAAAAACTTGAATGTTAGGTGGGGTTAAGCGTGATTAATCACGATTAATTTTAGAAAAATGTGTGATTAATTAGTTAATTTTTTTAATCGATTGACAGCACTATTTATTACATATATTTTAATTACATTACATGCTTTATTTTATGTTAATTTATTTATTTTCATATTTAATATTATTCTAAGTTGCATTAAAACATTAATTAATTTTGTGTAAATCATTCATTAAATTAATTTGTAAGTACATTGTCCCACTGAACCGAATGAAAGGTTTTGCATACAGTTAGGTAGTTTTGGTAAGTGGATCTGAGTACGTCTAAAAAAAATTGGATTCTTAGACATCGGTGACCCCCATTCAATCTCCTTGACCTTAGTTACTAAATAATCCAGAGAAAACAAAGAGTGTGAATCAGGTAAAACATCTCAAAGAGTTTCCCAGAAGCAAACAGATGCATCATTATATCTTGAGTGCCTCATACCTGACTATCAGCAGAGTGAATCATTACTGTCGCGACATGAAAAGGGTTGGTGTGTGTGTGTTTTCATGCCCCCAGGGGCCAGTTTCTTCAAGCACATTGAGATTTTCATGAGACAGAACTGATTTCACCACAAGACGTGCACAGCTCCTCAAGTGTTTCCTGTTGATGTAATCACAAACTATCATAGGAGTCTCACTGTGTCTTTGAAAGGGGTCATCTGGGTAAATAGCGCACATTACTGTAGCAATAATCATTTTACTTATAACAATTTTATGGCTATTTAAATATAATTACTAGTGTTCCCTAAGGAAAACATCACTATTTCAATTCGTTTCTATTGTCTAACTTCACTAAGGTCTATACTACTACTGTTGTTTTACACTTTATTAACAGTAATTCCAGTCAACTTATGTTTGCTTACATTAATGCTTACGTCATTTACAACTTGTGACCCTAAAATAGGCCATCTAACCTTTTTACACTTCCCACCTCCTCAACTCATCACCTCACCTCCTCAGAGACACATACTACGTTGTTCTTTCTCCAGATGTCTATAATGACTCTTCCTGACTCTTTCATTAACACCATCTCGGTTTTTGCGACAGGAGGCAAGCTCACCTGGGGTGAAAATGACTCTTCAACATTTATGAAGACTGAAGTGATTCTGCACTATTACTGTACATTTCCCTTGCAATCAGGAATAAAGTTCAGACATGTCTCACTCCTACAATCACCATCACACAGTTCTGCTAACTAGCTTAAAGGAACACTTTTTTTGAAAATAGGCTCATTTACAACTCCCCTAGAGTTAAACAGTTGAGTTTTACCGTTTTTGAATCCATTCAGCCAATCTCCAGGTCTGGCGGTAGCACTTTTAGCTTAGCTTAGCATAGATCATTGAATTGGATTAGACCATTAGCATCTCGCGCAAAAATGACCAAAGAGTTTAGATAATTTTCCTATTTAAAGCTTGACTCTTCTGTAGTTACCCTGTGTACTAAGACCGACGGAAAATGATAGTGATATTACGCAGCGCCTGAAAGTAGTCCCCAGCTATATCATAACGGCTGCATCCGAAAATTTAGGCAGCTGATTTGCTGCTTCGCTGCTTTACGAGGCAATGACTTTGCAGGCAGTATTTTTGCATGAAGGCACCTCATGAAACTGATTTTGGACAGGCTTCTGAGGCAGTGTAGTGGACATGTGATATATGATGGTATAGACATGTTCTACAACACAATAGATCGAGTTTTGGTGATAACTAAACAAATATGTAACAACTATAATACTAATTTTTCACTAGAAATAACATCAAAAGTGCATAAAGTTCATCAGAAATATACATTTACACACAAACTAACCACCAAACGTAACTTTCAGACGCCATCTTTATATTTTCAGCTCAACCGTCACGGAATGGAACGCACAGGATTGTGGGATATCTATGAAGGATACATCTATGCTGCCTTCAAAAATCGATCAGATGAAGGTATCTGATGAGACTGGAAGTGAAGCTAACTTTGGATTCGGACATGCCTTGATGCCTTCCTACCTCGAAATGCGTCCTCCAAAGGCAGCATTTTTCAGTTTTCGGATGCAGCCAACTAGTTGCCGAGCTGGGGACTACTTTCAGGCGCTGCGTAATATCATTGCGCCTGCTGCACCCATGGTACGGCAGCAAAGTTCCTTTATTATTACGCCAAAATGAGATATAGTTCCTAGACATATCGGCCTAGAAAATCGCAACTTTTCATTTTCTGTCGGTCTTAGTACACGATGTAACTACAGAAGAGTCAAGATTTAAATAGGCAAATTATCGAAACTCTTTAGTCATTTTTGAGCGTGATGCTAACAGTTTAATCAGATTCAATGATCTATGCTAAGCTAAGCTAAAAGTGCTACCGCCAGACCCGGAGATCGGCTGAATGGATTCGAAAACGGTAAAACTCAACTGTTTAACTTTAGGGGAGTTGTAAAATTAGCCTATTTTCCAAAAAAAGTGGAGTGTTCCTTTAAGTGAATAAATGTCTGAGATCCTCTGTGATAACTTTCAGGTAGTCAAAAGGTTCATAAAGAGTTTAACCAGCGAACATACAATTATACCTGACATTCCTCAGTAATGAGCTGGAGATTGCACATCAGACCCCTTTAAAGATATACAGGGACTGAAATTCTAGATAATACGGAGGAGGAAGAGAACAATTAGCTGCCAAGAAGCCATCTCAAAATTTTAAGTTGAAAATAGTGAACCCCTTGGCCAAAAACAACTATGATGACTGTCCTTCAATAAAATAATAAAGACAGATCATAAGAAAATGTTTTAAACGGCTGCAAAAAAATAAAACACATTAATTCATTCAGACAGATGGAAGGATGTACATGACTGAAAGTATAATAAATTGGCATACATGTACTAAAAAAGGCTGAAAATACAGCCAACCCCTTTGTGCTCTAAACTGTACTCTAAACCATACAAAATGTCTTTTTAGGTAACACTTTAGTATAGGGACTAATTCTCACTATTAACTAGTTGCTTATAAGCATGCATATTATTAACATATTGACTGTTTATTAGTACTTATAAAGCACATATTCTGCATGACCATATTCTGCATCCCTAATCCTACCCAATCATTTAACAACTATCTTACTAACTATTAATAAGCAGCAAATTAGGAGTTTATTGAGGTCAAAAGTCATAGTTAATGGCTTGTTAAAAGTGAGAATTGGACCTTAAATAATGTGTGAAAACTTTTTCAACAGATAGATGTACGATCATAAAACTTTATAAGTGTAATAAACTCATATAGACATGTAATTAAAAATAGTATCATATCTAAACTTTCAAAGGACATTGAAAGAGGGTATTGTAGTGTTGTAACTGAAATAAAAACATGCTTACAGAAAAGAAAAACACAAAAGCCTGCGACAGTGTATGACAGCAAAATGATTTGCTGAGTTTCCTGACCTCTGTGTCTCTGGGGCCCCCATGTGGCCTGACCATTAAACTCCATCTCCATCTGGAATACTGGAGTGAATTGAAGCTAATGAACGTTTGCTCTGGACTTTATCGGCATTTTGAGTCATTTTGGGGTGTTTAGAATTCTCTCGTCATTATCAATAAGCATTTCTTTCCACAGGTGTAGGTGAAAAACCTCCCTCGCTGTGTTACAAAAAAAGCAAGACATATCTCACTGTCTTGACATTCGTCCAAGACCTAGTTTTACAAGCAGGAGAGCCAACACACTCCACTGAGCAAATGTGCAATATCTACCTTTCGTGATTCTACTGAACAGTCCACATTCATTGATTGCATTTTTTAATACTGCTGGGAGAATTACAATTACAAAAGACCCAGATTTGTACATCCAAATGCCTATTCCTTCTGTTCTCCAATAAACCTCTTTGCCATTTGTTAACTCCTTGCTTTATTAAGACCAATGCACCATAAGTTAGTAAAGCTAGAAGAGTAATGGTGCAGGAACTCTTGAAGGGGATGTAAATAAGAGACAGTGACAGCAGCCTTATGGGCTTATTGATTTTAGCTCAGTGCTCTGTGCCAGGCTAATACAGGTCTGAGAGATGAGCACAGAACCGTTACAGAGCTGCCAAACAAACCAAGAGAAGCATTCCAGACGGAAGAAAAATCTCAGTCTAAATCAATTGTGCCATTGTTATATTCAAATCAAAATCGATGCTTTTGAAACGAATACTACAGTCGCTTAGACACATTTAAGATTTTGTACCTTTGTGTACGTTAAACACTATGAAATTGGTATTGCATGCAACATTGAGAAAAGAGATCTAAGAGATTACGTTCTATATTAGAACCTTCAATAGAAGCGGATTCATTTAAAATGGTGAATGTGATTTTTGAGCATAAAATCAAGCCGTCTTGTGTAAGACTAATAATGCTGCTTTTCTAAAGAAGAGATGTAGAGAATCTGTACAGAAATGACGTTTGAGAAGTAAATGCTGTATTTGCAGTAGCTGAAATGTGTATTCAGCTTTTCAGTGGGCTTTTGTTCAGTGAGGTGATTGTCGTCTAGTACAGCTAGACTTTTTGGTAACACTTTACAATACTGATCCTTTGTTAATGAATAACTACACAGGAACAAGTCACTAATGCACTATTAACATTGTAGTAATTACTATTACCTAACGATAAACTATGATTAGTGATTTAGTAAGTAATAGCGCTCAGTTGAAACTGGTAGTTCACTATTAGCTAATCAATAACTACTATTTTTTTAATATATCCTGGAGAACTACTAAGAACTACTGTATACAGGTTCATAATTAATGTGAATTATACACAATGTATAATTAATTCTAAAATGAAGATGATGGTAACCCACTAGTAATGACTCAAGTATTATCTAATTATTTTAAAGGAACTACTAACTAATTGGATCAGTATTCTAAAGTGAAAAGCATCATAACTCCCTAATATTGACTGATGTCATTTTAAGCTTTTGAGATATATGTAAGGGTTTGGATAGTAATGACTCCAGCGTTACTACATCCTTCTGAAGAAATGACTAATTATTTGGATCAGTATTCTAAAGTGAAGATCACGGTAACCCACTAGTAATGATTTAAGTGTTACCAAATCTAGCAAAATTAATTACTGACCAAAACCTAACAAAAACCTTAAAAGTTTACAATGGCTTCAGTAATTACTAGGGAGTTATCACGATCTTCACTTTAGAATACTGTAACTCTTTTAAATAGTAACTCCTTTAAAATTATGTAGTAACACCTGAATAATTACCATCCAATGCTTTACAACACTCTCAAAAGCTTACAGTGATTTCAGTCGTTACTAGGGAGTTATCATGATCTTCACTTTAGAATACTGATCCAAATAATTAGTAATTCCTTCTGAAGAATTTGGTAATATTTGAGTCATTACTAGTGGGTTACCATGACCTTTACTTTAGAATTAATTATTCATTATGTATTATTCATATTAATTATGAACCTGTATACAGTAGTTCTTAGTAGTTCTTAGGGAGGTATGAAAAAATAATAGTTACTGATTAGCTAATAGTGAACTACCGCATTCGACTAAGCACTATTACTTACTAATTCATTAATCAGTTTATTGTTAGATACTAATAGTTACTAGAGTGCTAATATTGCGTTACTCATGTGTTCTTGTGTAGTTATTCATTAATGATGGAACAGTATTCTAAAGTGTTACCGACTTTTTTCTATATGCATTCTGTCCGAGATCTGCTCATATACTGAATGACATCTATATACTGCCATTCAAAAGTTTGATGTCGGTAAGATTTTTAAATGTTTTTAAAAAGAAGTAACAATTATTTGAATTTACAGTAAAAAAGAGTAATACTGCAAAATATTATTACAATAAAAAGTGTTTTATATTATAATGTTTGAAAATGTAATTTATTCCTGTGATGGCAAAGCTGAATTTTCAGCATCATTACTCCAGTCTTCAGTGTCACATGATCCTTCAGAAATCATTCCAATATGCATGTTTTTGCTGCTCTAAAAACATTTCTTATCATTATCAATGTTAAAAACTGCTGTGTAATATTTTTGTGGAAACCATGACACATTTTTCAAGATTCTTTGATAAATAAAAAATTAAAAATGACATTAAATTTTTTTTTTAATCTTTTGTAAAATTATAAATATCTTCACTGTCCCTTTTGATCAATGTAATGCATCCTTGCTGAGTAAAAGTATTAATTGATTTTGAAAAAATCTTACTGACCCCAAACTTTTGAATGGAATATAAATTTTTTGGAGCATTATAAATATATATGCACTACTGAGTAAATTAATTTCTTCTTCTCCTTTTTCATCAAATAAATTAATAAATTGAAATGTAGTCATGTGACAATTGTTGAAATAAATAAATAAATAAAAACTATATACATAAATATACAAAACAGACATTCTATTTGCTCAAAATATTTTAAATCACATACTTCTGGATAGTCATGTGCCTGCCAAGCAACTGCCATTGAGATTAATGGGAATCCTAAAAGATGGTTGCAAAGCCAGCCAAATTGCATCTTGCAATTTGGAGAACGTTCCAGCCATTTTTGTCAGTTATATCAATCAAATGGTCCCTGAATGACCCACAGCTGTGCCCTCTGGACTCTTGAATGCCTCTGTTGTTAGTTCTACACTACACTTGTTAGTTTAGGTTCATCTTCTCTGTCTCTTTGTGTTTCTCTCTTCTCTTTCTACTGAAGGAACACAGGCTATTTTTCTTGGCCCTTTCTGCTCACAACTGGGTTATGTTAATATGTAATTATTTCACCGTACAAACCGTTAGAATGCAGTGAGTCTGAGAACTGCTGTAAAAGTCAGGGTCAGTGCTCAGTCTGAGGGTGACTAGCATACCCATCAGCAGGAACACGAAGACAGTATAATGGGACACACGAAGTCATCGTTTTCCACTTTGTCTTCCTTTTTACTGGATGCTAATAAACTGAATTAATACACTTGTGTGATTTCGGGGGATACGGTGAGTGAGCATGCTGTATCTGATATGTGCTTATTCAGGCCTAGTCTCAGCCTCAGACGTCACGTCCACAGAACGTTGGCTAAACGTCTGATGCATATGGCACACTTTTCTGCAAACACTTCAGGAATGTCGAAGTCATCATCTGACTGGTTGAATTAAACCGGATTTCCGGGAGACGCGAGTGTCGCATTTATTTTCGGTCTGCCGGGAAACAAAGATGCCGTAGCGCCAAACCCCCTCACGAAAGAAGAAAGCTGTCGTGTCTTACAAATGTGATGACAAATGCTAATCAGAGTCAACTAAACGCTGGATTTTCAAAAGTATGTGAAATATTTAAAGTTTGCGGCATTGAATCTTTAAAATACATCCGAGAGTTTCACACACCGGTCTGTTATAGTGGCGACATTTCCACGCCCCGAAACGTGAAGCTAAACGAAACAAAATATGATTGGTTGTTTGACATGTCGGTCAAACGGCCTCATGGGCGGGCCTTGGCCAATGAACACGGCCATCTATTCCAGACCTTCAGCCGTCAGTAGGTCTGGCTATGCGAGACTAATTCAGGCCTAACCTGGTTTTAGAACCTAAAGCTGCAAACAGTAATGGTTGCAAAATTAAATCTGGAAACAAATGCAGTGTTGTGAATGTGAATTAGTAGACCCTGTCTCATTTGAAAACTTAATTTTGACACTGAACTGTTCTGTATAAAGGCACAAAGTTAAACCAAGTTCAATATGACTAAGGACACAAAGTACTATAAAAACAATTTGCATTTTTTTTTTTTTTTTACAGCAATGCCATTTTTATTTCTGAAAATAAATTAGCAAATTTTTACTTTTAGCATACTTTTAAGAGGACTTGCTAAGGTATTTAAAAAATATATTTTTTAGTGAATGTAGACACTTAATTGCATGTTAATTATGATTAAATGAAAATCACAATAGCTGAAGATTATAGAGTGACCCACTTAATAGGACTCGAAAATCTGTATATGTAATAATTACTTATACTGTCTCTGAAATATGATTATAGGATAAGTGTACTGCTGAATGTAGTCATGTATTTAAATGCATTTGTAATTACACATTTGAAATGAAGTTGCAATTTAGTAGCGTACATTTTAAAATACATGAAGCATATAACATTTAAATGTAATATCAAATAACACATTACAGTTAAAAAAAATAATCAGGCACTTTAAATGTGCTTTAGTAAGTTGTGATGATACTGTACTTCTTTAAAGCATGAGAAAAGATTATTAGAATGTAATGATTTAAAAGTACTTAAAAAAACATTTGGTAACACTTTATTTTAAGGTCCAACTCTGGCTATTAACAAACCATTAACTATGACTTTTGCCTCAATAAACTCCTAATTTGATGCTTATTAATAGTTAGTAAGGTAGTTGTTAAGTTTAGGTATTGGGTAGGATTAGGAATGTACATGGTGATGCAGAATATGTGCTTTATACGTACTAATAAATCAACCAGTATGTTAATAAAAGTCATGCTAATAAGCAATTAGTTAATAGTGAGACTTGGTTCCTAAAGTGTTACCAAACTTTTAAATTGCCATTATTAGAAAACCGTATTTAAATTAGTTAAGAAACAGTCATAAAAGTGTACTCATGCTTAAGTGGCCTTTTATTTAATTATGTGCAAGTATAATTTTCTTAAAATTTACTTTAAGATTTGAAGTTCAGTACAATTAAGCACACTTCACAAGGATATAATACTGAATATTTTAAATTAAAATAAACAGTTAAACGGTATGGCATGTTTTGCAATCTTTTATCCTATGAGGTTATTCTCCAAATAGGCAGGGTTTAATTTGTTTTAAACATGCTCAAACTACCCTTACAGCCACACGTCTATTGCTGTATTACTAAAAGGAAGGACAAAATACATCCTGAGGCCACAGTATTAACAGCAGATACAGACAGATACATACTGGTGACGCCCATACCTCAGCTGACAGAGCAAAGCAACATTCACTCCACACTCGCACTTAGCAAATATAGTTATTTTAACTATAACATAAGGTGATGAATCCAAGTGGCTTTGTTTAAAATTCAAGCAGTTTCATGCTGAAATTTAACACATTATCTAGTTCAACAGCTGTGGACTGTTAGAG
The DNA here is from genome assembly GCF_936440315.1 of Barbus barbus. NCBI lineage: Eukaryota > Metazoa > Chordata > Actinopteri > Cypriniformes > Cyprinidae > Barbus > Barbus barbus. The sequence continues at coordinate 10,132,936 of NC_136724.1, forward strand.
CAAAACCTGACACAAAACAAACTGAAATAGCTTATAATGACACTCCCATGATCCTCTGCTTTGGCAAATTCTTACTGAAAAACAGGAAGGGGTGGCGTTTCACATCGTGATGCTAATGGAATACCAAATTAATTAATGATCGCTAGAGCGTTCACTGTCTTACTCTCAGTCAGCCCGGCTCTCAAAATAGCTTCATTAGTCACTGGTAATTAGGCGAACATATTGAATGTCTCGCTGTGTTATAATACAGAAGGGATGAAGCAGCTATATCCTCATTATATAACAACCAGTCAGGCAGTGGTGATGAGCCTCCATCCAATCTGCAAGGCCAGAGCTTGAATATGAATGAGTATGCAAATGCCTATATTAGGGATTTGTGATAATGGAGTGGAAGGAGCAGGCAGACAGACAGAACCAAAGACAGGTGGAGAGACAGACAGGCTGATATAATTATTCTAGTTACTGTCATCAGTGAAGAGCCTATCAGATGCTACAAATGTTGTTTATTGTTACAACCGAAAGATATGTCAATCTGAAGACATCATAAAAGATAAAGAAGCAAAAATTAATTTTAAAGGAAAATTGGACCTCATGGAAATCATGTACACACACAGCAGCTAGAAATCAACCAATCAATCAAGAAATCAAGAAATAAATAAAGGTGCATACTGCATGATGTTATTTTTTATTTAAATGAAAGGTAAAACTATTAAAAATACTTTTGGTAATTGAAATAATATATAAATGTTCAATGAAAACAAACTTAAAAGAAATAAAAATGAGAAATGTTGCCTTGGAAACTAACTAGAATATAAATGCTTAAGTTGAAAAATGACTAAAACAATAAAATAAAAAGCTTAATCAAATACTAAAACTATAAAAATAATAAAAATAATAAAAGCACATAAAAAAATTAAAATTTAAAATTAAAACTAAATTTAGTAATTAAACTCAAAAATATATAAAACATAAAAGCCAAAGTCAAAATATTAATAAATACTAGAAAAGTATATAAATAATACTAAAATAAGGGCATGATGGTATAACAGGGATTGTAAAACCCTTTAAGGCCAAGGTCATATATTATATTATATCATAAAAATATAATCTGAAGAATATTTACTTTCTGCAGAAAAACTCTTTTTTTTTCCAATTTAGATTTACTTGTAAATCTCTTCTTACAATAGATATCTTTCCAAAGCAGCATGTTAAACAATGTTGTTCTATATTTTGTAAAGCATAATTAAATAGAATACACTAGTACACTAATAAATATCATTAATACTGGTAGTTCTTTAAAAAATTATATTTATTAATAACTATAACACATTCATTCGGAAAGCCCTATAATGTGTTTTGTAAAATATTTTTCTTATTGCTAAAATTATCCATGGACAGGGGTTAGACAATGCTGGGGGTGCTGACCAGAGTTTGAAAAGCCCTGCCACATCCATCATGCTTTGGACTCTGTCAGATAACTAGTTTATCATTATGAATCATCTCTAATCTCAAACAATCTTTGTTCATTATAAAAGAAATCACACGTTTCCATTTGGACCTGTGCTTTAGTTTGGGGTTAAAGGGTCACAAAGCTCAGCCCACTTGTCTCTCAACCCAAGACTGGATAGCATGTCATGTATGTGTGTAAACATGTTTCTACCTTCGCTCTGACATAAACACAGCCTGCCTGACCTCTGTGGGACATGAGTGTCAGTCGCACGCTGCTAGAGACGTTCCTGTGCCATATTCACACAAAAATTCCTTGTGGAACCCATGAAAATCCACTAGGAACGATTATACATCTGGCCATATAGGACCTAAATGAACTGCTGAAATCTCATAGAAAGGAATAGCGAGAGAGGGAGGGAGGGAGAGAGACAAAGTGTGTTAAAGAAAATAGAGAGATGGAGGACAGGGTGAAAAGAAAGAGAGAGTGAAGGAGGCAGCAGGTCAAAGACGTTGTTGGCCTCTTTCCCGAACTGAAGCATTGAATTAACCATCACTTCATTAGATCCTCATCAAATTCCTCATTTCGACATCAAAGACTTCCCTCGTTCTCCACCACATCACATCCACAATCCTCAGGACAATGAACTTCCTAAATCTGAGCAAAGAGGTCCTGAGAAATAGTCATAAAAATCAATGGAGGGTCTTGGAATGCATTAGAATGTCTCTCAAAGTCGTGAAGAAGTTGTGGAAAGAAACTTTCTGCCAATGGGGAGATTAAAGTGGCCACCATCATTTTTACAGATTTTAAAAGGGTTATAGACTGCTACATGTCTTCCTCAAGTATAACATAGGTGACAACCCATAAGAATGTCCTTCATCCCAAAAATAAACAAATCTGTTACTTATTTAAACTATATTACACAATATAACTGGCCATTAGAACCAAGTTAATGAGACAAACCTTAAAAAGATCATTTCAAAACTGTATGACCTTCTTTCTTCTGATGTGGAACATAAAAGAAGATATTTTGAGAAATGTCTTACATTGACATGGACTTCCATTTATTCTATTAATATTTAGTTTTATTTTACAAATTTTGCAGCTTTAACAATACTAATAATGTTATTTTTATCTCATGTCATTAAAGTAAACTACATTGACACTGAGCTGAAATAAAAAAGAGTGACCAAATACACTAAGGGCCAGATTTACTAAACAGAACAAATTTGTGTGAAAGCGCAATCCCATAAAAACCAAAACCAATGGCAGTGGAAAGTTCTGCTGGTGATCTAACAAAGTGCAAATTTAAAAAACACAAGACGCGGCCAGCAAATTTCTGTAAGCAACGCAAGAGCAGAACAAATTAGCACAGGATTGCAAACAAGCAGAGCTGATGATATCAGGTGTGTGTGCAAAATGGGTTAAGACATGCTTTTTGGGGGCGTTAAATATGGTGCAAATACCAGTAAACTGGCTACCACGAACTTTAGTAAATTACCTTGCTTTTTTAAATACTCCTCACATAAACTTGGCATCTGAAACTCCTATAAATGCACATGCAATAAGATCAGCTGCAAAAATAACTGTACATGCCTTTTCATCGTTAATGTTTGACTGCATGTCTTTAGTAAATCCTGACAGTAGTGTTTTAAGCTTTTAGTAAATAGAAAGTAGAAAATATCTCTTCATCGTATTTTATTATGTATATGACTTGTTGTTTCTATCATTGCTGGCACTCTGATTTTCATTTTTTTTCTTTTACTGCTTTGGCAGTATTGTATGTAAAATAAGCATGCCAATAAAAATCCAATTGAATAAGAGAGAACTGAATAAGACTGAATAAGAGAGAGAGGATGAGAAGGTGAAAAGGTGAAAAGAGGCTTCCCATGTGAAATAGATTCAAAAAGAGAAACAGATACTGTACAGCAAGAGACAGTCAATAAGAGTGATAGATGAAGAATAAACATACTAATGCTGATCTATAGAGAAGGTCAAGAGACACGCTGAGTGCAAGAGGCACAGAGAAAAGAGCAACAGAAGAATAGCAGTCATGAATTAAAAAGAGAGACAGAAAGAAAGAGTAACACCAGTGTAATGGCTTCACAGCTGGACGGGGCACTTTGAGGCCATGCCTTCCTGTTCAGACGAGACCCTATAACAGCACCTAGAAGAACTTAACACTAAACACCATCTGTTTCTCCTGAGCCCAGCTTTCTGCCAACTGTTTAGAATTACTTTGCTTTCCTTCATGTCCCTAGAAAAGATTAAACACACACAACACTTTGAACTGTGGCAAGAGTTTCTGTTAAATTAATTACCGCATTCACAATCATGTTATTAGAAAGTGTATTAATTGTTTTCTTTTGCAATTAGGCAAAGCAATGAGATGATTTTGTCAATATTATATCACATTTAGCTAAATCAAATTCACTCTATTTATAATAAAAACAATTAATGAGAGTCATTGTCATGGTGCACACACGAGGAGGACACAGGAACACGGCGCGGGGATGTAACTCAAAATATAGTCTTTAATGACGACATCAAGGCAGGACAAGACAAGGCAAGGCTGACAGAGACAGGAACACCGGGGAGTAAAGAGTAGACCAGACGAAATTAAAATGAACAGACAGGACTATAAATACACAGGTAAATCATAGATTTTGAGACGAACACAGCTGGACAAAAATTAACTAATGATTACATTTAACAAGGACAGGAAACAAACCAAATATGGACACAAGAGGCAGGAACACATGACACACACGACAGTCATCTTATATTGGAAAAGGTCTTATGTGTGGGAAGTTCTACCAGATATTCCTGACTATAGGTTCCCTTCCTACAAGTTTGATCACAACTGTTAATCGCTGTTAATCGTGTTCACCGTTTCTGCTTGAATACATGTCATTGACTAAATGCATGATTTTTCCTAATTGTACATGTCTGTCATATGGACATCATCTTGACCACTGATAAACTACTTCTAAATGTAATGTAGAAAATGTCATTTTCTGTGAAGCGCTTTGCAACGATGTGCATTATGAAAAGCGCAATACAAAATAAATGCGAATTGAATTGAATTAAAGAACAGTTTTGAATAGTTCTTAATTTTTTTCTTAGTGTAAAGAACTTTTTAACAATCTAAAGAACCTTTATAAAGAAAGGTTCCATGGATGGTTGGATGGGTGGGTGGGTAGACAGACAGACAGACAGACAGACAGACAGACAGACAGACAGATAGGTAGGTAGGTAGACAGACAGACAGACAGACAGACAGACAGACAGACAGACAGATAGATAGATAGGTAGGTAGGTAGGTAGGTAGACAGACAGACAGACAGACAGACAGAAATACACGGAGGTCGGAGCCAGCTCCAAATGGGTTGGGCCTTGTTAATATGCCCTACTCCAAACCCAACCCTAAACCTTCCCTCCCTCTTGGAGCTGGCCAACCTACTTGCGGCATAAGTCCCTCCCACTTGGAGGTCTCGGGCTGCAGTGATATATACTTGGTTTCAAGCCGCATTTCTGGGAGTGCCATGGGGAAACTACAGTTTTAAGGAGAAAATACTCAGCAATGGTGTTGATTAATGGATTGGCACATGGTTTGTCTAAAAGCATATTCAAAACACCACATAGACAAATAAACAACATAAAAACATGATTTTCACTACAGGTGGACTTTAAAAGAAGAATGAATTCCTCAGGTAAGCATCACTGCACAGCAGGTCCAAACATGTGCACTAACCACCAGGCCCCATCGCTGAAGAACAAAATGTATTCATAGATCACATCTGTAACACAAATTTAGTTTCATTTCCATGTCATTTATTCTACAATTCTAAATCACCTTTTCAAAGGTCACTGTGTGTCTGAGTGTCTGTGTTGAATGTGTTTGTTTTAAAAAGCAGCATTTTCAGACACACAACTGCACTGCAAGGTTTGAAATGGAGCATTCACACTGACATCAGTCTTGCTCTCACATCACTGACACCCTCTTCTGCCCTCCCTAAAACACCCCGCAGGGCTGACTGTCCTTACATTCACAGGGGTGTAAGTGCAGACAAATATTAGAACCAAAACAAGCTCCTATGTTGATGCCTCATGAAATAACACTGAACCCTGTGCCAAGACACTCAGAGTCTTGAGGGCCCTGAGAAATGTTTTTAATAAACCTCCTCATTGACTTGCTGAATTTGTTTTGGTCTGTTTGTGTGAGTGTACATGCATGCACTTGATTGTGTTGTGAAGAAGGCATCAAAGCAATACTCTCATTAATACCTTATGGATACAGTTTAGTGTTTCCTCATCAAGAATGCTGACACCCTCAATTTTAACGTCTTATTGTGGGCGAAATGGAATTAGAATGGCTGACAATGCTGTCTCACACACACACACACATACACACACACACACACACACACACACAAATAAAGGCTCTAAATCTCAAGGATTTGCATATCTTAATGCAATATTCAGCTCACCTTCCTGTGTGCTGCCATCATGGTGAAATGTGGTTTATTGTCTGAGCTGCTCCGTTTTAAAAGAAATAGTTCAGTCCAAAAATTAAGGTCTGCCATTATTTACTCACACTCATGTATTTCCATATCCATGCCTTGAATTGTTGAAGAATATTCTGCCTCTCTTTTCAATATAGGCTAATAAAAATAAAAGAAGGCTGTCAAGCTTCAAAAGGACACAAAAGCACCAATAAAGTATCATAAAAGTAGCTCATACATGTCTTCAGAAATTGTCAAATGTCAAATCAAGTGTTATAATTATTGAGTGACAAATCAGAGCAAATTAAGTCATCACTTTTTGAAGTGATTGAAGTTTATAGATGATCTTACTCCTTCAGCAAGCTGTTAACTATGGTGGCCCAGTAATGCACAACAAAATGAAATCTCCACAACACAACAAAAAAATGCCGCAATACAATGAAATTAGCACAACACAACAGAAAAAGTTACAACGCAACAGAAACACGCCACAGCACAACGAAATCAGCAAAACAAAATGGAAACAAGCCACAACACAGTGAAATTAGCACAACACAATGGAAACAAGTCACAATGCTACGGAAACAGGCCGCAACACAACGAAATTAACACAACACAACAGAAACAAGTCGCAAAGCAACGGAAACAAGCCACAGCACAACGAAATCAGCACAATACAACGGAAACAAGCCGCAATACAACGGAAACAAGCCACAACACAACGAAATTAGCATAACACAACAGAAACAAGTCGCAACACAATGGAAACAAATAGATAGATAGATAGATCTTTTTGCCATGAGTGTCTATGGATGATATCATTTGATTCACACTAAATGATTCAGAGCTGAAAATAATTTCAAATGTAGTCCAACGATCGAAAAAATTCATTATTTTAATTTATCACCATCTAGAGTTGGGAGGTTGTCTATGCACTAGCCTGAGTAGTGGGGAGTTTGGAGATTTGTAGGATAGAAAAGAGAATAAGAGAAAAATAGAAAAGTTAAATAGTTACAATTGAATGAATATAACCCCTAAATAATTTGAGCATGAGTGTTTTAGTTGAGCTGGGACTGTGTAGATGAAATCAATCATATAAGGTCATTCAGAAAGAGAAAAGACTTTGCCTCAATAATAAACTACATACTCAAGCAGAAAAAGATGCTTGTCTGTCGTTGAAACATTACAAATTGACAAATTAAACTTTGCAAAAAGCTGACTGACCATTTATTTATACTAATTCATTTCCTCTCAGTGTAAGAAAGATGTGCTTGCACTGGTCAAACATAAGCTGCCATGTTGGCTGAAACTCTGTCAGTATCAATGCAAAAAACTGGGCATGGGACAGGGTTTACAGATTTTTGTGAAGACTTTTCTCATGGCATTTTCTGAATAAAATTCAAACTGACTGAGTGTAACTTCCTTGTAAAGTGGATTTGGGGTATAAATTTGTGCTGAATGAAACTAATAAATCTAGCGGTTAGGCCTCTGCAGCTAGTTTTGGTTCCCCACAGAAATGTGTAAAAATCAGACCCACCATGCTGGCTGGAAGTCGTGGCCTAATGGTTAGAGAGTTGGACTCGTAATCCAAAGATTGCAGGTTCGAGTCTCGGGCCGGCAGGGATTGTAGGTGGGGGGAGTGAATGTACAGCGCTCTCTCCACCCTCAATACCACGATTGAGGTGCCCTTGAGCAAGGCACCGAACCCTCAACTGCTCCCCGGGCGCTGCAGCATAAATGGCTGCCCACTGCTCTGGGTGTGTGTGTGTTCACTGCTGTGTGTGTGCACTTTGAATGGGTTAAATGCAGAGCATGAATTCTGAGTATGGGTCACCATACTTGGCCGTATGTCACTTTCACTTTCATTTATTTAACAGCTGTGCATCTGTGTCTGTGCATCTACATGTCTGCAAGACAGAAACAACAAGAGCTTTCAATGAGTCTGAGCAGCCCAAAGTGTTCTCTAAGAGCTACTGATAAACCTGAGTGTTTTTTTTTTTTTTTTTTTTTATCAAATCCTCCCCCACACTTTGCGTGTGTGTTCAGGGCCCTTATGTAGTGTTCACTGCTTCCTGAGCATGGGTTATCTGTAGAATTGTGTGCACTTCAAAAAGTCTTCAAAAAGTAATTATTCCGTTCCAATGTTATTCCAAACCCGTAAGACCTTTGTTAATGTTCAGAACACAAATTAAAACATATTTGATGAAATCCGAGAGCTTTCTGACCTTGCATAGACAGCAACGCAACTATCACGTTCAAGGCCCAGAAAGGTAGTAAGGACATCGACATCGACTTGTGGGAAGTCGTGGCCTAATGTTAGAGAGTCGGACTCGTAATCGAAAGGTTGCGGGTTCGAGTCTCGGGCCGGCAGGAATTGTAGGTGGGGGGAGTGAATGTCCAGTGCTCTCTCCACCCTCAATACCACGACTGAGGTGCCCTTGAGCAAGGCACCGAACCCACAACTGCTCCCCGGGCGCCGCAGCATAAATGGCTGCCCACTGCTCCGGGTGTGTGTTCACGGTGTGTGTGTGTGTGTGTGTGTGTGTGTGTGTGCATTTGTTCACTACTCACTGCTGTGTGTGTGCACTTGGATGGGTTAAACGCAGATCACCAATTTTGAGTATGGGTCACCATACTTGACAATACGTCACAACTTTTTTTTTTACTTTAAAATAATCCATGTGACAACCGTCTTTTTTTGAAACTACAAGAATACTATTTGTGTGCAAAGAAAACAAATATAACAACTTAATTTAACAATTTCTTCTGTTCTGTGTCAGTCTTCGACACATGCTGCTGATTCGTCCTGAAGTAGAATCTGGATGCGCTGTGCCTTGTTTACAAGCAAAAGAAATGCATGCTGTGCATAAAACAGTCTTTGTAAACATGTCTAAAGATTTCAACAGACAGAATCACTTGCAATTTTTGCCCAGCCTTACTTATTTGAACCAGAATATACAGACGATGAACTAAGAGAGATAGATATTCTAAGTCAGATCACCAGCTCCTGCATCAGCAGCATCACACGCATGCGTTATGGTATGGTTATGGTCATGAACGTGTGTCAAAGACTGACACGGGAGTGAAGAAATTCTTGAATAAAGTCATTATTTTTGTTTTCTTTGCGCACAAAAAGTATTCTCGTAGTTTCATAAAATTACAGTTGAACCACTGATTTCACATGGCCACTGATTTCACATGGACTATTTTAACAATATCTTTACTACCTTTCTGGGCCTTGAACGTGTCAGTTGCATTCTTGTCTATGTGGGGTCAGAAAGCGATAGGATTTCATTAAAAATATCTTAGGCCCCCGTGTGTACAGTAAAAACAAATTGTATCGTATTTCGTCTAAACGGATCTGGGAGCCTGAAACCGCTATTTTTTGAAACCGGGTCCCAGAGTGGATAAATCTGAAAACGCCACCTTTGCGTTTTCGTGTGTACAGCCAATCCGTATATTTTGTGAAACGATGATGTCATCACCCCACATCTCGCCCCTAGTCAGACACTGCTACATCAAAAACAACATGGACAAACACTGAACGATTGTCTTTTTATTAACTAACATTAACACAGATTAATAAATGTATGGTTCCATGTTCGTTTGTATACAGCGCACAAGGTTTATGCGCATAGTCCAAGTCTTCTTCTCCGTTTTTAATGTAGCCCTATGGCAGAATTACAGTGCCACGTACTGTTCTGACATGTATACTACATAGTTTTGTGTCGGTTTCATGATTTCGTGTGTATGCAGACATTTCTTGAGATGAGAAAAAAAAAAGATCAGACAGGGAAAGCTCTGGCTTTGTGTGAATGTGGCCTTAATTTATCGGCGCCAATAGCCTCGTGGTTAGTGTGCTGACATACAGTGCAACTGCGCCTCGTGGTTCTTCGCCTCTCTCCACCCAATGCTTTCCTGTCAACTCTATACTATCCTGTCCAAATAAAGGCATAAAAAGCCCATAAATATATCTTTAAAAAAATCTTAATTTGTGTTCCGAAGATGAATGAAATTCTTACGGGTTTGGAACGACATGACGGTGAGTAATTAATGACAGAATTTTCATTTTTGGTGAGCTATCCCTTTAGACCAAAATCTCTGAGGAATGTTTCCAGCACCTTGATGAATCTATGTCATGAATAATTAAGGAAGTTCTGAAGTCAAAATGGCTTCCAAGCCAGCACTAACAAGGCGCACCTAATAAAGTGGCCGGTGAATGTTAATTTCTGTCAGTCCTTGCATCAAACCCATGACTCTTGCATTGCTAGCATCCTGCTCTGCTGTTTGAGCTTCAGGACTGATGTGATTTTGTTTATATAATTAATGTGTAAATAGTAAATAACAAAATTTAGGTCAAAGAATTATATCTGCATCAGAGATTTACATCCTGAAACTCCCTGAAAAAAACAAAAACATATCTTTCTCTTCCCATGCCATTATTTTAACCTGTAATTTCATGTTCTCAGCTGTCAGAACAGTCAGGGCGGCTGCAGCGACCTGACATCTTACAAAGAAGAGAAATACTGATGGGTACAGAGTGACATATTCATGCAGGATTGAAAATGTGATGTGTGTGTGTGTGTGTGTGTGTGTGTGCCTGCTTTCATCTCACAAGTGGCTTGTGTTGAGAGAAATAGGTGCCTTCTGCTACACTAAGCAGTCTGGAGTCTTGTTTCTCAGGTCCTGTTACAGGTACCCTCTTAATAATGCATGCCACGCTGGTACATGGGAACATTTCTGCCACATTCTTGTATGCAACATGCAGTTTGTGGGTGTAAATGTGTATGGGATTAAGCCCTCGTTCAGTTAGCTCATGGAAGATTAAGCCTAGATTAAAACTACATCTAATGCAAATCGTACTACAGCCCAGTGTATGTTTAGACCATTAGAGGCTGCTAAAGGTTTATTTATTAATGATGCGCGCTAAAGCAACTTATCACTGTTACTATTGCTCATACTCAGGGTTAGAGGTTAAACCCTAAGTATTAAACAATTTTCCCATGGTAAATGATAAAATTAAGAAAAAAAGGGAAGGAGGAAGAAGAAACCTATAGAAGCCTATTAAATTTATATCTTTCCGTGTGACTTTATGTCTCACAAAGTGACTTTATATTTATTTGTTTCTCGTAAAATGAGATTTTCTATTTCACAATGTTTGCAGTTGAAATCTTGTAACTCACAACATGACAATTTTGTAATTGTGAATTTGTATCTCACAAGGTGACACTATATTTTACACTTGCACCTTTGTTTTTTGTAAAATGAGACTTTATTTCACAACATGACTTAATATCTTGAACTTGAAACTCCTATTTTTTTATAATTGTGGCTTTTTCTTCTCATAATTTCAACTTTATATCTTGCAACTGTAAATTGATTTTTTTTTTACTTTATTGACTTTATATTTCACAATTGTTTCTCATAATTGACTTCATATTTCACAATATTACTTTATATCTCGAAATAACTTAATCTTTCCTAATTGTGACTTTTTTTCTTCTCATAATTGCAGCTTTATATCTTGAAATTGTAAACTTCTCACAATGTGACTATTTCTTAATTCCGACTTTGCATCAATATGAATTTATATTTCGCAATTGCAACTTTGTTTCATATAATTGTGATTTTATATGACAATTTGACTTCAAACACACCTTGAAAACGCAACTTTATTTCTTAATTGTTACTTTGTATCTAGCAATGGCAACTTTTTGTCACAATGTGACTATATTTCATAATTGTAATAATGAAATAGTAGAGTAACGAGTAGACCAGACGCAATCTAACAGAACAGACAGGAATTAAATGCAAAGGATAATCATAGATAATTAGACAAACACGGCTGGACAAGAATTAACTAATGATCACATTAAACAAGGACAGGAAACAAACCCAATAAGGAAACATGAGGCGGGAACACATGACACACGACAGAGGACTGACAGTGGTCTAAGGTCATTTATTTTTGTTATTTAATTTATTTTATATTTATTTTATAGTTAATGTATTGAAAGAAACTCCATGATTCTGCTACAATGTTGTATTAAAATGAGAGCTAAAAATAATAAAATAAAAAATTTGAAGTAACACATGGAATAAAGGAAATGAAAACAAAGCTTATCTAGTTTAAAACATATGCAAAGGTATGAAAATGATTGTATTCATATTGGATTAATTTGAAAAACGTAACAATTTTCAAGAAAAAATGATTATAAATTAAAAAATGAGAAAAAATTTGAAGTAAAGAAAAACAACAATCTAGCTGAAAAACGCATGTGCAAAGCCATAAAATTGCTTGTGTTCATACTGGTTTACTTTGAAGAACCTTTATATAATTTTCAAGAAAAATAAATATTAAAAAGGATAAAAAAATAATAATAATTAAACCCAGGACAGAAATCTGAGACTATCATTGTCATAATAAAAAAAAAAAAAAAACAGTTAAAAAATATTTTAAAACACATGCAATTAAGTTATGAAAATGCTTTGTTTATATTGGTTTCATTTGGAAAAATTTATACAATTTTCAAGAAAAAAGTAATTATAAAAAAAGTTTATAAAATACAGTAAAATAGTGGATCCCTGCCTTACAGTCTGGTTCATGGTATTGGGTTAAAAAGGTCTGACAGCCCTGGATTATAAGTAAAAAAAAAAAAAAAACAAACAAACCCAAAGTTACTTCAATACACTTGACATTCACTGTCTAAAAGCAAATAAACATTGATTGACAAAGACTTTGATTGGCAAAAAGTGTATAACGGGGCCTAGAAATAAAATGATAGAGGAATGTGTGTTTATATAAGTGTGTTGGAGGTGATAAACCCGTCTGAGAGTGGTGTCTGATTGGCTCTTACAGTGTGGGATCATGCCGTGTTAGAAACACTTTCACAGCACGGGCACCAACATTATCCACTTATTCATGGAGATAAGCCTCCAGTGTGTGTGTTTGGAGGACACTATGTTCTCTTTGAGAATCCAGACACTTGTTATGTCAATATCACCCCCAGCAGGGGATAAACCGACCCACAGACCGAATCTAACCTTTAACCTTTCACACATGGCCTACACCTATCACACAAAACCAGATCTACAAAATAACAGCCACAAAAACCTTACAGCTATTCAAATTATCTGTTTTTCTTGTTTCTTGTTTTCCATCAATGTTTGTTTGTAGCATTTTTTTTCACCCTCTTGGAAGCCTCTAAATTATGTAGAGTGGCAATATTTTATGAAGTGTGTTTTTGCTTTGATTGCTGAGATTGTCCCTGTATATCATGTTGGTGTTAATGAGATGGAGGGAAGGGGAGGACAGATGTGAAGAGCTGCGGAATCAGGAGGAAACATGAAAAGAGGAGGGAAAGGACCAGCAAAAAAGGGAAGAATAGGGAGGAGAAGAAATTTGAAAAGAAGTCTAATACAGTGCCGTGAAAAGGTTTTTGCCCCCTTCCTGTTTTTTATTGTTTTGCATATTTGTCACACTTAAAAGATTCAGATCATCAAACTAATTTTAATATTACACAAAGATAATGCAAGTAAATACAAAATACGGTTTTTAAATTATTTAATTTATTATGGGAAAAAAGCTGTCCAAACCTACCTGGCCCTACGTAAAAAATGAACTGCCCCCTCCTGTTAAATCATGAAAGAACTGTGATTAACCACATTATTTTAGAAAGCTGAGTTAAATTTCACTAGCCAAACCCAAGCCTGATTACTGCCAGACCTGTTGAATCAAGAAATCACTTAAACAGAACCTGTCTGACACAGTGAAGCATGCTTAAAGAGCAACACATCATGCCGCAAACTAAAGAACTTCAAGAACAGATGAGAAACAAAATAGTTGACATGTATCAGTCTGGAAAGGATTATAAAGCCATTTCTAAGTCTTTGGCACTCCAGGGAACCACAGTGGTGAACCTTCCCAGGAGTGACTGGCCTACCAAAATTACTCCAAGAGTGCAACGACGACTTATCCAGGAGGTCATAAAAGAACCCAGAACAACATCTAAAGAACTGCAGGCCTCATTTGCCTCAATTAAGGTCAGTGATCATGATTCAACAATAAGAAAGAGACTGTGGCAAAAATGGCATCCATGGGAGAGTTCCAAGGCAAATGCCACTGCAGACCAAAAAGAACACAAAGGCTCGTCTCACATTTGCCAAAAAATATCTTGATTATCCCCAAGACTTTTGGGCAAATATTCTGTGGACTGATGAGACAAAAGCGGAACTTTTTGGAAGGTGCATGTCCCGTTACATTTGGTGTAAAACCAACACAGCATTTCATAAAAAGAACATCATACCAAGATTCAAGCATGGTGGTGGTAATGTGATGGTCTGGGGCTGCTTAGTAGCTTCAGGACCTGGACGACTTGCCATAATTGATGGAACCATGAGTTCTGCACTCTATCAGAAAATCCTGAAGGAGAATGTCCGGCAATCAGTTGCGCACTTGGGTTATGCAGCAGGACAATGATCCCAAACTCACCAGCAAGTCCACCACTGAATGACTCAAGAGAAACAAAATTAAGGTTTAGGAGTGGCCAAGTCAAAGTCCGGACTTAAATCCAATTTAGATGCTGTGGCATGACCTCAAACAGTCCTTTCATGCTTGAAAACCCTCCAATGTGGCTGAATTAAAACAATTCTGCAAAGAAAAGTGGGCCAAAATTCTTCCACAGCAATGTAACAGACTCATTGCCAGTTATCGCATACGCTTGATTGCAGTTGTTGCTGCAAAGGGTGGCACAACCTGTTATTAGATTTAGGGGGTAATTACTTTTTCACGTAGGACCAGGCAGGTTGGGACAGATTTTTCCCTTAATAAATTAAATCATTATTTCAAAACTGCATTGTGTATTTACTCAGGTTATCTTTGTGTAATATTAAAATTTGTTTGATGATCTGAATCATTGAAGTGTAACAAATATGCAAAAAATTAAAAAAACAGGAAGGGGGCAAAAACTTTTAAATAGTCCAGCTACACTCTGCTCATGATTCTAAATTAGTAGCAACTGTTTGAGGTCGTTAGCTGTCATAAAGACACCTGTGCACCCCACAATCAGCCAAAGTCTAAGTAGCAACATGGGCAAAACCAAAGAGCTGTCAAAAGACACAAGAGACAAAATTGTAGACCTTCACAAAGCTGGAAAGGGCTACGGGGCAATTGCCAAGCAGCTTGGTGAAAAAAGAACAACTGTTGGAGCAATTGTCAGAAAATGGAAGAGGCTAATGATGACTGTCAATGTCCCTCAGACTGGGGCCCCACGGAAGATCTCTCCTCGTGGGGTATCAATGATGCTAAGAATGGTGAAGAATTAGCCCAGAACTACACGGGAGGAGCTGGTCAATGCCGTGAAGAGAGCTGGGACCATCGTTTCCAAGGCTACTATCAGTAATACACTAAGACGTCATGGTTTAAAATCTTGCATCGCACGGAGGGTTCCCCTGCTTAAGTCAGCCCATGTCCAGGCCCGTCTGAAGTTTGCCAGGGACCATCTGGATGATCCAGAGGAGTCATGGGAGAAAGTCCTGTGGTCAGATGAGACCAAAGTAGAACTTTTTGGTCTTAACTCCATTCGCCGTGTTTGGAGGAAGAAGAATGATGAGTATCATCCCAATAACACCATACCTACAGTGAAGCATGGGGCTGGAAGCATCATGCTCTGGGGGTGTTTTTCTGCACAGGGGACAGGACGACTACACTGTATTAAAGAGAGGATGAACAGGGCCATGTATTGTGACATATTGGGCAAAAACCTCCTTCCCTCAGTCAGAGCATTAAAGATGGGTCATGGCTGGGTCTTCCAACATGACAATGACCCAAAGCACACAGCCAGGAAAACCAAGGAGTGGCTCCATAAGAAGCATATCAAGGTTCTGGAGTGGCCTAGCCAGTCTCCAGACCTAAATCCAATAGAAAATCTTTGGAGGGAGCTGAAACTCCGTGTTGCTCAGCAACAGCCCCGAAACCTGACAGGTCTAGAGAAGATCTGTATGGAGGAGTGGGCCAAAATCCCTCCTGCAGTGTGTGCAAACCTGGTGAAGAACTACAGGGACCGTTTGACCTCTGTAATTGTTAACAAAGGCTTCTGTACCAAATATTAAAAAAATTTGACTCAAGTGATCAAATACTTATTTGACACAGTAATTCACAAATAAATTGTTAAAAAATCATACAATGTGATTTCCGGATTTTTATTATTTTTAGATTCTGTCTCTCACAGTGGAAATGCACCTATGCTGAAAATTGTAGACCCCTCCATGATTTCTAAGTAAGAGAACTTGCAAAATCACAGGGTGATCAAATACTTATTGACCTCACTGTATATTTAAAAGTATAGTTACCCAAAAATGAAAATTTGGTCTTAATTTATTCACCTCTGTATGACTTTCTTTCATCTGTGGAAAACAAAAGAAGATGTTTTGAAGAATGTTCATGCTGCTCATTTTCATAAAACAAAAGAATAAAAGTGGCAACAGGCTGTCACAGAGGATAAAAAATCTTTCTATATGAAAAAAAAATTATTTTGAATTAGTTTTTATTTTTATATTTTCAGTTTTCTTTTGAATTTTAGTTTAACGTTTAGTAATTTTGGAAAGAGCTTTTGTCATTATTATTATTATATAGTTTTTTTTTTTTAATATTTCTATTTAGCTTTGAATTATATCTCAGTTTTAGGTTTAGTTGTAACGGTCTGTGGTTGTGGGTGAAAAGGCGCACGACGAAGACATAAACAAAAGTAGGTATCTTTTAATGAACAGCATCAACACACTACGACATAATGTTAACTTAAGATCGGACAACAATACAGGCAGAACTGAGGACTTATAAAGGGAGCGATCAAACAAGGAAACAAGATAATTAATACAACACAGGTGATGATAATGATTGATTAACTAAACTGGGACAGGAAATACCAAATAAGGGCAAAACTGAACAGAAGCAGAAACCAAATAGATATCGCCCCCCTCCCGGAAGGTGCGTCCCGCACCGTAACAGTAACATCGGGGAGGGAGGGCGGGCGCCCTGGAGGCTGGAGCTGGACCCGGACAGGGAGGAGACAAGGGAAGCCTCCAGGGCGGACCAGAAGACTCGGGAGGCCATGGCGGATCTGGAGACTCGGGAGGCCATGGCGGATCTGGAGACTCGGGAGGCCATGGCGGATCTGGAGACTCGGGAGGCCATGGCAGGACTGGAGATTCGGGAGGCCATGGCGGACCAGAAGACTCGGGAGGCCATGGCAGGACTGGAGATTCGGGAGGCCATGGCGGACCAGAAGACTCGGGAGGCCATGGCGGATCTGGAGACTCGGGAGGCCATGGCGGGACTGGAGATTCGGGACACCATGGCGGGACTGGAGATTCGGGACGCCATGGCGGGGCTGGGAGCTCGGGCGGCCATAGCGGATCGGGGTCCTTGGGCGGCCTTGGCGGATCGGGGTCCTTGGGCGGCCTTGGCGGATCGGGGTCCTTGGGCGGTCTTGGCGGATCGGGGTCCTTGGGCGGCCTTGGCGGATCGGGGTCCTTGGGCGGCCTTGGCGGATCGGGGTCCTTGGGCGGCCTTGGCGGATCGGGGTGCTCCGTGGCCTTGGCCCTTGGCCTGGCCACACAGACTGAGACTATATGGCCCCCCCCCCCAAAATTCTTTGGGAAAGTTCCCCTCTGGGGGCCACATTGGAGGAGAGGGTTCTTGAGGGCGCTCTGGAGGAGCGGGCGCTTGGGGGCGCTCTGGAGGAGCGGACTCTTGGGGGCGCTCTGGAGGAGCGGGCACTGGAGGGCGTTCTGGAGGAGCGGGCTCTTGGGGGCGCTCTGGAGGAGCAGACTCTTGGGGGTGTACGGCGGTTTCCTTTTCGCCGCGGGCGGAAACCAATTTGCCGCGGGCGGAATCCACCAACTCTTGGCGGACAGGGGAAGCGAGCTGTGGATCTCCGGAGCTCCCTTCCCTTCCCTTCCTCCTCTGCATGCTGTAATCTTCTGTACGGTCCGATCTTCTGTAACGGTCTGTGGTTGTGGATGAAAAGGCGCACGACGAAGACATAAACAAAAGTAGGTATCTTTTAATGAACAGCATCAACACACTACGACATAATGTTAACTTAAGATCGGACAACAATACAGGCAGAACTGAGGACTTATAAAGGGAGCGATCAAACAAGGAAACAAGATAATTAATACAACACAGGTGATGATAATGATTGATTAACTAAACTGGGACAGGAAATACCAAATAAGGGCAAAACTGAACAGAAGCAGAAACCAAACCGTGACATTAGTGATTTTAGTTTGCTTTTTATCCTTTTTAACAGCCCCTGGTCACCATATGTTTTTATTGTAAACTGGATCAGAGCAGCATGAACATTGTTCAAAATATCTGTTTTTGTGTTCCACAGAAAAAAGAAAGTCATTTGGCTTTGGAGCAACATGACATTGAGCAAACAATGACAGAACTGTTCCTTTAAGACAAGAGCCCAGAAAAGCTTAGGATAAGATACTTGTTGTTTTATACGTGAAGAACAGAAGGATTTCCTCAGTGTGAAATAATTGTATTCCCCAGACAACACTAGCAGCTGTTTTTGTGCGGATTTACTGCTCTGCTTGCAATAGCCCTGAAGTTCCCCCATCTAAAATAACACCACACAGCAGCCTCTACCTTGATGCAAATCTTGAGCATTGTCTCAGTATTTTAGGCAGTTCATTTCTGTTTCTCTCTTCTCATCCCTTTGGTCAGGAAGGTATGAATCACACTTTAAGTAGAAGAGGTGAATGAGGGGGTTTCTATTTCTCCCTCGTTTTTTGCTGACATGCCGAGACTGCTCTCACGGTGAGAAGTTTAGTTTTACTTCCCAGACCACAGAAATGTCCTTCCAATTCTACAGCATTAACGACAGACTAAACATTCTTATAAAACCAAGGCTTGCGGGGAGTGTAAATACGCATATGTTGGCTCACACACACATTTACACAAACACACACACACACTGAGACCCATGTGCTGAACAACTGCACGAATCAGTGTAGCTGCGTACAGATTACATTGCAAACACACACTGTCACTGTCAATTTTATATTCTGGCTTATATGACAAGGGACTCTATAGAAGTGTTATTAGTTTTAGGTTACCATCTGTGATATACTGTAGCAACTTGTGCAAAGTGCCCAGCGTGGGCAAAACTATAAAGTGAGGAGACTTGTTAAAAAGAATAAAGCTGCTGTCTGCACCCTTTACTCTGTGATTGCTGGGACTATTTAAATGCCCCCTACCCAAAGTTATATAGTGAACTCTATGTGATATATTAGCTTTTCAGACAGTGATAGAGAGAGGGAGGATGAGAAGGGATGGAAGGCGAGGTGGTTAGACAGTGGGACTTGGATAGCAGGTTTGGAGTTCTCTCCTCTCTTCCACAAGGAGAAACCTGATACCATCCAGTACTGTAGCTTCATCAGCATCTAAATATGGGTGTTATCCCACAGCTTGACCCTGGAGATTCAGTTTAACAGTTGTGTATAAGTCCGGGATTTTCTAAAGTAGTGTCATGCTAACACTAATCCAACAAATCCAACTTAGATCAAAATTTTATTGCTCAGATGTCGCTCTTTCAAAGCTCATGCAACTGTTGGTTACATTTCATCTAGTGTTGTTATCTGTTATCTATTGCTAACTATTTATCCTAAAAAAACAGAAATTTGCAATTAATTTATATGTTAGTTTCTATTTGTTTCTCACAAATACACACATATACACCGATGCCTCGAGCAATAGGCGCTGCTGGCAACCGAATGGTGTCGTAGGTGCAGTTCACAACCAGAACCAGCTTTCAGTCAGTAGAGTGTGCGGGGTCAGAATGGGAAAAGTAGAGTTTGATAAAGGACAAATTGTGATGGCATGGCACCTCAGAACTTCGATCTCGGAAACGGTGCACCTTATGGGTTGTTTACGTGCCACTGTAGTGACTATGTATCAAAAGTGGTGCACGGATGGTACAATGAACCGTCATCCAGCCATGTGTCGTCCGCTGCTCAATGATGCCTAAGGGAAGTGGAGACTGTTGCGCATTGTTCAGAGCAACTGCAGGGCCACAAATCGTCAGATGCTACAAAAGTGACCAGTTCGTCATAGCCTTCTATGTAGCTGATGACCTAGTATCGTGTAGCCAGACCTTCAGACTGATGGCAAAAGGTCTGGGAACCTTGGCTGCTTTGAATGGCCAAGGCCTGTCCAAGAGGCCATATGACTGACAGGTAAAGCAACCAGTCTCATTTTGTTTTGTGCCTCATCATGTTAAGGGGCATGGAAAGGTCCCCACAATAACAGATCGGTGTGTAAAACTCTTGGACATAATTTAAATATTCTACATATTTTTAAACACTGCATCATCAGAGTTGGTATTGTGGCTTTATCAGACACTTGCACTAAAAATTTTATGAAAATCAGGCTCAAATGGAGTTAACAAGGTTTCTGACTATCGAATAACGGAGATCTGTGTTTGTCTGTCATTAGAGTGGCTGTATCTGAGCCGAGGCAATAAGTACATCGCATTAAGCTTTCATCAACTTACAGGTTATAGCGTTTATTGTATCCCTTTGGTCTTTGGGTCTTTGGGACACATTTCTTTAACCTGGCTTACACATAACACACTAATACACTTCTATTATTCAAATCCGTTAAAGGAATGTTAGGCTGCATTAATTAGATCAACCGGAACCGGGAACACTCCCCATAACACAATGTACTCGTTACATCATAAGAAGAATGGCATCTACACTAATATTTGTCTTTTTCTATTCTGTTTCTCAGTCCGTGTCCGGATCAGATGGTGGATCGGCGCCGGGAGATGATGTATGTGGCCCTGATCGTCGGCGGAGGCCGGACACCTGGATGAGCCCCGGGGACATATCCCCAGTCACCGTATCCACCCGATCTGGTCCGTATCCAGCCCAGATGGTCACTGCAGTCACCAGATCCAGTCCGTATCCAGATCAGATGATGGATCAGCACCCAGAGACGACCTCTACAGCCCTGAACGTCAGCAGAGACCAGGACACCGAGATGAGCGCCAGAGACAGATCCCCAGTGAGGACCCCGCCACTGAGACAGCCATCGGGAAAGACCACTGGAACCAGTTGAGCCCTTACAATCTGACTTTGCTGCAGTTGGAATTGAACTGCTGGTTCGTTTGGCCAGAGGAGAACTGACCCCCCGACTGAGCCTGGTTTCTCCCAAGGATTTTTTCTCGATTCTGTCACCGATGGAGTTTTGGTTCCTTGCCGCTGTCGCCTCTGGCTTGCTTAGTTGGGGACACTTCATTTCCAGCGATATCGTCGACCTGATTGCAAAGACACTATTTAAACTGAACTGAGCTGGATGATGACATCACTGAATTCAATAATGAAATGCCTTTAACTGAAAATCTTTTTTTAAATCTTTTCATTTTACATTATTGACATACTATTTTCCTTTTTTGATATTGTGCAGTTGCTCTGACACAATTTACATTGTTAAAAGGGCTATATAAATAAAGATGACTTGACTTTGGGACTAAGAACTCGAAATCCATTTTTCCCAGAAACAAGTTGAAATGTGGACTCATCTGAGTACACCACACATTTTCACTGTCTTTTTGACTATCTGAGATGAGCTCTGGCCCAGAGAACCCAGCAGCATTCCTGCATAGAATTGGTGTATAGCTTTCTCCTAGAGTAACAGATATTCAAGTTGCATTTCTTGAAGCAGCAGCAAACTGTGGTAAATGACCTACATGTACTGTGATTTCTCTGGATTCCCTGAATCTTTTCATAATATTATGTATGGTACTTGGTGAAAGACCTAAATTCTTTGCAATTTTGTGATGAGCCAAGTGATGAGCCATGATCCAGCTTTGCTTGCAAAGACTGAGATCCTCCTTTTATACCAAAACATGATACCTTGACCTATTACCAATTCACCTGCTTACTGTGAACGGTTTCAAAACAGTTTAACGTGGATATTCTATAACCTTTTCACTTTTATTTTGCCTCTGTCCCAACTTTTTTCGAATGTGTTGCAGCCGTCAAATACAAAATTTGTTCATATTTACAAAATACATTTACGTTGGTCAGTGAAAACTTTGGAAATCTTTTCTTTGTACTTTGGTCAATTAAACAAAAGTTAAAGAGAATGAACAAATCACAGATTCTTGATTTTATTGCATTTTACAAAACATCCCAACTTTTCGGGAATTGCGGTTGTAATAGCGATATGAAGTTTGGATAATTTTCCACGGAACACCTGACTTAGTGGCAACTGCCATACTCTGCCAAAAGAAAACGCCGCCCCTGGTTTAGTTGATCAAGTGCTCATCGTCACAGACGTCTGAGGCAGAGACCCCGAAAACTCAGCAGGGTCCCCATGCGAACTGCACGCCTTCGCTAAAACCACATGAAATGGCTGCAAGATCATCAAGATTGGACCATGGATGATGGAAGAAAACGCATCACATCGATGGCCAAGCACAGATATGCTGATTAATAACAGAGGCTGTGGAACCTGAATGCACTGTGAAGCGGACACAGGCCAGCAGTTGCTGTGTTATGCTGTGTGTGTTGTTTACTTGGGACACTTCCTGACACCTGTGAGGTATCTGAACATCGTTGCGTACCAAGTGCCATGCCAACTGTGTTCCCTGCCAGTGGTGGCCATTACCAACAGGATAATGCCACACTGCCAAAAATGGTCAAGGAGTGGTTCAAGGAACATGATGGTGAATTTCTGTTAATGGCCTCCAAATTCACCTGACATAAAACCAATCGAAAAGTGGGTTTATGCTACATCACCACCACCCCACAATGTACGGGAACTGAAGGACCTGCTGTTAACATTATGGTACCAGAAACCCCAGGAGAGCGATTGCAAACTCATCGAATCAATGCCTTGCTGCATGGCTGCTGTTTGGTGGGCTAAAGGAAGTCCTACAGGTTATTACGTAGCCTAGGTGTTCATAATGTAATGGCTCATTGGAATATTGGTATATATCAGTATACATTGTTAAATATCACTTCAGATTCAGATACATGTGAGATTAGCTAAGGTGAATCTGAAAAACAAGACTGAGGCAAATGTCCCCATTTACTTCCCATTTATTGCTGTCTTCTAGAAACAATTGAGGCGCTAAAGAGGTTTTACTGTGATTTTTTCTATCTGCACTATTCTACAGTTCTGAATGTTGCCTTATCCCTCTACCCCTTGATATTTCTGTTCCTTTTTATGCCTTTCATTTCTTTCAGTCCCTCATTCTGTCCTAATCAGCACTTGTGTTTGACATGCATTGACTACAGCAAAGAACGCACAAACACACATACACCCTAACATGTGCTCAGCTAATGGGGATTTGTCAGGTCTGGCAGTTCTCAACTGTCGGCTCTCACGTGGTATGTCAATTGCCCTGTCACCATGGAGATTCAGCATTTTCTGCCCTGTCTTCCAGGGATGTGTGTCTGTACCTGAGCTTGCATTTCTATCCTTCACACACATACACATGCAACCATGCATTCCTCTAAGACCTCTCTCTCTCTGTGTATTGGGTTTAACTGATGAGCCAGAAAATTAAACCCAGTCCTCGAGTATTTCGAGTCCTGAGTCACTTCAAAGCCTTGCTGAGGAGAGCATCATATGGCCATGCGTGACATCTGCATCCAATTAGAGCTTTACATGAACAGGATCCTCAAACCCTCTAGCGTATCTCTCACGAACAATCAGCCAATCACAAACCGCCTCCTTAAAATAGATTTAGCAGCCATTTGGAAAAAGCCAAAAGCATGGTGAACTGTCTTTGATGAGTTGATTGATGTCAACTGTCTTTGATTTCTTATTAATCCTGCTTTTCTAGCTTATTAAAGATAATATGAATGATGCAACCTCTTTAGCCAATCATCATGTGTGTTAAAAGACTTGGTAAAGTGATATATTATTGGAATAACAGCGAATAAATCTCACATACTCTTCCTTTCACACCCTCTCATTGATCGCAGGCGAAGAGACGCAATAACTCTCAGAAAAAGGAGTGAGACCAAGGACAGTTTCGTGTTAGAAATCCTAGCCCATTTCCAGACAGCTAAATCCTCAAAAATTTTCCAGATTAAGCAATACTCTCTGAGTCTGCATAACCAGCCATGACAAGTAGAAACTTGAGTAAGACACAATTCTGATAACTTATATCACAGTTGCTTCTTAAAGTTATAAGCTTTGGCTTTAGTATACTGAACCAAACATGGTATTACTGGCAAAAATAGTTTGTTTTTTGCTTTTTGTGCTCAATAAGGCTATATAAAGAGCATTTGTGCACAAATGAATTGCTCACAATAAGATCAATAACATGTCTTTGGAAAATAGATAAAGTGAAATTTTATTTCATACCAACTGTTTTGATCACTGTTTTCCCAACATTTTGGAAGGAAGGGGATTTTAGGCCCAGAAAATTGCAAAGTAGTGGACGTGACAAATACTGAAACTAAAAACTGGGTTGAGTTAGATGCTTTACCGTCAGTAAAAATTGTGCTTTGTCTGGTGAAATCATTTAAATTAAGGTAGTTAGGTCATAATAGTGCATAGATGCTTTTCCTGAACAACAAAGTAATTATCTGCTTAACAACTGTAGTATGATGCATTGCTGGAGAAACTAGCTAGCTAGTCATGACTCTTTCCTGAAAACAAGAACTTTGTCATACACACACATCATTCGAATGCCACTGGATAGAACTGTCATTAAAGTGTCCCTATTATGGATTTTACCTTTAATTACCTTTCATGCAGTATGTAACACAGCTCTAAGTGAATGAAAACATCCTGCAAAAGTTTTAAATCTGAAAGTACAACGTGTATAATTGTCTCTCAAAACAAAGAGTCGACTCTGAATCATTGAAAGTTTGAAACCAGTCGTTTTTTAAAATGAATCCTAAGCCGTTTCATGTTGACGTCAACATGAAACATTAGCATATTGCCCGCCCACTTGTTGGTCTTTTCGTGTTGGTCTAAATGAAAATGCAAATTTATTTTTTGCCACTATGTGCCGCTTTTGCACTCACAAACGCTGCTTTATTAGGCATTACAGGCATGATGAAATGGAAACGAAACCAATCGGACCAATCACCGAAGATTAACGTCACGCAAAGGAGGGGTTTGCAAAAATGAATCATTCAGCGAATCGTTTGGGAGTCGTTGAGCAAATGAGGTAAAAAATAAATGCATATTATAAGACAATAAAAGTGTTTTTTGACATTGCATGCATGTCAACCTGTTGTTGGGGACTCCCAAAAACAAAATATGAACCTTTCATTTCCCATAATAGGGGAACTTTAATGACGTTAAGCAAGTGGTGGAGTGATAACTTCTGCTAATTAAATATTTCGAAATCAGTTAGTGTCAGATTATTGCTGTAAACTTTTCTATGGTGTTTGCGAATATTCATTGTAACTATGGATTCGGGAAACACCAAATTGTTGAACTATGTTGGTAATGGTGAAACTTGCTAACCACAGATGGCGAACTATGTTTTTGGTAAACGCACCCCAGGTTAGCTACCATGCTAAAGCTAGCAGCAACACCAACCTTTCCCTTGAATACAAAAAAAAAAAAATTACATGAAAGATTTTTTTATTTTAGCAATGTTAGCATTCCATTTGAGCCAATACAAATATTTTCCATTTCATATATGAGATGGTCAAGCACATAGTATATAGTAGGCTACTTTTTAATTCTAGATGGTTGAGTACACAGTTTAATACATAATTTAAGACACACCTTAAATCTAAAGTTCTCTTCAGTGTCTAAAATGCTCACAACCTTCAATGACCCACTTCACTCTCTTGATGTGTGTGTTCCAAACAGCCTCTTCTATCTGAGTAGCACTGCAACCCTGACAAACACTTACTGTCCTTAAGATTGTGTATCAGTGGAAGTGATCCAAACAGAGAAACCTTACGACAATCTACATTTTACTAAGAGGAGCTTGCAGCCCTCCAGTAGTCCTGAATAGTCTGCTACTTCTCAGATGGGTGGGTGCGGGGATTTTTTTTTTTTTTCTGGTTTGCACTCAGAAAGAAAGTCAAAGAGAGAGAATGAGCAAGAACTTTTTAATATTACAGCTCTCAGACTGTTATATTGCTCTTTTTATATATTTCTCCACTACCTCCAGTCTCTCGTCAAGTCCAGGAGGCATTCAGTTGTAGTGTACAGGACTCATCAAAGCCATTCAAAGTCATTTCACATGTTCTGATTAGAAGCAAATAACAGACGGAGCACCGTGAAAGAGTTTTTCCGAGATTCTTCAGGTCACTAAGGGATAGTTTGAATGTATGCAATGCCCTCGATTGCTGACATTTTTACACACAAGATCATAAATTAGATGTCTAAATCTAAATTTCTATCTAGTAACTTTTCAAACTAATGTTTAAAAGGAATTTTCTCAAAATCCTAAAGGAATGAACAGGATTTCTAATGAAATCTCTATCATAATTTGGAACCAGTTTAAAGGGATCAAATAGGAATCTGCTTAAGACTCAAATAAGAACTTAAGGTCTATGAAATTAACCTATAAATTGGGTAAAAAAAAAAACTTCAGTTTATCTTACTTGATTCTTTGAGGATATTTTATTGGTTCCAAATTATAAAAGGAATCCCATTTGTTTGACTAGTACTACTTTAGTCATGGCATTTAACTGAGAATAGCATTTCATACTCAGCAAGGGTGTTTCACTCCGCTATAATGTCATAGGCAAATGCCTTGCATAAGAGCTGAAATTACAACAGCAGAAAATGTAGCAACACAAGCAAGAATGACTTAAATGTTCACTCAGGGTTTTAAAGGCTATGAGACCGTGATGAGATATGAAACAGCTGTTCTAGAATAGTGGAGTAAGATGTGTCAGTGGGTAAATTGTGTCACCCCCTTAATTTAGCAAACAACAAACAAGCCAAAAACTGCAAAAATAGCATGCATTTTAAAAATTGTTTTAGTTGGTGGGGTAATGTGTGTCAAATGCTTCACGGTAAGCTGTAAGCTATCAGTTCAGCTAATAGATAGTAATACTAAACTTTGCCTCCAAATACAGAAAGTTAAAAAAGTTTACTACATTTAAATATGAATATTAAAGATTATCTGGGCTGATTTATGAAAATGAAAAAAAAAATGAAAAAAGACTTTGGAATGGACTTTCGCATATTCATACGTTATTGTAAATGTTCATATTTTTACTGTAAATCATTTAGGCTACATAATTCCCCAGTGTTTCCCTTGACATGACACAGCTTACCCCTGCCGTGGGGCAAGTTGTGCCACTGGACCTCTTTAAAAACAAAAAAAAACATAATTTTATTGCATAACACAGCGTTCTAAAACTAAAAATATTAAATTTCTTTTTACCACGAGACCAACTTAAGTAAAAAGTGGCACAGCTTACCCCACTCTCCTCTAAACTTTACTCTTAGGCTGTGCGTAAAACCAAGTATGCTGCCTGCCTTTTGGACATCATATGAGTGTTTAAAGTGTTTATATGTTCGCTCAGCGCCACCGATGCCCAAAGATACTAACTAGGTAGGCAGCACACTTGGTTTTGAGGCACAGCCGGAGGAACCAGAAACTCCGAAATCTTACTGCTAATTTTCGGGCTGGCTTTGCGCTCGCTGGTAGAAGGAAGATCCGCGAACTGGACCCGGTGTCCGGACATCTTCTGCACCTCTCCAGACTGCTCGACCCTGGCCAGAAATCCGCAAAACTTTCGCTTATTTCCCGCTTCCGTCTGGCTGAAAACACATGGAGCTCTGAGTCGGTATATATGCGCTATGGATGTATGACCAGAGGACACCAACTGCTTCACGAGAGATGAAAGAGACAGAGTGAGGGTGAGAAAGCGAGGGGGGTTTCTGCCTAAAAAGTAAATAAATAAATAAGAAAGGAACTTAAAGTCCACCTGACTGCAGAATTACGTCATTCCAATTTAAAGCAAATTGTTCTATAAGAGAGATTTTACGGTGTAAGCTTATTTATGCGTATTTTGCCACATATTTAAAACAATGTGGTTTCATCAACATAGTCAATAAGCTATGTGATCTTATATAAGCAATAACCATAGACGTTTAGCTAACTGACCAAATGCCATTGCTTGACCTTTTGCAGTATGGATGCAGAATGCACAAACTGACCAATTGTTTAGCTACCGTTTATTAGACCCCTAAACGACATAAAAACTATTAAAAACAGTGGTTGGACTTACTGGTAACTGTATCATATGATGAAGACACGCTCCATCTCACACATACACAGTGTCATGTGTCATAGACTGGAGGTTTGTTCATGTGTTCTGTCGCATGATCCAAACGATGCACTATGGTCTGCATAAAAAGCTGCAAGATTTCTGAGGCACTTCTCTATCACACAGCGCACTGGCTTATACTGCCATCTAGTGTCTGACACAGAAACCATCAACATTTATTAATATAGATAGATAATATATCAGAAATGTCCTATTAGGGATGCGATTCTTTAATGGGTAAAGTCTGTACTCGCAACTTATGTGTACAACAGGGTTATAGTAGTTGACTGAAGCTAAAATAAAATATTTTGTTACTAATAGGCTTCTACAATAATATTGTTACAATAATAAAATATTTTAAAAAGTTGTTTTATTTCAGATAGTTTACAAAGCAACAATTATCAGTTTCATTTAGGCCTACTTTAACTTGATGTATAAAAAAAATTAAAATGGATAAAATTAAGAAGGAATAAAAAGGTTGAATTACAATGGAAACACGAATTATATTAATACATATATACTGTGTATATATGTATATATAAACTGTAGCATCTGTAGCAATATACTAAATTGAAACTAATAACACTGGTGGATAAGTGGTTAATACATTTGAAATTGTCTTTAAAAAGACAGGGGGAAAAACTAAAGAAAGAATTCCTATATAAACAAAAAGTTTATATAAAAGAACATGGTAAGATATTTACAGATTATTGCACATACCACAAAACATGGAGGTCATATTGCTCTAAATAAACCTCCTAATTCACTGCATATTATAGTAATATTTGGCTTGACCAGCCAAATATTTTGTGAAGTGTAGGCCACATGAGGCAACATTATGATGTGAACTTTATAATTTTATAATAGTGCCTCTGTGTTGCCCACTGCCAAAAAGTCATATGAATAGCTAAGCTTCATCTGTTGTAATACCAGATTGTGCCTCCCCATATACAACAGTAAAGAGTGATTCTTCTATTCAAGGAAAGAACTCCAAAGACCCCAATATCCCCCCATTAGAGGAGCCACTTTAAATAGAGATAACCACACTGAGGTCAGTCTTCAGAGCAGTCTATGAGAACATGCGCTCACAAGACTGACATGAGATCACTCTCTCTTCTCATTCCTACATGTGTATGTCATTTATTTTCTTTTTTCACGGAGTGCTGTGTCTGTAAAGGTTAACACTTGTGTAAAAGCCAAATGTTGCATGTGTTACATACTGCATGAAATCCAAATCCAAGTCAAGTTCAAGTCTGGTACGTATCTGACTCTCAAGTATCTTAAATCTTCAGGTTTAGAACTATGGGAGGGTGAGTAAATGATAACATTATTTTATTTTATTTCATTTCTTGAAACAAACGAAACAACTGAAATAATATATATAATAACTTATTTCAGCCAGTTGCTCAGGCAATATTTAGTTAAAAATGTTAAATATTTAGTACTTAAATTTTAAACTAAATATGTATTATTTATACAAATATTTATATTTTAAAATAAAACAAATTTAATGCAAAAAAAATTAAAATTAAAACCTAAATATCCTAAATTAAAACAAAAACAGAAAATATTAAATTAAAATTATTAACAAACACTTTAATAGTGTTTATCAATGATACAAAAGTAAAACAGTTTCAAAAGAATTTATTCAAAAATACATATTTGCAAAATAGATTTCAGGCACTTGAACCATCAGTTTAGTATATAACACAACAGTGCAGGTAATGGACTAAAAAGAAAAAAAAAAAACATTCACACATAAACAGTAACAAGAACTGCTGGAAATGTTTGTATAAGTGCGACATATTCCATTCAGGTGGATGACCAGTTCAGCACAACAGATTACAAAATTATATACAGGAAAAAAAATATACACATACAAGACTTAAACTTCTGTAGACAAACATGCAATCAAGACTAAGAAACATTCACTCAGACCCAGTCCTTATTTTGCATATCGCACCACAAATCATCTTGTGCACTGCACTTCAACACATTTATGGAAAAAATGAAGACACACAAGGATAGAAATGTAATAAATTAAGGCAATATTTAATCACTTGAGGAATCAAAGTGCAATCCATTTGGAAACATCAGAATGAGTTACAGTATTCCCAGGTACATTCTCCAAATGAGTCCATCGCTTTCAATGCAGGCCGTTCTGCTCAATGTACATTTTGGAAAGGGACGCCGCCATGGACTTGGCCAACTCCTCGTCCCTTTTGCGCTGTACCTGGGTGTGACGGCACCAGTCATCATACTCTGGGTTGGGCTGGCAGCTGTCCAGCAGCACATCATAATGACCATTACTGAGCCAGCTTAACCATATAGCTGGTTTAGACAAGTCCTCTTCACCCAAGTAGTGCACCATGGTTGATACCGTTGGGCTTTCCATGCTACCCCCAGTGGTCAAGTAGATATTCACATTTAGCATCTGACTCATGGCCAACAGCTCCGGATAGCCAGCCCATGTGCCGTACTGCGCCGCATTGATCAGAAACTCCCCGACGTCGCCTTCGATTATGGGGTTGAACTCCTCCAGGTGGTCGGCGATGTGGTGCATGGTTTGCTCTCTCAGCTCCTTGTGCATTGACTGGTCTCCATAAGCTGCCTTGGAAACGGCCCGGTACAGGCAGTTCCCATCTGGGATGATGTGAAAGCGGTATTTCTGCCTGTCGTGGAGGTATTTGTTCTGTTTCTCCACTTCGGCCAGGTAACGGGTAACCCTGTTGTCGACGTCGCTTTTGTTGGGTGTCGCAGTGGGTTCTTGAAGGATGTGCAGCTCGAAGACTGGATTCTCATCTTCAACACTTTCCTGCCTTTCTGGGCCTTTAAGACTTTCAAATGAATCAGATGAGGGGGTTTGTACAGTTCCAAAAGTTCTGGAGGGTGTGGCATCACTTTGCAAACATGGCTCGAGTCTCCTCTCACAAACTCTGTAACTGTCATTATCAAAAAGCCTATCGTAGTGAATTGAATTTTTCTCACTTATCTCATCGTTGCCATCCCCAAAAACGTCTCTTCTGGGGTCTAAATCTAAGACAGAGTCAGAGTGGTGATGCTCATCTCCGTTGACTGCGTAAGAAACTCGGTTGTAATGCGTCTCCAGAGGTCTACGGTTTGTGCGCGGCTCCTTCACGATGTGAACGGGCACAGATCTCTCCACGCCGTCCGGTCGCGTGATGATAATCTCCGCGGTAGAAGTGTAGAAAACCGGCCTCATCGAGGTGGCCTCATAACATGAAAAAGCAGGCATGTTCGAGTCAGTCTGTCCCCCTCGAGACAAATATTCTGTGTGTGCTTCTGTGGCGCTTCCGTTAACAGCGTTTCCGACCACCTCCAAAGAGCTGGAACTTGTCGCTGGTGCGTTATTGGCGACGCTGGTGAGAGTTACGGAAACTTTTCGAGAGGAGCCGGGGTAGTGTGTTAACGCGCTGCTGTACAAGTGCATTTTCAACGTCCTCCCTTTATACAACACGTCTTTGGCCTCGTTGTTACCGAATGATTACAACACAGTCCAAAAATACTATCTGTCATCAATTGCAGTGAATGTGTAGGGCGCGTTTCCATGGATCCTTGTTCCCTGCTGCTACAGTTTTCTTGCGTCAGCCCCAAAGCAACCCTAATTTTAGCCCGCGCACTGGTGGTAACCGGACCCCCCGGTCTCTGACACACCGCCCGAGCCGAGGAGACGACCCGCAGCTCGCGGGAATGCGAAAGATGTGATGTGTCACTGGGATTCTCGGCGCTTCTCTCGCTTCTGTCCGTGTTTACGCTAGCGCGCGCGTCAGGGCGGCGTCGCCAGATTGGAATGCGTGCAGCTTGCCAAGAGGCCGCGGGTTCCCATACAGCTCTGCAGACCACACTGCTTCTCAACAGCGAGGAAGTCCCGCCTCACACAAAACTTCATTGGTCCTACTTTATCAAGAAGAGTTGGCTATGAATCGCCTTAAGCATATTAAAGACTTTTCTAAGAAATTTACGTCCTCAAACCAAAGCTTCAATCCAATAAGTTTATTTTTTCAATACAGACACGCAAATACTTTTCTCGTTGTAGCTTTCATCTCCTGTTTTTCCTTATATGGTTTTAAACTTCCATTTGAAACTACGAGTTCCAGAATTGTGAAAATTTTGCTACACACACACACACACCTAATCCACCAATGCCAGAGTTCCTGAACATTCTGACTCAAGACCTCATCCCTCATGACATCATTTTCTGCAAGGAGAGTCTCACACTATTACTGCACCTGTTCTGAGAGTTAGTCATTCGTTTTTTAGTGGTTCATCTATCTATCTATCTATCTATCTATCTATCTATCTATCTATCTATCTATCTATCTATCTGTCTGTCTGTCTGTCTGTCTGTCTGTCTGTCTATCTGTCTGTCTGTCTGTCTGTCTATCTGTATACAAATTATTAGTATGACAGAGGAAATGATGTCACATGGCAGATCACGGTTAAATTGAAGGTCAGTTTTAAATAGCTTCCACATAACTCTCATACATAGTTCCACTGTGTTCTCAGTTCCACTGTGCTGACATATGTCTCCATAAACTGAACTGGAAGTGGATATGGTCCTT
Organism: Barbus barbus; assembly: GCF_936440315.1. NCBI lineage: Eukaryota > Metazoa > Chordata > Actinopteri > Cypriniformes > Cyprinidae > Barbus > Barbus barbus. The sequence continues at coordinate 10,165,758 of NC_136724.1, forward strand.
TATGCTTGTGTTACTGAAGGGGAAATATCTAATGTATCTCGAATATCTTCTGCAGCTTCCAAAAGACATCATTTAATAAACTGTCTATTTTATGTAATGCATAGCGTGTATGTGAACAGAATAACAAGGGTTACGCGTCTTATTTATTTGGAATTCTTTACTTCACTTGCAATCAAAATATATAGATTTTTTATATCTTATTTAATCTGAAAAATGAAGACATGAGTTTTTACCAATAGGTGGCAGGCAAATTCTTCTACGACACTTTTGTGCAAAGCGTCTGCAGTTGCGCAATGTAACACCAGGGGGCGCTATTGGTCTCTCTCTTAATCGGATAACAGTAACACGCCTTTTTGACTGCGATGAGTGTTACACAAACTAAAGTGAGATGTCTCAGGCTTATGAGAAATCGTGAATCATCACGTTTTCTCAGATCCACTGCGGAGACAATTAACATAAAGACATTACCTCACCTAGTTCTAATTATGTTCTTTAACAAGGACGACGCAATGATAAGATTTTTGTTATAATATTGCTGCAGACATGGGCTGTTGTTTACTCGTGTGTAGTCAGAATAACCTGTGCTCTTATCATCAACAGTAAATTGAGAATTAAGGCCAGCCAGACGCATGACGCATGCACGCCTCGCATGGAAAACGACCTGACCTATATCCACTGACTCCAAATACAGCTCTCTAAAGCCTTTACCGCCATGTGCTTCGGTGTTTTGACAAGCAGATCACGCTTGCTTTTGAAGGTCTGTGTCTGAATCATATGTTTTGACACATATCTAATAATGTGAGTACTGCGTGTGAGCACGATTTGACGAAAAAACCTGAACTGTTTTGGTATGCATCAAACTGGAACAACAACAGATGAACGTAGGGCTCCATACGCAAGAGAGATAATCAGCGTTAAGAATTCTGAGACTGCTGTGATTTGAATTAGGGACGCGTCACCAGGACAGCTGAAGAAACAAGCGATTCTTGCTTTGCAACCATTTAATCCCAGCGGCCAACTGGGTATCACGCAGCGCTGCGCCAACAGGAAGCATCGCGCACGGCTTACAAATGGAGCTGTGGAACCGAGAACTAATATTTATTCAGAACCGGTTCCATTTTGTAAATTTATTCATGGCGTTCGAATTATTTAAAGGTTCTAGAACACTCGGAACTCACATTTTATGACTAAAAGTCTAAAGCGCCAGTGTTTGTCCGAATCCCGGACAAATGACTCTTTCGAGTCGGTTCTTTTTAATGAATTAAAAGCATGTACAGCGCCACCAGTGCAGTCCGGGTTTCGAACCAATGACTCTAATGAGTCGGTTCTTTTTGGTGATTCACACAGATTTAACGTCCCAGGTCAAATGAATCTAATGAATGACTCTTTATAGGGAATCAAAACATTTTCTTGAATAAATCTGACTCACTCACTTGACAGCAAGTTATTACGAAAAAAAAAAACCTGTCACCGTGTTATTTGTAGGCCTACTCAAACTCGCGAGATTAAATAAAAAAAATGCACATAGTAGCATGTTTTGTAGTAATCGGTGGTATCATATAAAACGTAAAGCTTTGTTTATTTCGTATTTTTATTTAATATTAATACGGCCGGGCTGCATTGATCGCTTCTAAAAAAAAGTCTGTAGGAGGTAGGCTACACTAAAAGGTAAACATGTTTTGCAAAAATTGTAGCAAACTGGTTTTTGATGTGTTGCTGTTCTGTTAAATTTGAAATTATGTCATCATCTTAGACTAATAAGAGACACATTTTCAAAAAGCTAAAAAAGAATCATTAATCGAACCATAATTGTTAAGAAAAATGGGAAGCAAAATTATTACATTCGAATTCCATATCTACTGGCATTCTTGCAACAGCATCATGGACATCTGTCACCTGAAATAAATGCCGCATTGCACCTGATAACACATCAACATAGTAACACATTTTTTGCCATATAATCACGAGTAACATCCAAACATCTGTGACAGAAAAATAAAGCGCCATTAAAAATATTGTTTTGGAGTAGGGCGCCTAACAGAAGTATGCTGATGAAAGCAGTCCCAAATATATCCCTGCCATGTGTCTGCCTCTTGGTAATGTTAACCTACATTCATAATAAACCCGCTTCCTGTCTCTCTGCCGCAGTCATTAAAGGGAAACGTGCAGGAACTAGATCCAATTCAATGTCCAAAACACGGCTCCACAAACACATTCCGCGCGCTGGATCTTTCTCTATACGCGTTTTAGACTCGGATCGGTTTGTCAAAAGCCCTTTTTCTGTCTCTTTTTATCCTTTTTGTATGTCTGATGTCAGATTTTTCCCTCTTGCCCTCGGAGGGGGAGGATCTAACCGCGTTGAGTCACGCAGCTGTCAAAGATAGCTGTCACCCAGTTTCCACATCAAACACTGAATGAGACGCGCAGCCTGTCCCAGGTACCCGACAATGTGTTGCGTCTCCGACAAATGAAAAACGCGCTCCGCGGCGATTCATCGAGAAAAAGAAACATTTCGCTCGAGACTTTGTAACAATCTGGAATAATACAGTTGTGTGATTAAAGCGAGGAAGAATCGACCTCCTTGTTGCCAACGTGAAAAGGGGAATTTTGACGGACATGAAGACCAAAAAGGGTATGTATCTTCTCGATATGGGTGATAGCGGCGATATATGATAGATTTTTATCGGTGATTGTAACGACTGGATAGAACTTGTCGATGATGGTTGAACAGAAAATGTCTGGCATACTGCTATTGTTTTCCGCTGCAGACAAAACAGCCTTTTTCTCACCATGTGCTGTCGGGCTGTCACGAGCCGTTTCGCGTTATTAACGCGCGTGTTTTTATTCACTTTAATTTTGTACAAACATGCTTATGTAATAGTCGTGTTTATTTGAGATGTTTTAAAGTGCTGTTTCACCAAATCTACAACTGTAACTTCAAGCAGTCTCAAATGTAACTCTTCTAAGGTTTGTTGTGCATTAAAATGCCTTCATTTAATAGCCTTTGGCTTGGAAAAAAAATGTTCACGAGCTCAGTTTCTCATAACACTGACTCAAGTTTTGTTATAGGAATATGAAGGGAACTTTCCAAGTGTCGCTTTTAGTTTGATGACTGCTCTCTTTTTTGCTTTCACTGCATTTGGACATTGTGTGGCGGTTTCAAATGTGCAACAATAATTCCTGACCTCCTTTTGTGAAGTTTGTGTATTTCGCGCTGCTTCCTCGAGGCGACGCTTTCACATTCCCTCCGACCTCGTGTTTCTCGCAGCACACAATAGAGCCAGAGTTATTCTCTGTTATTAAGTTAATATTTCTCAAATATTATGGCGTCTAACCGCGTGGAGAGTCGTGTCAGCCTTTCATCTGTCACCTGGCGTGATTTCATGAGTTTTCATTTTGTGAAAAGTCGAAAAAACTGAGTTTGAAATGTCCCACAAGCGACATTCTTTTGTTCGGTCTTGAGATTTGCAACAGGTTCCCCTCCCCCTCCTCCCCCTCCTCCTCATGTAGGCCGGCGATAAAATTACTCTTCATCTTCACAAGTTCAGTCATTTTCTCACACAACATTAAAGATAGATATGTACGTGATTTCGTTTTTAGACCGTGAAGCGTCCCACGCGCTCGAGCTGAAGTTGGGGAAAGTTTTGTTTCACTTACAGACTGCACATGAACTAAAAGTCCCCCTCAGCACTCTCAGTGAAGTGTGTTATTGACAAACTAACCGGTTTATGATAAGCATGAACAATTAATAATATTCAAGTCATAATTATAAGCAGGAAAAAGTTGTCAGTTTAGTATTTAAAGGGATAGTTTGCCAAAATCAAAACTCTGTCATCATTACTCACCCTCATGTTATTCCAAACCTGCATGACTTTCTGTCTTCCACAAAAGGGGTTGGTAGGCATTAGTTAAACATCTTTCTGTTTAACATCACATTTTTTGTTTAATAGAAAAAAGTCATGCAGGTTTGTGTAAATAGGTAAACTGGCCATTTAAGTGAGTTTTAAAGCAAAACAGTGTCTTTAACCATTGTTTGTTCCAGTTTTTGTGAGTGTACAAAGGCACAATGAAACATTGACACCGTTTACAGTCTTTGTGACGCCTCCGCTCCAACCATGAATCACATGGCTTTGCTTGACAGCAGGGATGTGACACATCAGCTGCCACACACACACACACTCTCTCAGACACACGCTTATACATGCATACAGACGGCCAGGCGCTGTTGTGTAGCATTCAGCGGTTGGCATTTTGGAGGGAGAGACAGTGTGTGTAGGATAGGGAGAGGAGGAGGGTCCTCAGCAGGGGTTGGGGGGTTGATGTTTGACTGGGTGTCTTTTGTCCTCCTTCACACACATGGGTACACACTGATTCCCAGCTTACTCATTCCCTGAAACAGACTATTACAAACACATTACTATTACATAAACCTAACTTCGTACTTTTTCTGGTTCTCAGCGCCTTCATGTGCACATATAAAAGGAATAATGTTGTAAAATTCATAGTTTTTAAATAGTGATATTTCACGTCTCATGACTATAGGTGTGTTGGCGATGTCCGGAAGTGAGACAGAGGATGAGGACAGTTTGGATGTGCCTCTTGACCTCTCTTCAAATGGAGGAGTGTCAGGGAAGAGGAAGAGGAGAGGAAACTTGCCCAAAGAGTCAGTACAGATACTCCGGGACTGGCTCTACCAACACCGCTACAATGCCTATCCATCAGAGCAGGAAAAAGCCCTGCTGTCCAAACAAACCCATCTCTCCACACTACAGGTACAGAACATTTTCAGAAAGTGCTTGTATTTGGCCTAGTACAGTCCAAGGAAACTAAAAACACTACAAATAAACAAAAGAAAAACTGCATGTCACCCAGCCAATCAGAATATACAAACTTGGATTATCAGGGAGTGTTAAAACTTTCAGGCGGTGTTATTTTTGTATGATTTATATACTCTTATAGTATTTATTAATGATTTGTTTTCTTTTTTTTTAGTTTGAACAATTTTAGCGATTTTATTTTAAGATTTATTTGACCTTATTTTTGGCTTTATTTCAATTAAAATAAATACGATTTTTAATAGTTTGTTAATGACAACACTGTTTCAAGGTCTAAAAAAATCTGAAAACAGAAAAAAAATCTGTGGTGAAGATTTTTCTAGTTTTAGTTTCTTCTGACGTATTTTAATGTCTAGACATTGCATTTGTGAATGGCATATCTAAAACACTGTATATAAAAAATTAATTAAAAGATGTAATATAAAAAAGTGGATTGAAAGTCATGGAAAATCATTGGCCAAAAGGTTTGGGAACCCTGAATAAAAAGGGTTGGAATGACCCAAAGCAGTTTCTGAAGTTATACTTCATAGAAGGTCTGAATTTTCTCACGACTGCTTGTTTCCGTCAAGAATGCGAAGGGGGATTTTTCAGTTTTCTGCTTTGTTGATCAGTAATCTATTTATGCTTCACAGGAGAGCAGTTAGCTGTCATCAATGTCTAGTTCAACTGACGTGTGAAGGAAACCTAAAGGTTCAATGTCATAACTAGCAGAGAGCCAAAAAATGCGTCAGAAGAAAGAAAGAGTCAGCTCTTTTTGCTAGCGCTAAAAGATCACACATTCTATTCCCACTGAGTTTTAGCGTCATATAAACAACACTTCCTGTGAACGCAGTCAATGGAGAGAATTCCTGTGGACAGATGAGTGAATAACTGTTTTGAGTCATCTGAGATGTGGCCACATAGAGAGATAGAGAGAGAGAGAGAGAGACTTGCTTAGACACTGGGCCAGGAATTTCCCCTGCGCTCAGCCAGCTGTCTCACTAACAATAGGGAGACACAATACACACGCATTAACATAGTGAAGACTACCAGGCTCAGGCGGACCGTTGGATACACAATACAGCCCCATTACCCAGAGAGCCAAAGAGGCTTCTCTTCTGAAGAGACTCGCTGGAAGACAATACAGGAACATTACCATACTGAGGACTGAATCTTGAAAACAGGCTCTTCAGATACTGAGAAAGAAAAGTTAGAACTCAAGTTATTTCATTATAGCATTGTGCCAAGTGTGTTTATTAGGAATGTATGCCTGAATAGAATTGTAAAAGGAAAAACAGCTTTGCTTATTTTGTAGCAAGTGTACTAAGTTTAAATATATAAAGCTTAAAATGTAAAGTTTGAAATATAATTGGGGTTGTTAACATTTACAGTATTGCCTGATTGTGTACAAATACTTTTATTATCAAAATAGACAGTAAATTAAATTAAATAAAATTCAACATTAAGAATGAATGACACGTGTGAAGAATTTTTATATAATTATTTGATGGTTCCTTGATGAATAGTTTATTTTAGATTTTAAATCTGTGTGCATTTTTACTAAAACTTTCATGTAAATTATCATTTATCTGTGGTGTACAATCTGCATTGACTAAAAAGGCCAACAGAGTTCAATTGTTGATATAAACTAAAGGTGTTAACAGTTGGCTGTTACCTCACAGTAGTAATTGGCCTTTTGTGGAGATCCACACTGAAGTCAAGCATTCACATGTGTTTTCTGTAGTCTGAAATGTTGGATTTGCATTCGAGTAGATCTCAACGCCCCCTCAGGTGAGACTTACCAGAGCCGTGAAAGATACAGCGCTATTAGCATGATTAAGGCCTAAAGACCTTAGGGCCAACAAAGAGCACAATTTGAGGGATAAAGGTGAACTGTTACTTAGGTGATCGAGAGAAATCTTCACCGTCGAGAGCTTCCTGATTTCAACTGCCTGCTCAGCTTTTTAAAAGAGGAAAAACAAAAATAGAGTCAGAGAACCATCACGTTAACTCATTACATCGTCATGAATTTCCATTTTAAAGCGAGACAGTGTGCAAACAAAATTATTTTTAGGACTATAGGCTTGGAACTTTGGAAAATTAAGAAGTGGTAAAAGTTAGAGAGAGAATGTGAGGTTATTCTTCCTTAGCAATATTTGGTTTCTTAAAAAGTATTTATATTTGTTTATTTTAAATTATTTTTTTTATAAAGAATAATTAAATATTTAAAAAATATATATATATTTTAATATAATTAATTAAAACATGTCTTTTTTATTTTCTGATTCACTGTTTTAAACAACAAAACAAACATTTCCAATGTAGTGCAGCTTGTTTAGCATATTTAGATTATCCATTATTGGATTGTAGGACATAATATATGTTATGGGCGTAAATAAAAATATTGATAACGGAATAAAAATGTATGCCATAAATTGTCATGTGATACCAATATATTATTGTATGTGATGTATCATAATCTGTTCTTCTCTCTACAGGTGTGCAACTGGTTTATAAACGCCCGGCGACGACTCCTTCCCGAGATGCTCCGGAAAGACGGCAAGGACCCCAACCAGTTCACCATCTCGCGACGGGGCAGCAAGGGCGGCGAGATGCTCAGCGACAACTCCCAGTCCCCAAAACACGGTATGCTCGCTAACGGAGAGGACCGCAGCAGCTACGAACCCGGCTCGCCTCACCCGACCAGCAACACACCCACCTCTAATGGTTACTCCAAAAAGGCCCTGTCCCCCAAAACACCCCCCTCACCCGGACCTGTCTTACCTAGACCCTCCGTCATCTGCCACACCACCATCACCGCAGCCACACAAGGAATCGGCACGTCGACGCGCCTCGGGGTGGAGGGGGCCACGGAGCTGCCGCTCACAGACGCGGCCAGCCTATTTGGGTGTCGCGGGGAGGGGAACGTCAGCCCCCAGAGCGGCCTGTTCAACACCCCGCCGCCCACTCCACCCGACCTCACCCAAGACTTCAGCGGCTTCCAGTTGCTGGTTGACGTGGCGCTGAAGAGGGCCGCAGAAATGGAGCTGCAGGCCAAAAAGCTCCTCGCCTGAAGACAGAAAAAACGGATGGATGAATGAAAAAGCTTCATCGATGTTTGTTTCTTGCCCCCCAAAACCGAACTCCACAGGGAGTTCAAAAAAACTTGACTGAGCAACAGAAAGCAAACAAGCATGGCCTGATCATTTCTATTTTTGGTAAATGTAAATCAAATTGATGAGGATTCCTTTATGTAAAGCATTTCAAGGTGCCTTGGCAAGTCAGTTCTTTCTTTTGTATTCCATTTATATGTAAATAAATATGTATCTTTTTGTTTTGTACACAGGGGACCAAAACCAAACACAGTAATACGACTTCCTGTCTTTCCTTATTTTTACAAGAAGACAAGCTCTTCTCCCATTCCTCGTGAGTCTTTTTTTCTCGTTTTCAGAGATTCGGCTCAATGATTGTGGATTTTGCCTAATTTTTAGAGAACACGTCTGATAGTCTGCCTCGTTTTTTTGCACAAAATGGCAGGTCATCTCAGTATCTTATCAACTCTAGCTTTCTCTCCGACAGACTCTAATCACTACTGCACCGGGTCATTCTGTGTCTCATAGATGTTCAGTTTTTTGTATTGTTTTTTGTTGTAAAGTTTCTGATGCTGTTAGTACGTTTCTTTTTTTCCATTCATTACTCTTGAGGGATATTCAGATGTAGCAGAACTATAGTCTGAGATTTCCTCTGAATACTCAGTGTAGAAATGGCCAGTGAATGTGCCCACATACTCCCCACCCCAGCCCTAAACACACACACACACACACACCTTAGACAAATGAGCTGGAAGAATGAACACTACATGAATTGTATTACGTTTTTTTTGTTTGTTTCTCTTTTTTTGGTTTATCAAGTTGAGACCACTTTCAAAGGATAAAAGGAAAGAATGGTTTTATGTCACCAAATATGTTGATTTCAAGGTTTTGGGACCTTAGACCAGTGCATTTACAGTAGCCAATGTGACATGATGCCCAATGATGTGACTTCTCCTCCTTACTGTGCAATGTATGTGGCAAATAGGGGTCACACGGTGTTTAAATAAAGTTTTGTTTTCTACATAATGGTCGTTCATCTCCTTTCTTCAGCTTATTTTTAACTACATTGTTCGATAAGTATGTTCATAGTAAGGTTCTTGCATTCGAGGCTGTTTTTTTGCCTCTAAACAAAGAGTAGCATGGGAAAGCTTAGCCTTAAGATTACAGTTCTTTCCAGTAGTGTTTGAAAAATGAAATAGCATGTAAGGCCTGACAGGATAGGTGGATTGCTTTCATAAAGCGGAAGGCAGCATGAGCAGGTACATCCAAATGAGGTGATTTATACCGATTCACCCCTGCCCTGCCTTGACATCTCATGCATATTAAAGGCATGTTCCTACAGGCTATTGCTAAATCATACTGACATTCTTCTGTGTGTAAGCTCTACAAGAACGCCAATTAGCATAATCCTGCATTTAATTAGCAGTAGCTAAAACCAGACGTCAGCGATGGTTTGCCAATGGCGTCTGTGAGAGTGTGCATGTCTGTGTATCTGAGCACAGACAATAATGACGGATTAACAGGGACACGTCTGTCCTGGATATTCAATCACACTCGGTTAGACAGCTGTTCTTTACTTTAGACTTCTCACTGGGCCGAGATCCAAACAAACAACTCAAATGGTCATTGGTCTGCCTGGGAACTAGTGATCAAAGTGATTAGCAGCTCAAAGCAGTTAATTAACTGAACACCTATATTTAAAAAGACATGACATTCTATTATACTAAAGACATTTGAATGGAATGGATGTCTCTCACACATTAGATGTTGTCTGGGTTCATCTGTAGGGGATGCCTGAAGGTGTCTACTAATAAGAGTCAAAGAAGATCTGCTCTCCTACTCAGGCCTCAGGCAGTGATTTAAAACTATGAAGCCTAGTTAATAGTAGGAAAGTATGTAAAAGCTAATAGGAAGTTTAAAATCAGCAAGATTGTGAGATAAAGTCAAAACTGTGAGAAATAAAGAAATGCACGTCAGCATTGCATTTATTATGAGACAATTATGAGACAAAGACAAAAAAAGTTTAAAATTGTGATAAATTTGTTGCAATTGCAAGAAATAAAGACAATTGTGATATCAGTGTCACAAGTGTGAGCTATGCATCTATTACGAGAAATAAAATCAGCTGTGACATATGATTTTATAATTGTGAGATGTCACATAAGTGAATAATTTGCAGTCATAATTGAGCAACAGTCATCATTTTAAGATGTTGCAACACTTACAAAAAGTTTTTGAGAAATATAAACAGTTGGACAGAGTAAACATACGTTTATTTGGAAATGAATCACTCAATGGCTGTGAGCGTCTAATGTTTTAATGATCAAAAGTTCATACACGTGCCATAACATCAACAGTGTTGTTACAATAAATACAAAATGTAAGTAGTAAGATATCCTTAGATGTAGGTTACATTTACAATGAAGAACATTCATGTATTTACACAGTCATTTTGATAAAGTTTATGCTTTTACGAGAACAGTAAATACATAATATCCTGCCTTCCAAAACATTGTGGTGGGTGCACAGTCCACATTTTGGCAACAATACACAGTCTAATCTTCTATTTTGGGAGATAAAACCCTAATAAGTTATCCTGTTGCCAGATATAAACTGATATTTTCACATCAGTGAATGACAACAGTTAAGAAAATGAGATTGTGATCACTTTCGGGCAAAAACTTAAGTGCTATATTGTCTCACAAAATATCTCTCATAAATATATTTTTAAATACTAAAACTGAAATGTAATCTATTCATATTTCAATAAACATATTTCATATTTCACAAATAAAATTACATGGATTTCTTTTGTGTTAATCGCTGATTGTCCAAAAACAAAACGATTCCTAACTTTGGTGTAAATTTGGACTGTAAATGCCATGAAAGACTACTGAACACATTGATACAGAAATATCAATATGAATGGGTATTTTGTCATCACTATTGAATGATTTAATTGGTACGGTAACATCTCCAGTATAAGACCTCTTCATGATATACACATACACAAACACACACGCGCACATTCACACACACGTTATATAGTCTCCCCTGAGGCTACGTTGTGCACGACTATCGTATATTCATAAATTAAGGCCGAGCGTTTAAACATCAAACAAACATTAACCACAGTAGAAGGGCTCTAGTGCATAATAACTGGAAATAAGAGTTTAGTTAAGATAAACACTAACAGGATCAAACTAAAGCCAATGCAACTGAACTGTCTATGAAAATAGAGAATGGCTGCACATTGGCTGCTGGGAAATTAATATCAATATATATATATATATATTTATAGTGATGCGTCTATCCACAGTGAAATATTCTGAGAAAGAAAAAAGAAATAACTCTGTTTATTTAACATATTTAACAAGTGCAAATTAGTATTATCAGTTATTGAAAAATATGAGACAGTGCAGTTAGGTTTTGACTAGTACAGAGTAACCCGTCAGTGCAAATAAGATGCAGCGCTGTTTACAAATCAATTACATGAGCAGCACAAGAGTGTGATTCAATGGTTAAAGTAGGTTTACTTAAATAGAAAAATAATAAACTGATGTTATGTGCTCTGCACTGATACATGTGTTTACTTGCTCTGTCTCCGCATGGTTGCTGAAAGTATATACATCTTTGTATAAATAAAAACAAAAGAAATGAGCTGATCTATATTACAAAGTATCAACTGTGCTACATATCGGTTGAAACAAAAGAGATGCCTTCAGGTAAATTAGGAAGCACTTGGGGTACATGCACATGATGTGGAAAAACACACACACACACACACACACTTGACTGACTTGGCCGAGGTTAAAGACTATCATGCTAACTTGTGATTATAAATATAATGAATAAATTACTCATCAAAATTTGAGTTTTTAACTAAAAAGTGTATGTATTACATTTATCGAGCTGTGACATTGCAGTTGCATTATTTAAAATGATACTTTAAGCATTATTGAAAGTCAAAAGCAATGCTAAAGAGGGAAAGGATGGTCTGCAAGTTTAAATGTGTTTATTTGGGTCTTAAATATTTCTACAACTCCATTATAAAATACTGATATTTTACTTTATATTCATTTATACAAACATTTAGACAAATATAGTGAGGAGCTATATTAGTAAGCAGTCAGGAAGGAGTTTTATATTTCATCATTTATATATTTACAAAATATGCTAAATAATGTGCATTTTTTAAAAGAATCGTATGCCAAGTTCAAGAAAATGTCCTAACAGGGCACGATGTGATGAGTTTACTGCCAATATAATTTGCCCATACTGAACGAAAAACTGTGTGAGTGACATCACATGATCACAGCCAATCAGATGTTTAATGTTTAGTTATGAAGAGCAGATTAAACCAATGAGATTTCACAGTGGGCGGAGCTATTTAATGCCATAGAATTAGAAAATGTCCTGTGTTGTTGTGGCCGTTCACACTGACAGCGATTTTATTGCTGTGAGGAGTCGCTGTTATTTTAAATAAGCCAGAACAAAGTTAAAATATAGTTATGATCAATCTAGATAAGATATAGCCACAATGTGAGGAATAAAGCTGCAATTGAGCAATAAAGTAGAATTTTTTTATATAAATTTGCAATTACGTTCAGCCACAGTTACGAGAAATAAAAACTCTCTGATATATTTATGAGAGCAAAAGTAATAAAATTTACAATTACGATATAAACTTATCACTTAAAATTGGAAAAAACATTAAGTAAAGTCAAAATTACGAGAAAAAATCTCTTGCGATATAGATAATCCCAACTGAGGTATGTATAGCTACTAATAATGTGATTTATATAAAAGATATAAAATGTAATTGCGAAAAATAAAGTCACAATTACGATAGAAAAATCACAATTATCACCTAAAATGAAACTATTATAACCGCAATTATATGAAGTAAATTCTCAATTAAGAGATATAAAATATCTTGTGATATATGGTCACAATTGTAATATATTGTGACTATGACACATGAAAACACAATTGCGGGAAACAGTCACAATTAACATCTAAGACCACAATTACATTACGTTAAATCATAATTATGAGAAATAAAATCTCTTGTGATATACTGTTAGAATGTTAAACGCAGTTGTGAGAAATAGCCCAGTTATAATTACGAAGTCGCAATTAACACAAAATTATAATTACGCTAAATCACAACAATCACAATAATGCTATAAAAATTCACAATCCATAAAGCGACAAATGTCACTTTATAGATTGTGAATATTTATTTCATAATTGCGACTGTTGTGACTTAGTCGCAACCAAAAGAAATAAAGTAGCAATTCATTGATATGGCCACATTGCACCACCTTGTTTATGTCACTGAAATCTTTGAAAAATAAAGATTTCGCATCACTTCATTGCTGTCAGTGTGAACAGAGCTCAATGCTGAATGAAATCCCTGACTGCCTGTATGTAACGTTTCATAACGTGACACATTGCTAATTTATGAATGGCTAATGAATCAGAGCTGTGAAGAGTGGCGTGTTCTGACAGCACTTCTGTCAATGACGTGAACACGTTAAGCAGTGACAGATAAATATGTCACATCTGATAGATACAATGGACATCTATGTCAGTCAAACAGGTGAGTGGCACTGTTGAGGGGAGATGATAGGGAGCAGACAGGAAAGGAGATAGGATGGTTTGAGAGGACGGGAGAGGATGACCGAGTGGGAGGTTGAAAAATATGAGAAGAAAGAAGAGAAGAGGTGGTTTTTCCATTCTATCCCCTGATACTGAAAACAGAACAACCTCGCCCTGTCTCAGAGGTGCAGGGTGACACGTGAGAGAGTTTAATACATGGGCTAAAAGCCTGACACACACATTTACATACATACACTGAAAATGTGGCTACATTGGCGTTAAAATCTTCAGAAGTGATCAGTATGTTGCCCTTTTAGAAGTTATGTCCTCTTTGAGAACACAAGACATATGGCTCTTACATGGTAACGGCAAAAAACGACAAATGAAATAATAATATTCAGTAGTGTGCATTATTTGGGTAGTAATATCAACAGACGTAATAATAATATGTTGTATTTTAGGCATGAATATTTTCATATATATACTGGTTATTTAACAAGTAAATATAGAGTGTCTAATAGAAATATTAAAAGTCTTTGGGAGTTTAACAAGGGAGCTACATCGCAAATGGCAGGATGGAAGAAGAGAGTAAAATTAAATAGTAAATACATACAGTAGAAGCCCACAGTGAAGAAACTCTCTTTTACACAAGAAAAGAGGAGTGATTATGTTACAGCTACCCTGCCTTTGTCATTCAGTGCTATTGTGTTATGGTTGAAGATGTGTGTGTCTATTTAGGCTTCTGAGCACCCGGAGTTCAGTGTTTATAATCGTGTTTGGGCCTCTGGGATGTATATTTCGATGCTGTCGGCGCATTCTGTAGCAGAGTTCTGGCGCTGAGAGGCAGCAATGCGTTTAGCCGCTAACAGCCGCTTACGGGCCTCCAACCGCTGGGAGCCCTCCAAAGACCGGTCTCTCACTAGCAGCACGGGACCTTTCCCCGGTTTCCTGGGTACCGGAGGGGGCATGCGCCTCTCCTGGACAGCAACGACAAACTGGTTAGTGCCACTCCTCGACGTAACACAACACTGCTAATGCATGCAATTGTGGGGGTCATCTGTTGGGTCATCAGCAATATTTAGTTGTGTTTGAGTGCCAGGCATCAGCCAAATACATTAAGTGAGATCTTAGCCATTTTTGCCAGCTAAGAGTTCAACCCATTTGGCATGAGATGAACGGGACCACTGGATGTAAACCACATGCAGTGTGCAATTTGGGAGCATCGCCTCAAAACCAGATCACTGTCAAACACAGAACACATAAAACAAATAATATGAAAATGAGCAAAACAAATCAGAGGAAAGCATAACACATGCAGCATTCATTAATAAAATAAGATAAACATTAAAATAAAATATTAAATAATGAAGCAATAGACCTTAGAGTCAGAGTACATGTCATATTTAATCGAATGCAAATACAGAAAACTGTCCGTTCAATACATTAGTGCTGAAATTCTGAATAAAGTACTGGTTGTTCTTTTCCATACAACTCCTAGAAAAGGAACTGGATCTGTGGAGCTTCAAAAAGACACAAAAGCACCATAAAAGCATTGTTAAAGTACTCCATGTGACTTGACATCTGCCCTAGAACTCCTTGGCTTGTTCATAAGAGTTTATGAGAGAAGTAGTTACATCTGAATCACAAACAAATCATTATTTTGATTCATTTAATGATTATTTGGTTCAGCTTACAAATTTTTAAAACATAAACCAGTTCACAACGGTGATCCAAATGATTCGGGGACAAATTGGGACTGATTCAGTTCACAACTCAATGACTCAGTTTCTGATGACAGCAGTTAATAGCTCATATGACTCTAATTTAGATTTGTACTTCACAAAAACATATTGTATGACTTCAGAAGACCAGGAATAGAATGCACAAGACATATGGACTACTTTTATAATGCTTACATGCTGTGTTTGTGCCTCAGGCCTCAGGCTTCATTCATATGTGATAAATGATCAAACTGTACAATTAGTCAAAACAGTTAATTTTGGGGAAAAAATATACCAGTTTGGAACAAGTAAATAATGACAGAATTTCAATTTGGGGGAACTGTTCAATACAGAATGGCATATTGAACAGAATCCTCTTCCAGCTCTCACAGTCCTGTTTTTGTTTGCATTAAATAATACGACATCTACTCTGACTGACATATATCGAACAGTTACAATTCACCAATCATTTATTTTGAACATGCCAACGAAATGGTTCTGCACTGTATTTACACTGCGTGGCAAATTCATATGCGTCAACTGTGATATTCTTAGCCATTTTTAGAGAGTGTGTATTGAATCTGGATTTGTGATGTCAAATCTGTACCTTTCTCTCAGGAGGCTCCAGTGCTTTCCAGTTGTTAGCTTTCAGCTGGTGTAGCTCATCAAACTTCAGGCTGATGTTCTCAATGGACAGCTGCAGCATGTCCCAGAATCCTGCCAGATCTTGAGACACAGGCCGTGGGTGGGCATTGGGATTCTGACAGCCAGAGAACAGATTATACACAAAACATCTGTTAATTAAAAAAAAAAAAAAAAAGACATAATATCTAATTGGGTAATACTGATTTAATGCTGCTAAGGCTAACATGGCCATTCAGGGGCGGAGCTACCAAGTGCAGCTCTGCTCTGATTGGCTGATGGATGTGCGCTCCATACATACCAAGTTTTCTTCACAGAGCTGCCGGAACTGCTGGAATTTCTGCGACATCAGCAACTGAGCGCTACCCACCGCACTACGAATCTTGCCGAGAACTAAACACAGACAAAAAAATAAAAAAAATAGAGAATCAACTGTGGAAAACAAGTTTAGTAAAAGAAAACTGGATTAAGTAGCTTGAAAAGTTGATGAGAGCACAGTATGAGAGATTCTATGCAGTAACACAGTAGTGAATGTATGTGTGTGTCGCAAAGGCTTAGTCACTCAGTTAATGTTTAAATGCTTTCTCTTTGAAGTGAGAAAGGGTCATAAATATCTAAGGCTTGGCAACCCAAATGCAGGAACCAGAGGAGCCATGCACACCAAACAAACACCCGCCAAAGCCAATGAGCCAAGACACTCAAACACACACGCACACACACACACACACACACACACAGATCAAGAATGTGATGTAAAAAGATAGCTTAAGAGTGAAAAAGAGTAAATAGCATATCAGATTACCAAACAGGGGAGAATTCTCTTAAAAGAAGCTAATGTTTGCCATGCGGGGGTCATATAAAGGCTTTTGCTGTGGCCTGAGGAGTGACTGCAGCGTGTCTCTGTGGACTGGAGGCATGAGGCAGTTTAAACAGAGATCCGCCAAAATGAACTCGCTCTGTTTAACATATGCAGCAGCAAGAGACCATATGGCAAACAATGTGCTGTCATCGGACAGATTAGCATATTTTATGTATTCAGGGAAAGAGGGAAGGGTTAGCGAAGAGAGAGGGAGTGGAAGGAGGCAGATATAGAAACAGTGAGAGGAAAAAGAAAATATACAGAGAAAGAGGGAGCGAAATAAATGAGGGAGACAGGTGGCTCCCTGCTGGTAGAAATGTCTGGTATGTGAGAGGGAGACAGACAGGAGATAGATGAACAAGCAGGCTTTGTGACTGACACGAAGATGGTCACTGCGCCGTGTGTGTGGGTGTGTGTGCTTGAGCAGGGAAAAGGCGGGAAGTGGGATAAAAAGAAAGAGTCCGGCCGGAAGTAACCAGACTGTGAAATGACCTTGTGCACCGGTAGTTTTGTTAAAGTGGCTGATTTTTCTCCAAATGACTTAGACACAGTCTGTACAAATGCATCAAAATGACTACTTCACTTTAAAATAACATGGTGGAATTGGAAATTCAATGGTTTAGCTACAAAAGCCATTTTGCTAAAATTACTTTCCTGTGTAGTGTAGAATAACTCCGAAAATTGTGAGCTGCCCACATAGAAAGGATTTATCAAAGATGCATTTGGAATGTTAAAACCGAACATGCAAATCTCCCAAAAAAGTGATATTGAATTGAAAATTATGTAATGCTGTTGAAATTAGCCTATGATGACCCAAAATGCTGTTGAATCAGACATTTTAAATGAGCCTACAGTGACCCAAAATGCAACTGAATCGAACAATCTAAATGAGTCTTCAATGACAAAATGCTGTTGAACCGAACGATCAAAATTATTCTACAAAATGCCGTTGAATCGAACATTCTAATGCCCAAAAATGCAGTTAAATCAATATTCTAAGTGACTATAATGCCCAAAATGTTGTTGAATTGAACAATCTAATTGAGTCTTCAATGAGCCAAAATGCTGTTGAACCGAACATACAAAATATTTTACAGAGACCCAAAAAGCAATTGAATCACACATTCTAGATGAGTCTTAAGTCTTCACCAAAATGCAGTTGAATTGAACAATTTTAATGAGTATATAATGCCCAAAATATTGTTGAATTGAACAATCTAAATGAGTCTTCAGTGACCCTGTCTAACCTAACATTTCAAATTATTCTACAGTGACCCAAAATGCAGTTGAAACGCAATTCTAATGCCCAAAAATGCAATTAAATCAAATATTATAAACGAGTCTTTAATGAACCAAATGCAGTTGAATCGAACATTCTGAATGAGTCTATAATACCCCAAAAAAATTTGAAGTTGGCACTGTACATCTATAATCAATGCTGTCTAGATTGGCAGCCTACTACTTTTTTGATAGTCATTATCTCAGAGTTACTCACTGTCTTCTGGAAGCTCATTCTCTCTCTCATCCTGCTCCATCTGTTTGCACCACCCCTCCATCCTCTCCACCTCTGCTTGCAGCAGTTTCAGAAACCAGCGTCCGTCCTGCGGACACACAGACACTCCACTCGCATATTCCTCATCCATGGCTCCATCCATCCAGGGGTCTGGAGGGGGCAGAATGGAGGGATCAAAGTCCACGTCGGTGAAGTCATCTTGGACACAGGCATGGTAGTGGTTCCCAGAGCCCTGGATGCTGACAGTAGAAGTGGCTGCATCTCGGGATGGCTGGCGGACAATGGGCCCCTGGTGGGTCTGTATGAACTGGTCGTCGCCATGACCCTCCAGAAGGTCAAGATCAGCTTGAACGGCAGTGGTGACGCTGTTGGAGCGTGTAACTCTGCGGTAGCTGGAAAAGAAAGATGAACCATGTTGTATAGAGTTTGTGTTCAAACTGTTGACCAAAATCTGGTGAGAAAAAAAAAAAAACACTGTTTTAATAAGGTTTTTATGGACAATTTCATTAAGTCTCTTAGGTTCACCAAGGCTGCATTTATTTAATTAAATATGCAGTAGAAACAGTAAAATTATCAGATGTTATTACAATTGAAAATAATTATCAATTTAAAAACAAATTAAATGTAATTTATTCCTGTGATGGCAAAATTGAATTTTCAACCATAAGTCCAGTGCATAGTATATTAGTTGTTGTTTTTTACCCCAAATTTCTTTCATTAATAGAAAGTTCTTTTAAAGAATAACATTTATTTGAAATAGAAATATTTTGTAACTATGTTTTTGGTGTCACTTTCAATCATTTAATGCATCCTTACTGAATAAAAGTATTAATTTCTTAAAAACAATTAAAAATAAAAATCATGCTAACCGCAAACATTTGAATGGTAGTGTATATTTTTCAGAATGTTATTTTAAAAATAAAAAAAGTTGTTATAATGGTAAAATGTGGTTAATATGCTATTCTAAAAAATAAAAAACAATAAAAATTAAATGAATGGAATGTCTATTTACACTAAGCGCAAATAGCCCGACTTGTTGGCAGAGGCTATTTACCCTAACTACGCCTACCAATGTGTGGTTGGGCTACACAACATTTACAAAAGATGCCGGTCAAGCAACAGCAGCGGTAAGTAAGGTGCATGGCGGTAACTTTCGACGTGACCACAATTGGCCAAAGTTCGAATCTACCTTTTGCCGAACTCATTCTTCTCCCATTTCCCATCACATAGCAGTTTGGAAAAGCATTTATTTTCAATAAAAATATTCGAAAAGTGGAAATAAAGTGCCTTATGGGTATTTAATTATAAAATGTAAATAGTGTAGGTTTATTGTCCCAATAATGTAGCATCTATTTAATCATTTTATTAAAAATTATAATTTATACTCAATGTTATTATTTAATTACTACAATACTAAGGTGCAAATATCTGCCACTATTTACACTAAGTAGGATCTATTATTTACACATAGCATAAAGAAAATACTATTTTTATGTGTCAATAGAATCTATCCTTATTTGCAATTAGTAAATAGCATATCACTAAGAAATACTGCTATTTTCACTTTGTGTAAATAGAATCCATTGCTATTTCCACTTAGTGTTAATAGCATCTGGCATTTAGTACAAATAGCCACTGCCAAAAATTAAATAATTAAGAAATGTAATAAAAATATTACATTCTGTAGCCAAAAATTCCATTAAAATGAAGTATAAACATACCTATGATGCTTAAAAATGCTGTGAAATGAAATGTTACCAATGCCCCATAATGCTGAAAATGCTGTAAAAACAAACACTTCAAATACTTAAGATTTAAAAAAAAAAAAAGTAAATAAATAAATACAGTAAATGGCTTGTAATTTTCTGTTAAAACTTTATTCTAGGTAACTGTAGACCATGATATCAAATACAAGTGTAACAAACACACAGACACACACCTGTAGGAATAGAGAGGGATAACATATCAAAGCGATCTGGCTTAGATCAGCTACTCTGTGTTTGCCTGGTGTGTGTGTGTATTGGAGATGTAGGACACCTGCTCTATTCAGGTGCACTGAAGCACACTGACATCTCTCACCATACCCTGAGTGTGTGTCGGCTGTGTGTGTCTGTGCATCTGAGCGTTTCAATTTTGGCTTATTAGAAGGCACAACACAAAGAATGATAGCACATAAATTGTGAGGATTTCTTTCATTTTTTCATGAACTGAACGATCATTATTTTCACCCATCCTTCCAATAATCTGTGCCTGTTCTCCTTCACAACATACTGAGTTCTGATATCTGTTTTAATGATTTGTTTCCTATTAAAGACCATTTTAGATTGTTGGTGTGTGTGTGTGTGTGAGGCCTGTTTCATATCAGTTAACTACTTCCTGTGGAGAGGAAGAGAGACAAATAAAGGGCACAAGAGAAAGAGAGAGTGTTCATTTCTTGTTCCGCTCACATGGTAGTAATCATTGTAAATCATATCATAAGAAAGCATTTGTGTGTGTGTGTGTGTGTGTGTGTGTGCGGTTCTCATGTTCATAGTTAAATGTAACTATGGCAGACTGCTTTACAACAGATTATTTTTACATTTGAACCTAAAACACATAAAGTGGCCCCCAAAATAGCTGGACACTTAAGCCACAAATAAAGAAGGAACAAATTTCATTGTATTAGATGACAAAATATTAAACCAAATGGCAATGGCAAGAAATATAAATGACAAAACAATATGCCTAAATGAGTTAATAATGATTTCATTATTGTCCATGATGATGATGATTAAAACCTGACTTCATACATCCACTCAAAATCACACTGATATCAGTTTACCATGCTACCATGACTGGAAATTGTGTCATAGCCAGCCAATCAGGTTGAATCTGGATTTTCTATTCTATATGTATGAGATGGTCTGATTGAGGCTGAAACTAACCTAAGGTGGACCCAGAGCTTTACATATTTCCCAAAGCTATCAATAGACACGAGAACACCCACACACATTCATTTTTCAAGATGCTTCTCCTAGCAAGGGAGGGCCACATGTTAAAGCCACTAAGACCACCACAGCACCAAAACCTCTGAAGGGTGTGACATGGAAGACACCAGTGTCAGAAGTTCACTTTTTTATTATTACCAGAATTATATATCTATTTTTCCTTTATTGTTTTGTTTATCTTACATATCAAAATACACATCTATCTATCTATCTATCTAGACAAGTATTGGAGCTCAACAGTTTGTCAGTACCACATATGTCTTTGTACCTGCTATAGTGCACCTCCCCAGAGCAAAAGAAGCCAGACGTGATTGTTTTGGAGCTCATACCTTAATTTCCTTAGTTCCTACTGCACTAAGGAGGAGGAAAAGAGTGTATGACATGCTAAAGGAGTCTCTACGTACAGTTCAAAGGCTCTGACTTCAGCAAGAAACAAGAGCAGACCTGTGCTAGGAGAGCCGTGTGTGTGTGTGTGTGTGTGTGCCAGTGTTTTACAGCTGTATTCCCTCTCAGTTACAAAGGCATGCTTCAGCAAAGTCCAAATACCGGCGACCTGTGCGTGTATGTTATGTGTGTCCCTCTCTCCCCTTCTAGGAATCTGCTGCCCTCAACTCAATGCTGGCAGCTACCAGCCCAAACCTCATATACATGTGTACACATATTATATAGGCAGCCATACTATATAGGCAGCTCCCTACTAAGACAGCATCTTAAACACAATCTGTAACAATCTACCTTAGCGGAGACTGATGTTAGCGTGTTGCTAAACTACCAACACAATACTCTAATATGATAGTAAACAATCCAGTTTTAAACTGATCTATTTTAATACTTACCAGTATTGAATAAAATAACCCTCATAACACACTTACATCATGGAGATGTCTATTTGATGTCTGCATTTAGATCTGCAAGATGTATTTTTAATTTGTTCATCTGCAATATTACTTTAAGACGTTTTCTATCAGATGTCAAATTAACGTTTGAGATTTAGAATGTATAAAAAATCTGACATATTAAAGACATTCATCAGATGCTTTACAGATGAGGTGATCTTTAACAGACATATATTGCAGACATACGTGTGGCTATCTGGGAATATTATAACCAGCATTTCATGTTAGCATATTTGCCAAGTTAAAAACACAAATAGTCTAATAAGCCAATACATATACACAGATATTGGGTAAAATAGTATATGTTAAATACTCTATTGTAATACATTTCAGCATTAAATTAATTATATATACAATGTTTCAGCGTTAGCATATTGCTAAGCTAATCACACAACACTCTTAACAGTCTATAATGCATAAAAATGCATAGCACACATAAATATAGCCCATTTAAACAAAATTTGTATACATTTCAGTACTTAATGAAATATATTTATAAATAATATTGTGATGTTAGCATGTTGCTAATCTAACTACATACCTAACATTTGCAAGTATTTTAATAGGTAATTTTCAAAGTATAATAATAAAAATAGTATTTTTTTAATTCCTTTTTGTACTGAATGTATGTAATACATTCAGAAACAACAAAATGTTAATAAATAATGCATTATTTATGGATTCTGTTGGTTATGAAGGCTATTTGTGATATTGTTTTAAATCTGACAGTGTAACATATTTGCTTTGGCATTTGATCTGTACTCTTGAGCAGCACTTTGGCTACAAGGCGGTGATTTTACGACGCTTCGGCTGGACCTATAGCAGAGCTTTAAGGGAAACATACAGAGACTGAACATCTAGCGGCCTCTACCTCCTCCTGTCATTATGTCCCTCCCTCTCACAGGGTGCTAAAACAGGGACATCTGAGGGTGTGCGAGTCAGAGAAAGCAAAAGAAAGCAGGAGAGAAAGAAGTGAGACAGGGGGTCGATACTTGGCCATGTCTGTGACCCAGCAGCCTGCCTGCTTCATAATGGGCACAGCAACAGATGGCCAAGCACGCACACACAGACACACCCGCATACACACACAGAGCAGCTGTCTCTCTGCCTCCCACTCCTTTACCCTTTCAGGAGGCCCCAATGTCCAAACCACCATGATAGGGACAGCTGCATGTGTAAAACAGAGACAGAGAATGGGAGGGTCTTTGTCAAAGGAGCATGTGCTTGAAATGACAACTCTCTCTCTCTCTCTCTCTCTTTCACTTTCTTTTCTCTCTATTACACCTTCCATTCTTCAACATTTACAGTCATTATCCTCACATCTGTAATGTTTTAAGTGACTTTATCTTATTTGAATGAGCACATGTTGGGAGTTAAAGTATGGAGATGTAATGGAATATGCTGTGTGTGTGTGTGTGTGTGTGTGTGTGAGAGAGAGAGAGAGAGAGAGAGAGAGTGGGAGTAGATAAACTTACCATCTCTCCTCCTCTACTTGAATGCCGACCGACTGAAACTTGCAGTGCACTTCTGATTGGTTGGTTTCCTCAGGACCGTCCACCTAAACACAGACACACACACATTCAATATAGGCGTCAGAAGTACATTCGGAATTATTTTTGTCAGATTTGCTGCTGCAAATATGCTTGTCTTGGCCTATCTAATTTGTCAGTAAATATTTTAGAATTAAATGTAGATGTAAAATGTGCAAATTGTACACTACATTGATGTACACTTAATAATCAGAATATACTGCAGATAATGTTAGGGGCTGTGCTCCTAAAAACCTAGTGTGCTACCTATCTAAACAATATCACAGTGTATACTGTATAGATGCTATATGGTTGTTGTTAATAGTTGTGTCTCAAAACTCAATGTGCTTACTACTTAGAAAGCATTTCTGGGCATCACAGCATGTAATGTATTTAAGCACATACAAAAATCTGAGAATATACTACAGATAATGGCTGTGTTCTAAAACTCAATATGCTGTTCACCTAGATGATAGCATATTTGGGCATCATAGTGCATACTACATGTATGTCTACTTAATAATCAGAGAACATAACAGTAATAATGGCTGTGTTTCAAAACTTTTTTTAGGCACAGTGTACATAATCTTAGAGCATACCTAATAATCACAGTAAACCTATATTCTATAAAAAATGCCCAGCTGAATTTGGAATAGCATGCTGGCATACTAATGTTACTGCTTTATATTGCAGAAATAGTAAGAGTACTATACTAGTATGTTGTTCTGAAGGTTCTGAGACACAGTCTATTTTGACACAAATATGAGTAGATGAATGTCTGCTGTTTACTTATTTTTTTGTAAATTAACTCTGCTGTAGTGAAGTTCACATATAATTCTCTGTTTCTTGTTTTCTTTGTAAGTTTGGTATTGCTTATACAATCTGTAACCCTTTAGGCAACACGGATGTGAGTGTGTGGCCAACCTGTATCCCTATGGACAGGCACTTCCTGAGGGCATCTCTCTTAGCTTCCTGTGAGATGTGTGTTACGCTAGTGGTGGCAGAGGCTGTGGTAATGGTGATGGTGCTGTTGGTCACATGCTGGCTGGCTGGGCCGTGGACTTGAGCGTTCGCTGCCTCGATGGCTGCTGTCAGGGCCTTCATGCTATCTATGCTCTCTGTGGAGTTGCTGAGGCCTGACTGGACCGCTGCTAAGGCCCGGTTAGCAGGACCAGCACCAGTGAGCTCATTGTAGGCATCTTGTGCAGATTCTGTGCTGCTCTGGGCTGTTATAGAGATGTATGGTCTGGTGGGTGTTGACCTGGGCGGGACTGGGGGTGGGGTTTTCTTGTAGGTGGTTATACATGATGATACTGTGGAGTAGGAGAAAGTGATAGGTTACTCTTGTGCATTAAACTACAACTAATTAGCACATTCATCAACTGACCAATTAGTAGCAAAATTAATTTAACAGTCAAAATATAACAAAGCAATAACTGTAGGTGCATGATGTGAAAAGGGATAAAAATAAGAAATTAAAGTAAAGCTGGAGTATCGTGGAACTATTTAAAGTACCATATAGAGAACAACACAACAGAAATACAATATATTAGAATAGATTAGAACAGGTTAGAACAGAGTTGAGTACAGTAGAGTAGAGTAGAGTGGACTTGAGCGGAGTAGAAATATAGTATATGCACAGCAGAATATAACAGAGTACAATAAAGTTGAGAAGAGTAGAATAAAGTAAACTAAAATATACTATAACTGAGTTGAGTTGAATATAAAATATGTAGAATAGAGTAGAATAAATGAAGTTGGCATATAAACCTAGAGTTAGAACAATTCAACTGAGTAAAGTAGAATTCCGTAAACTTGAAGATTGTTGTTTAGAACCATATAGAAAAGTAGAATAAAGAGTAGATAAAATCAACTAAAATAGAACTGAGTAGAGTTGAGTAGAAAATGGAAGAAACAGTGTATGATAATAGATATTTCAGTAGTGTAGAATAGAGCGGTATAATAGCATAGATTTAGAGAATAATAGAAAAGATTTGAGTAGAACTGAATAAAGTAGAATACTTCAGAACAGATATGAGCAGACTTGACTAAAGTTAACTTAAATTGAATAGAGTGGAAAAGAAAAGGATAAAAGAAAAAGTTGAGTACAGTAGACTAGAAAAGAATACATTTGTTTAGAGTAGAATAAAACTAATGTAGAAGAAACGTTTTGAATAAATCAGAATAGAATAGAATAGAATAGGAAAAGCATAGAATATAATACAATTGAGTATAGAATAGTTCAAATAAGTTTAGTACAGAAACAAATAAAAACCAATATCAAGAAATAGAATTGAGTAGAGCGGAAACAAGTAGAAGAGTATAAGGTAGGCACTATAATGTCAGAGTATAGTAGAGCATGTTTAGAGTAGATTACTGTGAAGTACTGCAGAGCAAAACTGCAACAGGAGTTTGGCATTACTGTCAAACTCCTATTTCTGCTCTCTCTGTTCTTCCTGACTGTGTTGCTTAGAATAGCACAGCTGCTGGAGAAGACTAAACACTGTGTATGTGTGTGTGCATGCGTGTGTGTGTGTGTGTTCAGAGACTAAACAGTGGCAGTCCATTTTCTTACAGCTCCCTCATTTCCTGCTTTTGGCAGGAGCAGGTTAGTGCAAGCCCAGACACATGCACAAACACACACACACACACACACACACACACACACTTTACTCCTGAACACATGAAGGGAACGGGTTAGATCAGAAGATCTCTCTTTTGCTTTATGACATCTGAGCGTACGAGAGTGTGTGTGCCAAACCACATCTGTTTTAGATTATAGAACTGTAAGAAGATCATGCGCTGTCTTTTAACAGCTCTCTCACACACAGAAGGGATGTGGAACAGGTTTGTGACTCTGCTCCATGCGTCTGAGTCTAGGTAAACTGGGTCACGGTGCATGCAGAAAGTAGGCCAGGCTTTCTCTTTAAACTATTACGGCACTCGAGCCGGGAACTGTGTGTGCTTGTTCTCACCTGTGTGTATGAGCCTGTGTCATGTGTCAAGCGTGTATGTGTGTGTTCTCTGACCCACCCAGTCCTGCGGTTTATTTCTAAAGCCTTTCCTCTCTCTCTCGTTCTCTCTTTCTGTGACAAATGGCAAACCACAGGTCAGATAGCCCGAAACATCCACCCACCTGGAGCCCTTTAAACTACTGTCAGATGTGATTTTCCAAGCTGGAACAATCTGGATTTTATTCATCTTATCACACACTACTGTAAGAGCATTGAGATTCTCATGGTCAAATATAAATTTTCATCCTGTCCACTTTTAAATAAAAACAGTAATATTATTAGAATTTGAAACAACTCACTTCTATATTAATATATTTTAAAATGTGATTTATTTATGTAATGGAAACGCTGAATTTTCAGCAGCTATTACTCCAGTCCTCAGTGTCACATTATCTTTTTAAAAACAATTCTAATATGCTGATTTGGTGCTCAAGAAACATTTATTATTATTGTTGTTTAAAACAGTTTTTTTGTAGCATTTATCTGATGTAGAAATCTTTTTTAACATTATAAATGTCCTCACTGTCACTTTTGATCAATTTAATGCGTATTTCCTGAATAGAAGTATTAATATCTTTCATAATAATAAAAAAGAAATACTGACCCCAAGCTGTATTGTAAATATAATTAAAGATATATATAAGTGCATTTAGCTCATACAGTAGATATATTTAATAAAAATCATAAGCTAATAATAAAAAACATAAGCTAACAGAAACACACACAGATGCCCCATCCACACAAAGACATGCCAGTGAGGTCAACGGGTTGTCTGGACGCCACAAAATGAAGAGGAAGTCAGTTGCCAGAGAGCTGTCAAAGTCTTTTTAGAGGCTGAAACGTCTCAAAAATAGTGTTTTTACAACAAGGGCCACCGCAGTATCATATATTCTCTAAGACCAGATGTATAGGATGCATCCTAAACTTTATTTTCACCTACACGCAAGCACACACAAAAAAAGGAATGGAATAAAAACAAGTCATGCCATGTTAGCGGCATTTCGGACTACCTCACAGTTTCCACGGATACACTTTGATGTTTGGGTCATGGAAGCGTCACTCCTCCAAAACCGCACACACACAGGCTCTCAAGGCCACCGTGTTTATCCAACAGTTGGGAAGTGGAGTGTGATACAGAATTCCTGAACTCCAGCAGGCAGGAACGGAGAAAGAAATACTCCCTGAAATGTTTTCGTCCAACTTTCTCTCAACAAAACGGTCCTAACATCTGCCGCTCGTCTAACCCAATCCGAACGCCACTGCAAACAAACTAATTCTGAGGATTGTAGTTAACCTTTAGATCAAATCTGAGGGAGGAAAGTCTGACGTTAATTTTTACAAAGAAATGTCAAGTAACACACATAATTGATGTAGAAAGACTGAAATAGTATTTTCTTCATAAAACAAACTCCAATTATCTTTTACACCTTCACAAAATCATTTTTACAGTGTAGTTTTGTAGCCATTCGGCCTGTTGGTTGAACATTAATTGGCTGCGTTCTTGGCCGATAAAGCATTTCTCATTTCAAAAGAGCGAAAGAATGAGCGAGAGGTTAAAGAGGAGGAGGAGAGGGACTCTGTGAATGACAAAACCCCTTTTGGCCCCCGGCCCACAAACTCCTCTTTGTGAAGGCACTTCAAACGAGCGACCGACAGAGGAGTGTGAATGGTGAATCTCCTGGCTAAAAAACACACTACCCCCCGCCCGGGCCAGCGCTGTATCAAAGACGGCCCCTGCTCAACCCCCTTCTCTCCACTCCTTCACTGCCCCCCTCTATCATCCATTCATCCCTTCTTTTCAGCCCCTGCCTGGAGAAACTCCCCTTTCGGCCTCATGCTTCATTAGGAGGGGAGATTGAACGCACCTCTGGGCATGTTGACGGCAGGATGCGGAGGAAACCAATGGGAGTGTGTAAGGGCTTGTGTGTTAGAAGTGACAAAAACGATAAAACTCATTCAAACAGGTTAGTTGGGCTCCCTCTAGTAGATGCCAAGGGAATTATC
This sequence comes from Barbus barbus, assembly GCF_936440315.1. Lineage (NCBI taxonomy): Eukaryota > Metazoa > Chordata > Actinopteri > Cypriniformes > Cyprinidae > Barbus > Barbus barbus. The sequence continues at coordinate 10,194,433 of NC_136724.1, forward strand.
GGAAAAACACAAAACACAAAGCGCTATAAAGCCAGAGGAGGGGCCACAGAGTGTTTGTGTGTGTGTGTGTGTGTGTGTGTATAAGCAGGCCAGGGTGCAGAATGACAGTTCGGCCCAGCTGCCGTGTGTTTAGAAAAGGGCTGGTCACTGTTCATCTTTCTCTCCATTCCTTGCTCTCTTTCCACAGCCAGCTGGAGTCCTTTGTCATAGTGTAGCTGTGGAAACAGGGAGGAACATGAAATCTGTGGCCTTTCTATAAAACAGTGTGCGTGTGTGTGTAAAAAAAAAGAAGGAAATAAAAATAGACTACCAGGCCAGTCACTCTTGAATTGCAAAAGAGTAGAAGAAATGTTCAGCATTTTTTTTAGAAAAGGCAGATTGACGCAGTTGCGACTGCTAAATGTAAACTGTGTGAGTGGATGTGTTTACTAACAGTGTGCATGACCTACTTTTGCTTGTCCTAAGTTCATACACATGGCCAGTTTCCTCGCTGTCAATCAGTAACAAACACACCCATGCATGCTTACAAACACACACACATGCGCATGCGCCAACACTCGGCCAGAAGGTGACAAATGAAGTGTCATAATCACAGTGCAAAGTAGAAATAAATCTCAGACCAGACAGGTTATGGCAGTTTATTAAGATAAGTGCGAGATTATTATGAATGTGGTTTAGAAAAAAAGAAATTAAATAAAAAGAAATTCAAAGAAAATTCAAAAAGAAAAAACAAAACAAAAACTAATTGAGATTATGAATGTGTTTTAAAAAATTAAAAAAATTTAAGTAAAAAATTTGAAAAGAAAAATAAGAAAAAAAGTATATACAATATATAATTTTAATTAAATTCATTATTAATAAACAAATTATTAATAAAATTATTTTAAAAATTAATGGAAAAATTTAGTTTGTTTAGAAAATAAAATAACAAACAAAATAATATATATTTTAATTATGTAATATATTTATAAAATAAATAAATATTTTAGATATTTTTTATGATTGAACAAAATAAAAAAAAAACAGCGCAAATAAAATAAAATGATTTTTGTCTTCCCCAAATGCAAAGGTAATGAGCCTTGAAACTTTAACTTCATCTTCAAAGTAGTGGGAGTAGGTATCTGCAGGGGTGCATGGTCTTAACTTAGGTGATGAATATCATTTTCTATAGTCTGTAAAGACAGACATGCCCTGGAGGTGGACAAGGGAGGCAGGGATGAATGAGGGGAGCGAGAGAGAGAGAGCGAAAGAGAGAGGCAGTAAAAGAGGATGAGATTAGTTTTAGTGCCCCATTTGCTTTAGTTCCTGTCAGAGCATTCCTGAAACCAGTCAAAGTGGGAACACACACACACAAACACCAAAACAAAACTAGGATACACAAAGACATAAAACCGCAAGACACAACCAACTTGAAAGAAGTCTAAAATTATAAATTTAATACACATGCAAACTCCTGACACACAAATGATCTCCCTTCAAAGCTCAGTTCTGCCCTCACACTCCCTGTGTTTGAATGAGACGTCTACATACCTGTCTGATTACACATCTGCCTGTGACGGGTCACTGAGTGTGAGAGTTTGTGTATTTGTATAAGGATAGCTCTCTTCCAGGAATTAAACACAACTGACATGATGAACCACATATCCATATTTACTTATCTAAATGAGAACATATTGTTACTAATTTTAATTAGCTTTATTCGCACTATTAACTAACTATTAACTTTGACTTTTGCCTCGATAAACTCCAAATTTGCTTTTAATCATTAGGTAGTTAAGTTTAGGTATGGGATTGGATCAAGGGATCTAAAATATGGTCATGCAGAATAAGGTATTAATATGTGCTTTATAAATACTAATAAACACCCAATATGCTAGTAATATGCATGCTAATAAACTAAAATGTTACCATATTTATTTCAAATATAAATATATATATAATAAAAGTAAAATAATATATTTGCATTTAAATATAGGCCTATATATACATTGTGTGTGTATATATACACACACACACACACACACACACACACACACACACACACACACACACATATATATACACACACACACATACATACATATACATATATATATATATATATATATATATATATATATACACACACACACACACACACACACACACACGTACACATCAAATCGCAATTAATCGCATCCAAAATAAAAGTTTGTTTACATAACATATGCATGTATATATTTCAGAATGTTATGTTTATATGTTAAATATATTTATTTATAATATTAATTATATGAATATAAATATAGACATGTAAATGCATGTAAATATTTTCAAAATATATACTGTATGCGTGTGTATTTATATAAACATAATAAATATACACAAAACACACACATATATTATGCAAACAAAAACTTTTATTTTGGATGCAATTAATAATTTGACAGTGCTAATATTATACACACATTCTTAATTAAATGACACATTGTTGAATTTAAAAAGTTGAATATATAAAAGTTAAATTCACCTGTAGCTATGAATAGTATGAACTTTATGTGTTTGTGTTTATTTGAAGGTCTTTAGGGTCGAGATCTTGTACATCTCAAGAGGTCAGAGGCCTGACACTCATGCAATTACATCTAAATACAAAGGAATGTGGTCAAAAGTTCACACCCCGACTTATATATGGTGCACACCCAACACACAACTCATGGGACGAGCCGAGCCAAGAACAAATCGAAATAAATGTACTGTCATCTGAGCACCAGTACTTATTTGAATCTAACCAACGTTCCAGCTGACTAACCACCCTAATAATTACCCATAACTCACCTGTCTCTCTCTCTTCTTCTCTTTTTTCCCCCTCTCCCCATCCCTCCCTCCACAGTTTGTTCTCTTTATGCTTTGTGTCTCCAGGTTTGACCTCTGACCCCTGGTATCCTGTGAGAGGGGGTTGGGGAAAAACCCGGTCGTGAGGAGGAGAAATGTGTGTGTAGTTTTTGTGAAGTGTGTGTTGGTGCAGGTTTTGGGTTATTCCATGAGTGAAGTGGTCTTTAGGAGACTTAAGAGACCCCCGACACTCTGACACGCACACACACGGGGGTTGGGGGTGAGTGGGCAAGAATGCAAGGAACAAACGAGGAACTCGGCAGGAGTGCAGGAATGCAATGCATTGTGTTACAAAGACTTCCTAAACTACTAAACTAAGTAGAACCTCACACACACACACACACACCCACACCTCTTCCCATAAACTCATATAGAGTCAATCTAAGTGGCATGCTGTAATTTTTGGCTTTTTATAAATGCATGTTTTGAGACTTCAGTGCCAAAGTGATATATAGCCATTAAAGGACCCTCCCAAAACATTTAGGGGCAAAAAACACACACGCACAGGCACAGAGGACCCTTTCTGGAAGAGAAGAGATGGTCTGTAATTAAGATTTGCCCCACCCTCGCAGTGAAAACCTAAACCATCCAACGTACTCGCGCACACACACACACACACACACACACACCAACATACATAGGAGAGGAGAGGAGTAGAAAAGAGTTTCCTGTGGCAGGCAGCGTGACAGGATCATGACAACGACCGTACTTCCTTTCTGTGTGGCCTGAATCAAAGCATAGCGATTCTCAAAGAGAGGCCGTTAAGTTGTAATTACGTAAAGTGCACGGTCATCAAACAGTCAAGAGAACTCAGAATCACTCTCTAAAAACAGACTCTGCTACTACTAGTTTCTGGAAAAAAAAAGTCTTCTAACAGTCAATGTGTTCTCTTAAATCTTAAATTAGATAATGCTCTTTTAATTGACATTGTAACAAGCAATGTTAGATGCTACAGTCTACAATGACAGACTACATTCTACTAGATTTTGTAAGGGAACAGACTTTAAGATCTAGATGTGTCAGAATGTTTCATTCTGTACATATCGCCACCTACAGGATGAAAACAAAATTGTTTCTTCGCAACACAACAATAGCTGATACCACTTTTTTTTCTTCTTTTTTTTTACAGCACATTTTCTTTTTTGATAAAAAAAGTCAAAACTCTAATATTGTTATATTTATCATATAAATAATATTAAAATATTAACTATTTTATTAAAATATAAAATAATTTATTAATTTTAAAATGAAATTATTAAAACATTAATATTTTGCATTTTAAAATATTAAAATATAAAATAACCATTTTAGATTTTAATATATATTAAAATGTAATTTATTCCTGCAAAGCTTAATTATCACCAGCAATTACTGCAGTCTCCAGTGTCATATGATCCTTCTGACATCATTCTAATATGCTGATTAAGTTCATTTGCTAAATTAAAACAAATGTGTTGCTTAATATTTTTGTGGAAACAGTGATCATTTATTTCAGGATTTATGATAAAGTTCAAAAGAACAACATTTATTAGAACATCATATTGTGTAAATTAATTTACAGTCTTTTGATCAACTTAATGCATCCTTGCTGAATAAAAATTGGCCGTGTAATATATAATACATTTTATAATATATATTTTTTTATTTTATTTATATGTATATATAATAGTAGTAATACAGTTTTTTCAGCTGCTTACACGCATTTTCAAAACTGCCTCTTTTCTTTTTCCAAAACTTTACACACAAATCCAAGAATTGCACACACAACATGCAAAATGCCTCACATCTCTTGCAAATTCAAGCACTGCATTCACAATATCACAAACACATCAAAAGCAAACATTTGCAAACACCTTTGCCATAATATTAATTCCTGTTAGTTTTGGTGTGTTACATAGAGAACTGTGTGTTGTGTTTTGCAAAAAGCATTTTATGAAATTGAAAACGGAGTCAAAGGCCAAGAATTAGTGTATGGTTTTGCAGATTTGGCGTGTGGTTCTGGTGTTTGAGTGTCAGGTTTCAGTGTGACAAGTAAAGATTTTGTGTGTAAGCAGTTTAAAAAAACTGTAGTAGTAATAATAATAATAAAAATAGTTTTTTACAACCCCTATATGATGAAATAATCGGTATCCTTACATATTTATTCAGCACCTCAATGTCTGTTTGTGGGAGTGGGTGAATGTGTGTGTGTGTGTGTGTGTGTGTGTCTGTGCAAAACTGAATCAGAAATGCATTAGATCACTTCCTCTCTAATGTCTATTAAAAGGTAAGCTTCAGGTCATGGGTTTAGAGGAGGGATTCACATGAAAGCTTGGAGATTATGTGTGTTTGTGTATTTTCTGCATGCCTACACTAGTAGAGCATTTCAGACAGCATGTTCATTCTGTCGCTCTCTTGCTGACACCCTTTCATGTCTCTTTCGCTCACATACACATATATACTTACACAGGCTGATTAACTACGGGGAGGAAGAGGAAATCATATAAATCTTAGAGCTTTGAGGCACAATGTTTAAGTATAAATCAGCACAGCACCTTTCATGGTGAGTGAGGGGAGTGCCTGAAAGGAAATGATTATCTGTGAGGCTAAGAGAGAGAGACGGTGAATGAGGAAGGGAGGGAGAGAGAGAGAGGAAGAAAAGTAGCAAGACTGTTTAACTGAAATGTCTCACTGAGTGATTTGTGAAGTCTGGAGAGATGGGCCATCCTATAACCACACACACATAAACTCATTTTCTCAAAGCAAAACTAGCACCCCAAACTACTTTTGTAAATAGTAAATTTTACTATTCCCGTGGCACTTTTACACAACTTTTAAAAATAAAACTAAGGAGTGTTTTGATTAAATAAACTAAAGCTGAAATTTTACTAAATGCAAATAGATGAAAATTGCACTTAAAACTTAAATGACAAGAATTAAAATAAGAAAATGTTCAAAAACAATTTGAATGTTGAAAATGACAAATCGTGCCTATTACAGATAGATAGATAGATAGATAGATAGATAGATAGATAGATAGATAGATAGATAGATAGATAGATAGATAGATAGATAGATAGATAGATAGATAGATAGATGGCAGCATGTTATTTCAAGCACGTGCTTTCTCCACTCTCTTTTTGTACTACAACGCCCTCTAGTGCTCAAAACCTGCAGTTTTTATTAACAACGCGATATGCATTTTCAACGGGTTTAATTGCATTGCTTTGCAATTATATTAAATGGATGACGATGACAATCTTTTGTACTTTGCAAAAATTCAACTTTGAGTTCAAAAATATTGTTTTGTCTCTTATTACAGCAACGGACTTTTATTATTTTTGAATCAATATTAAAGTCAGAGTATTGAGAGTATAATCGATAATGTTGAGATCTTATCTAAGTGAGTGTCAGCATCGATCGACTTCACTGGAGGGCTTTGTTTATGATTCCACCGCTGCCATCTTTGCCTTTCTGAGTCAAGCCCATTAACAGTTTCATTACACATCTCTGCTTTTAGACAGGATGACATCGAGATGAGCTCAAACGCCTATTCTGGTGTAAGACTACATCCAAACTATTCAAAACAACCTCTATTAAAAATGAAATTAATTAAACAAAACAAAACATGAGAGAAATCAAGAGAAAAAAATATATAGAAATAAAACAAAAAAGTAAATATTAGAGTAGGCTTCTGTATCAATGACATCATCATCATATATATCCTCTGTTACCCAGGACAACAGTTTAAATGAATTAGTTGCCGTGGTAACAGCAGCATCCTCCACCCGGAATAAAGAGCTAAATGAATGTTTTGCTCATTATTTGTTTCTGTTACACTGCAGACATCTTAATATCAACAACACAGTGTCAAACTATATTTTTTTTCTAAAGAAGCACTAGGCAATGAGTCCAGTAAGATGTTAAACACAGAAACGCAATTTATAGAGACCTATCACAGCTAGACTGTTTGAAATGAATGGGATCTCTCATACTCATGTTAAAAACTACACCCATGCTGACCCAGTTTTCTGTCCAAGTTATGCCAAAGCACTTCTGAGAGAACCACACCACATCTTTTGGGATCTTGTCCACCAGTTTCAACAAACGTGCCAACAAAACACAGAAAAGAAGGAAATAACAGGCAATAATGTGTGTGTGAGTGTCTTTTTGAGCTCTGCTGACACCTGCTCCCTCATATCACATATGTCATATCAAAATAGACTGATGCTGGACCGAGTTCAGAAACAAACATTCCTCTCTCAAACATACACCACAAAGCCATCATGACATTTTTGTCATAAAAAAGCAAAATATAGAATTTTTAGGCTCACGTATTGGCTATATTACTAATATTTTAATCTACTAATATAATAATCTTATATTATTTATATAATTATGTATGTCACTATTATAGTTGGATATTATTAATATTATATTGTTTGTATTGCTAATTAAATTAAACTTACAATATTTTATATTAGCCTATTAATGTTTTATTTTGAAGTAAAAGACCCGTATAGGCTCAATCAATTTATAAACTGCATGCACGTTGACTTGCATTAGACCATTGCAGTATGAGTAAGCAAAATAAGCTATGATGGTCTCCTCCGTTAATACTATCAAACACAAACAAACAATTGATACGAGAGAGAGAGAGAGAGCGAGGCAGAGAGAGAGAGAGAGAGAGAGAGAGCGAGAGAGAGAGAGAGAGAGAGAGAGAGAGAGAGGCTACTCACAGAGGCGGCGGATCCAGCAGTCGCACATACCCTGTAATTTTCGGTAAGCGGTAACCGGAGAGAGAACGAGAGACAAAAGCGACTGAATGAATCTGCGGGATCTAGTGATAAACTCCAGCTTGGCTCTGAATGGGAGCTAATGGCACACGCTCGGGTGCCGGATCGAGCTGCTAGTTCATTCACGGGCGGTAACGGGACCGGCCCACACCGTCACATCCGTTAAATACACCGATTCCCGTACCGGCCAAACATGAGCATGCGGGACTTCCCACCCCACTGAACTGACTAACCCTGTATAAATCATCAAAATAATGAAATACTCGTTAAATAAAAATTAAAAGGTGAAAGAATAATAATAATAAAGAAGTTACTTTATGACCAAAGTTCTCTAAGTGTCTGTTCAATATAGATAGATTTTAAATATAGCTGCCCCTAATTAAAAAAGTGTGTATTTTAGTGTCTTTTTCCCCTCTTTTTTAAATTAACTCTTAAATATTTACAAAAAATAATAATAAAAATATACTAGGCTACATTCTCGCTTGATAAAGCCATAAAAAATGCTTGCATAATCATTTTTAAGGAATGAGTAAAATGCTGTTCAAAACTAATTTCAATCCACAGGACATGTAAACTTAGTAAAGTAGGCCTATATCAGCAATTTATACTTTATATTTTCAATTAAAGTCACACTTTACTATCCTATAGAAAAATTTGTTTTACAGGCAGTTTTTTTTTTAACTGAACTATGACTATATAACTTATAGGGCCTATTTTTTATATATTATTTTATTGAAACCTTTATTAGGGCCAAACAAACTTGACTAAAGACATAACAAGGTCCTGTAGAAACTCAAAACCTATATTTTTATATAACAGGGTTTTAATGTGCAATAAACATGTTTATGAGTTTCTGCTCTAAAACAGATTCTAAGCATGCCCTTCAGTGATGCCTCTTGCAACATAAAGCATGAATTTTCTGGCGCATTAAACACCAATCAGGGTTTGTGCTCAAGCCCGCCCTCACGTGGTGGTAAAACAACAGTAACACAACTCCCATCTGTTTCTTCGTCACCTATGACTTCTTCAAGAACAGAGCCTCCCTCTCTGTAATCCTTTATAAACTTGTTCCCACAGTAATTCCATGCATCTACTGGAAGCTATATAAGATGATCTCTCATAGGCACAACGATTTTCAACATAATGGTTTCATTATCTGATTTAAAGATAAATATGATTCATTTGGAGAGAAACTTTAGAAACATGATTTGCCAGGTTTGAGGATTTACAGTAGTGAAGTCAAATGTTTTTATCACATTTTTGACAAAATAACATGCAGTACAACTGTTTTGAACAATAAATAAAAATAAATAAAATAATAAATAATAAAATGTTTCTTGAGCCACAAATCAGCATACACTAAAAAAAATAGTTGTTTCAACTTAAAATAATTTGTTACCCCCTGACTTAAAATTTTTAGTTTATTCAACTAAAATAATCCAGTTGTCCCTTAAATTAACATTGAGTAACTTAAAATTCAAGTTGACTAAACTAAAAATTTTAAGTCAGCGGAGTAACAAATAATTTTAAGTTGAAACAACTTTTTGGAACAATTTTTTTTTTTTTTTTTTTTTTTTTACAGTGTAAAATATTTATGATATGATAATCATAAAGATCATGTGACACTGAATTATAATAACTGAATTTTATAATATATATAAAGAAAAAACAGTTATTTTAAATTGTAATAATATTTGACAATATAAAAGCATTGAGCTCTGAGACACTGTTTATGTCAGTGATGAATGAAATCAAGAACGGTGACATCTATCTCTCTGGACCTCAGAGCACTCACTAGTGCTGATCTGGGGCTGGTGTTTCCGTGTAAGCTAGAGGCATGAAAGCATTATATCCCATTACCCTCGAGAAAGAAGCAGACAGAGAGGGAGAGAGATGGACCGAAAAGCAGATAATGCACACAAAAAGAGAAATTCTCAGACAGACGGGAAGTTCTAATCCTTTAAAGCTGTGGAAATGACATTTAGATCAAAGCTGCTAAAAGAACAAATGCGATTTGTGCGCATCTGTGAGTGTGTGTCTATGCGTGTAACTTGGGATGTGGGACAGCTGTATGGGACAACTCTGTCTGATCATTGCTGGAGTTTATAAAACAGTTATAGCTCTCATCCTCAAATTTGATTGGCCGAGCCACTTTCCAGAAGTGCTGATATACAGGCCAACAGCATCTATTAATGTTAGTTAATGGACCCGAGCTAACATGGACTACCAATGAACAGTTGTATTTTTATCAACAACCATTAACAAAGATGAATAAATAGGCCTACTGTAACAAATGTATTGGTCATTGTTGATGTTAGTTAATGCATTAAACATAGTTGACAAATGGAACCTTATTGAATATTTGTTAAAAAATAATAGTAATAAAATAATACAAATAATAATAAGAATTATTATTGTCTTTAGTTTCAATAATTTTTTTTTTCAAAAGTTAATTTTCGATATCAATATTGATATCAGTATCGATTTAGTGCCCAGCCGTAGAATTGAATATTTTCAACTAACTGTCCAGATTTAGTCAAAAAAGTATTATTCAAGATCAGCTTCTTTTTTGCAGAACTTTTTAGTGAGTATAAAAGCAATATCACATTCGTGACTATTTCCACACACTTCCCTTCCCACACACACTTGTGACCAAAGGGAAATTAACCAAGCTATAGCATGCACATATTCACAATATAAACATATTTCAACCTGGAAATTTAAGCTCTCAGCCAAGACTGGAGGTTTTTGTTTGTTTGTTTGTTTTTGAGCTTTTAGCTCCCTATGATTGATTTCTTCTGCAACAATAAGTCAATAATGTGTATTTGTTGTGTGTTTGTGCAGTCATAAAGCCTGAGGAAAAACATCAGGTGTGCTTGTGTTTCATTTAGTGTACATCTATATAAAGCATATTGGTTGTTTGTTTTCATTTTGCCTTCAGGTCATGTGTTCTGCCAGTGACTCATGAAGGCCGTTCATATTGACAGTGATTTAACCGCTGGAGGTTGGCAAGCTACTGTACTTGTTGTTGCTTGTCAGAAATCCAGTACAACTCCTGTAACCAACCAGATCATGTGAGCACGACTGTTTAAACTCTCACATCACACAAGGATTCATTTGCATAATGCATCAACCCAAAGTGTTGCATAGAAGTTGCTTAACGTTTCGTCACCAATGGGGTCATTCTGCCTTAAATCGCCAACTCTCACTGAAAATGAATGAATTCTCGTATTCTCTCTCCACTCTTCACTCTACAGGAGGAGAATTTTACTTCTCTCACATAATAAATCTAACTGCCAAGCTAAACCTTTCTAGGGTTAACTGATTAAGTCAATCAAATCTAATTGGTTCACTCCATGCCTGTTACATAGCTCACACAACTGGAGGTCTTCTTAGAACTATTGGCTAAATACCCTGTCAGATAATGGCCACCAGTAATAGTCACAAACGGTCTTAAATAGGCCTGAATGGGTCAAACAGGTGCAAAAAGCAACTATTCAGCTCAGTCAAATTACAGACACTTCCATGTCTGCAATATACTATGTTCTGAGTCATTGCTGACTTACGATCTGAAAAAAATTAATATAGTGACTTTTAATATTAACACAGCAACTTTTAGTAATAAATAAAATAAACTGTGTTCATTAAAGGAAACAAAATGTGTATAAAGGAAATATGTGCTACATGCGAAAATTATGTTTAAAGAAATGTATACAAAAATAAATACAACTGCAAAAACTTTAATGAGACAAGGTTATATTGTACATAGTACAAAAAAATTGGGGTGAGTACATTTTTTAAAGCTTTTTTTTGTTTTCTTTTAAAGAAATTAATACTTTTATTCAGCAAGGATTGATCAAAAGTCAATCAAGACCTCTACATTTTTACAAACATATTTGAAATAAATGCTGATCTTTTTAACTTTCTATTAATCAACAAAAGAATTTAAACATTGATAAGAAATATTTCTTGAGCTCCATATTATTAGCACATTACAATGATTTTTGAAGGATCATGTGACACTGAAGACCAAAGTAATAATGCTGAAAATTCAGCTTTGCCATCAAAGGAATAAATAATATTTTAAAATATATTAAAATTGCTATAATTGTTCACAATATCACAATTTTTCACTGCATTTTTGATTAAATAAATGCAGCTGTGGTGAGCAAAAATCCAAACTTCTGAGCTATATATATATATATATTCTACTTATATATATTTATTTTCTATACTTATATATATTGAAAGTGAAAGTGACGTGAATAAGAATAAGGTGACCCATACTCGGAATTTGGGTTCTGCATTTAACCCATCCAACGTGCACACACAGCAGTGAACACACACACACAGCAGTGAACACACACACACAACAGTGAACACACACACACAACAGTGAACACACACACACAACAGTGAACACACACACAGTAGTGAACACACACCCGGAGCAGTGGGCAGCCATTTTATGCTGCAGCGCCCGGGGAGCAGTTGGGGGTTCGGTGCCTTGCTCAAGGGCACCTCAGTCGTGGTATTGAGGGACAGTCCGACTCTCTAACCATTAGGCCACAACTTCCCCACTCATACTTATTGCAATTTTCACATGTTAAAAAATAAATACGACGTCACCAGGTTCGATTTTCTGTGTATTTGCATCCATAGCATGCATTTTCATAACAAAGGATGACGAATACGAAAAAATGGAAAAACGCATACGAAAATTTCGGACTCAGAGTGCATTATTTAATTGATTAACAATCTTGTTTAAGTGAATAATTGCCTGCAAAAGCAATGATGTTTAATCCTGATCGACTTTTTATCGGTGATTTAAGTTTGTGAATAAGAGTTCACAAAAAAGCACACACATGGGACACAGTCGATAATGAAGCTTTTTTTCTCCATGCAGAAGTCATTCCCCAAATCCCAAAATCTCGTATCCATCTATTATGTTCCTGTCTGTTTCCTCTCCCTCATTCTAATTTGTCTCAACAGTTCTTTCTCTTTCTCTCCAGCCTCCCTTTGTCCCACTTGTCTGTAAATGTTTTTAATTAGCTGACTATGACCCTGATGACAGTGTGACGAGGAGAAAGAATGAGACACTCTAATCGCTGTAATTAAACAACACGCTGCACAAGAGAGAAGGAGGGAAGAGACCTTGGCTCTCTATTCATACAGATGAAGTGACAGAGAGAGTGAAGGATGGAGGAGAAAAATACTGTTGGGAGGGAAAGTAGGAAGATTGTACATTTTTCAACGGTACACTCTTAAAAATAAATGTTTCAAGAAGGGTTTTGCCATGCCATTGAAGAACCATTTTTGGGTTCCCTAATGAACCTTTGAGTGAAAAATTTGTGTGAAGAACTTATTCATAATTTGAAGAACCACTTTCCACTACAAAGAACCTTTTGTGAAATGGAAAGGTTCCATGGATATTAATGGAACCAACAATGCCAACAAAGAATGTCTGGAATTTATGAAGCATTTAAAATTCGATAATTATATAGTTATATACAACAGCTACAGTTGGCTATACCAACATATATGTTTATTTCTATTCTTTAGACAAAGTCATGTTAGGTCAGTGACAACATTTATTTTTAAAATGAGGAATGATGGAAGTTCTAGGAAATGCAATCTGCTTTCTTTATGAGAATTTATTTAACACACAAGATTGTGAACCCAGGGCACTTCTAAACTATGAGTAAACAAGTAAAAAGATATTAATATATTTTTAAAAATACCTTGAACAGATGTGAGAGTGCATCCTATACATACACACACACACACACACACACACACAGATATATATATATATATATATATATATATATATATATATATAATTTTTATTTAATTTTTTCCTCCAAGGTACAACTTTTTTCTCCTTATTCTTCCATAAATTGTATTTATATAATCATAATAATTAGTAATAAATACAATAAATTATATTTTCATTATATTTCAAAATGTTCTGTGTTACAAAATCAGGTGGTTACACCACCCGGACAGTTTTGAGTTTATACTTATGAAAAATAAATAAAAAAAATTTAATATGGAAATTGAAAACTTGTTTCTCATAGAAAAGATGCATTTAAGACATTGTTTGTATAAAAAAAAAATAATAAAAAAAATTCACTAACCCTAGTGACAAACCTGTAATTAAAACTTCAGTAATAGCAGTTCTTTTATCAGGTTTTAAGGCTCTTGTACCTGTACTGCTCTGGATGGTTCTAACAGTTGTAGTTCGAGGTGGTGAGATGGCCTGACGCATCGCTCTCTCCTCTCCTTCCTCCTGCGAGCAGCCCTTTTCGATGGCCCGCACGTAACTGTGGCTCCTCATACGGAAGCATCCAGACCCCGGCAGATCCAGAGCATCCACGGCCTTAGACTCCATCTCACTGAACACACTCTCACACACAGCCTCAATCTGCCCGTTTACTTCCACCTCGCTCACCTGCAGGGGGAGACAATGCATCACCACATGCTGTCATATTACCCCTTCACCCTTCTGTCATGGGATAGTAGCCTTTAAACACTCCTGACTAAATGAGCAAGTTTCAAGATGTTAGGTCAAGTCTTACTAATGTAAAATTACTTTAAATTATTGTAAGGCAGAGGAACCTAGTGAGATCATTTGACTTTTCATGCTAAAATTAACCCCAGATTAAGGTGAATTTTAACCCTAGGCAACATTTTATACATTTTCAAAGATGTTTAGCATGACTTTTAGTCCTGAGTTGACAACCTGTTCAAGAATTGCAGTATACTAAAGGTATGGAGAGGGATGAACAGTGTGAAATATGGCACAAGACAACCAAATATTAAATTAACCAATGGTTGAAAATGAACAATTCATTCATATTGTGGAAAAACCAAATGTTTTTACTCTAGTCAGCTTACTATAAACAACGGATTCACTTTAAAAATGCAAAAAATATTTGAACATATACATATATACATACATATACAGTGGTGTGAAAAAGTGTTGGCTCCCTTCCTGATTTTTTATTTTATTGCATGTTTGTCACACTTTAATGTTTCAGATCATCAAACAAATTTAAATACTAATCAAAGGGTTTTTTATGAATAATAAATCATAAAATCTATATATTGTGATTATACAATTCAACTATATTAATATAATTATGATATAATGTTATATAATATAATTATAATATTAACATTACTACTATATTATTAAAATAAAATAAAATAAAATAAAATAAAATAAAATAAAATAAAATAAAATAAAATAAAATACTCCAGCATTCACAATCCAGGGTGCTTTGTTGCCATATCCACCTTTTCGATGTTGGAAAATGTCTTTTATTTTCAGAAATGTGTTTTAATCATCATACAAACATTTTACAAAATACAAAAGCAAGAAAGAAAATCACAAAGAATAAAAAAAACAAGTGCATTAGTGTGTTTAAGAAAAAAAGTCATTTGACTTTAACATAGATTTACTTGTAATCAACTTAATGACATTGTTTCAGCTTAAAATGTCATGACACTCATAAATAGTAAAATGAGTAAACATCACAGTTGGAATTAGTAATAGGTTAAATATTGATGTAATATCAATTGTCAGGGGAAAATGTGCAAATTGCAAATCTTGAACTGTCATTTGTTATGTAGGCTCAATTTAACCCTCTAACAGCCAAGTTCAACGATAAGGGTTAAACACATTAATACAGATAACAGAACAGAAAATAAAAGAGTGCAGAGGGGAGGAAATCTCTACAAGTGAAAGCAAAATCAGGAATGGCTGCATCACTAGAGCTAATTCTATAATACAGCAGTGTGAGAAGTGTGACTGGATTTAGACAGAAACTTATGAGAGGAAGGGGTATCATGATAAGGTTGGAATGAAAGTGGAAACAGGTTGTTTGGAGAATTCTGTGACTGGAGGACTAATAGTGAGTTGTGATTGGAGGAATAGAAAGCAGAGTGTTTGTCACTGGCTAAAGGAAGAAAGACAGGCACCAAGATTTGCTAATCATCTAGTAGCAATAAAACTCCCAAAACCCTCAGAAGAACACACCTACACCAACACATGTCTGCCTATACACACATGCCCTAAACATTCACTATACTCATGAGGGACCGATAAAAAATTTTTTTTTTTTTTTTTTTTTGGTGAGCAGACAGCTTTTTGTCACTGAAATGATTGATATATCCTCAGGGAGCAGAAAAGATGCACATTCACACACATGCCTGAGGGCAATGTCTTTTTTCGCGGTGGGAGGAAGCAGCTCTTTAAAAGGTTAGGGCTGTTGTCAGTCTGAGTGAGCTGTCAGGCTCTGAACACTCACCTTAAAATTGTCTTGGTAAACGCTGCCCGTTACCATATCCCAGGGCTACAGAAGCTAATCTTGAAAACTCACCTTACAATCCCATGGCAACAGACACTAATCCTAAAAACTCACCTTGAAAATCCCTTAGCTACACATGCTAACAAGGAAGAACACCACTTAAAATTGCTTAAAAGGCTTTACTGACACCAACTCACCTTGAAAATTACGGTCAAGCATTAAAACTAACAGTAAACTCTACAACAGCCCATTCTTACAGAGTAGACGTTTGAAGTCTTTTGCTAGTATGTACTTGTTGGTAATGGGGAAAATACATTTTGAGTAGACTAGTTAGTCAGCGGCATCGTAAAACTGCATCTTGACACCACATATCCTTTTGTTGCACACCGATTAACTATGTCTGAAATCGCATATTGAGTACTTTTACTACATACTACATTTGATTAAGCATGCACTTTGTGGCCATTAAAAAGGTATGTTCTGCATAGTATGAATGTGTGTAGTATGAATGAAATTGTGTCAGTGACTTACAGAGTACTGATTATTAATCATGTAAACCCTTTTATTTAAATCTCTCTATCTGCCATGTTTGAAGTTTTTAAAACTTTTTTACTTCTGCTTGTAGTTCTAAGCAAATCTGCGTCCAACGTACAATGGGTTGTGGCCAGTTTTAGCCTTTAGAGTGTGCATGGATCTGGGTACCTCTGAGAGATAGTCATTTCAACATACTCCAATTTAGGGACACACTAATTCTTACTTCTCATTACTAAATAGAGTGGCTTGTATGTGAATTGGGACGCATAAAGGGACTGTGTTTGAATATTTCTGTAAGCAGCTAGCCAACTCTTGCGCTGTCTGATATGCTAATCATCATGGACTGTACTGACATCTAGGTCTGTGGAGGCAGCATTACACAAAAATGCTAGTTTTAGTTATAGTTGCCATTGTAGAAATGCTCTTTGAAATAGTCTTTTAAAAGTGAGCAATAACAAAGAGGGTAACAGAAATAAAGTAGTATTCAGTTAGTCATGTGATCTCAAAATGGTAGCCCCCCATGAGGCAGCCCGCTCCCATGTAAATGAAACAGCTGTAAATAGGCTACTGATATGGCTAAAGTCTTCATTTCATGTGAGTAAACAGTTTTGGGGGGTAGATTTTTTTTAATGAGGAAAATGCACAAAAGTGAACTTTTACGCTTATACATTTAAAACAGCTGAGGCAGCTAAAAGCCCAAAGTATACTTCGATAACGTACGACAAGGTATGCGCATAGTGCGTAAGATGTAAATTTCATCAACATAACACGCACATACAGCATGCGCACAGACAATTTCTTTTAAACCGTGTGAACTTTGTATGTGAGAGCTGATTAGTTTGTCTAAAAGGTGGCAACATTGAGCCAGTGTTTCAAAGAAAAAAAGAAGAGAATGAATAACACCAACAAACTACTTGAATAATGGAATAATACCAACAAGCTACTTACATTAATAGAATCAGAATAACAGTAGCAAACAGCAATAATGTGTTCGGCTGTATGCATTCACTAATATTTGTGTCAAAACTGAAGTATACTTGGGGCTTTAGCCTTAAGGTCTTTGCACACTTGAGTCCGAAATTCTTGTCAAAAGTTTTACACGTTAAAAAATAAATTTCATGTCAATCACGTTTACACACTGCCTCTGAAACTTTTGTCAGTAATAAAAAAAATTTTTTAAAATCGGATCAGGTTCGATTTTCTGCGTTTTCGCATCCGTAGCAAGCATTTTGATAGGAAAGGATGACAAATACGAAAAAAAATGTAAAAACGCATTTGATTTCTGACTCAGTGTGCAAGGACCTTAATTGTCAAGAAGTACACTAACTAGGGAACCTTAAACACAGTATTTACAAACATACAATTTGTGATGCCAATCATAATCTTCCATAACATACTGATAGTAAGCGAATTAGGATTCTGAATAATGCATGGATGAAGAGATGATAAAGGATTTCATGAGATGATTAATGGGATTGAGCAAAATATAACTTCTTTTCCTTTGAATGTTTTCCTCCCCTTTGCAAACCTTCTTGAAGGCTGACGTTGAGGAAGGCTCTGGTTGGAAATCACCCTTAGGATCTGATCCAGGCCCAGTTGTTGTTTCCCACTGGTGTAAGATCAGTATCTTAATGGCGATTTCCACCAGAGAACGAAGGGGGCGATGACCAACCTGGCTGATGGTGCTCATGGCCCTCATGTAACTCTCATTTCGGGAGCGAAATTTGGGCGAGGCCAGCAGACCAGCCGGGTCCAGACTGTCCAAACTGCGGTTGATTGAAACCTCACTCACCGCTCTCAGGTAACTGTGACTCCGGATCTGCAGCTTGGGGGAATGGGACTCCGTACTGATCCTGCGAACAGAGAGAGAGCGAGAATAGGTGTACAAGTATTTAATGAGAGGTGAGATTCCTCTTGTAACTCACACTCATTCATCATGTTCCTGTGGTTTTCCTCCAACAGAGATCTCATACTCATTACTGTTGACCTAAAAACAACTCAACCTAGTTATGTGTGTGTGTTAATGTATTCTTCATATATCTGACACCATTGTAAACATGAACTCCTCACAATTAGTACTAGCATTTGACTGTTTGTGTTTACATGTGGATGGGCAATCAGGTCTTTGAAATATGAGCACAGAAAAACATTAAAACATGAACGCACACAAACACACATTCTATCCCTTCAGGTCAAGTCAATCTTAATTATAGATGTGGCTCTTAAAATAGTATGCAGTTACAGCAAGAAAAAACACACATTAGTCATTCTTCACTGGAGTGAGGAATGTAGAGAGAGAGAGGGAGTAAAACAGAGGAAGAATGCAAGAAAAGTACACAAATAGATTTAGAGGAAGGGATGACAGTGGATGAAATCAATTAAAGCAGCAAATGATGGAAAAACAACAAAATAGTAGATGTTTGCTGAAGTGTATATGAGAAGAAAAGCATACAAAATTAGATCTTGCGGAAAAAATGGGACAATGCTCATGTTTTCTCATTATATGCTGTTATTTCAGGAGCTCAGCTTTTTAAAAAGACAGTTTTTCACATGTTATATGTTGCAGATAAATCATTGATATATTTTAAAATGTTTAAATTATTTAAACACGGTTCAAATATTTAAACAAAACATTATAGTTCATTTTAATACATGTGACGCTGGACCACAAAACCAGACTTAAGTGTCTATTTTTCGATTTCGAATAAGCTTTCCATTGCTGTATGGTTTGTTAGGATCAGACAATATTTGGCCGAGATACAACTATTTGAAAATATGGAATCTGAGGGTGCAAAGAAATCTAAATATTGAGAAAATCGCCTTTAAATTTGTCCAAATGGAGTTCTTAGCAATGCATATTACTAATCAAAAATGAAGTTTTGATATATTTATGGTAAGAAATTTACAAAATATCTTCATGGAACATGATCTTTACTTAATATCTTAATGATTTTTGGCATAAAAGAAAAATTTATAATTTTGACCCATACAATGTATTTTTGGCTATTGCTATTACAAATATACCCCAGCGACTTAAGACTGGTTTTGTGGCCCAGGGTCACATGTGTGTAAATAATGGCATTGGCCTATTAAAGAATGATACATTATCATCAACTAAAATATAATTTTTGTTGAATTTGATAACTAATCATATAAAATAAATGAAATGTGCGTTTTGGCATAATTTGACTAAAACCTGTTTAATAAAAAAAAAATGCCTAAAAATTGCACATAAGAAAAATAGATACTGTACGGCTCAAGTCCCACATTTGTGGAATTGCTTTGCAGAAATAAAGGAAATATCTGTCTATAATGAGCCCAGGCCTCAGGGGACTGCATATTTATTATATAACGCAACATTTTTTTTTTCTCTAATATACATGCGGTTGTTTAAACACACATGAGTGTGTATGTCTACTGTATTACTGCATTTCTGAACAGAAAGTGTGTTTATGGTTCATAGGTTTCGAAATTTCCTTTTTTATTATGCATTATTTATCACCCCAGTTTCATGCACGTGTGTGTACAGGAGTATGTATATGCATGTTTGAATGTGTGTGTCCATATTTGAGTTCAAGGCACAATGCTCTGATTATAAATATTCAATAATGCGGCACTTCCTGTCAAGCAGACAAAGATAAAGAGCACATGACAGAAACCCTACTCAGTGTTCGCCGTTCCCTATACACACTGAGCATCTGAAGAGTTCAAAATGCATTCATTTGGAACACTGATGGCATCATATGCTTGAGTAAATTAAATATACAATTTGAATCGTCATGCTTATACATAGAAATTATTATAACATGCATTTATTCAATCAAAAATACAGCAAAATCTGTTTATTTTATAATAATTTCAAACGTAATTTATTCCTGTGATGGCAAAGCTAAATTTTCATCAATCATTTCTCCAGGCTTCAGTGTCACATGATCTTTCAGAAATCATTCTAGTATGCTGACTTGATGCAGTTGTGCTGCTTAATATTTTTGTAGAAACTACAATGCATTTTTTTCACAAACCTTTGACTACGAAAGTTTTAAAAAACATTGTTTATTTGAAATGGAAATCTTTATTTACTGTCTCTTTTCATAAATTTAATGCTTTCTTTCTGAATAAAAGCATTAATTTGGTAACACTTTAGTATAGGACCAAGTCTCACTATTAACCAGTCGATTATTAACATGCCTATTAATTACATATTAGTACTTATTCTGCATGACCATATTCTAAAACCCTAATCCTACCAATACCTAAACTTAACAACTACCTACTAACTATTAATAAGCAGCAGTAGTAGTTTATTGAGGCAAAAGTCTAATGGTTTGTTAATTGCGAGTGCTTTTACACTGCACTGATGAGCACATGCTGTTGTCACAGCAATGATGTCCACATTATATGAATGCTTTGTTTGCAAAGTTTATACACAAAAGCGCACATTCACACACACAGAACTAAAAGCGTGTGTTGATTCTCTTTATAATGCAAATCAGTTTGCTCTCATGAATAAGCCTGTGGGATCCTAAAAGTGACTCCCTTCATTGTAAATATTCTAAGTAGGATATGTTGTCACTGTATAGTAGCTACACGGCTATAATAGCAATATGCATGTGAGGTTTTAACATACTGAAGCCAAGATACTGAAGCCACTTTCAGACGATATAACGGTGTGCAACTGAAAAAGGACTTGGAAGGAACTTTAAAGGCGCAGGAAAATTCCCTTTGAAATGACTTTGTTCTGTTGAATTTTTAATAAAGGGGAGAGTGAAAGGATTTCACTGTAGTGGTAAGAGTCTCAGGACATGAAGGGATTTTATATGAAATTGCACCGAGTAAGTGTGTATGCATCAAGTGTGTATGCATGTATGAACAGAGGTGGATTTAAGGACGGGACTACTCTGTCTCCACAGACCTATCCCAACAGCACTTAGAGATGCGGAGCAGGTGAAACGCCTGTAAAATACCATGTTTAAAATGACCCCAGAGAAGATGAGGGTTCATTGAAATTTCAGACGGATCGGCAGGTCCATGCACCTGCACACCAGATTGTACACATACGGCGCATGTATTTAATTTCCCATGTGATTTCACGGCAACAAAATGCACAAGCTAATACATTTCCAGACTCACTTGAGTGTGGTCATCTCGGCGAGGGAGGACTGAGTGGCTTTCAGGTAACTGGCTCTCCGGGCCTGGACTTTGGGTGAGGGTTTAGGGCTGCAGTCTGAATCTCCACTGTCCTCCTCTGCCATAGCCTTGATGTAGCTGCCGCTCCTCATCCTCCTGCACGGGATCTCGTCATCCTGACCCACAGACGAGAAGCCACCCCACTCATCCTGAGGAACCTGCAGTGAGCAAGAGAACGTTATAGCTTCTCATACAAACCTGATCTGCCTGAATAGCTTAATAATAATGACAAGCAATAAAGCAGTGCATGATGTACACAACCAATAGAGAATTAATTAGGCAATAAATGAAATCAACTAAACAATTCGATTTAAATTCATATGTTCATTCAAACATACATTAATGAGCACATTAATTTATAAACAGTTGCAAATTGTAATTATGAATATGTTTATATATAAATATGGTGGCAGTGTTTAAGTATTATTTATGTATTATTATAGTATTAAAGGGGTCATGACATGACAAATCAAATTTCCCTTGATCTTTGTATGCTTAATACATCCTGCAAGTTTTTCATAACTTAAAAAGTCCTCATCAACAATTAAAAAAGCATTTATGTAATAACCCTCAGAAAACGGCTCGTTTTGGATTACTTTGGAGTACTTTTTTCCAGAGTACATTTTTTTTGTAAATTTTAAGTACTTCAACTAATTTTAATTTAAAAAACGTATTCAGATTTTTGTTTAAGTGGTGAAATAATAATAACTTTCATATTTGAAATCTAGGCATATAATAAAACAAATAAATGACTGAATAAATGTTTTGTAAACAGCTGTTAACTCGCCAAATAGTAATAAGTTGAAATATTATACAAAAATACTATAAAAATGTAATGGATGGAAACCTGAAGACATGTAACCTAATAATGCATATATGTTTTTATGTGTACAAAATATTTATATTGTTTAAATGTTTCACTGTATAGCCTATATAATCTAAATCTAATAAACCAATTAAAACTCATTTACCACTGATATATTTAAGTTATGTGTCCCAAACCATCAAGAGTAATGCATTGCAACTGTCCATGCATAAATGATGTGCTGATCAATGTTTTAAAACATAAAAAAATGCTTTATAAATGACTAACTGTATACATCGCCAAATGCTTACCGTGTGCTTATTCTAATGTATTAACCAGAACCCCTCCCTGCTGAACTACAGATGATGCAGCTATGACTATGACTTCTCAATCTTTCCCCACATTATCTCTATAACATAAAACCTCTTTGACACATCAGATAATACAGAACTTAAAAAGCTAAAAGCGCATCCTGGCATAACGCACACAGCCTTATGCAACCTGTACCCACACACTAACACCTGCTGCTCCCACTACAAAAAGAAATATTGACTTCTGCATAAACAACATCATTACCTGAAAATGATCTTGAAAACATTTTACACCCACTTGCAGTATTCATGTACGACGCACGTAATGTGTACCTCTCAAACCCTCACCTCAAAAGCCTCTCACCTCTCTGAGATGAATAACAATCATTTCATATTATCCAGGCACGGATCGGATTCTTTTCAAATCTTTCACCATTTTTAGTGGTCAGTGAAGGAGAACTAGTGAGCCCGGCTTCAGGCTCGCTCCGTGATGTGCATCGCATGCTAAAGCAATTCTTTCACACGTTACCCTCTTTTTCACACGCTCTACTAGGGGACGAAGCCAATAACCTATCCTCTGTCACCAAAAACAGAAGAGAAAGGGGCACAAAGAGACATATTGTTCAGACCAGGGGAAAGGATCCACTCTCTACGGAGTGCTGTTTTTTTTAAAGAGGATGGAAATGAGGAAAAAGTGCGGAGAGAGCGGAAGAACGGAAACAAAGTACCTCAATGCTCCCTCTGCTTAAAAAAAACTATGGTTGCTATGAGGATGACCGTGACCTTAGCTGCACTACCGGCAACTAAGACATGTGGAGTTATCCACAGCAAGTCAGCGTACTTACAGTCAAGCTAACTCTATTAGCAGACAGACTCTCATTACTGCAGATGGGGGCTCAGATACGGGCACTTTGGCAGTTCTCCTTAGAGTTCTGCCTTTTTATTTAGTTCCTCTATCCCTCCTGACTCCATTATCTGCAACGTCTTCTCCTCTTACCCTTCATCTCTCTTTCATTCCTTGACTTTCTCTCTCTCACACACACTTTACTAGTCCCTTGTACTTGGCATTGAAAAAAAGGCTTTTCATCCCATAGTAAAAAAAACAACTATTCCATGACTTATTTAAAATACATTTATTTCATACCAAGTATATTTCAAATCCATTATTTATTGACATATCTCTTAAGACTTACTGATATAAAATAATTAAACTTTATTTCGTTATTGCACAACATACATTTCTTAATATTAAGACTAAAATGTGTTTTAATATCACTGTTAATAAGGATTGTATAATATCAGTCTTTAAATGCTAGATTGCAAGTATATTTGCAATATTTCCACTTCAGCACAATCAAATATACTTCAGTATATCTTTAGTTGTACCTCTGCACAATTAAAGTGCACTGAGCACAAAATTAGTCATTCCAATTTAGCAGATTTTAAGTATACTAGTTTAGTATACAACTGTAGGGTATTTTTATTAAGCACATAAACATGCATGGTCACTTCAAATGAGTTGACCTTGACCATATTTAACTCCTCTTCTGTTCTTTTCTCTCAGTTCTCCATTCTACATGCACCTCACTCTTTTCCTCTGCTCTCCTCCCTCCCTTTCTGCTTTCTCCATCACTTTCTTTTTTTCTAAGACTCAATAACTGTGTCACATAGGGAACATAAGAGACAGAGAGAGATAGCAAAAGGACAAACAAAATCCATTTTTTCCTCTTAATCTTCACACAAACAGTCGCTGATCTCCAGGGCTGCAGGCTGAAAATTTTCTCACTTATCCTTCTCTTATTTGTTTATGATCTCTCCATCACACAGCATTAGTCCACAACAAAGAAATCAAAACACAAGCCATGGTCTCGGAGTTCATTTTAATCTGTCACATTCAGTACAGTTAAAACACAGCAGGTCAGTCCTGAGCATATGTTAATACATTCAACAACACTGGCATTGTAAGGGACCATCCATACAGGACGTGTTTTTATGCTAAAAACCGCTAGACAGAGGCCCAGTGGAATAAAAAAAAAAAAAAAGAGCATGATGCATTTTACTCATTAAATATGTCGGTAACACTTTTGTTTAGGGACCAATTCTCACTATTAATTAGTTGCTTATTAGCATGCATATTATAAACATATTGGCTGTTTCTGCATGAACATATTTTAGACCCCCTTAATTCATCCCCATACATAAACGTAAAGGGATAGTTCACCCAAAAATTTAAATTCTGTCGTCCCAAACCTGTAAGGTCTTCCTTCATCTTCAGAACACTGTCTATGCAGGGTCAGAAAGCTTTTGGATTGCATCAAAAATATGTTAATACTTACAGGTTTGGAACAACATGAGGGTGAGTAATTAATGAACAATTTTTTTGGGTGAACCATCTTTTTAACAACTACCTTACTAACTATTAATAAGAAAAAAATTAGGAATTAATTGAGGCATCATTTATTGAGGCATCATGATGAGGCATCAATCCATCATGATTTCATAGAAAAACTATTAAAAACTTATCAAGACCCGTCACAACGGTCACAGATGTCCATTTAGCACTTTTCATAAGAAAATTACAAACCAGCGAGACACGTCACAATGGTCAAAGACATCCCTATAGCATGTTGTCAAACAAAAACAATTTTAAAACAGTGAGTTTCGCAGTCTAACTTATTTTCATAGAAACATTTAAAACCCAGCAAGATGGTTTAAAATGGTCAAAGTCATTCTAATATGTTATCAAAGAAAAAAAACTACAAAACGGACAGATGCAAAAATGCATCCTGTGTGAACGGCCCCTATAACAAGCTCGGACACAGACATGCACATGCATGCAATATGTCTACTCTTCACAAACATGCAAACACAGCAGGAAGATCATGCGCTGAAAGATGGAAAACATGGAGAGAGATGAAGCACAAGTCAAACAAAGATGAAGAGATGTCACCTTCCACACCATGAAACCAAATGACTCCTCAGCAGAAACGAATGAGGTGTGAAAGCTGACCTGATGACACAGATGATATGACAAAGGTGATGATGGTCGTGCTGATGAATAGAGGAGAAATCTCTCTCCTACCTGTAAAAACTGGCAGGTTCGTCCCTGCTGGCAGGTCTGTGCTTTGACTAGAGCTTTATCGATATTGACAGTGGCCTTCTGGTACACCTCTCGGGCCCTGCTCACCGTTAGCGTGCTTGACCAGGAGCTCTTCTTGACGAGCGGCCCAGCCTGGTCCACTGATGTCGGGCCTCTGAAAGTCAGAGCGCCTCTTGTGGGGTTGGAGCAAGTGGAGCAGCTTCCAACGTCATTGTTGCTTCTTGAGGTCTTCAGGGACGAGTGTCCCCCTCCAAGTGTGTTGTAGCTCTGTCCCAAGAAGTAGTGGGACTGGGATTTGTCCGGATGCCGGCCCATGGTCATGACTCCAGAGGGTTGATGCTGGTGGTAAAGGCAGATCTCCCTGTCTAGAGTGTCGTCGGAGCTCCAGTAACCCGACCCGGGTGTCCGTGCACGAGGTTTGGGCTCAGAGCGACTGCGTTCCTTGTTTTTCCCCCGCTTGTTGCTGGACGGCTTGTGCAGGGTGCCTACAGTCGTGGTGGAAACGTTCGGATGGGATATAGCCGTAGCCATTGCATCGGCTGGGATGGCGGGGTCATTTCCGTTGAGGCTGCGCTGACTGGGACCTTCCAGGGAATGGGACTTGGTGAACAGTTTTTGGACTGAGTGTACGAGGTGGCGTATACGCCCAGGACTGTCACTGCGCTGGTGCTCCAGCGCTGCAGTCCGTTTGTATTGCAACGTGTGATACCCATCCTTTCTCTCTGGTTGCTGCTGGTCAAACTTCTCCAGCAGGGATGATGGAATGGCAGCCAAGCTGCATGGGCCGTACCCGCCCCCAGTTCCTCCGGCTATGCCCCCCGGTCCCACATAGGGCACTATGGCGCATTCGTCCTTAAGCTCGTGATGCGAGCCATGATGTCGGCGTGGAAATGTGCTGCTGGCCAGATCGGACTGGCACCCGTAGAAGCTGTGGTCAGTCGGGTGGGCCTGGTGGAGGACAAAAGGCCGTCGGTCATGGCGGAGGGTCAAAGACTCGTAGGATGGGTCGCAGTGTGTGAGTGTGTGGTGGTGGCTGCGGCTGGAGGACAAGCCTTTCATCGTCATCCTGATACACTCACCCTCTCACAGCCTCATCCACACACACTGAGTCTACTGCAGAAAGACAGATGGACAAAGAGACAAGAGGGCCAGAAAGCAATGTAGAGGACAAACAAATTAGGTGAAACAATGAAAAAAGAGGAACACAAGGAGAGAGAAACAAATAAAGAGAGGGAGAGAAAGAAACAATATGGATTAAAGATTTTCACATGTAGTTCATATTTCAAACCTCATAGTGTCGACTATAGTGGACTGTCCTTAAAAACATTTTAACCATCCACTACTATGGGTCCGACTCATACTAAAGAGGTGCTAAACTAAATACTTTCAAAATCGACTAGTTAGTTGGTTGCCTAAACGAATATCGGTCTCAACCGGACTTATCGGTCTCAACTGGACATCTTGTATAAGTAGACTGGTGTTGGAGTTGCCTGACCCCAAGAATTTACATAAGATGTGTCTTGTTTTCAAAAACAGCTAGACAGAGGGCACTGGACTGGAACAGAACACTGGAGTCTCATGACACAATTTAAAAAATTGGACTATTCTTAATGCAACACATGCTGTCTTAATGAAACAATGTGAGATTTGACAGAATGGACAAATATGTCTGTCTGAATAGCGGCAGTGCTTTTAGAGGAAATATTTAAAGACCAAGCAGAGCAAGCTGTTGGCATGCCAATTATCGCATAGACTTTAAAATATAAATTTTGAAAAAAATCGGAATAATCGATGAGCCAGTTGACAACTTGTTACTCATAATTCTGCACTACTTTTCAAAAGTTTGGGGTCAGTAAGTATAATAATTATCATTATTATTAAAATAATTAATATTTGTCGATGCCGATAGCCTTGTGGGCAGCGCGCTGACATATCGCACAGTTGTGCTTTGGGTGTCCCGAGATCAAATCCTGCCTCGTGGACCTTTCCCGTTCCCATCTCCCATCTCTCTCCCACTCATTTCCTGTCATATCTCTACTGTCCTGTCAAGGAATAACGCCAAAAAATCTTATTTTTATTCAGCAAGGATTCATGAAATTGATCAAAAGTGACAATAAAAGACAAAATCATCATATTAGAATGATTTCTGAAGAATCATGTAACACCGAAGACTAGTAATAACTGCTAAAAATTTGCTTAGACATCACAGGAATAAAATACATTTGAAAATAGGCTATATTAAAACAGAAAACTGTTATTTTAAATTGTAATATTATTTCACAATATTAATGAGTTTACTGTATTAATAAAGACTGCCTAGGTGAGCAGAAGAGGCTTCTTTTAAAAAAAAAAGCTTTTAAACATACTTGACTACCCTCATATGAAAACAAAACTTTAAATTCCAAAATCAATGCTCATTCAGAATGATTGACTTTCAGTCACTCTGTCGATGCAAATTGCCATAAGCGTGAATGCCCCTTTAAAACAGAACAGTAAATGCAATAGTGATGTTAGCACATCAACATTAGCATGTGAAAAACCTCTCCAGGCATGCCTCGCCAAATCCAAAGAAAGACAGCGATGAGAGGAGCGAAAGATAAAGCCAAAGACAGATTAAGACTGAAAGAAAGGAATTGATGCATTTTGCTGTTTATTCAGCTATATCCTGTTTACTGTGTCAAAATGAGAAATCAGCCCTTCATGCTTGAAGTCATTTGTAAGACTGTGAATTCATTAAGAGCATTTACCAAAAGATCAATGACTGTACTGAGATCAATGCCATCCAGCGAGATGGACGCTTATATAGTGCATGAGCATTTAGTATGCGCAATTTTAACTAGCATATTGCAAAAAAAAAAAAAAATAATTATATATATATATATATATATATATATATATATATATATATATATATCTATCAGCAAGTGATCAGTAACATTTTAAATTAATACTTTAATTTGAAAAGTTACAACTTTTAATCAGCAAAAATACATTAAACCGATTAAGTCACATAAAATACATGTATTTTTATAACAATATTATAAAATATTCCTATTTCCATTTATTTATTTGTTCTTTTGAACATTCTATTCTTCAAAAATTTTTGCAAAATTTGCTAGTAATGTAGGGAATACCAAGTACACACACACAGAGAGAAATTATATGCATTATAATAAAAGATATTCACCCACATATTAAAGCTAAACACATACACAAAGACTATTAAACCTGTTATCTACTAATGGATCTCATTTTCAGACTCGCTTCACTTCCTTATGCTGTGTGGTGACTCCAGCCTGACATATCCGCGCGCGCGTGCTTGTGTGTGTGTCTGTGTGTGTGTGTGTGTGTGTGTGTGTGAAACTGTAGCTGGTGCAGAGTAAATCTCTTGCCTTATTATTACATTCTCTCTCTGTCTCTGTAAGAACACTGAAGATGTGGAAACAGAATAATTAATTGTTTCATTATCCTTTCTTTGGTAAGAGATGAAGTCAAACTACTATTTTACCAAGGCAAAATAGCACACGCACATTCAAATACACTAATTTCCAAGCAACTTTTGTTTTGTTTTGATGAAATATGCGAATCAATGAGCATGTAAGTTCAACAAGTTGATGGGAGAGCTGAAACAAATGTAAAGTATATGATTATTTCATGAGACTGTTAATACACCATAGCATCAGTGGTTCTGATGAAATCTTCATCGCTGATATCATGGCATGCATTATATTAATGCATGAGCTGCAGAGGTGGGTAGTAACGAGTTACATTTACTTCGTTACATTTACTTGAGTAAATTGTTTGGGTAACTAATACTTTTAGAGTATATTTAAAATTGGGTACTTTTACTCTTACTCAAGTATATTTTTAGTGAAAAAACGATACTTTTAGTTACTGTGGGCGACGCTCCTCTCGTTACTTTATCTTAACGCAGTACGTAATAATAAAGATAAAAATGCTTCAATTTATTCCAAACGCGCCGTCTACCTTTCTCTGGGCAACGAGCGATGTCCGTTCGCGAATGATTCATTCTTTTGAGTCAATTCTGTTCGAAGGCTCGATCAAACCAGTTGGCAAACCAGTGAATCGGTTCACAAATCAATTTGAATGATTCGTTCAGTTCCCTGCCGCACGCTGAAGCGGTTCTCACTCAGATAACAGAAAGTTTAAGAACATCAAGAGCGATGAAGACATGGCTTTGGATCTACAGTCAGGTGAAAGCAAATCTGCAAAGGCTTGTTTGCTAGAGCTATATGAAGATCTTTATTATGAACACCGCGTGTGCTGTCGGTTCCACAGGTATAGATTCGTTTACAGTACACGAACCACTATGACATTACCAGTTTTTTGTAAATGTACCTTATACATTAAATACAATCTAGAATTTATTCATTAAATAAGCTGTCACAGAGTATGAAATGAACACCCGCCAAACCCGCCTTAGTTCCAGGAGGAATGCCTTTGCTTAGACACAATTAATGTTGATATTTTCACAATATTTACGCTTGCAGAAATAAAAGCTTCATTTGTTTACATTTTGCGGAACAGACGGAAGAAGATCCGTCATATGCATTTATTTCGTTATGTTCAGATGTTCTGTAACGGTCATGTGAGGAGATTTCTCTCTTCTCTGTGTCAGAGGTTATATACATACAAAATACATCATTAATAATTAATATACTTTAAAATATAATTTAATTCAGTGATGCAAATCTGAATTTTTATCAGCTCCAGTTTTCAGAGTCATATGATCCTTCAGCAATCATTCTAATATATTGATTTATTATTCAGTGTTGTTGAAAAAAACAGCATATGCTAGTTTGGTATGTTTTGAAGCTGTGATGCTGGTTTATGCTGGTCTTTTGCTGGTTTATGCTGGTCCTTAGCTGGTCACGTGCTGGTCTTAAGCTGGTCAGACCATTTTAGGACCAGTTTAAACCAGCCCAACCAGCATCCCATGCTTCAAAACATACCTATACCAGCATATGCTGGTTTTTTCAACAGGGTTTTGCTGCTTTTTTGGAACCTGTGACATTTTGTTCACAATTCTTTTATGAATAGAAAGCTGAAAAAAACAGCATTGATAATAAATCAAGATATTGGAATGATTTCTGAAGGATTATGTCACACTGAAGACTGGCTTAAAGGCTGATAAAAATTAATTTGCATCACTGAAATAAATTACATTAAAAAACATCTTTTGAATGGCAGTTGTGTGTGTGTATATATATATGTATATATATATATATATATATATATATAAATTTTATCTAAATATCTATACATCTAAATAAAAATAGACTATATTCAGTATATGATCCAAAGTACCGAGTAACTAACTACTTGAGTAGTTTTTTTATCCGATACTTTTTTACTCTTACTCAAGTAACTATTCAGACTATTACTTTTACTCTTACTTGAGTAAATATTTCTACAAGTACTTTTACTTTTACTTGAGTACAGTTTTTGGGTACTCTACCCACCTCTGATGAGCTGCTAGTGAATGTGTTGTTCAAATGTTGTAGTCTTGGCTGAAAAATAGCTTGATGTGTGTGTCGTTCCCCAAAGGAGATAGATTTCTTTTCTTTCTTTTTCTTAGTGAGGCACATATAATTCTGAAAATAAAAGAAAAATGAAAATGTGTTTATCAGTTGGATTCCTCTGTACTCTATACTTCCTGACTTTTTTTCTCAGAATTGTGAGATATAAACTCGCAGTTGCGAGTTATAAAGTATTGCGTGATATAAACTTGCAATTGTGAGAAAAAAAGTCATTTATATCCTGCAGTTCTGACTTTATAGTTCACAGTTGCGAGTTTATCTCTCATAATTCTGAGAAAAAAAAGTTGCGAGATGTAAATTCGCAAATACGAGACAAAATTCGGAATTGTGATATAAAAGCTTGAAATTAACATTTTTTTTTTTTATTTAGTGGCGGAAATGGGCTTCCACACTATCAAGCTCCAAATCAACCACTATATTTCAATTCTTCTGAAGTCATTCGCTAGCTTTAAGAAATGGACTGAAATTTATAATGTAGTCCACTGGAAAACGACTGTTAGAGAACAAATCATTGACATCAAACCTGATGCAACATGTCTCAAGGGGCCAGATTTGAATGTATGCAATGATAAATGAGATTTATTGAATAAAGACCACCAAATGTTTAATTGCATCCAGCAAAAAAAAAAAAAAAAAAAAACTTTTCTGAGCAGTGTGTGTAAAAGTATGCGTGCTTGATACCTCCACATAATGGCTCATATATGAGTTGTTGTGTAAGGTTGAGCTCATTCATTGCCCCCTGAAGCCTTTCAGATGTATCCTAGTGGAACTTGCTCTAAATTAGACCGAGTGTACTTTCTTCTGCAGCCCGACTCTCACTAGAGCATCACGATTCTTGCTTACTTCCTCATCTTAGACATTCTTCTTCACTCTCTTTTTAATTACATTCATTGTCCATGCTCCAATTGATTGGTGGTGGGTTTTTTTAAAGGATCACTCCACTTTTTTTGGAAATAGGCTCATTTTACAACTCCCCTAGACAGTTGAGTTTGACCGTTTTTGAATCCATTCAGCCGATCTCTGGGTCTGGTGGTAGCACTTTTATCTTAGATTATCATAGATCATTGAATCGGATTAGGCTATTAGCATTTGGTCATCAAAAATTAACAAAGAGTTTCGATAATTTTCCTATTTAAAGCTGGACTCTTCTATAGTTACATTGTGTACGAAGACCAACGGAAAATTAAAAGTTGCGATTTCTAGGCCGATATGGCTAGGAACTATACTCTCATTCCGGTGTAATAATCAAGGAACTTTGCTGCCGTACCATGGGTGCAGCAGGTGCAATGATGTTACGCAGCGCCTGAAAGTAGTCCCCAGCTAGGTACTAGTTATGATATAGCTGGGGACTACTTTTAGGCGCTGCGTAATATCATTGCCTTAGTACACGATGTAACTACATAAGAGTCAAGTTTTAAATAGGAA
Organism: Barbus barbus; assembly: GCF_936440315.1. Classification (NCBI taxonomy): domain Eukaryota; kingdom Metazoa; phylum Chordata; class Actinopteri; order Cypriniformes; family Cyprinidae; genus Barbus; species Barbus barbus. The sequence goes on from NC_136724.1 coordinate 10,227,317, forward strand.
AATTATCGAAACTCTTTGGTAATTTTTGAGCGAAATGCTAATGGTCTAAACTGATTCAATGATCTATGCTAAACTAAGCTAAAAGTGCTACCGCCAGACCTTGGGGAGTTGGAAAATGAGCCCATTTCCAAAAAAAGTGGAGTGTTCCTTTAAGGCAAAGTCATATAGGGTTAGGAAAAAAAACATGAACAATAAGTATTAAAGTACTCACCCTGCAGTACTCTCAACATGAATGATGATTAAAATCATGTGGTATATTAAAAACGAGGTATCCCGTTACATTTCTAAGCCATTAGAATTATAATTTTCACCTGCCACATGATAAAATGGAAAAATAACAACAACGCTCTAGTAAACACTTCGAACACCCTAGCAGTGACATAGCAAACACCTACCAAGAACATCTTGTTTCAGTTAAACCTTTCCTTCTTAGAATGCCTTTATTATCACAGCTCTCTCGATTTCGTTCTTAAGCTGATCCATCGTTCCTCCATCTCATCTTCCTCGCTCTCTTATGCTTTGATTGAAGTGTGCTTTGAAACACAATCAAATCGAGCTGACAGATGACAGGACAGCTGAGAGTTTCTCTCTCTGGGCCAAACTAATTACGCTGTCTGTCATTAATGAGAGCAGCACCACGTCACTCTTTGATTACACACACTCTGACACACACTATATGAACAACTTCTTCCTGCAGATCTGTTTGATCAAAGAAAACAAACACAAGAAGAAGAGACAGAGTGAGAGAGAGAGAGAGGGAGGCTTAACAATAGCTTTATTAAACCATTTTTCTTTCTACCTTAATATCACACAATACTTTTCACATAAACACCAATAAATCATATCTGCTTAAAAACATTTCTATAAATTCAAAATCAACAATTCATTTTCTTGTTCAACTCAACTCCTCCCACTGACCAAATTTCAGAAAACATTGCAATATAATTTACCAATTTATAATATGTATACTCTATATCTTAATTCCAGCAGTTATCATACCTTTTATTACCATCTCAGCATTTATTGGACCCATACCCAACATTTTATTTTTCCTAGTTTTCCAAATAGACATCTTAGCTGACCCCAACACAACATTTTTTCCTCCTATCCTGAAAATTGTATTTTGGACCACTTATAAACTCCTGATAACAAAATATTTATCAAAACTTTGTAAAACATTGTGTTAAAAAATTAAAAACTCCCTTCAACCTAAAACAATCAATAAATAAATGATTCACCGTTTCTTCAATCCCACAAAATACACAATCTTTCCCCACGTGTCTGTTCGTAGCTATAGCCCCATACATCAGTCTCCCCTGCAAGTCTGCCGTACGCTTCTCAATCGGCAGTTAATACAAAGATCTCCAGCATGCCTTAAAGTTTGTCCCAAACACCTCTGACCATCTCCAAGTCTTTACTCCTCTTAGCACAGCCTGATGAGTCACCTTTACAGATGTTATATACAGATCTTTCTTCTTAATGTCCTGAAAAACACCCAACTCAGGGTAGGCAAATGATAAAACTAAATATCCAGCATCCTCATTCTCTTCTTGTACAATAGCAGACACTTTAATGGGTGGAAATTTATAATCACCATGCCAATCCTGTGACCGTGCCTCTCTACAAGCACCTGGTAGAACTGCCCACCCCTCTTCCATTATTCTTCTCAGAAGTCGCAGAGATGAAACCCAGTAACACTCTGCATCGTCTCAGCTGTTCTCCAACCATCACCACGTCTTAGATCCCCCAGCTTGGTATATCTAGCCTTGATAAAACAGCTTTCCACCGACTTAGAAGATAAAATCTTTGTTCTTATTAATGGGTTATGGAACAACGGTTCCCCCATTACCCACACCTCTTGATGTAAGATTTCTCTGTGTATAACAAATGTCTTTTTCCAAGCTATTATCATTGACTTATAAAAAACTGTTAAATCCTTTAAATCCAGTTCATCAAGTTGCAACAAAAAAAAACGGTTTATCATAAAATAAACCAGATGTTTCCCGCAGAAGAGCACAAGCATCATTAATCCATCCAACATTCTCTTCGTACAACAGTCTCTTTGCTGCTTGTAGTCGAAATGCATTTATGCGGCTTCGCACGTCTATCAGGCTTTGCCCTCCTTCATTCACTGGCAGATAAAGTGCAGGCCCAGGAATCCATTTTTGACCAGACCAGAAGAAATCCACTAATTTCCTCTGAATGTTCTTAATCAAGTCATCCAGTGGCTCAAGTACATTCAGTCTATGCCATAACAGAGGCAGTCAGATTATTTGCAACCAAGACTCTGCCTCTATAAGATAACTCGGGTAATAGCCAATTCCACTTAGACAACTTGGCAACAACCTTTTCCAGCATACCCTCCCAGTTTGTTTCTTTATACTGATCATTACCTAAAAACACCCCCAACACTTTAATACCTTCCCTTCCCCATTTTAATCCTTCAGGAAGTTTAGGTGGCCCAGTATCCAACCAAGAACCCACCACAAACCCTTCACATTTTGTCCAGTTTACCTTGGCTGAAGAAGGTTGTTCATAAAGCTTTAAGTTTTTACAGAGTATTTGAATATCATTTTGACCAGTAACAAAAACTTTTACATCATCAGCATATGCCAATACAGAATACCTTGAATTATCACCAGGGATCATTAAACCTTTTATCTCAGTTCTTAGCTTACACATTAAGGGTTCTATAGCTAAACTATAAAGTTGTCCTGATAGAGGACACCCCTGCCGGATTCCTCTTTCAACAGGAATTGGGCAGCTCAAGCCACCTCCCTCCCATCTTTAGCATAACTGAAGCCCCTTCATACAGTAATTTTATCCAAGAAATTATACTCTCCCCAAATCCAAAGGCTTTTAAAACATTAAAAAGATATTCATGACCCACATGGTCAAAGGCTTTTGTCTTGGTCAATAGATAAAAAACCCACATCAAGATTATTTCTAAAAGACATTTCAATTACATCCCACACAAGAAACTGCATTCCAGAGCGTACAATAATGGACAATTTGTAAGTTTCCACCACAATATGCAAAAAAACTTTTAATTCTATTAGCCAAACATTTAGACAATATTTTATAGTCTAAACACATTAAAGACACTGGGCGCCAATACTTCAACAACCCTAGGTCACCGCTTTTTGGCAAGAGTGATAACACAGCTCTCTGACAGCTGATTGGTAAACAACCTCTTAAAACATTCACAAAAAACATTATACAAGTCTTCACCTAAAACACCCCAAAAAACTTTATAAAATTTCGCTGGTAAACCATCAACTCCTGGTGACTTTCCTGTAGAAAGTTGTTGCACAGCCTTTTAATGTTCATCAAAAGAAATCATTACGTTCAATTACTTTTTGTCCTCGGGTCTTAATTTAGGAAGATCCCTTAAGATCTGATCCATACATCCAACATCACAGTCCATATTACCAAACAGTTGTTTGTAAAATTCTATAGCCATCCTTCTCATCTCATTTGGGTCTGAAGTAATTGTTCCATTTTTTCTTCTCAGATGAAGCATACATTTCTTTTGTGCTTCCTTATGTCCTTAAGTCCAAAAAAAAAAAAATAAGCAGTTGGAGCATTCGGAAATATATTAGTATTAATAACTCTTTCTTATGTATAACTTATCCAATCTAGGTCCTGTCACAACAGAATCTAATATCTTTACCCAAGTATATTGCTTCACCAAATTATTTCTACTTCTCCACACGTATTCCAAATTCAAATAATTTATAATATCAAGAAGTAGCTTACTAGATTTCGAGTGAGGTTCTTCCCCATTCCTATCCATTAAAAAATGTGTTATGCAATTCCAATCACCTCCTATTACAACACATATATTTCCATCATCAAATTCTTTTATTGCATCTTTTAATTTTTGAAATGTTATTTCACGATTCAATCCTATGTTTGGAGCATACACATTAACAAAAAGGAATTTAACACTTGTAATTTCGGCTAGAACTAATAAAACTCTACCTCTTTCTATCTCTTTTGTCATCACCGATCTTTAAATCTAAAGAATTTGAGAAAAGAATTGCAACACCCATACTAAAATTTGTTCCATGACTTAATCTACACTCTCCTTGCCACCATCTATACCACTCTATTTCATTATTACTATCAGAATGGGTTTCTTGTAAAAAAAAAAAAAATACTTTTACATCATTTAAATTAATAAATTCAGAAAGCATTGCTCTTTTAACCCTGTCTCTTCCCCCATTGATGTTTAAGGATCCTACTCTTACAACCTCCATAACAAAGGACAAAAAGGAAAAAACAGATAGAAAGAATAGAAGAAAAAAAATCAACCATAGTGGTTTACACATCATTAGACAAATTTAGTGAAATTTCCTTTTCTTGGGATTTTTCCCCCTTCTTATTTTCGTGACAAACGTTTTCAATCGATATCGCTTCCTCTTGTTCAATTTATCCTCTCCTACTCTTTTCATCCAGTACAGAACTTTTTCATATCAGCAAAGTAATTATTCACCTCTACTATTTTCCCAAATGTCTCATCCAAGAATTCATCTATCTCTTCCAGGGAATAAAACTGCTCACAACACATCTGAGATAAATTAGACACATCTGATACATCTGACAAAGCATACTCCTCACTTTCTTCCTCTCTTTCAGTATTAACCATTTCTTCTGTCTGTTTGCTCTCCAAATTCACTCTCCTTTCATCACTTGCTTTATCCATATCAACTTCTTCACCAGTTTCTAACCTTTCCACCTGCTTTACCTCCTTCACAGTTTCTTTCATCCCCATCTCCTTCTCTACCTGTCTCTCATAAATTAACCTTTTCTACCACCTTAGACGCTTCCATAGTAGGCCTAATCTCACTCTCAGTACCAACATTACCTGAAACTTCTTCATTAATCACACTTTGAACCTCCTTTTCCACTGTTTCTCCTACAGTTTCTTCCACGCTAACACTCTCATCATTACTTTGACCTGCCTCACTCCTCACCCCTTCTCTATGTGGACATAGCAATCTTACATGTCCTACTGAGCCGCACTCAAAACAGCGCATTTCCCCCATGCTCGCATACAACATGTACGATTTCCCCTCATACACGCAACGGAAAGACACATTTAATGTCGTCGCATCTAAAAACATAAACACCTGCCGTCTGAACGATAACACATGCTTCAAGGATTCATGTTTACAACCAAGCAGTACCATCTTAATTCCACTTGCAAACCTTCCAATCCTTGATAACTCGCACTGTATATCTTCATCCGGAATAAATGGCGGGACATTTGAAATTATTACCCTTACAGTTGGCGATACTAAAGGTTGAACAATAACAAAAGTTCCACTTACCACTATGCTACTTTCTACCAAACGATTCACCAGTTGCTCCTCCTTAAAAAAAAAACACCAAGGCTTTATTCATACTATTTGTATTTTATTTGTTCACAGTAAATTTCACTTCTACAATAAATATTAAATTGGAATCTCAATTCCACTCAAAAGAAAATGTAAAGACAATAGAAAAATCTACATAAATCCCCCTCACCGTGACACCTCTCCCACCTCCAACCGGAAATTAGGTAAGAGAGAGAGAGAGAGAGAGAGTGACAAAGACAGAGAGAGGGGTTGTGTACAAAGAAGTGCTCAGTAATCACTATGTCAGATTTTAGCACAGCTAAATTATTTCAAGGTAAACACAAGCAGCCCTTTCAGTAAAAAACAACAACAGCAACTAAACCTGAGCAACAAAAACAGACTAAACAGCAAGCTATTTAGGACAGTAACACCCCTGTTTATTAAATATTTCATCCTCCACTCACTTTGTTCATCAAATATTTAAGCTAATTTCATAAAACCTTTGAATACTTACAGATTACCAGTGTAATACACTCAAGTACTTCAAGTCTAGTGCTAGGCATAAGAAGAGTCCAAGACAGGCAGGAGATCAGGAAACAGGCAATCAGATATAAAACTAGATGTGACTAGACTAGAGCTAGGAACTGGGAACTAGATTAAACTTGGAAATGACTCCGTAACGTTGCTATCACTGACGTAGTGATATGCGCAAACAATACTCGGCAGTTTGAGAAGGATATGAGTGGGTGTAATATAGTGCGTGTGTGATTGGCTACAGCTGTGTGCAGCCAGTGCAATGAATGATGGGAAATGCAGTCCAAGGTAACGATAGCGTAAGAGTCAATATAATGGAAGGGCAACCTCTGGTGGCAATCGGACGGAAGTCCACAGACCAGATTCGTGACAACTGGATCCGATGTCGCACCACAAAAGTGTGAGCAACTGTTTTCATCACCTGACGACTATTACTTTGTCATTGTTACACAAAACACAAAACACAGGCTGTCCAATGTTCAAAACTTTGCATGTTGGATTCATATCTTTAAAGAAGCCTTGCATTTGCAGAATCATTGGTTCAAATAACTCATCATGAAACATCATACGAACATTACATTAGTTGTTAGTACAATTGTTAAATATAGTTTACTACAGGTTTCATTATGGTAATACAGATTCATACGTCATTGTAATAGACTAGAGAGAAAAGCCTCGCACTCTAAAAAGACATTTACTGTAGGAAAAACAAACACTGATAACAAAGACATAGAATTTTTGTGGATTTTTATTTTTATTTTGCTCCCAACAACAGGTATCTTGAAATTGGTCATACCTGAATATAGTCAGTCCAGCTGCGTCACTTTCATAATCTAAATGTGTAATATTGATAAACATTTTCCATAAAAACTATGCATTAAGATTAATGCAACAGTTACTTAGCATTTTGAGTAGTTGTATCAGTTGATAGTTAGATCATTGTAAAGAAATGAATAGACACTCAACTCAGATGTAATGTACGAGTTGCCTTTTGAAATATAAATACTTTGATGTTAAGTTGTGTCATTTTAGTGGTGATTTTAGTTCAATGAAATGATCTGAGGTTTATGTGTATTGTATCCACCAAGCATTTGAAAAAAGTGTTAAACATTTTGAAATGTGCATTTTGATCATTGGTTGTGATTTTTATGTCTAGAGTTTTGAAAAATGACATGAAGATTTTGATATTAGTGCAAAAATGATTGTAAAAACAAAAAATAAAAAAACAGTGTAAAATGATTTCTGAAGTATTACATGACACTGAGGATTGGAGTAATAGCTTTGCATCACAGGAATAAATACATTTTAACATATAGGCTATTATGGTTATTTTAAAATGTAATAATATTCCAGAATTTACTATATTTTTGATCAAATAAAAGCATAAGAGACTTCTTTCAAAACCACAATCTTCCAGTCTAAATGGTAGTGTATGTTTTATTTAAAAAGCTATTTCTCCCATGTTTTCTTATACTGTATCTGATTTTTACATTTGCTATTTCTTAATGCATCTATCAAAATAATGAACATTGATGTTAATCTAAAAATGACATTTTGTGTCTAGATAAACATTATGCTGCTCACAGTCATTATGCTCAAAGAGATTTGTCAACATCCCGGTGGCCTGGTGAAATTTGCATGTTCTGATCCGATCAAAGGTGATAGAACTGAATCATTTTACTCAACTCTAAATGACAGATAATTATGTGACAGTCCATGCTGAACTAAAAAGCATAATCCTTTCCCAGCCTTAACCAGAAATAAACAACCCATTACAAAACACCACCAACAAACCTGAAAACTGCCTGCACAAAACCAAGCATGGAGGTGTAAACCACATTAAGCCAGAGCAAGAAAGTGTGCTGCTCCCTAATTGGTGCTGTGACTAAATAAAAGGGCCCTTCTATTTCGAATCCTGTGACCTCTCATCCATTTGTGCCATAACAACATATTGTTCCGACCAGCGAGCAATTTTCTCTCCCTATCTTTTTTTCCCCTTTCAATAAAGCCCAATAAAAGACAACTATAAATAATCTCACGGGGGAAATTGAACGTGGTGGTTTTTTCTCATCTCCATGGCAACAAGTCTTTTCCCCCATCGCCTCACCCAACAGAGAGTGTATTGCTCGTGAACTCATGAGGAGTTGGTGAGAAAGTGATTCTTGGTGTGAAAAAGCAAGTTGCCATTTCAGTAACAGGGTTAAGAGTGAATAGCAGGAGTCATGTGTGGAAAAGAAGGAAAGATTAGGAAAGATGGCTTTGATTCGGTCCACTATGAATTATAAATGAGGACGTTCGGACATAGTTTTGGATGTGTGTGTGTGTGTGTGTGTCCGTGTGTGTTTGTGAGATCTCTGTTTGCGTGTCGGGGTGCGTGTGTGTTAGAAATGTAATGTGGGTGATATGTACAATTGGCTGAGAGTGCAATAACAGGTTGCTGATGGGGCTGACGGAAACCATCAGGATCAAACTGACTAGTGAAGCAGATACAGTCGAGGGGACCGACACAACACAAACTTCACCCAACAGAGTATACACAACAGGCTAAACACTGCATACGGCATGCTAAACCTGCTACAGACTACACATTTCACACCACAAACTACACATTATTTTGAAAAACACACTGTGACAGTGCAGTGTTTGTTATAAACAACCCAGTTTTCCTCAGATGAATGCTAATGAACATAATGCACTGCATAGCCTTTCAGTAGCCAATCAGAATGCACCTCGATAAAGACCTAACCAAGAAAAACAAGATGAAAAAGAAATGTGGAAAATCAAATTAAAATTGACTTCTGGTATTAAAGGGTTAGAAGAGTTCAAAAGAAGGTCCATCATACATGTCTTATAAATAAAGCATAAGAAAAGAAAAAAAGTGACCAGATTTCCAGTTCAATGGTCGATATATTGCTGACATTTAGGTTTTGTAATAAGGGTTTTGTGTGTTTTTATCATGATATCCCTATAGAGAAATATAAATATACTAAAACATATTTGAAATACATTTATTTCATGATAAGTATACTACAAATACGTTTACATATTGATGTACTAAATAAAAATACCCTGCAATTGTACTTTTAGTATACTCAACTTGTATAGGCTACTTAAAGTCTGCTAAATTGGAACAATTAATTTTGTACTTAATACACTTCAATTGTACTGAAGTAGGGCTGAAGTCCAACTCAAGATGAACTGAAGTATATTGTGCTAAAGTGGAACTAGTGCAAGTATACTTTAGGTACACTTTAAATAGTTTGCTTTTAAAGACCGATAGATCATACAATCCTCATCAATAGTGATGTTAAACACATTTTAGGCTTAATATTAAGAATTGTGCACAAGTAGTTCTCCAAATAAAGTTATAATAATAATTTTTTATAAAAAAAATATTATTTAATCTCAAGTGACATGTCAGGAAATCTTAAAAGGATAGTTCACCCCAAAATGAAAATTCTGTCATTAATTACTCACTCTCATGTCGTTCCAAACCCGTAAGACCTTCGTTCATCTTCAGAACACAAAATAAGATATTTTTGATGCATCCCAGGAGCTCAAAGACCCTCCCATAAGACAGCAAGGATTTTAACACGATCAAGGCTCAGAAACATAGCAAGGATATCGTTAACGTAGTCCATGTGACATCAGTGGTTCAACCATAATTTTACCAAGCTACGAGAATACTTTTTGTGTGCAAAGAAAACAAAAATAACAACTTTATTCAACAATTTGTCTTCTCTGCGTCACCCTATAGTGCCATTTTGGAGAGCATCTCATACGTAAACAACGTATGCAAAATGTATGCAGATAGGTTGCTTAAGTTGTTTACGCTTTGATCTGAATGTAAACAACCTAATCGCGTACATATTATTAACGATCTCCTTGCTACGTTTCTGAGCCTTGATTGTGTAAGGATCCTTGCTGTCTATGGGAGGGTCCGAGAGCTCTCGGAATGCATCAAAAATGAATGCACAACTCTTTTAAATATTGATAACGACCTTTTTTCCCCATCTTTGACCGAATTTTAAGAACATTAACAGATCATTTAAATTTTTTTTTAAATTAATTTTAACGTTAAAAAACAGCCATTTTCATCAGCATCTGTAGTGGGACATAGGATTATGCACAATCTCACTCTCTCTAAATGTGCAGGCTGTTTGTGTGTGTGTGCGTGTGTGTGTGTGTGTGTGTGTGCGCGCTCTTGCTCACGCTCTCAGCCAAATGACACTGTTAATGCCTAAGTAACTAAAGCATGATTTTTTTTCATACAAAATAAAACTTCATACAAACCACCCTCTTTAAACGAAACCCTCTTAAATAAGCTAAAGAGAAACCAAAACGGCTAAGTATTAATAACCAAGTGGGCTTTTTTATAATAAAGGCTACATATCATGTTCTGTCCTTTCGCAGCTGATAGACAGCTAATAGCCTCAATGATCTTCAGACAGGGAAACGGTCTTCTGCTCAGTGCTCATCTTCATATATTTTTCATTTAGCTCATTGTAGAAGACACATAACATCGTCCTCACAGGGGAACATCTAACATGTGTTAGCCTGAATTAATGTGAAATTGCATAACCAGATGAGCTCCTAATTCTCAGGAAAACTAAAACGCCAATTATAAAAATTGAAACCGAAAAACAACAATAACTAGGAAATGGAAACAAAATGGGTAAAGAAACAAAGCAATATAAAACCACAATCCACTCATTGCGAATCCAATTGTGTGGATTTAGCATTAGCAGAAGCTTAGCATGTTCAGGTCAAAAGGTGAATAATCTGATGAGACAGACAAGTCTCGCTCCCTCTGTGTCTTTCTTCTAATACCACACCATCTCTTGAGCATTAGCGCTGATGTGCAGGTCAGTTTAACTTTTAATACCTCACAGGTTAATAGACTGAGGTCTCTGTGCTCTTTTAACAGGAGGAGGGCAGATGTGTCTGGAAATAGTCTATCTCTAGCAGAAGATTAATAAGGGCAAAAGGTAAACTTTTTGTAGTGTTAAAAAAAACAGACTCCGATGACTGCTTTTGAATATCAAGCTGTATATGTGAGTTTAAATATACAAGTGTGTGATGAGTGAGGGATCATATTACAAACTGAAGATAAGATTTAAAGGAGCAGTTCACCCATTAAATGAAATTGCTCAAACTCGTATTGTTTCAAACCCTCATGATTTTCCTTCTTTTGTGGAACACAAGGGGATGTTTAGTAGTTTTGTCAATGTTGCTTTTTTCCATACTAATGAAGTGAATGGGGAATGGGTGGTCAAAAAAAGATTCACTGAAAAAACGTCCATATATTCCATTTATTCATATTTAGCGTTATATACACGCTATTGTTTGGGGTAAGATATTTTCATGTTTTTGAAATAAGTCTTTTATGCTCAACAAGGCAGCATTTATTTGATCAAAAATACAGTAAAATAGTAAGTTGTGAAATATGATTACAATTTAAATGTTTTCTGTTTCAATATATCTTAAAATGGATTTTAATCCTTTGATGGCAAAGCTGAATATCTGAAATGGAAACATTATGTAACGCTACAAATGTCTTTACTGTAACATCTGATCAATTTACTTTGCAGCTGCATAAAATTATTCATTTCTTTCTAAAAACAAAACCTTACCGACAAACCTGGTTTGAAAATGCACAAATAGAAATGAGACCGTGACAACTCCATCGCTTCCTCAAACAAAGTTATCATATGGCTTTAGAAGACTTAAAATATAAACAATAAAAACAGGCATATGACTCATGTTGTATATTTCGTCACTTTTGATATATGGAAATGACAAGATTGCCTGTTCTGTTTCTGAATTACATTAAAAAATTTAAATAACACAGACACATAACAGAATTTTCATATTTTGATTGATGCATTCCTTTAATTCCCACAGTCTGGCTTTAAAAAAATCCCTCTGCTTTTCTGCTGATTTAGTGGTGTGATTAAACAGAAGCCAAATGTGAAACACCAATCGAGTAAACAGCTGCTCTAGAATTCATGTGTGAGTGCAATCAGATCTGCAAAATAGGAACAAATGCACATTACACATTCTCTCATTACTTTTAAACATTTTGGTAATGTATTTTGTCCCCAGAGTTCCTGAAGCAAAACCCATTGAGAAGGACTGTTATAAAGGAGGATATGTTTTCTATTAGGTCCCTGTGTTGGAGAGATATAACCAGAGCTCTTGGTCTCTGTTTGGTCTCTGCAGGAGGAGCTTGAGTGGCAGGACTGTTAACGTGTTATGACACTTCGGAAAGCCGCTGTGCCCTGCGTATGATGACTACAGACACAAGCCTCTCTGCAGAGAAAGGAAGAGTCAGAGAGAAAATAAGGAGAAAGGGATGAGAGATAGGAGAGGTAAGAGACAGAGGGATGAGTCAGTAGATAAAGGAAGAGAGGAGGGTGTAATAGTCTTTTGTTTCCCATGGCTGTTGGGTTTCAAAGCAGCTCTCGTGACATCATTACCCCATTTGTACTGTACACCTCTCAGTCTGTCCCCGCGGCTATAGCTTTCATCATGGCATCCAAATGCCCCATAAAACCCAAGGACACAATATGACAGAAATACACGCTTTCTCGCACTCTCGTTCTTTAACATGCACACTTATATGCAGAGTGAGAGTAGAATAAATAGGGAAAGTTAGAAAGTCCAAGCTTTTTCGAAGGCTGCAAATGTTCAAAAATGCAAATGCGTTTCAATTCTCATGACTAGTCTGCCATACTACCATAGCGAAGAACAAAACCGGAGAAGAAATGCAGTTAAAATGCCAAATGTGGAATTGTTCTAATACAAAGCCTCATGAAAAGCTCTTTGTAGGTTCTCCACTGAATATCAGAATTCAGGAATAATGTGTTTGGTAAGAATGCTACAGTGTGTGTTATTTATGATTCTCTCAGATGGTGAGAACATATTACCATAACAAAAAACTTAGAGACTTGATACATAACTCTTGGTTTGCATGCCTACAATGCTCTAGCTCTTATTTTGTGTTCCACTCAAAGTTGGATGTGGGATACTTGATATCTCCTTCCAACCATTTAGAGTTTTGTCGTCGAATATACGCAAAACATTTGCTAATATTTGTTTTTTAAGTGTATAGTTCCATCATACAAAAGCAAAACACGGTTACAATAAAACTAGGAAAAAGTGTTTCATTTAAAGTGTTCCATTTAATTTTGATTTGGTACGAATTTTCACACACTGTTTTCTCTAAATCTTAGCGTAGTTAAAGAACAGATCACAGTATAAGAGATCCAATATTAGACAACAATTTTGACAAGTTGTTGTCTTATGTAATAATAGTGCATAATTATTAACCAAATATCATTTACTATCATACACGAGCATCTCACTAAAGGTGCAGTCACATTTACTGTTGTTCATCAATCATTCGATTGGAATCCACACAATCAGGAATTTCGAAAGATTTTCCCATGCATATTTCACAGTGGGTTCAAGTTGGCAAAGAGGATTCATGTTAACAAACACAAAAATTAATTTTGGTGACACTTTAGTAGAGACCAATTCTCACTATTAACTAGTTGCTTATTAGCAGGCCTATTATTAACATATTGGCTGTTTATAATAATAATAATAATAATAATTTGTTACATTTATATAGCGCTTTTCAAGGCACTCAAAGCGCTTTACATACAGTACAAGGGGGAATCTCCTCGACCACCACCAGTGTGCAGCATCCACCTGGATGATGCGACGGCAGTCATATTGCACCAGAACGCCCACCAAACACTAGCTTACTGGTGGAGAGGAGACAGAGTCATGAAGCAAATCAGTGTATGGGGATGATTAGGAGGCCATGATGGTCAGAGGCCAGTGGGTAAATTTGGCCAGGATGCCGGGGTAACACCCCTACTCTTTTTCGAAGGACATCCTGCGATTTTTAATGAGGAGCCGATGCACCTCGAACAAGTCTTTTGGCGCTGCCGCGGTCGTGCTAGTGAACTGAAACATGAAACGTATTCAGTGACGTAAGACCTGACTCTGTATTGGCTCTCTAGCCTGTAGAAAAGCAACCGGTTCTTAAAGGGCTCGCCAGTTGAACCAACTAAGAACCGGCAACAGCACTGGCTCTGAACTAGCACCTGGTTCCTGCTAGTGGAAAGGGGGTAAGAGAGTCAGGATCTCGGTTTAACGTCTCATCTGTAGGACGGTGCTTGTTGACAGTATAGTGTCCCCATCACTATATTGAGGCGTTAGGAACCACACAGACCACAAGGTGAGCACCCCCAGCTGGCCTCACTAACACCTCTTCCAGCAGCAACCTAGTTTTCCCAGGAGGTCTCCCATCTGACCAGGCTTAACCCTGCTTAGCTTCAGTGTGCAACCGGTCTTGGGCTACAGGGTGATATGGCTGCAGAAATTTATTGGTACTTATAAAGCACATATTTTGCATGACCATATTCTACATCCTTAATCCTACCCAATACCTAAACTTAACCACCTTACCAACTATTAATAAGCAGCAAACTAGAAGTTTATTGAGGTAAAAGTCATAGTTAATGGTTTGTTAATGGTGATAATTGGACCTAAAAATAAAGTGTGACTGAAATTTCCAATCACATAGACTCAATGACTGGATTGCACCTGTGAAAATTTACTGGACGACGATAAATGTACACCTAAAATTATGTCAGTAGCTACTGTAGGACAATTAGCGGGTTAAAACCGGATACTGAAACAAATTTTGCAAAGATTGCTCTGAACTTAGGATACTATCGGTCTTTGATCGCTAGTTTGACATGTTTGCCAACAGTTAAAGGTTTTGAAGTATAGTCCTGCAGTATGGCTTCTCCTTTGACAAATCAAATCAAGAAGCATTAAGAGCACAGAACCTGATGATGCAATTAGTGCAAACCACCACTTGCTCCACGCACATCGTCTTAATTTTTCCCCATTGTTCTTTTCAAGACAAGCCATAATCAAATTAAGAGATTGTTTTGTTTGATAGCCACCATTTTGATTCTGTGTGTGAATGTGTCTTACCATCATCATACATGTAATGTATTGATGATGTAAGTCTGTTGTACAGTCTGACATTAAGGGGGGGGGGGGGGGGGGGGGTTGGGGGGTTCTAATGCGATCTCATGCACTCTGAGTTATCTACACTGGCCATGTTTAGCATGAGAATCCAACGCTTTAAAGTTTCAAAAAAACGATTTTAACATATGGAGTAATTCTGTGTCAAATACACTCCTTCTGGGTTTGTATAAAGGTACGTTCACACCATATCGTAATTATCGTAATTACAAGATACCAACTAGAAAAAAAGCATTCACGTTCTCATAGAACTCGTAATTACTACTTGTGAACTGGAAGTTTTCTGAGAGCTATGGCTTGTACCACGTGCTCGCTGCACCTTGCGTGGAACCAGAGAAAAGTTGTGGCGGTTCCATTAGTAAAATATAATTAAGCAGTTATTTCGTAATATTTACGTTTTAAAATGTGTGTAATTGACTTTTGCCAATGTAGATGTCTACATACAAAATTAATGTGAACATAAACAAAAGACATGCAGCACAGAGTTAGATATCTAGGCTATCCATGTAATAACCTAAAGAAATAATTATAAAGTGTAATAATAGCGCATTTGCGTAGCATCTGTTACTTGTTGAACGCCACGTGTTGTCATCTCGGAATTATAGTAATTATGACATGGCGTGAATGCAGCCTAGGTTTTGGAAAGTTTTTATTCGAGCATGGCCCTTCATTACGTCATGAAGGGAGGAATTCCTTGTATGGGCATTTCTCCCGGAAGAGCACGCCCTTCAGCGTCATCGGCAGTGCTGCACAGGAGTGGCTCAAGAAAAATGTCTCTTAAAAAGGAGTTTGTTTTTGAATGTGAGGGAAAGATAATCTTGTTCCGCTTCCCAAAGAACCAAGCATTACGTGAACAGTGGATGCAGTTTGTTATTCCGAGGCAGCAACGGAGTTTCGCAACTGCTTATTTGTTCCCATCATTTCGGTGATGAATGTTTTATAAACAAGGGCCAGTTAAGTGCTCTATTTGTACATCGTTTGATACTGAAAGATAGAGTGGTCCCAGCAATAAAAGTCATGATTCGGAACCGGAGGTGGGAAGCGGGGCAGTCGTGGCCTAATGAATAGAGAGTCAAACTTGTAATCCGAAGGTCACAGGTTCGAGTCTCAGGTCCGGCAGGGATTGTAGGTGGGGGGAGTGAATAACAAGCGCTCTCTTCCACCTTCAATACCACGACTGAGGTGAGACACTTGAGCAAGACACCAAACCCCCAATTGCTCCCTGCATGAAAGTTCTGTGTTTTGTTGGCAATTAGTGCTTAAATGCTCATGACTCTTTAGCTCCGCCCACGCCACACCTCCAGGAGCTCAGCTGTTTTGGGAGAGAATCGTAAAGCTGTATATTTCTTTTAAAAATTTGATAAAACTAAAGACATTCTGGAGATACTACTACTCTACAGGTACTCAACATTAATATGAGATTGGGCAAAACTGTATGTGTTATGTCCCTTTTAACGACAACTGAGATCCCAGTGTGACATGGCTTATAGCTGGGATCATATTTGTACAGTCTGAAAAGCAACAATTGTAAAGGAGTATTATAAATCACAGTGTGCACTCAGCTTAACTTAGGCTAAAAGTTTGCTTTCACACAGATGAGAAAAAGATTATATATTTTCCAAAACACAAAGATTTAAAACACAAAGTGGGTGTTTTTCATATGTATGTCTTGGAAACAAAATAAATATGTTAACTTGTCCAGTAGTCTAGAGCATTTCAGCCTGCTTGCTGTGTTTCATTATCTGCTGAGTAGTTTAGCCAAGTTGGCGAATGCTGGGGATAATTTTATCGTAGTATAAACTAAAGCAGGTTTGACTGAAGTACTGAAATTTAATTAAGAGCCCCATGTAGGGAAATTGATCAAACAGACCTGACAACAAGTGCAAACAGCTGTGACAGCTATGAAGGTCTATGTAATTACATCAAATTTATATTGAACACAAAATGACTTGCTTCTAGTAAGAGCCTTCAAATGAAAAATCTGGTACACTGTTTATGCAAAACCGAAAACCTATAATCCATGAAACATGAATGACTTATACCATAAAGAGCTAGTCTTTCACCAAATATGTATTTATTTCCTTATACACTCTTAATGAACCACATGCAATTGATAATTGATGTCAGTTCTGCACCTCATCTTCCCAGGTTGCATTGCAGATTGAAGACAGAGTATCAGGAAGCACCAAAATGCTTTTATCACTGAATAGCGATTTAGCCTAATGAGCTTCACAAGTCTCGCCAATGAGGTGTGAAATCAAGAGTTTATAAAAAAAAAAATTGGTAAATGAGTTTTTAATTTCCTTGTTGCAAACACGGCAGAGAGCTGCGTTTGTAATTGCCAAACAACTCAAAACAGCCGATTAGTAGAGACACGCTGACTTTGAGTTTAACTTGTTTGCATTGACTCCTGGAAGTTTTTGTGCATCACAAGTGCCACCATTGCAGAGAAAATAATCATTTCATAACCTAGATAACACCCTGGAACATGGAGAGAAAAGAAGTGACTAATAATTTTTCGCAAATGAGGTAATTATTTTGTGTTAATGGACTGAAATGCTGAAAGCCAAGAGGCCTTGCTGTCTAAAACACTGCCACATTTTCTCGGATTATTATGACTCATTTATAATTTAATCATGAAAACAACTCATTAACATTAATTTGGATAATGCATAGTTCCAAGTGGTACATGTGATACAATATCGGCTAATTATAATTATTAAGCAAGCATTTAAATGGCCTGTTCCATTCGGATCCAATGGAAAGTGACATTTAACTTGGGCTTATTGGTAATTTTTTATTTACTCAATTTATTTTAATGACAACTCTACAGACGCTGTCAATGCGCAAATCATTCGCTCTTCCGTTTTTCTCATTCTAAGATCCTGACATGTCCTTACCAAACAAAATAAAGCTAACATGAAGCACGTACATGCATGCAAAATAATAGTCTTCCTAATTTACCATGTCTTCATCTCTCTCATTCACTCCCATTGACTCTATATCCGTGGAGACACTGCTGAACCGATGCTCTTTGAAGTCTTCCTTCAGGCTCCTTTTCAAATATCACCCATTTTGTGGAAGCAATTGAATTTTCCTTGGCAGTGGTGTGTTAAACATTAACCCCGCCAGACCCATTGATATTCTGAACGTGACGCTCCGAGTTACTGTTCCTTTCTTCCCAAACTCCAGCCCCAGTTCCCAGAGCACAGTCAGCGCATTGGATGTTTCTCACTGCGCTGGATTCAGTTCTTTTAAAAGGACTTTAGTTAGAGCTGAGCGATGATATTTTTAACATCAATACCCACAGGTCAGTTTTCAGGTCCTGTGATGATTCCATGTCTTTGGTTACATTGGATTACATTTGACTGGTCTACATGAACCAATGGCCAAAATGACAGCTCAGTACTAGTGTTCTAAACATTGTTACAGTTCTTATCACTCAACAACTGTGAATTCATGTATCAATTCAGATAGGACTACAGAGGGTTTCTAGATGTGGGCTTTACATGTGATGTGGTGGCGTGCATCATAATGTATCTTTTAATATCAGCAATCAAAGACATCTGCATTTGGAGAGGATTATATTTCTTGGAGGACCATTGAGTTTGCAGAAAACAGTAGGCAATTTGCTCTGGAATTTTTAGATAGGTTGTGTGCGAAAAACACAGATTTGGCAGATTCAGATGGCATTAATATCACAAAGTCTGTTCAGGGAACACAAATTTCTCTAACTCCCTATGGGAAAACTAGTCCCATCTGGATAGGGCTTATGATGGGGTTGCAGAAACTAATCAAGTGAAGGAAAAAGCAACGTATTCATTATTCATCAGTGTTATTTTAGTATTATTTATATAGTATATATTAGTATTTTTAATTGAATTATTATTTTCAATGTATTTTTATTTGAAGTTTTGGTCATTTTAATATATTATACATTTACCAAGGGTGCCGATGTATGTATGTATGCATGTATGTGTGAATGAATGAATGAATGAATGAAATTAATCTGCATTGTTAATCCTTTTGATCTTTTTTTTTTTTAAACACAAAAATCTAACCTTTCATTGGATAATAAGAATTTATAATGATGGGAAACATCATTATGAAATAAATATTTTGTTTTTTTTCTCAAATCCACGTTGGACACAATTATTGGCACCCCAAGAAATTCTTGTGTAAAATATCTCTGAAGTATATTCCCATTCATATTCACAATTTTGAGCACTCCAGGGTGATTATGAACATGAAATTATCCAGCCATGGCTTCCTGTTTCACAGAAATATAAATAGGAGGGAAAACAAAGTCCAAATTCCCTTAATCATCCATCACAAGGAGAAAAACCAAAGAATATATTTCTGATGTGCAGCAAAAGATAATTGAGCTTCACACATTAGTGAAGTGGCTTTAAGAAAAGAGCTAGAGCTGTGAAAGTTCCCATTTCCACCATCAGGGCAATAATGCGGTAAATGTTGAACATCACATGATGAAACCTGGAAAACAGGTCTCATCGCTTCCGCTTCTCGGAGAGTGCATTAATAACAGTATTAAATAATAGTGATATCAATGGACTTTTAAGGTAATCAGTTAAATTAGCTAGCTGTTTTTATTATTGACACTTTATTCGACTTTTATATAAATGTTAGTGAAAATAATAAAAATAAAAAAACATTTATTAATCAACCCACATATGTGATAGACATTAGTTATGATTATCTTTAGTGTCTACTTTGAAGGCATCTTGAGTAAAACAGCTTCATATTTATCGAGGCATATGCTAAATGCGTGAACCGGAAGCAACGAGACCAGAATACGGAAGTCTGTTGCGCATATATCCAATTAAGTATTTCCAATCAACATAAAACGTTACGAAACTGGCTGGAAGAGGATATGTCTCTATATTGTCCTAATGCACAGTGAGGAGGAGAGTTTGAGTGGCTAAAGACTCTCAAAGGACCACAGCTGGAGAATTGCAGAACATAGTTGAGTCTCGGGGTAAGAAAACCTTTAAAAAAAAAAAAATGTCAAACAGCACCTACATCACCACATGTTGTTTGGGAGGGTTTCAAGAAAAATTCTCCTAGCTCATCAAAACAAACTCCAGCATATTCAGTTATCAGATTGTGCACAAGGGATCTACAACTAAATAATAGCTTTTAATCTTTTATATCTGCCTTTTGTTCAACTGTCCCAATACTTATGCTCACATCAATGAGTGGGATGAACTCTAAAAGTGCTGTTCTTTTTATTTGGTAAAACATATATGTGTTGAAACGGCTAATAATAAAATGTGACATTCTGTAGTTTTTTCTCATATTCATCTTTTAATCATATTGGCAAATGTCTTGACTCCACAGCCAACAGAGCAATTTTGTCTTTACTGTTCCAATACTTATTGAGGGCACTGTATACACACACACACACACACACACACACTAGTCAACATTTGAAGTGGATCAAAACCTTTCATCAATGTAGTCCTAAACCCAAAATGCGTTCTTGTCTTAGGACAACTTTGATTCATTTTTCTGATCCACTTCAAATGTTGAGTACTGTATGTATGTATTATATGTATGTTTGTATGTATGCATGTTTGTATGTATGTCACACTTTAATGTTTCAGATCAAACTAATTTAAATATTAATCAAAGATAACACAAGTAAACACAACATGCAGTTTTTAAATGAAGGGGTTTTTTTTATGAAGGGAAAACAAAATCCAAACCCACATGGCCCTGTGTGGAAAAGCGAGCTCTATCAGTCTGGAAAAGGTTATAAAGCCATTTCTAAAGCTTTGGGACTCCAGCGAACCACAGTGATAGCCATTATCCACAAATGGCGAAAACATGGAACAGTGGTGAACCTTCCCAGGAGTGGCTGGCCGTCCAAAATTACCCCAAGAGCGCAGCGACGACTCATCCAAGAGGTCACAAAAGACCCCACAACAACATCTAAAGAACTGCAGGCCTCACTTGCCTCAGTTAAGGTCAGTGTTCATGACTCCACCATAAGAAAGAGACTGGGCAAAAATGGCCTGCATGGCAGAGTTCCAAGACGAAAACCGCTGCTGAGCAAAAATAACAAAGGTTAGTCTCAGTTTTGCCAGAAAAAATATTTTTGGGAAAAAAAAAGACTTTTGGGAAAATACTCTGTGGACTGACGAGACAAAAGTTGAACTTTTTGGAAGGTGTGTGTCCCATTACATCTGGCGTAAAAGTAACACAGCATTTCAGAAAAAGAACATCATACCAACAGTAAAATATGGTGGTGGTAGTGTGATGGTCTGGGGCTGTTTTGCTGCTTCAGGACCTGGAAGACTTGCTGTGATAAATGGAACCATAAATTCAGCTGTCTACCAAAAACATCCTGAAGGCCATCTGTTCATGACCTCAAGCTGAAGTGGACTTCAGCAGCAGGACAATGATCCAAAACACACCAGCAAATCCACCTCTGAATGGCTGAAGAAAAACAAAATGAAGACTTTGGAGTGCTAGTCAAAGTCCTGACCTGAATCCTATTGAGATGCTGTTGCATGACCTTAAAAAGGTGGTTAATGCTCGAAAACCCTCCAATGTGGCTGAATTACAACAATTCTGCCAAGATGAGTGGGCCAAAATTCCTCCACAGCGCTGTAACAGACTCATTGCAAGTTATCGCAAACGCTTGATTGCAGTTATTGCTGCTAACGGTGGCCCAACCAGTTATTAGGTTTAGGGGGCAAGCACTTTTTCACAGGGCCATGTGGGTTTGGATTTTGTTTTCCCTTCATAATAAAAAACTTCATTCAAAACTGCATGTTGTGTTTACTTGTGTTATCTTTGATTAATATTTAAATTTGTTTGATGATCTGAAACATTAAAGTGTGACAAACATGCAATAAAATAAAAAATCAGGAAGGGGACCAACACACTTTCACACCACTGTGTGTGTGTGTGTGTGTGTATGCATGTATGCATGTGTATATATATATATATATATATATATATATATATATATATATATATATATATATATATATATATATATATATATATATATATATATATATATATATATATATATATATATATATATATATATATATACATACATACATATACATACACATGTTTGCATAATATATATGTGTGTGTGTACTGTGTATATTTATTATGTATATATAAATACACACACACACCCATGTATACATTTAAGAAAAATGTGTTATGTTTATATATTAAATATTTTTATATATTATATAAATATATACATGTAAATACTTTCAAAATATATGCTCTACGTGTGTGTATTTATATATACATAAATATACACAGTACACACATGTATATTATATAAGCAAAAACTTATTTTGGATGTGATTAATCATGATTAATCGTTTGACAGCACTAATATATATATATATATATATATATATATATATATATATATATATATATATATATATATATATATATATATATATATATATATATATATATCATAACTGTTTATTTTATTTTTCTCATGTTATTCTTCTTAAATTTGTACAAATATGCAAATAAATATTAGAATGTTTTACCTTTTTTTTAAAAACTCCACTCTCCTAAGACTTTGTAAGTGAAACAAATAACATCAAAATATATTTTACTCAGTATACATGCCTAAATATAATACAAATGTACAGTTTACTTAAATGTTAATATATCATACACGTTATACACTTATATACCAATGTACATACTATTTAAAGACAAATAATCAAAAAAGTATGTGACATTATTAAATTATGCAAATAGTTGTAGCCTCACACTGTGATGAGAAATCGTGCACAAATCATAAACCTGACAGAGAAGCAGCCCATACCGAGCATCACCAGAGAAGCGTTGCCTAAGCTTCACTCTGACAGAGGTGTTTGGGTTCATGCAGCTATTGTTGGAGCACTATATGTGTGTCTGTGTGCAATGTAACAGTGACTAAGGCATCAAAAAGCCACTGATTCTTTTGCTACAACTCACAAAACAGCATCCTAGCATCCCTTGCTGCAGTCAGGCCGGCTGCCATAGCGACTGTAAAAGCAAAGACCAGGCATCACAAAGGTTAGTCTGATCTAGGGGTGGGCGATATGGGAAAAATATATCACGATTATTTTTTAGAAATATCACGATTCACGATTTTATCACGATTCTTTGTCATGTTAGTTTTACTATTTTGGTTTTACAACTTGTCTGAGCATTACAGCCAAACTAGAAAGACAAAGATGCATGGCAGATATTTAGGCCAAAGTGGGCGAAGATAAAAAATCTTTGTCATTATTTTATCTTTCTTATTAAAAAATAAGAACAAAGATACACATTACAAATACACAAAATATACAAATAAAACAAACAGTGCTTTATTTTCAGGTACAATAGGTGTATTTAGCAGAGCATTCAATGAAATTGAATGAACAAATATAAAAATAAAAAACTATATAGACTGATTCCTAAAGCAACTGTATTAAAGATTTTCAGTCAAGAATAGTGAGTGATTTTTCTCTTTGCGTTTTGTTGTTTTGTTAACGTTAAATGAATAGTTCCCCCAAAAATAAATATTCTGTCATCTGTCTGTCAATTCTGTCATAATGTTTTATTTTTATACCATCATTTACTCAAAAGTTGTTTTAAACCTGAATGAGTTTCTTTCTTCTGCTGAACATAAATGCTATTTTGAAGAAGGTGGAAAACCAAACAGTTGCTGGTCCTCAGTGACTTCCATAGGATTTTTCTTTCCTGCTATCAAATTCAATGTGGACCAGCAACTGTTTGGTTACCCTCATTCTTCAAAATATCTTCTTTTGGGTTCAGCACAGGAAATTAATAGAGGTTTGGGACAACATGTGAGTGAGTAAATAATGACAGAAATGAATTTTAATTAAAATTAAATTTTAGGGTGAACTATCCCTTTAATGACAGTCGACAGCACGTTTCGTGTCCTGTCCCTTTAAGAGCTGCACGCATCTAATATACAGGCACGCATCCGTTTCTCTCTTAACTATTTACTTTCATTTTAGAGATAACCAACTCAGTCTGTATGTAAACCTGTGTGTTTTGACATTATTAGCGCAAAAGATAAGTTAGTTGAGTAATCAGGCTCTCTTAGCAAGAGGTCCTCGCTGCAGCCTGTAGCACGATGACGTACTGGATCAGATCCAATACGTAGTGGATGTTTTACGCGCATGCGCTGTATAGGTCATGAATAAATTCATATGTTTATTTACATTTAATCATTTTGCAGATGCTTTTATCCAAAGCGACTTAGTGTAAGTGAATTCTAACAGTACATGTAGCAATTAAGGGTTTTTTATCTATTACAATACGCGATGACCTACATTACATTACAATGTAAAAACTTTAATGTCTAAATTCATCCACGATGTTTTTGTCTTTACTGGCGACTTCAACGTTTGTTTTTGTTTTTTTTTTATTTCATATGTTATGGCCAGGATGCCCACATCAGTGCTGTATCCATTATTAGAATGATACAAGCACTGTAACATGATATGCAGAGTTTATTTGCAAAAATACCTAAACTTTTTTTCCGTTTTTCAAAACTCACGTTTTTAATTATGTAAAATTTTTATTGTGTTTTGTTGTTAATTAGCTGTTTGTTTGTTTTTTAGTCAAAATAACCCAACTGCAGTTTGATTGAGATTAATTGTAATGCACAATGAAGAAACATGATTTCTGAGAATTGTTAAAAACATAGTTATCCGTTTTTGCAAATGAACTCATTATGCAGATGTTGCACTGTAAATAGCTAATTATAAAGATAATGTCTTAAATGTCTTAAATGTCTTTTTGATTGTATCCTTCATGTTTATTTCAATTTCATAGGGGATATTAAATTAATGCCGATCCATTTTGTTTATATAGCTATTACATACATTTTCAATAGGCTAATAATAATTTTTTAAAAACCATTACATTTATAACAAGACTTTACCTCGCTAATAACGCCTCAGTCTGGTAACATAAATGTTTTATTAGTTGCTTTTCACACATCGTCTGATGATACAACACAAAACACTAAACAAAAAGCCTTCATAGAGAGAGAGACAGAGAGAGCTCTCGTAACGGAATGGATGGTATGCCTTTAGCCATTAGATCTATCTCCAGGGATTTAACTTGCATATGAATAACATACAAAAAAACAGAAATGGTCAGCTTTGTTACCTTGTCCACGACCGTGTGGGTATTTATTTGTAGGACATAGGATTGACTGTAAAAACCTGGTATAATCCGGGATAACGGGTCTATTGGCTAACGGATCCCCGACTGACAGGATTGTTTTTCTTCTTTTTATTTTTATACGGTATAAAAAATGATGTCCGCATATTTTATAGGCCTATAACTTTTATACTCTGTCACGTAGGTCTATAGCACAGAGAGTGAGAACGAAAAATAATATTTGATTTATGAACGAATTATTGACAGAACTATAAAACGATTACGGGAAAAAAGAAGACAATAGAAGCCATTTTTAATAAAGAAACAACATTGTAATTAGTAGATTTGTATTCCCAAAACGAATCAAACTAATAAAAAATAAGCTCGTTCTTTCAAAACTACTCCATCCTTGCTTAAAAAAAGTTTCAATAGCCTGCACTACAGGTTTAAAATCACAGTATACTATATTTTGTGTAAGCCTGTAAAACACCTATACATCTCGTAATTACAGTTTAATTTATATTTAATACTAGCATTAATGGCAGCCCCACTTTGCGCATGCGCGTAAAACGTCCACTACGTATTGGATCTGATCCAGTACGTCATCGTGCTACAGGCTGCAGCGAGGACAGACTCTCTCTTAGACAGGCTTTTTAGCGCGCGTGCTTTAGGTGTATCCGCTCAGAAAAAGCGCACGTCAGACCAGCGCGCGAATGAAACATTACATTTACATTTTACATTTATTCATTTAGCTGACGCTTTTATCCAAAGCGACTTACAATTGCTATATATGTCAGAGGTCGCACGCCTCTGGAGCAACTAAGGGTTAAGTGTCTTGCTCAGGGACACATTGGTGTCTCACAGTGGATTCGAACCCGGGTCTCTCACACCAAAGGCATGTGTCTTATCCACTGCACCATCACCACCCAGCAAGGCTTATTGTGTGCAAATAATGTACTTTTGCGATCGCGAATAAGTGCAGTGTCCTCTCATAGTAACTCTGCTGCTGTATGTCGTGTTGTACAGTACATAGAGACGGAGGCGCCAGAACTGTATTTGACAATGTGTGCTGTAGCACGATGCTACGATATTTCTTCAAAAGCAGATCGTGGAGACATTTTTATCGTCCACGATCAAAAATCGTCATATCGCACACCCCTAGTCTGATCCCTCTCTGAAGTGAAGCTGACTTCACAGTGTGTGTGTCCGACATGGATTGTCTCCTGTATCCTCTAATCCTGTTCTCTGAGCTTCCTACCTGCCAGTGTGAGTCTCCAGTTTTATTAGACACAGACAGCAGACAGGCTGATGGGAGCTGTTAGCATGAGACGTCCTCAGAACTACTGCAGCGAACAGACAAAATCGGAAAATAATCCTCCGTGTCTGCTGTCTCAAAGCTGCTTTTTCTCTACTGTTATATACTTATATTTTTTAACTAGTATGTATGTGTGTGATTGTGTGTGTCTATGTCATATATATATATATATGACCTATTAAGATTTTGCTTACATCTACAAACTTTTTTTCAGAAGTAAATCAATAACAATTACATTTTTAACAATATTTCAAGTGTAATTCATGAAATTTATGAAAAAAATTCTTCTTAAAAGGCAAAAAGTTAATTATACTCATTTCAAAGTTAAAGCGTTAGTTCACCCAAAAATGAAAATTAGCTTGTGCTTTACTCACCATCAAAGCATCCTAGAATCATATGACTTTCTTTGTTCAGACGAATCCAATAGAAGTTATATTAAAAATGGTTCTGGCCCATCCAAGCCTTAAAATGGAGGTAAGCGGGTGCTTTTTGTCAACAGTCCAGAAGCTGTGAAATAAAGTGAGCACATCCGTAATAAAATGTGCCTCACACGGCTCCAGGGGGTGAATAAAGGTCTCCTGTAGCGAATCCATGCATTTTAGTAAGACAAATATCCATATTTCAAACATAATAAAATCTTTTTTCTCACTTCCGCTTTATTTCACATCTTCTGGACTGTTGACAAAAAAGCACCCACTTATCCCCAATGTAAGGCTTGGAGGGGCCAGGACAATTTTTAATATAACTCCGCTTGGATTTGGATGCTTTGAGGGTGAGTAAAACACAGGCCAATTTTCATTTTTGGGTGAACTAACCCTTTAAGGATTCATTAGTTTGAATTTGACATTGAACCAAAAACTATCATAACATCTTAGTTGATAACTCAGTACACTTTATTTTTGTCAAAATATCACATTTCGGTAGTGACAGCACATTTTCGGTAATGACAGTAATGCTTTGGTAGCGATCACATCATATTACAGAATTTTAACTTGCATACTAAAACTCTAAAACATACTAAAATACAAAAAAATTGCATAACTGTATTAAAATTTTGTTCTATTCCCACAAATATGAGGATTGTGTTCCCTTTTGTCACTACCGAAAAAATAATGATGACATGTCGGTACTGACAATTTTATGGGATAACACCCCCCCCCCCCCCCTCCTAAAAACATAGATGTCACTACCGAAACGCCACCAAATGTTTTGGTAGTGACTGTTTCAGTAGTGACAATTTTAGATACTTTTGAACCTAGCTCAAAGATGCTAATCAGCACATAGCTAGCACAGTTCTGAACAGTGGTACACATAAAACAATCAATGTTATGGAATAACTCTATGCTGTATATAAATGTATATATTTATGCTTTTGTTTGAGACGCTTTACTAGAAAAAAAGGAAACGGAATGGATTGACGAACAAATTGAAATAATTTGTTAGTTTTTTTTCTTTCAGTCGAAGGTGCTGGAATGCTGTAATGGAACATTCTGGGTCAATTTAACCCTCAGGTAAGTGTGTGTGTGTGTGTGTGTGTGTTTTGGTTGGCAGTTAATTAAAAATCTCTTTCAGTGTGCTTCAGCTTACATCAGGTAGATGTGAGAGGTTCTTTCTCTCACAAGACTGTGGGTGTGGGAGGCTGTGGAGGTTCAGCACATTTAGGTCTGATCAAATCCTTTGGCACAACAACAGCTGCTCTGCCACCAAATTTCAGACATTCAAAGGTAGTTATAAAACTACGAAAGTGTGTGTGCACCCAGATGGGGAACTGAAAAAAAAAAAGTCATGCTGTACTACATTCATGGCTCCAAATTGAGGACTTATCCACACTTCCCAATTTTTAGAAAATCAGTAATTACAGATACAGAAACATCTGCTTTTAGACACCTCATTGCTGTGCAACACATTTTTAACTGATAATAATCAAATATCACTTTTGATGCAACACTATGTCAGATACGAGTGGATGAGCACATACTGCCATCTGGGATCTATAGTGAGTGCTAGAAGTGAACATGCAATTTCAATTTTACTAGGTTTCAGGTTCATCATCTTTCTGTTATCTTACTCTCTTTTTTTCTAACAAAGATACAAACTGTATATATACAAACTGATATATATATATATATATATATATATATATATATATATATGTTGAAAAAATATATACTAATGCAGCTACCAGTTTCTCAAAACAACTTTCAATTTTTAAACTTTGGCTGGTTTTTAAATCAACAGTATCACTCTGTAACTTGCCTTTATGAAATTCCTTATGAAATATGCATAACACCATATAATAATAAGTACAAAAAGGTGCATACATAATGAAAAACAAAAAAGGAGAGGTATTTGTAATCTGCCAACTCTAATATTTAACTTTAAATGAAAGTTTATATAATAGTTTATTATAATAGTTAGTTATAGTTTCCCTTTCATGAACATCAGGAATGAAAGATTAAAAACACAACTGGTTTGAAGAAGGAGACTTAAGCAGACCTAACGACACATAGTATGTGAATATAGTGCATAGTCTGGCTCTGACAGAGCATTCTGGGAATATTCAGGGAGCAAACAATTCTGTACACTGGAGCTATTTTGACAATGGAAAAAATGGCTGATTCGCTGGGAAATGCACTACTCAGAGGAGATGGAAACACAACTCACCTGATTTATTCTCTCTTTTTACTCATCCTTGTCCTCGCTGCGTTTAATTCTTTCCTCATTTCCTCCATGCAAGACATCTGTTTAACTGAAATAAGAAAAAAAAAAAGCATGAGACTAAATGCATGTAAAAAAAGAAAAAAAAAGAAATTGCATGTCAATTTGATAAACCTAAAATTTGTACAGTAGTATTATTTTATAGTATAATTAACAAACAATTTTTATTATAACTATAATCTTTACTCTACAGCCTATTATATAATAATATATACTCTGATATATATATCTCAGTATTCTTAGCCTAAAATGTAATTTGCTCATGACAGTAAAAGTAGGGTACAATTAAGATAATGCCATAAGCGAGTTTTGGTGCATATTGTATCCCCTTCCCTTCTGAGATGTTTGCTACGCTCCTGCACACAAACCATTACAATGATTTATATAATAATTTAATGATTTAGGAGGCTCTGGGTACTAAGGACCTTATTATAAATATGTGTGACTATGTGTTTGTGTATGCTTACACCTTTACTAGCATAACACAAAAATGAAATGTTAGCATTGATATTATGATGTTTACATTTTCACATGCTCTACTATCAGGCTTCGAAGCAAAGCCATTTTACATTGACCTAAAGCTGTTCTCACGGCTGAGTCGACCATGAATAATTTCATGTAGCTTTGAACATTTGAGCAGTTTCAGTGGTGTGGTGCTCTATTTATTCATGTAGTATTCATGCGTGTGTGTTTGTGAGTACAGCAGAAGGCTGTCTGTGGGCTAGACTTGCACAGTGAGAAAATCAAAGCAACAAACTGACAGTTCAGCTTCCAAATGCTCTCGCCAGGGACAGAAGTGAGGGGTAAAAAACATGAAAGCGATAGGCAGACAGAAAGAGAAAGCACACACCATCCAGAAAAGAACTAGTGTGAACCTTTCATTTTATGCCTATCTGAGTCCCTTGAAAGACACTGTTCTTGAGTTCAAGCTCCAGACGTAGTACACGTGTAGCTTAAGTTCCTGGCACCACCTGCAGTCATGTATGGGATTTTATATAAGTTACTTCCGGTTCTCTGATTGGCTTAATATTTCCAGAGTTTGTGAACAGAGTGAGGCATCATGAAAACATCAGTGTATTACCCTACTATACAAAATAAAAATTGTTATAGCAAAGATTACTGAAGTATATATACAATTTTAGTCGTTCTACTTAAAATTTAAAAAAAAGTCACATTTAATTAAATGTGTTACTTTCAATGTGGGCCATTTCTTTGTAATAATTAGTGAAATTTATTGAAATTGAATTTCTGAATGAAAATAGTTTCAAAGTAAATCCCACACCACATTTCAGTGTAGTGTTTGCTCTACTTTATAGGTTTCACCAATGAGTGTGAAGTGAACCCAGAGTAGAACTCTCTCGGTCACTTCATTCCACTCACATGGTTTCAGACCGTCTGTCACTTTGTGCACTGATGCTTTGGCTTCTTTAGCAATGCTGTGGAAAAAAAACTATAAAATCAACTGCAGTTCTTTAATATCACCCTAGCTGGGATTATCTGCACATTGTTCATGCTATACACGGATCAGCCACAACATTAAACTCACTGACAGGTGAAGTCAATAACATCAAGTCAATTATATCGTTACGACAGAAGACAGTGCATTGCAGTTTACTGCTTATGGGGCTGCATAGCTGCAGACCAGTCTCAGAGTGCTCATAATGAAGCCTGTCCACCACAAAAAGCACCTACATTGGCGATGTGAGCGTCAGAACTGGACCATGAAACAATGGAAGAAGGTTGCCTGATCTGATAAATCACACTTTCTTTTAGATCAGGTCGGATTTGTGTGCGATGTTTAACTGGGGAAGAGATAGGAGCAGGAAGAAGGCAAGGAGGTGGTATGCTCTGGGCAATGTTCTGCTGGGAAACCTTGTGTCATGGCATTCACGTGGATGTCACTTTAACACATACCACCTACCTAGATTGTCGCAGACTATTTACACCCCTTCATGGCAATGGTGTTTCCTGATGGCAGTGGCCTACTTTGGCAGGATAATGTACCCTGACACACTGCAAACATTGTTTAGGAATTGTTTGAGGAACATGACAGAATTCAAGAAGAATTCAATGTGTTGCCTTGGTCTCCAAATTATGAACACTATATAAACACTTCATAAATATGTAACAATGAATGGCAACATCTGCGGATAGTGGACGTTTGGGGGTTCCCAAGGTGAGATGGAGGATGAGCTAAACCCACATGAGTAAGACCTTCGTTCATCTTTGGATAACAAATTAATATATTTTTGATGAAATCCAAGAGCTTTTTGACCCTGCATAGACAGCAATGCAACTATCACGTTCAAGGCCTAGAAAGTTAGTGAGGACATCGTTAAAATAGTCCATGTGACATCAGTGGTTCAGTGCATCGTAAAATATCACATATAACACATATAAAATATCTTAATATGTGTTCTGAAGATGAACGAAGGTCTTACAGGTTTGGAACGACATGAGTGAGTAATTAATGCCAGCATTTTCCAAATGAGAAACGTTCCAAATGATTGGAACAAGCTGATAATCACTTTTATTGATTAATGGTTACAACTTGCCGATCACATTGTTATGCTGCAGAAGACATAAATATGTATGGCAGTGTCGCGAATATGAAAACCTCCATCTATCTATCTGTATGTCCGTGTCTCCCTTTGTCTCTCTTTCTCACTCTCTTTTTGCCCCTGCTGTTGGGAGCGATTTCAATTTCACGCTCAGCTGGGACACATCATCTACTCCAGCTTCACACCTCCCCATCAGCATGCTGTGGGCTCCCACCAACAAGTTCAATCAACATCAACAACACATGGTATGCATGGAAAGATGAACACCTATTTATATGCATATGGCTATTATACACACTAGGTGGATGACGGTGTCTCACAAATGTGGTTATAGATTAATGCATGACAGACTAAATAGAGTTTAAGCTTACAAATATCTTGAAGGTCAGGCTACACCTGAAGCCTGGGAAAATATGTTGAGAACCTATGAACAGTTCACATAAGAGAAATGCAGAAATTCTGAATAAAAAAAGAAAGTAATTGTTAAAAGGAGAGATATTATCTACATACTATATAGGACAAACTGTATGTGAGATTAGGATTATTACGTCACATCATACGTTGGAAATAGTATGGCAAAGGTGCCCAGATGGCTTCCAATATCTTCCATAAACCCTTGCACTATATATAAACACCTTTCTCTTAATAACAATACACATACATAAAGGGAGAATGGGACTAGTTATTACACCTGAACATCAGTGAATATATTTTTCAGTATATATTCATATTGGAAAATACATTTTTGAATAGACATACTCTAAAGTCAACACGGAGGATGTTGTCGCACATCAATCTCTCTGCCCCACATCCATTTTTTTCCACTTAAACTCTCAACCTGGCCCCTGAGGAGAATGGAAAACTGATACACTCTCAATGTGCATTTAATGAGGATTGGAAATGAACTTTAGCATTGCCCTCAGACTAAAGTGAAAATTGAGTTTCAGTAGGCATGTTTGGAGACAGTCGTGTCTGAAGAGGTGTCCGTTGCATTAGTGACCCTTATGACTTCACTAAAAAAAACTCACTCTTATGCCATGACACTGCCACGCTCATTCATATTCACAAGCTCCCCATGAATTATGCATCATTATGCAAAGATAGGGATTAAAAAGAGTGTAGAAATTGGCTGTGGCCTATGCAAAATATACAGAAAGAGAGATGAGACGGAAAGAAAGAGAGTGCTGGGAGGATAGGGTGACAGGAAACAAAAAGACGCCTTATCTGAAATCTACAGTGCTGTGGTGTTATCTTCACGATCGAGTTGAATGCTTGAGTTGTCTACTTTAACATGCATCAGCATACTCAACCTCTGCAGTTCAACAGAAACAAGAAACCAAGACGCTGAGCTACAGTTTATTCTAATGTAATTCTACCAGAACAACTTGGCGCAGTTAGAAAATGAGCAAGAAGGTTATTGAAGATGCAATCAGGTGTTTTCAACTTTCGTGTTTTTTATTAAAATTACGGATTTTCATTTTGTTATATGAAAAAACTGTCTTTGAAACTTTTTACCATTCATTCATCAGATACATTTACATACATTTTTTATATTCCCTTGTTTCAGAACTAGACTTTTGATCTTGAAATAGGAAAATATATAATAAAATCATGAATTTCTACATTCTAAAAACTATTATGATCTGAACCAAGAGTGAAATAAACAATTTCAATATTTAATGTGAAAATTAAGTTTCATACATTTCCACCAAACAAATCAATTTTAAAGTGTTTTCAATAGTTAACTTGGTTAAGAGTCAACAGTGTCTTTGAAGAGCTTGATATGAAATATGGCGATGTAAATATCACTTCTGAACAGAATGTTTAACTATTCAAGGTCCAGTGAAGCTATAGGCCTATTTGTCATTTTTAAAGCAAAAGTGTGTAAATATTATTCATTGTGTGTATATGGAATACATACAATTCTATGAAATTAGCTTTAGCAAGAGAAAGGAGCCAGCCATTCTAATATTTAAAATGTTATTTTTACGACATGAAAATAAATGTATTGTCTACTAAATTAAAACTTCAGAAAATGTAAAAAGTATTTATAGACCAAAATTGTTAACAGAAACACTATAAACTACATATAGCATTATTGTCTTAAAACTACAATGTGATGTGTGCCCTTTTGCTTCATGTCTTTCTCACCTCATTTTTCTCTTCGACTGCAACAAGCTGACCCATATCTAGAACAGTCAGCATCCATGAGGATTATGGGTGATAACCGTGTACACACACAGAGAGACACAAATGAACACACACACATACACAATCAAGTTTTGCTGATTGTCTATGCCGTGCCCTTCGAAAGAGGATTATAGTGGCCGTGAAAAGGCCGTGAATTATTGATAAAAAAAAGGGACTGGATTTAGATTTCAGGCCAGCCGGGGCTAAACAGGAAAGAGAGGGAGAGAAAAGGGCCATCCAAGACCAGTAAGCAGTTAGAGGCACTACGTATATTTGGTTTTCCTCTGGTTTTTGTGAGCTCTCCAAGTAATGAGCTCAATTACAGCACCCATGAAATCCTTCCTGATGGATCAGCAGCTGTCAGTGATTCAGGTGAACAGCAACAATCGTGGCAGCTCAGGAAGAGTACAATCCAATATCCATCAGGTCCCTGGGGGCAAAAGCTTTTCAGATGCCATTGCTTTTTTCCCCCTCATAATTGTAGTCTTCTGGGTACAATCACTGCTGGGTAGCTGTGCGCTCATGTGGAAGACAGAGTGGCTATCCCACAATGCACTTTGAGCCTTCATTCTGACACCTGAGGTCAATATATTACAAGATTTAAGCAATTTTAAAGGTGTCTATGTGGATCAAAAAAGCTTCAGGAGAACCTGGTATGCTGGGAAAGGCTTAGCTCACTGTTGAGTAAGCAAAAAGTGGCCTCAGGAGAAATTTGCAAGTGAAATTCTCAGCAATCCAGTGTGGATTTGTTTGGCAGGCACCAAGCTGGGCAACTTAAGAGCACAAGGCAAAAATTAGAGTCATATTTATCAAACTTTGCTAGACTTATGACTTTAACTTGGTTAAATAATAATATAAAAAAAAACTCACTTTTCATATACTTATAATTTCCCATATACTGCGCCATATGTAGAGACCAGACATTGGCAAGCATCTAAAAAAAACCTAGAAACCATATATCAACACCCTAGCAACCATCATATATATCCTATATATATGATATATATGATGATAACCATCATATACATCATATATATCCAGAAGCCTTACTACAAAAAAAAAAGCCATGGGACGCAGAGCCAAAAAACACAAACAGATGCTTACGCGCAAACAAATACATGCATTCAAACAAACAGATCACAGCAGTTCTGCGTCAACGCTAATTGTATTCAGAATCAGAATCAGAATCAGAAAGAGCTTTATTGCCAAGTGTGTTTGCACACACAAGGAATTTGTCTTGGTGTTATGAGCTTCCAGTACAGAAAGTACAAACATAGTGCAGACAACATATAATTAAGGTGATAAAGAACACTAATGAATTCTGTTCATATGCAGCATAATATACAGACATTAACATTCAGAATACACACCCCACTGTTCATGATCCACTGCCTCGCATTCTCTAAACACATGCACGCACGTACACACTGTCATCACTCACATATGGCTTCTTCTGGTGTGCATGGACAAACACAGACCCACATCTACACACAGAGACACACAAGGGTACGCCACTGTTGTTTAGGAACTTTAGGGCTGAAGCATGCACTCTAATGTAAATCAGACCACATCAGCATGACGTTTGCACATCCACAGCATGAAAATGAGATGAGGCTGCACACACATTCAAATGCAAATTCTGTGTGCATCATGTAATAATAAATGAGTTAGTACATGACAAGAGGGATAAAATCAACCATAACGACATGCCCCGTTTTTATAGCATCACATTTTCAGCTTTCTTATTCACAGAGTCTCTGATACTGTCAATATAAATACATATTTCAGTTAACAAAACCATAAAATTGGGTTTTTATTGGTAAATTTACACTTATGAATGTGAAATTTGGTCAACAGAACAAGTAAATTAATTAAGTAAAAGTACGCGACGCGAGGGACCCACAATTCAGTTCGGCAACGCTTGACATCACTCCATTCAAAGTAAACGAGAGGCGTTGACGCCGACGCCCCGTGTGCATGTGAATATTTTTATTATAGTTAATGTTCTCATATGGTCAAAAACTAAAAGCTTTAAAATTATTCACATTATTAGAATCGTGCAAGAGAATCGTGATCTCAATTCCCATGGAAAAAAATCGTGATTCACATTTTAGCAAGAATCGTGCAGCCCTAATAAGTATATTTGCATTGTATAAAGTATAGAATCAGAATAGCATAATAAAGGAAATAGGTAAATGTTGCAAGCTGGATTCAAACTCACATCACGTTTCCAGAGATCAGTGTTTGGGAGTATGTGTGCTCAACTTCTTAGTTTCTATGTAAGCACCAGGTGATTACACATTTTTAAATGTTTTAAATATATTGCTACATATATTATTAATAGCATACAACAAATACATATATTAATAATTATTAATTAACAAATTATTAATATTTATTATTAAATATTAATATTAACCATTTAATACATTAATTTAATTTTAAATACTGAAATACTACTATAGTTTTGTTTGTTTGTTTTTTAAGTGGCGACAAGTAACTGTCTTTATGATTGAGTTACTGAATCATTTAGTCAAACAAATACACTTCATTCATTCAGGAATAAAACAAATGACCTTCAAAAAAAGGGTTGAATGATTCCGAGAGGTCCACGAAAGTTCCACGAAGTTCCACGAAAAGTGCAAAAAAGTGTGAAAAGTCACAAATACATAGAACCACATACACTTGCTTCAAATAACACACTTGTGGTAATGCGTTATTAAACCGCTCTTAGAGATCAATATAAGACCTTTAATTACATAAGATATCCATTATATCCAATGTCTTTTACAGAGATCATTCCGGTCAACAAAATCAATCGTTATCCAATCACACAGACGAGTTGAAGGCTTGTGTGAACTCTCTCACATAAAAATGAAGAGCGAAGGTTGTTGGTGTCTTAGGAGAATGCCAAGTTAATTAAGGTTTAATTTTAGTCGATTAGCCTGAGAGAAGATACACCCTGAGCCTGAACCTAGAAAAAATAAATAAATAAAATGAACGAGGGAGGGAAGACACTTAGCTAGAGGGAGAATGGAAAGTAGCACAAGGACAATACACATGCAAGTAAACAAAAATATTTAGGCCTAAATTGATTCAGTTTTGTCAGATTGTGAAGATGGCGAGTGGCACAGATCATACCAAGTGAAATAATGTTGAGTTTCCGTAACAAAAACAGAGATAGTCACTGGTCATACTTTAATCTGAATTATTTGCATCTGTTTGAGTTTATTTAAATTCAAAATGAAACAAGCGATTTATTTGGTTAAAATATATAAGACTGAAACACCTGATTAATGTTTATAAAGTTTATAAATAAAGTGAAAATTAAAAGAAAATAAAATCATTTACAGTCTGAAAAATATCCATCACATTAAGTTTATTAGTTTGCTTATGTTAAAACAATTTGCATTCCAAATTGATGGAAATATTATATGAAATTCAAATACATAAATCTATTTTGAATGTATGCATACATCCACAGTAAGCTGCAGTGTGCTTATGTGTGGGTTAAACGTTATATTTCACACAAACACACAAACCAAATCAACAGCTGCTGGATTAAATCTGTAAAATGATCACACACATATACACTTTCAAATAGCACTGGGTTATGGGTAAATGGGTAAACACGCAGATATACTAGCTTGTGAAAAGTGTTAATGAGATAGTAGAAACCATGAGCCTCTTACAGCTAAATCATTTAGCATGATCAAATGAGTGGTGTGTGTATCTGAACATGTGTATATGCAAATGTGCTTGCAGTCTGTATGCTTGTATATTAGCACAGAGCTATCAATCAGAACGGGTCAGTAATGGCATTTCTCATACACTGGTGGTCTCTAAACCCAAAT
This sequence comes from Barbus barbus, assembly GCF_936440315.1. Classification (NCBI taxonomy): domain Eukaryota; kingdom Metazoa; phylum Chordata; class Actinopteri; order Cypriniformes; family Cyprinidae; genus Barbus; species Barbus barbus. The sequence goes on from NC_136724.1 coordinate 10,265,088, forward strand.
CCCAGTGGGCAGCTAGTCTGTGTGACATTCTAATGAGGTTAAGCCATCCAGATTTATTAAAGTAATTGCCATATCTCATCATGATGACAGGGTTGCGGCAGTGACAGTGGCCCTGCCTCGTGATGGATGATTGCCCCATTAAATATTCTTCATCAGATGATTGCTGACATTTTTATGCGAGAATTGTTTTGATGAATCTTCAAATGATTTTAAAGTAGCTGTATATATATTGCTAATAAACGTTTTACCACATTTCATGTGATTCTTTAGAAATGTGTGTGTGAAGCTGGAAGAGACGTCAGTGTGACCTTTAATCTGACCTTAAGCATGCTGATTACTAAAGATCACGAGGGGAAAGGTTAGAGACTGGTGTGTGTGGTCTTATGAATAAGTATGCAACATTTATGAGTCACCTGGCATCATGTTTTATTAAATAACTATGCATTTAGAAATCAGCACTGCATAACATTCATTTGGAGTGATTTTTCTGACACTATAAAATTAAATCAAAGACATCTCAGTAATAGAAAGTAAATAACATGCCCTTTTTATTAGTAAATTTACTGGCCACATTAAAATAGTTTTAAAATAATATTCACAATGTCGCTTTAACAGCAAAAAGTGAATAATTCTATAAATAATGTCAGATAGTCGGTTTCAAACTGATTTAATGAATCATTAACATCACCACTCTTACTGACTATTGAGTGTGTGTGTATATATATATATATATATATATAACTAATTTTAGTTATTAGTTTTTATTACTATATATATATACACAAATACATACAGTGCATTCATATACACATAAAAGTTGAACTAATATTTACATTTTTCTGTTTATTCTATTTAACAAACAATTTTTAGTAGTTTTAGTTAACAATAACAACACTGGTTCATTTAATGAAAAACATGCTTTGATTCTTTAAACTAGATTATTTATTTATTTATTCATGAATGAATGAATGCCATGTATGTATGTTTATATTGTATCAGGAATGCTGCATATTCAGACATCCTACTCATTTGACTACATTTTGCATACTATATAGTACAGATGTTTTTAGCTCAGTTTCAGTTTTCAATACAGTTGCAGGGAGTGTCTTTATTATTACTGAGGATTCTGGGTAAAGCAGCAATGCTGGCGCGAACATTGAACACAGAAAGAGTCACTTATCAGCAGAAGACGCTGACCTGAAAATGTCTCCCGCTGGTTTACAGCTCAGCGCGCTGCAGTCATCCCTTCTTTATAAACAAGATTACAAAATGGATTAACTGCTGTTCGTTAATCCATTCCAAGTGTGTCAATCTTACTGGGACGCTTGTGCTGAAACCTCGCTTTCGAGCGCTGTAGGCCGGTTAAGGGTGCTTCTAGGCAACAACCACACTCTCTTGAGCCTACAACCTGCTGCTATAGGTATAGCCAACATCATATTACTTTCATCGTCTTATCTACTCCCTCTCTCTCTAATTTAATCATTGATGTTGGATCGACTTTTGCAGAGAGGAAATGTAAGGAGACTGATGTGATTATCTCTTTAACACTTGCTGTGTGGGTATGAGTGTGTGTGTGTGTGTGTGTGTGCGTATCTGAAGGCTCATATGTTTTCCATAGCTGCTGACAGACGCATTGTTGCCCGAGGGGCAACTTTTCTCTGAAAGTAAACAAGTAAATAATAACAGATGAAAAAAGGAGGAAAAAAGTGCACTCAGAGGTACTGAGTCATCGCTGCATCACTGTCACTCAAAGCTACAGTCACTGTGTCAGCAGCTGGAGAGAAACTGCTATTAGTCTGCACTCTGGCCTGCATCGTTCGGTTTTGCACATGCCTTGATGTTTCATTTGTTACTTCAAGGAAGCATAGTAATCTAATCTCATTTGCCTTTTTGGTGTGTGTGTGTGTGTGTGTGTGTGTGTGTGTGTGTGTGTGTGTGAAAAATACAAGAAGATAATTTATTGAAAAAACAAAAAACAGCTTCTTCGGTATTTCCATACATGTCTGATGAACGATACACTGACTATTGCAGTAAAATTCTATATTTGTGATTAATCTTACACATATAAATAGTAAATAATAAATGCGATACTGAAGACTGGAGTAGTGGCTGTTGAAATAAAATACATTTTAAAATAAATTAAAATACCAACCAAATTGTAACAAAACTGCACAATTTTACCGTTTTTACTGTGTGTCTGATCAAATAAATGCAGACTGGATGAGCATAAGAGTCTTCTTTCAAAAAGGTTTAATTATTCCAAACATTATATAATTTATATAAATGTTATTGTGTATATTCATATATATGTGTGTGTGTGTGTGTGTGTGTAGAAAAATGTATATACACACACACACAATCAAAATGTGCATAACCTTTATGATTTTGTAAAACTGATAAAAAATAAAAACGTATGCAACAAACTTTTACTATTACTATCTGCAGAAATTTCCATGTGATATGAATATGACCCTCCACACACACACACACACACACACACACACACATACATACAGTTAGCTGCTGTGTGCATACACAAACATGTTTTGTCATCTACACAGCCAACAAAAGCACTACCTGAATCATTGTAGCCAACACCTGCATTGAGTTTGTGCATAACCTAGATCCATTCGTAATGCACTCCACACTACAATCGCTTCAAAAAGAAAAACACACAATAGCTTGATCTTATCTTGTCTCTGATGTATACATACACAAAAGCAGTCAGTGAGGACAGTGGGATGACAGCCACGTCCGATCTGTCAACTCTCAGTCTCTGAGGATGTTCTGCGAGTGTGTGTGTATGATCAGATCATGATCCTCCGGCACTGAATCTTGTCAATGCCAGTTAATCACTCTGCCAAAAGATGCCTCACATACAGCGAGGAGCAAAAAAATACCACACTGAAAAAATTATTTAAACCTGGAAATAAGCACATTTTGAATAATTTAAAACAAATAAATGTTACAATGTTTAATAAAATTATGCATATTTAATATTCTGCACTATTTTTAAGTCTCTAATAAAATATGCACATTTCTGACAGTAGTAAATTCATTTAAGAAGGTTTCAAACTGCATCTAGTACAAATCATGCTGAATGTCATGCTTTCACACAAACTATTGAAGTTCATGCAGCTTTGTTGTTGTTGAACCAAATATCAAATTAGACATTCTGAAATTAACGTTCATTTTTAAATCGAATAATTTTCACTCAAATTCTTATTCTGATACAACTGCAGTACAATTTGAAATGAATTTTCTATTTTATTCAACTATAAAATGCAAAATAGAAGTATTAAACTTTTGGACCCCATTGTAAAATATATGGTTCGCCGCTGTCCATGGTACTGATTGAAAGTATACACCAATATATGTACATGCATTGTTGGAATTTAATCAGGATTTGGGGCAAAATTCCACCAAAATAAATAAAAATGCCCCCCAAATTCAACATAATGGGGCAAAAAATGGCCCTGCACATTTAAGCTAGATCTATTACGGCTGTCATGATTAAAATTAAATGTGACATTATTGAAAAGTGTCAAATGTAGCATTAGCTATATTTACAGATGATTTGCTTTTAATGCACGGTTTGCAGCATTGAGCATTATAAATCTATCACACACATTTCTGTTGAGCTTATATATTGAGCTTAATTATTGCTACTAAATAGAAAAGATTTCTAGAAAAAATTAACATTTCTAGAAATAGACAAATTTCTGACCCTGCGTACATGGGATGTGTGTATATCCTGATCTTTCTACCATTCAAGATATGAATGAATGCTTATTAGCTAATTAGCTAAACCTGACAATGAGGTTTACCATTTACCAGCCATAAGTATATATATATATATATATATATATATATATATATATATATATATATATATATATATATATATATATATATATATATATATATATATATATATATATATATATATATATACACTTTCCATGATACAATATTATTTTCTTGAAAATATGTACAATAATCTTGATATTCTCTTTTTAAAAAAAAAAAAGGTAATACTCATGCCCTCATTAAACAAATGACAGATTGGATGACGCACAAATTAATGCCAACTGTTGATGATTTAATTTCTCCTAATGTTTGGAAATTTTATTTCACTCTTTAGCAGCTCATTTGATAAGTGATGTTTGGAGTTGGCGTCCAGGGGATTATGGGTTATCCATGTCAGTGTGTCAGAGACAGATCTGTAGAAGGGAAATGTCATCTGGCGGGAGTGAGTGAGTGTGTGTGTGTGTGTGTGTGTGTGTGCGCGTTTGTGTATGCTGAGAGAAAGACAAATATGGCTGGCACATAACAGCAAACAAGCGGCATTACATTCATGATTACATTCATGTACCAGATTTTCTTGAAAACGTACAAACGAATGTTAGTACAAAAAAAAAAAGAAACATTTTGTACTCAATTACTTTCCCCAATATCTTCCAGCTTCTCTCTTTTATCTGCCTCATTATAAAATAATAAACAGTTCAGCAGTTCCCCAAACAAAGATAAGTAGAAGTCTGACTCATTTTAGTAAAAAAAAAAAAAACAGATCACTCAGAAGTGTTCCTGGATGTCCCTGAGCAGCACTTTGTGTTCTTTCTGTAGTGAAATAAATATTTGGCTGTAAATATAAAAACCCTCAGACTAACATTGAAGGGGGATATCAAGAGACTCAGGGATGGACACTTTTGAGCCAATAAATGACCAGAACAACCTAGCAATGGAAATGACCTAGCAACCACCCAGCATACTCTAGCAACCATATAGCAACTGTAAAGCAAAGTACTAAAAATCACAACAGGCAAGTAACCACAAACCCTAACATCATAGTGACAAGTTTAAAGGCCTGATCACACCAAGATGAATATTATGTAAAACTATGACTATGTCAGAAAATCTAGTTGTATTTTCTTTCAGTCTGTCACAGGTGAAATGTATTATTATTATCATTAACACTACAAAACAGGTTTTGCATACAGAGTTGAACCACATTTTCAAAAGATTAACTGGTTTGTCACCTGATGGAGTTTGGATTCCTTGCCACTGTCGCCATTGGCTAGCTTAGTTGGGGTTTAAAAAACACGCGACATTCAGTAATATTATCAGTTTGACTGCACTGACACCTTCAGATGGCAATAAAACTTGAACTAAATTCAGCTGGATAATAACACTACTCTTTGGTAGAGCTGCTTAATAGCTGAATCAAATTTGTTTTATAATTGAACAACAACACTGTTACTGAACAAAATCAACTTCGAACTGACTTGAGCTGAATAACAACATATGCCTTCTGTAGAACTGTTTATAGCCGAATCAAACTAATAAGAAGTAATAAACTACACCGTTATTGAACTGAATCAACACTAAACTTGAGGTAAATAATGACACTATTTTCTTCATAGAGCTGCTATGCAGCAGAATTTAAATTTCAATCTTATATTCGAAGAAGTTTACATCACTGATTCTGTTATTTTCCTGTTTATTACTGTGAAGCTATTTGAACAAATCTACATATTGTATAAAGCTCTATATAAAGATTATTTGACTTTTAACTTGACATGGCATCTTGAACTAAATCTCAACATTCCAACAAGTCCATCTAGCTCATGCTTAGATAAGCAATTACACAACGAACACATCTTGTGAAAACGGCCTTTTACTCTATGACTCAACTGTGTTGTCCAGAGTGACTTCATTTTCCAAATTAATTTCATCGTATATTTGCCATCGAGGGGTCTGTTGAATGGCTGGTGTGTGCAGAGGGCAGAGGCACTGACCTGCTGGGATGTGTGGAGTGCAGGGTGGTCAACGGCTGCTCTGAAAAACATACTGTGATGTAGCCTTTACACTATGGACCTCCTGGCATTTCTGGATGTTGAGCCAACACACACACACACACACACACACACACACACACACACACACTACTTATGACTGAAAGATACAGTGTAAACACATATGCATGTGTACAAACAAATGAAAATATGCTTGCATGCACAGATAAAGCTGCGACATTCATCCCGCGACACATGCAAAGTGTGAACATGCATGCACACACACATACATACAACACAGCCATCTGTCAGACTCAAGTCCCCCCTGTGCTCTGGCTGTCGTAGATATAATACAGTCTGCTGATTGGCTAAATCTGTTACCACCTTATTAAAAGACACAGAGACCCATGATGAAACGCACACAAATGCATAATAAATAACTTCCTTTTTCATAGGAAGTAGAGAAACTAGAACACTTGAGGAGGACGGGAGAGATGACATTCAGGAAGAAGGACATGACAGACATTCACATTAAACTTTCAAACCTCTATAAAGCAGTTTTTCACCTGAGTGCCATTTCAATCTCTCTCTACTTCTCTGCGTCGTCTCCTTCCATCTGTTTCATGCGCTTCTAATCATTCATCTTCATCTAGCGTCCCAATCATTTTCCAGTTTGTGCCATTTCCTCCAGAGTGCTGTTCAATAAGGCTCTGAAATTTGACCTCTTACATCACGTTGGCACACAGGCACTCATAGACACGGACTGATGGGTCCCTAATCCTCTGTTTTTGAATTAACACATTATTGCTTTGTGATAACAGAGTCAGAGAAAGTTAGAGAGAGCGGGACGTTCAAGAGTCAGACTAGGTCAATGCCAGCAAATGTGGTAGAAAAGAAAAATCTACTCCGTACAAAGATGTCAGCATAATATTTGCATAACGAATTGTGATTAGTCTTCTTTTGTACATTACCATTTTAAAATTTTGGGGTCGATTTAGCGATTTTTAAAAACTCTTTACAAGAAGTAAAAGTAGAAGTAGAAGTAGAAGTATCAAAATACAATAAAAGACTAATATAGTGAAATATTAGCGCAAAATGGTTTTCCATTTTAATAGGCTGTATTTTAAAATGTAAATAATTCCTGTGATTGCAAACTTGAATTTTCAGCAGCCGTCACTCCAATCTTCAGCATCACATGATCCTTCAGAAATCACTCTAAGATGCTGATTTTCTGCTTTTTTTTTTTGTATTATTATTAATGTTGAAAACAGCTTCTGCTGCTTAATATTTTTATGGAAGCCGTGATTAATAGAAAGCTCACAAGAACAGCATTTATTTGAAATAGAAATCTGTTGTAATTTTAGAAATGTCTTTATTTTCACTTTTGATCAATTCATTGCATCCACAAAACCTTTAGAATGATAGTGTATATTAATTTACATTCTAAATAGTAGCCTTTTTATTTCTTTACACAGAACCCAAGTCTAAATCTACACCTAAAAATTGAACACTGCTCTTTTGCTGCCTTGCAAGCTCTGGTATTTCCTTCAGGGGAAGCAGATCTTGTTTTGGGATGTAACCAAACGTGTGTCGCCAGACAGTTCTGACTTATTCAAGACTTCGGCTTTTATTTTTCTCCCTCACAAGTCGGAAATAGGCAGCCAAATTCAACAGATTTAAGTCATTTAGTGTTTGGCACCACAAGAAGATATGTTTACACATTCCCATGCCATATGTTAACACTCTTTTTTGAGGGTGGAAACATTTGGTAGCCAAAAAATAAAACAGAAACTAAACCCCACTGGTGTGAGAGTTAGTTTGATGGTGTGGGAGTGTGTATGTGTGTGTGTGTGAGAGAGAGGGAGAGTGACCGAGCTACTGCCAAATTGACAGCGCTGCAGGTAATCCTCAGCAAACAGAATGTAAGTAAATGTCAGCACAATTACACACACCTACACATTCACAAAATCAACAAACACCCAATGGGGGTTTTCAAACTGGCCTCCAGGACCACCAGGGGTTCACAGAAAATTTCAATCAGAAAAAGTGAGGAAAAAAAAAAAACTGATTCTAAAGATTCAAATGAGTTCAATTTATATATATTTTATTCTATTAATAACCAAACAGTAGGAATTGCTTAAGAAAGAAAATGATAAAATTATAGTTTTAAACTAAACTATTTCTAGATGTTCATCTCTACTTTACATATATATACACACACACACACACACACACACACACACGCAGTATCTCACAGAAATGAGTACACCCCTCACATTTTTGTAAATATTTTATTATATATTTTCATGTGACAACACTGAAGAAATGACACTTTGCTACAATGTAAAGTAGTGAGTGTACAGTTTGTATATTACTGGACATGGTTCCAGTAATCCGTGTCCTTAATCTGCTTGTCTTCAGAAAACTGTTTGAGCAGTTTGAGCAGGCTTTCTTGAGCACCATCTTTAGAAGAGGCTTCCTTCTGGGACGACAGCCATGCAGACCAATTTGATGCAGTGTGCGGCGTATGGTCTGTGCACTGACAGGCTGACCCCCCACCCCTTCAACCTCTGCAGCAATGCTGGCAGCACTCATACGTCTATTTCCCAAACACAACCTCTGGATATGACACTGAGCATGTGCACTCAACTTCTTTGGTCAACCATGGTGAGGCCTGTTCTGAGTGGAACCTGTCCTGTTAAACCGCTGTATGGTCTTTGCCATCGTGCTGCAGCTCAGTTTCAGGTTCTTGGCAATCTTCTTATAGCCTACGCCATCTTTATGTAGAGCAACAATTCTTTTTTTCAGATCCTCAGAGAGTTATTTGCCATGAGGTGCCATGTTGAACTTCCAGTGACCAGTATGAGAGAGTGAGAGCGATAACACCAAATTTAACACCTGCTCCCCATTCACACCTGAGACCTTGTAACACTAACGCGTCACATGACACCGGGGAGAGAAAATGGCTAATTGGACCCAATTTGGACATTTTCACTTAGGGGTGTACTCACTTTTGTGGTCAGCGGTTTAGACATTAATGGCTGTGTGTTGAGTTATTTTGAGAGGACAGCAAATTTACACTGTTATACAAGCTGTACACTCACTACTTAACATTGTAGCAAAGTGTCATTTCCTCAGTGTTGTCACATGAAAAGATAAAATATGTGAGGGGTGTACTATTGTATGTGTATATATATATATATTTTTTTTTTTTTTTTTTTCTCAACACCCCATGAAGTTTTCACAGAGATGTTTAGTTTTATGGGTGCAAAAAACTTAAACTAACCTTGAGAAACAAACATGATTTTAAAAACTGAACCTGCATTTCATGGCCCCTTTAACACAGCACTGACAAAATTGCAATACTGTGATTTTTATGAAAATAAGAACAGCACAGACTTCTTTGAAGTACATTGAAGCATATACAAAATAATTTTTACAGTTTTTACAGACTGATACCATCACTGTACTGTTACCACCACAATCATTTTTTTTTTTGTAAGGGTGACTCATAAATCCAAAATAACCAGTTCATACAGGTTCTTATAGTTAATAGAGCTGCTGTTCTCTTTCTTTCTCTGGTAATGCAAGAGTTAGTTGGTTTCATGGGGATGCTGGGACTACTCATGCTAGAACGGTCCATGTAAATGTCAGTATGCTTACAGTTTGCGTGCATCTATGTGTGCATACGCATGCACATTTATGTGTGTTCTGCAGGCTGTGAAATTAAATTTGTCAGACTTACGACCCCAGCATGTCGGAGAGCCACAAGTATATAGTGAGTGTGTTACATCTACATCAGCACTTCTCATCCACCCTTCCATAACATTTTTATTGCACACTATTCCAACCACATGAAATGCTTCTTAAACAAATGCAGTCTATAACAAGCACTCGCTCTTCACTTTACTCTGACTGTGGCGTGAGTAACAGAAATATTTAACATTTATATTCATTGTCTGTGTCAGACGGATGGATAGACCTTTTAAAATATCAATTTTAAACGCCATTTGTCCTGCCATCCACTGCTAGAGAATGAATGGCAGCATTAGAGCTTCATCTGTGTGGGATTGTAAATCAAAGTGGTTCTGAATTCCTGTAGCCACAAAAACACAAAGCCATACAGATGTTAGATGAGTAATACTGTATACTACTATACTGTATAATCACTGTACACATTCAAGTCTAAAAGGAATAGTTCATCCCATCATCCAAAATTATGTTGTCAATTAACCCTCGTGTCCTTCCAACCCTGTAAGATTTTCTCTTGTGGAACACACAAAGACAAGATTTAGTAGAATGTCATGCTGCCCTTTCTATAATATAAGTGGATGGGGACTATAAAATATAGGAATGCACAAAAAATTTAATTCTGGCTGACACTGATAAGCCAATCATTATTTCTATATTCAATAACCAATAAATTCTTAATTATTTTATTTAATTAAAATAAACTCTAAAAGCTGAAATCAATCATTTTAAATTATAGAATTTACCCATCACAGCATTACAAGGTACAGTATGAAACATGAATCTTTAGCAAATGTCAAAATTAATATTAAACTACACTAATTTAGTTTTTTAAAAGAATAGATGACAGCAAAGGTAATCTACATGTTCATGCTCCTTTCTCCTTCTACATTTTTACAATTAAATATTCAAAACAGAATGAAGTCTCTTTTAAGGGAAAAACTATAAATAACTTTACATGTACCTATTTAGACACTATATAAATAACTCTTTCACAGAAGAAAGTCATACAGGTTTCTTAGTACATGACAGAGAATAAATAATGACAGAATTTTCTTTTTTGGGTAAGCTATCCATTTAAGTCTGCTTTATGCTTACTGTTTTTCTCTCTTCGTCTCTCTACTTCACTGACTGTCCCTCTTTCACTCTCTTTCTCTCTGACCAACAGGCCAAGTCTATCAGTAACAAGGTATGAAGTCAATTTTGTTTCTTCCCAAGGGAATTCTGAGAAAAATAGAGGATAGAGAAAGGGATGGAAAGGTACACTCTAAAAAGTAATTAATGGGACCTTTTGCCATTACTTAAATATATATGTTGTTGTAAAATGAAAAATCAAGTTCATAAATACTGTTAGACTTTTTACTTTCAATTTTTATTTTATTGAGCTCAGGTGACACACAAATTATGCCTTTTGATTCAATATATAATCATGACTTGTCTGAGTTTAAAATGATCCGTTAATCAAAAAATAATTTAAATTTAACTTCTGTCGATGTAAAATACAACTTGATGACGTGTAAACAGCCCACATTTTCCCTCTTCTGCTGAAGCAGACCTGTCTAACAGCACGTGTTCAAGGCTCATCTAGCGTTGTGGTCGTGTTGAATGGTAAGTAATTTTATGCTTAATTACACATATTTGCATTAGCTTGGGATTCTCTTGGGATGTAACATACTATCTCTCCGGGTAGCGGGCGAGACGCTCCGGTTAGCTTGCCCCCGCATTTGTGTTCACCTCAGTTCGGTTTTAACGTACACGGAGCCGAATTAGCGATAGTTGAAATCATTGGGCTCTTGATATATATATATAAAAATTATATAGATATATGAGAGCTATATTCACGTTTACTGTTCGACTTTAATGAACTTATCTGCAGGAGATTTTTAAACCATCACAGCAAATATTGGAGAGTTGAAATTTCGGTTAAACATTTCCGAGTTGATTTTAACACCCAAAGAGTAATTTTAACACATTCGGAATAAAATGGCGTTTGGTGTTGGAGTTATTTCACAGTTATTTCATCAGTGTTAAAACAACTCCATAGAGATGTAACGTTAATTAGACTCCGCCCCGCCTCGTCACTGCCACTGCTGAAATCACGAAGACGCCGCCATTATCTTCCAGTGTGTTTGAAAGGTAATTTACATTAAATCATACTTAAGCATTTATAATTTGGTACTAATTCAATAGCAGATTTTACAATATTACGTGCTGTGGAGCGAACGCACACTTGTTTATTGCCAGGACCATCGCCGAATATGAAACATTTCTTTATCTTTTTCTTAATAAAAAGCGTGTGGTTAAATAACGTTAATCGGCACTGGAGATAAAGTATGGTGCAGTTTACAGTCGACTGCAGCGTGACTAACGCTGACGTTATTGCTGTCAGTATATTGTAATATTACTGCATAAACGATGTGACATACATCAATCCAATACAGTATTCTTCATTTACACCGGTTTACAATGTCAAACGCTCTTGCATGTTCCAGGTGAAATGTTGGTCCACATCAAGTAAAACGAACAGCAGAAGTACGTGAAGCTGGATTGCACTGAAGGTAGGTTTGACTTAATGCAATTTCACCTAAATTTTTTTGTTGTTCTTGTTATTGTTGTTTTACTCGATTAAAATAACTAAGAATTTGACTTAAATTTGATAAATTATGTCTATTGTCCTCGCTGTCATGCTGTTGACTCATTTGTGTACAGGCCTTTATCATGTTTAATAGAAGGAAATACATTGAAAAAATTCTTTAAATTATCTGTAATTACATTCTGCTTGCATCATAAATATAATAGGGAGGAAAATAAAAATTCTTATTAGTTAAAAGGATTCATTAGTATGATAGGGCCCAGTGTGCTTTGATGTGTAAACTAAATTCTAAAAGTAGAGTCATCTTTTGATGGTTAATAAGGAAACTTTATAAACATTTTTCCAAACACAGGTAGGCTAGAAAAGTCAATAGTAATCCCATGTTATCTGTTTTCAATAGTACGCTGGTTGTTGCAACCGTAGGCTGCACAAAAACGAGCATAATTGCTGACTTAGCGTTGACTCCAATTGGGTTTGGAGAGTGAAGAATTCATTCAATATGGCGGTGATGCTGTTACCATAGTGATCATATATACATAGAGACGACATTTGGTTGCGGAGAGCGTAAATGCTTTGCCGCCATATTGGATGGGTCCAGCACTCTCCAAAACCCAATTGTAGTCAATGCTGAGTGAGCAACTATGCCCATTTTTTGTGCAGCCTACGCTTCCAACAACATTTTTTGTTTGCACTAAAATATCCATCCTCCATGAGCAAGTGCAGTCACCCTCAAAATTTCCAAGAAATTTTCATGTTATAATTTATCTTATTTTTAAATGTGAGCAGCATTAAAAGGCTTGCTTTAAGATTGTCTCCGTCATAAAAAACACACTTTGGTACTGGTGGGCCACCAGGCTTTACAAGTTTAAAATCATTTAACTTCAGTTATTTCCCTACTTAGGTCTTCAGTTACTTTGCTGTGTGTCTTGCAAGGACAAAAACTCAAGCCTTCATCTTCTCCTGGTATCCTGGTGTCGTGGACCAAGGGGTTCAAGTTGAAACGTGGTCAGCCTTCTAAAATAAGCGTAAACAAACATGGAGTAAGACACAAACATCAAGTATGGATTGGCCTTGCAAAATCTGTAAATTTGCAACCTCTACTAAAGACGAGTTGTTGAAACATTATAGGTTACGTCATATCCCCGGTGTGCAACCTCTGCCATGTCCTTACCTAGATTGTTTTTGTTCATTTAAATCATGGGGTAGCCTGAAATCACATATATCAAGGAAACACTCAACTCACTCAACAAGAGTGCGAACCTCTGAAATACTCAGTTTCTGTTGCCAGTTCTGTAATGTGGGCACATTTTCCACTGAAAAAGAGTATTTTGAACACCTTCGTCAACATTTGAAAAAGCAAGAAACTGTCTCCTGTGTTTTCAAAAATTGCCATTTCAAAACTAATATTTATGGAACATTTGCTTCGCATAGAAATCGCAAGCATACTCCCCACTCATTAGATGAGTTTAAAGATGACGTTTTAAAGAGGTATGAAAACCCTTCGCAAACAGATCAGTGCAGTGATTTAGTTAATCAGGAAGGTGAACAGTCTGACATTGATGAGTTTAGAGATGATGATGTAAAAGTACTGCCAAAGTTGATTGAAAGAAGCTTGGCTCATTTGATGTTGAAATTAGAGAGTTCCTTTCATGTTCCCAACCGATGCATTGATGAGCTTGTAGAGGAGTTGCATTTTATTTCTCATTCAGCCTCTGCTCCCATCATGAAAGACATTTTACAGTCTTGCTTGAAGAGACACAACTGTGAAATTGATGAAGCCATTGTGTCTGAAATGGTGAACGACATCTGTGGTGCTAACCCTATTAGCTTTGCCCTCCGTGATGGTGGTTCTCTTTCCTCTGCCTTCAAAAGAAGAAAGTATTTTAATGAACACTTTTCTGTCGTGGAACCGATTGAGTATATTCTTAGTGGAGAGAGCAGCTTCCAGTATGTCCCCATTCTAAAGTCTTTACTTCAGGTTCTTAGCAGGAAAGATATACTAGACCTGATCTTGAGTGAGGCAGAAGCTCAGAGAACTGTGTACAAGTCATTTCATGACGGCACCTTTTACAAAACCAATGAGCTGTTCTCAAAAAGTGACCTTACAATTGCTCTCAATCTCTATGTGGATGACTTTGAGATTTGCAATCCTCTTGGTACATCCAGGAAAAAACACAAAATCACATCTGTGTATTGGGTGTTAGCTGATGTCCCCTCATTGCTCAGATCTGAACTAAACTCAATCTTCTTAGCAATTCTGTGCAGGGCTGAGGATGTGAAGAGATTTGGTTACAGTGTTGTGTTGGAGCCACTGCTCAAAGATCTTGTGGTCTTAGAGGAGGAAGGACTGTATGTTCCAGCACTGGGCAGAAGAGTTAAAGGCACAGTGTTTAGTGTGATTGCAGACAATCTCGGTGCCCATTCTATGGGGGGATTTGTTCAGAACTTTTCCAGTTCATACGTCTGTCGATTTTGTCTAGGTGAAAAGTCAAAATTTCAAGATGATGAAGTGAGAACAGGGGCATTCCCACCCAGAACAAAAGAACAACACACACTGCATGTTCAGACTTTACAGGAAAATGATAGTTTGATGCATGTGTATGGAGTGAAGAGACAGTGTGCACTGACAGCAAAAATGAAATATTTTCATGTTTTGTCTGGATATCCACCTGATGTGTTGCATGATCTCTTCGAAGGTATAGTGCCCCTAGAAATAGCACTGTGCCTAAGAGTATTCATTCACAACAAATACTTCACTCTTGAAGAGCTGAACAAATGCATCAAAGAGTTCCCCTATAAATGGTCAGACAAAACCGATGCACCACAGCCTGTCCCTGTGAACTTTGCCCAACGGAAAAGTGTGGGTGGCAATGCCCACGAGAACTGGGCTTTGCTGCGACTCTTGCCACTTATGGTTGGATCGAAAATCCCTGAGGGTGAACCAGCATGGGAAGTGCTTCTTGTGCTCAGAGACATTGTTGAGCTTGTTGTAAACCAAGTCCACACAGAGGAGACCATTTGCTTCCTTGACAGCAAGATATCTGAGCATAAACACAGGTTTCTCATGGTTTTCCCAGAGCAACGCCTCATCCCAAAACACCATTTCCTTGAACATTATCCAGAACTTATCAGGGCTTATGGTCCTCTGGTGTCACTGTGGACAATGCGGTTTGAGGCAAAGCACAGCTTTTTCAAGCGTGTTGTCAGACATACTCGTAGCTTTAGAAATATTCTGCTGTCACTCGCTATGAAGCATCAGTTGTTGCTTGCTTATAACCAACATGATTCCAGAGCTGTCAGACCTTTACTACAGGCTACAACACTGTCTACAGTGGATGTTAGTATGCTGAGAGAGGATATCCAAGAAGCACTGCTGGCCAAGTTTCCTGGTGAGACATGTGTCCAGATAGCCAAAAGTGTGTGTTACAGGGGCACCAAGTACACTAGTGGAATGATCCTGGCTAATGGTTCCACTGGTGGTCTACCAGATTTTGGGGAGTTGATCCAGATTGTGGTTTCGAAGGGCAGTGTTGGATTCATAGTGAAAGGTATAACTGCTTGGTCAGTTGAGCATCTGAGGAGCTATGTGCTTGAGAAAAATGGTCCAGTGAAAGTCATAGAGCCAGCTGAGCTATCAGACATGGTCCCCTTAATTTCTTACATCTTTGGTGGAACAACCATTATGACTCTTAAGCGCAGCATTTGTGTTTCATAGATGGTACCCATACTTGGTGGAGATTTTCAGATGAAATGATACAAACTCGCATCTCACAGTCTTCCTACTATTTTCAGACATGGCATATAGTTATAGATATTTCCATACTTAAGGATCAAATTTTATATGCTCTTTACATTATTCACCATTTAGCTGTTACTAAGAATTACAGAAACATGTAAAACATTTTGTCTACAGGTTGCATAATGTCACAATCGGTTCAACTCCGAGTGATCCTTGCAGATCACGATGTCCGTAAAGTTGTACTACCATCTGGAATCCCTGAGATGGTGGATGACCTTCACTCAGTCATTCGTGATAACTTTTCCATTGCAAGAGACTTCTGTCTTCACTATAAAGATGCTGATTTTGGTGATGAGTTTTTCACGCTTGTTTCTACAACTGACCTTAAGGACAAGGACACAATCAAGATTGTGTTTCTCCAGGACCAGGAGCCTACAGTAACCTTAACCTTAACTGATGTGACCGACACTTCTGTGACTAATGTGACTGATCATCCCCCTGAAGAGCACTTTGTTGACACCTCATCTGTGTCAAGTAATGACACACTGATCCTTTATTCATCTGAAGATAGTCAAGGGCACCGTTACCAGCGCTGGCCTGTTCAGTTTCCCATTCCAAGCTTTTCTGACCTCACAGAGATCCAAATTCAGTCAGCCAATGAGCGCTTTCAAAAATATGGGACTCTTCTCCCTACAAAAGATTTCATTCCACTGCTTCCTGACATCCTTGGAAAACTAGCAGAAGCTATTTATAAGTATACCGCTTATCCATCAAGTCTGCAGATCAGTGAGGTTGCAGAGGCCCTGACTCTAAAGCATCCCTGCCTGAAAGAACCGGGGTCCTTCAATGGGTCCTATGGATGGGCGCAGCGTCTAAAATATAAGATGAACAATTTCAGAAGCAAGCTTAGAGGTCTCGGCTGCCCTGAAGTTGAAGTAAACTCACTGAAGAGGAAAACAACACATGACCAATATCCGGCAAAGAATGTTAAAAAACCAAAGAAGGCTGAGGTGAACTACTTACCCCCTCATGCTCCAGGTGAAAGTAGTGAAAGTTTGGAAAAAGAGAGAGTCGAGCTCCTGAGTGAAGTGATGAAAAGGGACAACTCCAGGGTGGTAGCTCAGAAAATGGCCAAAACGTTCAGCCTTCGTCGGGAGGAAATAGTGAAAGAGGCCCCTGCCATCAGTGACTTCATGAAGCGCTGGCCTGCACTTTTTAGTGAGGCACAGGTGAGATAATACAATGTTTGTTAAATCAGTATTTTTGTACTGTGGATTGATAAATTGTGGATGCATGTCCACAAATTGAAATCAAATAAAAAAAAAATGTAGAAATGAATACATTTAGACCCAAATCATTTGAATGGGTACAAATACACATTTAGATATTTTATTTCTGCATCATTTATACATACTTATGTCTCTTGTGGTATTTTATACTGGTGTGCCTTGCAGATATGTGAAGAATTCAAGAGGATAACAACAGTTAGCCTTGAATCGACTTTTCTGGCCAAGCTTGACCAATGCACCCCAAAACTGATGGCCTTGACCCAGTCAAAAGGAGGAGCTGCAGGCCTGAAGATAAGGCAGATTAAGGACATGCTTCTGCAGGTATAATGACTAACTTTATAATGAATATACCTTTATTTTCATCTGCCTCACTGTTTTCATGTCAAATGTCGATATGGCTGCTACGAACAAGGTCCATTGTATACCAACACTAATTTTTTTCAAATTGTTCTTATTTTGGTTACACTTGAATCTGATTTTTAATGAACACCGTATCTATTTTTTCCATCAATCAGGACAACACAGTTGAAAAGCGCAGAGAAATTGCCATTCGCTGCCTCATAGTCTATCTTGGAGAGAAGGAGGAGGATCTTTTCAAACTGTACCGCGTAAGTACTTGAGTACTTTTTTAATGTTTTATTTTGTTTGAACTGCATGTCTCTGTAGGGTCTGTATGTTTTGTTCATTAGATTTTCCGTTCAGGGGTGAGTATTATTAGAGTATTATTATTTGATTTTCTTTTCAAAGTTGAAAAACAAAAACATTAAAAGCGAAGCATTTTTCATTTTAGACGTTACAATGAAATGAACAAAAAATAGAAAATTGATTTATTTTGCTTTTATAGGTTGTAGAATGAAAAAAATACAGTCACTTAAAGACAAACACAAAAGACAACCCGTTTTAGCATATTTTCATACCGGAAGTGGTAGTTTATTTGGCCGAATCATGGAGAGGCTTTGCAGGGGGAGGGACTTACAAAGGTCCTGTTCCAAAACCAAAATCAAACCATTATCAAATTTTTATTTATTTCATTGTAAAGAATATGTGAAAATGCCTTGCATTTCATTTTTAGTTTTTCAACTTTGAAATGAAAATTAAATAACTCGTTTTGTTTTTTAATACATGCACCTGAACGAAAAATTCAATGACCA
Organism: Barbus barbus; assembly: GCF_936440315.1. Lineage (NCBI taxonomy): Eukaryota > Metazoa > Chordata > Actinopteri > Cypriniformes > Cyprinidae > Barbus > Barbus barbus. The sequence goes on from NC_136724.1 coordinate 10,283,405, forward strand.
AAACATACATGGACCCTTTAGCCTTCGTGGGTAGAGAGATGGCCGTTTCAATCTTGTGCACCAGTCTCCTGTGGGCTAGGCATTGAAGTACATGGTCACCCTGCATTCCTTTATGCATGTCATCCTGAAGAGCTTGAGCTATGTATTTTATACATCCTGACATCTTTTAATTTCTCTTACAAGGATGTGGAGGAGCTCGACGCAGACCTTGCAATGCAAGTGATGAAGATTGCTATCGTTGGTGATGGGCGTGCAACCATCATAGTTGAGGGATCCAAGATCCTGGAGGGGATTGATGTCGCCAGATCCTGTGCTTTGCTGATGGGAGTAATCTACGCTCTTAACCTTACCTATCCCAAGCACTTGAAATTTACCTTTGAAGTGTTTCAGAAGCTATGCCTTGAGCTTGATGGACAAAAAGCCAGCTCTAAAGTAATGAATCTCAAGTTTGGTATTTTCTAGAGCAGACTTGATCGACCTTTCGTGAGGGAGAGTTTCACATCTCACACACACACACACAACCTGTTCTTTTTTCTGCATTTCTGGTGCCACTTCATGCATTGGGATTGACCAAATTTTAAAACACTGTTCTTTATAAGCTTCTGAGTTCATGTTTTGTGTCTAGCCTACAAATGCTGCTTGTTGCACGTTTTTAAGGAATTTGAGCTGTGGTTAATTTCTCCCATGACTTCTGTGTTCTGAGGGTATTGGTGTGTTTTGAACTTCATATGCAGTGCCCTCTTTAGTTGCCGTTAATCTGGAAGGTGAATAGTCAAATATTGATAAGAATAAAGATGATTATGTAAGAGTACTGGAAAAGTTGAATGAAAGTTGAATGTTTAAATTAGTACATTTAATGTACAGCAATCTGTCATCTCATGTTTTGATTCACTTTCATGTGTTCAAGTCAAAGAATGGTGATCCATGTACTGGGTTTTACTACATTTTATTACACTGTTCCTCATAAGTTTGTGAGGGCATGCTGTTTTGTGTCTCAGGAAAATGTAGCATACAAATCTTGCTGTTTGAAAGTTTAAGAATTGTCCTACTGTTTTTTTTTTTTTTTGTTTTTTTTTTACTGCCAATAAATGGGTCTAACTCATTTGAATAATACTGTCTGAATATCTATTCTTTTTGAGCACCAGGAAAGAGTCCCTTAGCTGCTGTCCAGGTGCTTGGTGTTGACATCGCCCTCATGCCTCTAAATACTCCTAGCAACCTTTCAGAAGGTATTTAGCATCTCCTTGCTGTCAGCTGATTTCACTCAGCCACCTTCAAACCACCAAACAAACAAACACACACAACATCCTCATCTTCCTCAGATTGTGTTATAATCATTTAACTGCTTCTTGCTTCACAAAGACAGCAAGGTTCTGTAGCTACACCTTATTTCTGGGGGATCCTTTTTCTGAAGGTCATGACACAAGAGCAGACACAGCACATGGTAACTTAATTTCATTTGGAAGAAAGTCTGATCATCAAGTATCCAACTGTCTTAGAACCTTGACTTCTTTGTGGGCGGGCACCACCATGGAGGAGCCCGACCCACAAGGTACTCAAGGTTATATTACAACCAAACGACCAAAGTTGTAGTTTTTAGAGACTTAGCCTTCTGGGAAACAGGAAAATGCCCTTACTATAGGAATCTCTTGCAGGGATCATATAGGGATCATACTAATTAAGTTCATGTTATTTAGAAATTTGTTTTATTGTGACAAAAAAGCTACTATACCATACCTAAAATATCATGTTGGATCAACTTAAATACTTGCATGTATGTTGATAAATATTAAGTTCATTTTAATTAGAAATGTATTTTATTATGACCAAAAAGCTACTTCACCATGCATAAATATCATGTTGGATCAACTTAAATACTTGCATTCTTGTTGACAATTATTAAGTTCATGTAACTTAGAAATATGTGTTGTTGTGGCCAAAAAGCTACTTCATCATACTCAAAAACATTGCTTTGAATTAATGTAATTCTGCCAGCAGTTGGCTTAACTTAAAAATTCTAGTGGAAAACGTTAACACATTTTTTTATGTCGAACTAATGTTTTATTTTTTAGAGTGTAGAGCAGGGGGAGACAGGGTCCTTATAAACATCACAGAATGAGGTAAACCTCTTTTATCAGTATCAGGTACAAATTATATACGTGTTTCCCAGCTGAGTAACCACACTAAAACACAAGCCATGTTGCTTTTATCCATCAAGATAACCCTCTGGTTACAACATATTAAACCTGCATGTAAAAACACAAAAGGTACATGTTTTCATTATTAGCAGAGTTTGCCAGGTCAAGCATTTTTGTATACATATCATAAATTTTGATCTGTCCTGATCAGCTTGTAATTATTTACAGTGCAAGTGTGCATGTAAATTGTGTGTGTGTGTGTGTGTGTAAGCTGGGACAGACCCGTCACACACACTCTTCACCTCCTCTTACAGCCTGTCTAGTGCAGATTATCCTTGCTCACGACCGCCTAGAGAAATTTCTGCGCTTTAGGAGTGTGTGTGTGTGTGTGTGTGTGTGTGTGTTGGGGGGGTGGAAATGAGTGCTCCACAAATATCACAATACAAAACATAGGATGTCGGGAAAGTGAGATGACACCGAGCTCATCAATCCATGTTAGGGTGTTGCTAGGTGGTACATACTGGAACACTTTAAAAAGAGACTACTTCCATATTTTGCCTTATTGAGAATTAATTCAAAATTAAAAACAATCTCTGATGTTCTGCGCCAAATTGCACTATTTTCCAGCAAACATACATTTAAATTAATTTAAAGCTGTCTTTCTTTACAATTAATGAAAATATAAAACATGTTTCCCTTACACAAGAAAACTGCAGGAAAAAAGCCCCTGTTGTAGCTTGCAGAAACTTACAAGATCACTTCAGTCAAACAAAAAACCCCACAATAAAACACAGTAAACATTACAGTTTAATTCTTTCTATTTTTGCTGTAACAACCTCCCCCCCCCCCCACTCCCCATCAAATATTATCATTATTGATGATAATAGAGGAAGTAGGTACAAATATTTATCACAGTATACATACTTGCCAAAAATGAAAATAATTTAGCCATTCTGCAAGATAAACTACGTTGAAGTCAAAACGCCAAATAAAGCATCACGAAGGTGATAAAGAATATAAATAGAAAAAAATTATTTCAGATTTTAAAAATATGACAAAATGAGCTCCCAATTAGTGTAAAACCTGTCCACAGGTCCCCTTAGTGTAAATTTGATCTTTTCTAATTTTAGAAAAAAACATTACATCTTCCAACCAAGCTGTCACAGATGGAGGGGTGGGGGGATTTCCAGCTTAACAAAATTCTTCTACGGGCCAGTAAAGAAATGTAAGCAATAATGCCCCTCTGAGTTGCTGTTAAAGTTAGGGTCACTGGGAGTTCCAAAATTGGCTATTAAAGAACAGGGCATCAGTGTCTCTTGCAGGGCCTCACTGATAGTCTTAAAAACCAATGCCCAGTAGTTATCTCAAGAAGGGCAAGGCCAAAGCATGTGTCAGATCAGCTGGAGAAAAAGAACATCTATCACAGGCTGCATCTAATCCAGGGTACATTCCAGCCAACCGTGCCTTGCTCAAATGGACCCTGTGTAGCATTTTGAATTGTGTGAGCCCTAACCTCTAAGTGTGTTTTCAAGCTGTTTTTGAAATAAAGTTTTTGCAAGTTAGAGTGTGCGGATTTCTTCTAAAGTTTTCTTTAAGATTTTTCTAAGGACTGCAGAAAGTCCTTGACAAAGGTTTTTGCAATTAAGTTGTGAGGGGCCAGATTCATGAAAATCTTAAGGAACACGTTAAGAGTTCTTAAGAATGTTCCTAAGAACATTCTAAAGTGCAATTCTTGGAAAAACTTAAGTTCTCAATACATGTTTTTGGGAATACAAAATATTCTTAAATTTATTCTTAAATTAGAAAATGGGGGTACTTTTTAAATTTCTTGAATCTGGCCCCAGGTACTTTTTCTACACACCTCCAATAAATTTAAAAACATTTAGGAATATTTCCTCATAAAAATATTTAAAAACAGGTCAATGCAGGAGAGCTGAACAAGAGTTACGTCAGATTTAAAATACGTTGCTTTTGAGCTCTATCTTTTGTTTCTGCCCTGCTTCACACATAACATGCAACCTGTTGTCATGTTCCTCTCTAAGAGTTAAATGCATTAAGTGCCTGCGGTTCTACCAGGGCTACAGAAGAACAAGTCAGGGAAGAGCACCTCCACTTCATTAATTATTCAATGTTCCTTTTTCATAAATCTCACGTGAACTGTACTTTCCCACTTACAGAGAAAAATACCTTAAGAGATTCTGGGAATTAGTGGGACATCAACCCACAAAGCAACAGAGCGGCACCACTTTTTAAAGATGCAAATGAACAATGCGCAACTTGACAATACTCTCTAAAAATCTACAGTACTTCAGAAAGTCTTTGGGCAACAGACTGATTCTTACAGGTTAATGCATTTATTAATTACACTCTCTCTTGCTGTGTTTGATTGTATATGTGTTACGGTAGTGACAGATCAGGGCTGTGAGGCTGACAGTGCCGAGTCATGCCAGAGAATTTCAAAGAAGGCTGTCTTCTCCAAGTTATTACTGTCTGTTTACATTCCCTTACACACTACGCTCAACACACACACACACACTAGACACAATGTTCAAAAGCTCAGCAATTAACATTAGCCTTGTTTATCATGACAATACAGACAATTAATATTGTAAAAGTAAAAGATAATCATGTCATTGTCATAAACCTACCAATGCAAATACATGCTTCACTGCTCTCTGACATTTAAATGGCCCTACAAATGTACACCATGTAAACAAATCTGGGTCACTCACATCACCACATGTTCTATACTCTCCAGGCCACATCTCCAACAAAAACAATTCTGTTTAAGTTTAGCAATGTCGTTTTGTCAGTCACTTGGTTTCTATTTCCGTTTGCTGGGTAGTTCCGCCCACAGTGACATCTCATTGGTCCAAAATTCTGCTCCAGCTGCATGTTAAATATCAAAAATGTTCTTGTTGCATTTTGTCACTCTGCATTTTTTTTTATTGTACATAATATTCTTGCTAGTATGCTTGTATGTCAGGAATGTCCAAAATTAGTCCCGGAGGATCACTGTTCATAATTTCCCCTAATCTAAAGTGTTACCCAAACCTCATTTCCATTCGTACAGATTGATTTCACGTTGCATTGTTTTCATTGTTTTATGTAAACATAAAATTGCAGTGGATGATGTAAAGTTGTAAAGTTGCCATGTAAAGTTAAAGGGCATTAAACTTTTAAAATAAGGTTTTAGCTATTATTATTATTAGTTATTAGTACAAATATTAGCTAGTTGAAAAACTTCATTAAGGTGTTCTTGTTATACACGTTACAGGTATTTACTATTATAATAACAATAAATTATGCATAATTACATGCAAGTACACCTCAGCCAAACCATATAGTTAGTACATGTAGTTAATTCATATTACTCAGTACTTAAATGTATAATTACACTGTAACAAGAACACCTTAAAATAAAGTATAACATAATATTTTTATAATTAAATATTTACACAGAGAGGCAAAATGTAGAAAATACTAAATTCATTTTGTTTTATAAATACATAGAAATATTTTTTAAATATATATATATATATATTGTTGTAATATTAAATCAGGAGGTCATATGAACAAATATTTGTAATGTTACTTTTATTATTTGAAGATGAAGATCCACACTGTCTGTCCCATTTCTTCCTGCCCGGCACTTAAGCATGTTTAAACATTTCCATCGAAGAAAAAAAACAACTTTTAAACACTGGTGAAAAGTTTCACTAATTAAATTATGTCAATGCATTTTTTTCTTCTATAAATTAAGCAAAACAAACTAGGTCTCCCATATCTAATTTTTGTTCTGGAACCACCCAACCACCCCTCAATACGAATGCTTCTACATCACATACATACTGATTTTGTTCCTCCTCTTTCTCCTAAATCATTTCCCCATCACCTTTCACTTTCCTGTCTAATAAAAGTACGAAAAGGGTGATTCTAATTCACATCAGTGAGTTCTTGGCCTCAGCATTCAAAGCCTCACTTGTCCTTTATTCCACCCTTTCCAAATTCTCCTCCATCATTATGAAATAAGAGACTGATGGCTTCCCTTGGGCAGCAGAAGAGAACACTGAAGGAAAAATGGATCTGGGAAGGGTGAGATTCCCAGCTGCCAGTGTCATCATGGCTCCAGAGCTCAGCTGCAGGGCCCAACAGGACTGAATTGTATTTCTCAACTGTGATAAAGGGCTCTAAACTTCTGATTTGATACTGTGCTGAAAAGTACTGTGATACTGTGCATAAATGTACCACCCCATAGGCATGAAGTACACACTTCTGAAAAGGGCTTGACATCTGATTTGAAGTGCACACTACAGCGTAAAGGAGCTCGTATGAGATCTGCCCTAAGGCAGGGTCTACGCAGAAACTGAAGTACAGTAAGGGCTATCAGTGTAGCCGCAGGCTCTGTGAAGATGAAGAACAATCCGAAGGCACAGGACTACACACACAATTACGTTTATGCAATACTAGACCTTAAAAATATATATATATATATTTTAAGTTGCAAATAAAAATTGCTGGAATATGTTTTAAGAAATTACTATTTCAGTCTTTCCACTTAAATTTTTCATGTTTAACTCAATGTGACCATTTCTTTGTAATTATTTGTTAAATGTACTAGCAATTTCTGAGGGAAAGTCAAACGTACACCATTTTTTTTCCATGCAAGACAGCATCCTTGAAAGCTCTCTTTTTGACATTGACAAACACAGATAGACAGACAGACAGGATGTGCACAGTTCTTAGGTTAAAAATAAAATATTTTAAATATGAAACATCTTTAGTTCTCAGAGAACATATTTGGTCCATTTGAATCCCCTGCAGCATAGAGCCCAGAAGCACTGTGTGTGGCATGCATGAGTGTGCACGTGTGTGTGTGTGTGTGTGTGTGTGTGTGTGTGTGTACACAAACACACAACCCCACACACAACCCCCCACATGCACATTTATGAAAGATAATATTTTTTTTTTAAAATCCTTGTACTTACTCATGGGGTGCATTACAAATAATAAACAAATGAAATATTTAAGCATTTTTTTCAGTAGGAAGTATAATTTCTAGAGCGTTCTATAGAGCTGAACTGGCCTCCTATTACCACTCATACTGAATGAGAGTGGAAATATTTGATTAATGCTCAATGTGTTTTGGCTGACGGATGAAGTGATGAGGAGAAAGAATGTGACGGTCAGCCTGGCAGCTACAGATATGCAAGCAGCCTAATAATGAAGAATTTGCAGTGCGGTCTGTGGAGGTAGAAGAATCTTTCGTCTAGTTAATACATTGACTTGTTGAATATAAATGTTGCCTTAAATTATAAGGTCATTACAAAAATAAATAAATAAAAGTAATTCACAGGAACATTTCATACATTGTTATACATAGCCTACATATTTTTATGGTATATGGTAAATGTACTATAATATTTTTTATCTATTGATTTTCCTATAGTTACAAACATTATTTTACAGTGAGTGTTCGTGTAAAGTGTGTGTCAATATAAAATGAAAGAGTTACAGAACACAAGCAGTTCAATGTACTTCACGGAAACCTTTCCGCGCGCCTGCCATGCAGTTACGCACTAGAACGCAACACTACATGACGTCATAATTGCCCAAGTCTTAGTTAATTTCATAGAAACAGAGCGATGTATTTATTGTGACGGGTTCTCCCTGTGTACTTGCATTTAATGCGTGCGTAATAACTTCTACCTTTCCACGTCCCTATATCTTCAGTCTCCAAAAGCGTAGACATATAAAACACTTTAAAGTCAATCTGGGTAACACATTACACCCATAATGCTCTCTCGTTCTACGTCTAAAATTCAACGATGAGACTAAAACAGTCTCACAATCAACAGTTCACTCACGCTCCTTATGGTCACTTGAGTGCGGTCCAAATTCCCCGCAGCCGTAGGATCGATTGCAGTGACATGTTGAGAATTAAACCGCTTCCCACCAGATAAAACAGTGAGAGATGATGAGACAATAACACATAATGACACCACTGACATATGCTTTAATCTGCGTACTGGAAATCATCCTTACAGTAGCCTGCGTCCAAACCAGTGCGCGAGCCAAGCAAAGCACACACAGCGTCCAACAATTGCATGAAACTAAGCTGTTATGGACACAAATTATGGACACGCTCCTTACCTCGAGAGTTTCACGGCGCAGATAAACAGTACTTTCTGGAAAAACAGCCTGCTAAAAACATTAAATCCGTAACGGTGCTGCTTGAGTGGATCTCAGCGGCGGGCTCTGATGGGGTCTCGCAGTGTGAACAGAATTAAAGCTCGGGTTGCGGTGGATAGGAGGTCCCCCTACTGCCGAGTCCTCTCACTACCGTGCGCGCTTCACCGTCTGCACGCACAGTACTGCTGCAGCATCCGCTTCGCTGAGAAAAGAGCTATAAACTACGGAATGGATTACTGTCTCAAACTACAGCAGAGCTTTAGTGGGTCTCGCGCTCAGATAGTAATTACGTATAGATATCTAGATGTCAGTCACTACAGAGTTTAGTTCCACCTGCCAGTAAATGAAAGAGTTTTCAGGTGGGTCTGATTAGGGATGGAGCTAAACTCTGCAGGACAGCGGCCCTCCAGGATCAGAGTTGCTTATTGCTTATAGATAGATAGATAGATGGATGGATGGATGGATGGATGGATGGATGGATGGATGGATGGATGGATGGATGGATGGATGGATGGATGGATGGATGGATGGATGGATGGATGGATGGATGGATGGATGGATGGATGGATGGGGCTTGGTGGATGATAATGTACTATAGCCTAGTTCAGAGGTCTTCAACCCTGCTCCTGGGGACCCACTCTCCTGGAAAGTTTATTTCCAACCAGCTTCAGCACACCTGCCTGCAATTTTCAAGCAGTCTTGAGGAGCTTGATTGTCTGCTTCAGGTGTGTCTGATTAGGGTTGTAGCTAAACTCTTCAGGATAGTGGGTCCCCAGGAACAGGTTTGAAGACTCTCTCTGATTCATGAGCCTGATCTTGTGGATCCATTCCATGTTTTGTATGTCTCATTAATTCAACACACCTCATTCAAATAATCAGCTCCTTGGCAGAGAGCTCCATGAACTGAACTGGAGGCCCATTTCAGGTCTTGGAGTCAAATAACGAATCAATGTAAAAGGATGTTAAAAAGGTACTGGAAAATTGTTGGGAGTTTTGGTAGGATAGTAAATAAGAAAGCCCATGAAATGAGTCTGAAACAGCTCCTGCTGTAATTCCAACTATAACCCCATCATTATACCAATGCCAGGGATAGGCAAGTTCGGTCCTAGAGAGCCGCTGTCCTAAATAATTTAGCTCCAACCCTAATCAAACACACCTGAACAGGCTAATCAATGACTTCAGGATTACTAAGGCTATATGAAGGTGATTTTTTTTTTTCAATTCACTTAAGGATATATTAACGGTGTGTTCCAAATGGGATATATCGCCCTCCCAAAGGCACTTTGGAGTGAAAACAATCATGGTGCCATATTGAAGGTTCATTCCAAACCGAAGTGCTCAAAACTAGCCACTTCAAATGGCCCTTTGGAATGAAGGATTTCGAAGGGTACAACTGATGGATTGTTGTAAACTTTATTCATTATTCTATTTCGCTCTTTAATCATATCTCATTAATTCTATTCCTATAACACTTTGACTCTCGTACCGGCCGGTATACGGGTCTCATATTTACAAACTCGTCAATCTTGGTAATTAGACAGAAGCGAATGACTAATATTCTAGACGGCTCGTGCAATACTTAGCTCATTCTAGAATACTTTTATTAGTCCCCATAGATCTGTAAACACTTAATTAAGGTAAGACGATATCTAACCAGAGGTCACGACCATTACTATAGAACCAAGTTGACCAACTTAACTTCTTCTAAGTAACTTTATATAATCATGCCATGATTTCTCACGTACACTTAGAATCATTTTACAATAATCAGAGGTTGAAGCTGACCCAAATTTAGGTTGGTCAACAACACACCATTTCTCTAAACAGAAAAACCCAATAGCCTCTACAGTCTAAATATACATAACTAATGCCAATGTGTTTGCTGGAGCTCTAAAACATCATTTTTGTCCGTTACTAACCTGAGTGTAGATTTGCAGTGTTATAGATTTAATTAACTAGAGTCAATTATCTCAGAGTAAGTCAGAATAAATTCAAATGTAACAATTTATTATCAGTCAGGTAAATATGTATTATGCCAATTATACAGCCAATTCAAAGATATCAAATCAATATAAGACATCTAAATCTCAAAGATGAATCTAAGAGTAAGATGCATACAAAGTGAACACACTTTGTATCGTGGGCTCATTCTGGCTACAGAAGACCCTGATTCCCTTGCAACATTTCCTTAAGTACTTCAGATCCTGACAGACATCCCCCGAAATGGAGACAGGAACTAACCATTTGAATTTGCATTGATCAAGTCGAATTAACATCTTTTGGTACCTTTTGGTAATTGGCATTAAAGACACTGGGAAACGGCACACTCTCTACAGTGAGCCAAATATCTCTAAACTCTTAGGATCTGTATGACCTTATAGTTTACTTCTTGTAAGAATGAGACTATTGTACCAGACACACAGAGACAATTCAAATGATACCAAACATGACTTTAAATATCACTTAACCAGTCTTAAGTGTAAATTTTTCGAAATTGAGATTTATACATCATCATATACTATTGATGTATGGTTTGTTATGATAGGACAATATTTGGCCGAGATAAAACTATTTGAATATCTGGAATCTGAGGGTGCAAAAAAAAATATATATATATTGAGAAAATCGCATTTAAAGTGGTCCAAATGAAGATCTTAGCAATGCATATTACTAATCAAAAATTAAGTTTTTATTTATAAAATTATTATAAGATATATTTACGGTAAGAAAATTACTAAATATTTTCATGGAACATGATCTTTACTTAATATCCTAATAATTTTTGGCATAAAATAAAAATCAATAATTTTGACCCATACAATGTATTTTTGGCAAATGCTACAAATATACCCCAGCGACTTAAGACTTAAGGTTGTGACCCTGTGGTCCAGGGTCACAACATTATACTATTGGCCATTCTGAGTGACCTGAATGAAGGGAAGAATGGGTGAGGGGAAGGAAGGGGATGAGAAGGAACTAATTCATAGGTGAGAGAGATGTTTTCCTGCATTTTCTCTCTATGAGATATGGAAACAGATGTCTGTATTTGAGCACTTTGTGAATATTGTCCGACTCAGAAGTGTCTGAGGTTCTGTAATTCTTACAATATGTATCAGGTTTTCCAAAAAAAAAAAAAAAGACTTCCGCATAGGACACACCCATGTATCCTTGCTCAAAGCTCCTCTGGAAGCCTCCTCACTTCTTGTTCCTCACCTCATTGCGGTGCAATTAGATAACTGAGATGTCCTTCAAGATGGCTGAGCTTCATCTGTTTTGTGAGTTTCCCCCCACATTCAATTGTTTTATTTCAATGAAAGTTTAGAATTTTTTGAATTTTTTGAATGAAAGATCAAAAAGATAAATGATGCAGATTTATTTTCACAGCCGCCTTTGCTCATATTTACCAAGGGTGCCAATATTAGTGGGCGGCACTGTATAGGTATGCTTGGGCTTTTTTGAATATTTGTAAAAACTATTTGTGTCGTGTTGCATTGTGGTATATGTAGCTGCCTGAAGTGTACAGTAGGCTACATCTGAAATAGGCTCACTCTCTTCAGTCAAAATCGAGGTGCCAAGGGTCTGTCCATATAAACTTCCCTCGTTCACTTCACAAAGTGGAATGCACTTCAAAATGGCAGCAGGATTTCCCAGAGCAAAAGTGCTTAGGGCTTAGGGGAAGTTTGTGAGTGTGTGCCTAAAAGTGAAGTGGAGCACAGCTTACGAAGCTGGTAAGTTGAATCAGGTGTGTTTGATTAGGGAATCATACGCTTATACATGATTTTTTGTCTCACTTACCACATATTTCAAAGGCAAGCTCCTCAATCTTAAACCTTTTAACCACACAGCAGAACTGCTGGAACGTGAGGTTTTGTATCACTGTAATTTGCTAATCAAACAGAGTAGCATTTAAACTGCTGAAAGATTCAAAGAAAATTATGCGCACACCTGCAGGATATGCCTACTGTTGGCCCTGATTGAAGTATTGTTAGAGAGGTGTAAAATGTATTGCACACGCATGCATGCAGAGCTCAAAAACATGCACACAAGGGTTTCAAAAAATCTAATAATAGCCATTAATAGCCAGACATTTGGCTGCCGCTGTATGTATTTGCCCCTTTCATATTCTCTGTTGGACTTTCTTTTGCACACACACAGAGAAATGTGTGAGGCCACTTCATCATCATTATGAGTGTGTCAAGCTGGCAGGACAGGGTGGGTGTAGTGGTGGCCAGGCTGATTTAAGGGGCAACTGGGGACACAAGAAACATCTTTCCTGGGGGAGATGATAAATGAGATTGCCTCATTTTAGAAAAAGGACAGAAAAGCCCAAAATTCACCCTGTCAAGAACAACAAATGATTTACTAAAAGTATTGTAATGTATCACAGTTCTTATATACTTCTTTTGATAACATTGATAATTTAGGTAAAATATTTTTACATTTACATTTTAGTCATTTAGCACATGCTTTTATACAAAGCGACTTACAAATAAGGGCAATGGAAGCAATCAAAATCAACAAAAGAGCAATTATATGCAAGTGCTATAACAAGTCACAGTTAGCGTAATGCGTACATGAAGCAAGTTTTTTTTTCTTCTTTTATTACATAATAGTTTTTTAGGTATATAGAAGTAAAGAGCTTGTGAAGGTCTGTGAGACTCTCCAAGAATATTCCTCCCAGTACCATCATTGACCCAACGCCAAACTGGTCATGCTGGATGATGTTGCAGCTAGCATAACATTCCCCATGGCATTTCCAGACTCTTTCATGTCTGTCACTTGTGCTCACTGTGAACCTGCTCTCATCCGTGAAGAGAACGCGGCACCAATGGCAGACCTGCCAATTCTAGCATCCTCTGGCAAATGCCAATCGAGCTGCATGGTGCTGGGGTATTGTGAGGACAGGTCCCAATACAGGATGTTGGGCCCTCGTGCCACCCTCATTGCATCTGTTTCTGACAGTTTGACATATACCACCGGTATCACCGGTCCTGCTGCTGGGTTGTTGCCCTGCTACGGCCCTGTCCTGCTCTCCTTGCATGTATCCTGGTATCTCCTCCTTGCTCATGAAAGTGTGCCTGGAGTACTAGTGAGAAGTACCCTAGAACTGAGAAGTAGTGAGAAGGACCCTAACACAACAAGAGACAAATCAGTTAGGAAGGATACGTAGAGAGCTGTGGCGACCACTTGTACAACCATTTTCATTTTGGGGGTTGTCTTGTCTCTCTACTACAAGTTTTGTCGCTTTCATTTGCACCTAAATACGTTAAACTGATTCACAATCACTTATGTTTCATAAATGGACAGATTAATATCCCTGAATTTGAACTGACTTGGTGTTATACTGTGATGATCAAGTGTTCCCTAATTTTTTTTTGGTGTATTTTAGGTATGTTACTATGCTGCAAAAACCATTTGAAATTGGTGCAATATCTCTTTCTCATTTATACATTCCAATTGAAGCCTATATAGTGATAAATTTAGTATCTTCTCTGAAAGGAACTGTTCACCTCAAAATTAAAATTTGTTGAAAATTTACTCACTCTCAGGCCATTCAAGATATAGATGAGTTTGTTTCTTCATCTAAACAGATTTGGAGAAATTTAGCATTGCATCACGTGTTCACCAGTTCATCATGCACAGTGAATGGGTGCCGTCAGAATGAGAGTCCAAGCTGCTGATAAAAACATCACAATAATCCACAAGTAATCCACATGACTCCAGTCCATCAATTAACATATTGTGAAGTAAAAAAATGACAAGTTTGTAATAAACAAATTTATCATTAAGATGAATTGATCAACTGGAGTTGTGTGGATTACTTGTGGATTATTGCGATGTATAAACTCTCATTCTGACGGCACCCATTCACTACAGAGGATCCATTTGTGAGCAAGTGATGTAATATTACATTTCTCGAGATCTGTTCTGATGAAGAAACAAACTCATCTACATTTTGGATAGCCTGAGGGTGAGTAAATGTTCAGCAAATTTGTATTTTTAAGTAAACTATTCCTATATCAGCCCTCTTTGGCAAGAACCCAGAACAATGATTTAATTTCTCTAATAACTACACTGAAAACAACAAATATGAAGCTTATAATGCCTGGCAGTGATCTACTGCAAAAATCAGGGTTTAAAAAAAAAAAAAGCTAATTCTTTTTTTTTTTTTCAAGCAAAAAGAAAATTCTTTAAATATGCTTTTTCTTGTGTAATCGAAGCTGAAGGCAAGCGTAATGTCCTTGAGCAATGCAGTAAACAGAAAAATTAAGAGGGACTATATAATAGCACAGATTGGACATGGTGCATTTTAAATATTAGAACTGACAGTTGACTGGCCATCCTGCTAATGAGAGGCAGCAGCTCAATCACAGATCATCTCCTTGGTCTGTTCTCCATAGAGACAACCATTGTGTCATTGGTGAATGTGTGTGTGCACTGTGCAATATATCCTCCTCATTATGTCTGTAATCGCTTTAACGGTGTGACCAACAGATGATGAATCCATTCATCTGCCTGTCCACTTGAGGTCATTTTAATCTGACATTCTGCCACTTGTCAATCACCAGTAGCTTTTTTATGGGAGATTCCAACTCAAACATTTTCAACAACATTGTCTGCTCCATTAAGCCATTATTATTTCGGAGTGTCTATTTACACTAAGTGCAAATAGCCCGCCTTGTTGGCAGAGGCTATTTACACTAACACTAACTAATGTGTGATTGAGCTAGTCAAGATTACTAAAGATGGTTGGTAATTGTTAGTTCCAGTGGCACTGGTGATAAAATGTGTGTCATGCTCCTTTTGAAGCGATTGACCCAGGTTTGAATCCACATTTTAGCAAACTTTTTTTCTCCCTTTTCAAATTTCAAATCACATCAGAAAAGCATTTATTTTTAATAAAAATGAAGGAAATAATCAAAAAGTTGAATATAAAGTATCGGGTAGGGTTAGGGTCGGTGTAGGAAGGGCTTTTGTCCCAGTAAGGTGGCATCCATTTAATAATTTGAATTAAAATTAAACTTTACACTCAGTAAGTTATTGTGTACTGTTTTATAATGCATTACAATACTGAGGTGCAGATAATTGCCACTATTTGCAATAAGTAGTATAAATAGCAGAAAATCCTGCTATTTTAACATACAGTGTATAGCATCTATAGCTATTTGCACTTAGTGTAAATGGCAGTATTTTTTAGGGATATGCTATTTTCACTTAGTGTAACCATCCATTGTGTACAAGAGGTTTTACAGCAATGTTTTGAACATGTTGGTAATTTAGGGACACTAGGAATCAAATATGATGCAGTAGGCTTTAGAGAATCAAATCATTAATTCATAATTAAGTTAACACTTACGTTTTTTATTTTTATAGACAGTGTGCTGCCAATATGAGTCCACTTGCTCTTCATTCATATAGGCTAGTACAGAGACAGCCAATGAGGAACTGTTCTGTCTTGACATTATAGGGTGCTGTTGTATTTGTTATGGCTCATCGGGATTGAACAGATTTTGTGTTTCTTTATTGCAGCTTTTACTTCAGTTCCATGATCCCTGGTTAATTTCCTGAAATGATTAGTTTTAGACATGAAAACAATGATAGGTTAACCCCTTAATGCTTAGGTTGAAACCTTAATGTTAGGATAGCGCCTTAAATAGATTTAAACTTTGATAAAGCAAACCCAAGACAGCTGTAAATTGTACCACATCTTTCTGTCAGATTAAAATATATATATATTGAAAGGGGAATGCTGAGTAGATCAATAGCCTATGCAATATTAATTGCAGCACCTTATAAGAACTTTACACTTAAAGGGACAGCTCACCTAAAGCTAAAATTCTGTCATCATTTAGCCTACTCCCTCTCAAGTTGTTCCAAACCTATGAATTTATTTCTTCTGCTGAACGCAAAAGAAGAAATTTTGAAGAATGTTGGTAAGCAAACAGTTGCTGGCCTCGTTGACTTCCATAGTAATGGAAAGTGTTATTTGGTGAACTATACCTTTTAACACAAGTTTGTGGACCGTTTGTGGAAGCAAAATGTATTCCATGTCAGCAACAAAGCAAAATCTTTAATGGAAGACTTCCACGAAATTCAGGAGGTAAAGGAACAAACTAACAAAAACTTGGATTCTCATATGTTAATAACGCAATACAATAATAAAACAAAATACACCCAGCCAAACTAGCCAAGGTAAATAAGTGAAAATAAGGCTGTTAGGTTAAGCCAGGGATGGGCAACTTCGGTCCTGGAGGGCCGGTGTCCTGCAGAGTTTAGCTCCAACCCTAATCAAACACACCTGCCTGTAACTTTCTAGTGATTTCGAAGATATTGATTAGCTTCTTCAGGTGTGTTTGATTAGGGTTGGAGTTAAACTCTGCAGGACACCGGCCCTCCAGGACCGAAGTTGCCCATCCCTGGGTTAAACTAAACAACAAAAAAGTCCTCTTTAAAACATAAATTTTGCAAAAGGTATCATAACTGCAAATATGTAATGTTCATAATGTTTATATACAATAACAATAATACTGTAAATCACAGTAAATGAAGATCCAATGTATATTATAATTTGATTTATAGCATATATTTAAAAGTGCATAAACATATGTATCACATAACTGGAATTTATATTCTCAGGCAGATTATGAAGCTTTCCAGAAACTTAATATTTAATCCAGCAGTTATGTCAAGATGTATTGTGAAGAGAATGTAAAGGATAAGAAAATGACCTTTTTTTTAAAAATTTGTGGAATGTTTTGTAAAGTGATATTTCTCTATCTAGGTAAAATAACCACAGTGTAATCTTCCAATCAGTCCCCTATTTTCCTCCTGAGCTCTTCTCTTAAGATCTTCAGGATTCTGAACTCTTTTTTGTTTCCCAGATTCTTTTGCTTTCTCAGTCATGAAGTCCAGATGTCTTAAAGAGGATATGGATGTAGATTTTAATGCCATCTTTTTTAATACGCATGGCCTGGTGCCCATTCTCTGATTTCACAAACCAAGAGATGAACATGAAGGTTGAGTATCTCTCATGGCTTGCACAATGCACAGTCACCCAAACTGAATATTATCAGGAAGCGTTTTCCTCCACTTTTTAGATTTTTTAAAAACTTCCATTTTCAGGCTAAATATAAACAACCTAAAAGATAAGTTAACTTCATTGGTCACATTTTCTCAACTGATGTTATCGGAGAGAGAGAGACTTCTACAGATGTTTAATCCTCAACCAAATACTTGTCATCAAATGAGTTGGATGTCTCTGCATTTCGTTTTTATTTTTATCTAGTATACTTTCAGATGCTGGTAAACTATAACTTAAATAAAAACAGCAAGGGTTATGGCTATAAACACTGCATATTTTAACATTACGTTATTGCAAGTGCCTCACAGTAAGCTATTTTTTGTCTGCTCGTACTTCTCATTTTGCAAATATGAGAAACATCCTAATGCTCAAACCATATACAACATCCTATTACTCATACTTAAAAATGTACATCTTTTATTCATACAGATGTGAATTTAACTGTAATGAGTATGACAGAAGTTGCAGAATACGCATATCAGTTTCCCTCTTGATTACAATGAAAAAAATCTTATATTTGAAAATGATCATATCTCAGCAGCAGAATGTCATAGAAACCATTTTTGTTCTAGGTGATAACCAGAAAAGAAACATGATTCAGCAAGTCATGTGATTTGTGTTTGTAGAATGTTAAAAACTATAATAATGCTTTATTCAAAGATATGTGTAATCCTTAATTCTCTCTTAAAAAATTTAAGTCTAACCAGCTTCTTGATGGACTAGTATTGAATCTTATTCAAAATGTTTAGTTCTAAAGTAAAAGCAATCCTGGTGATATCTTTTACATTTATCAAATTATCAAAATGTTTTTCTCACAACATAAACAATTATTGTAGAAATATAAGATTTTTCATTGCTAGGGCAGATATGTATTTAATGTGTATTACACAAAATCATACACTAGGGGGTAGAATTTTGCTATATATAAAGACAAATATAATGTTTGCATAAACATTCAATCCAACCTTTAAAAATATATATTTGCTGATCACATTTGACAGTAATGGCATTCATTTATCTTATGTGTGCTGTTAAGTTATTGGTAGGTGTCCCTGGCCTTAATAAAATAATAAATAAATAAATAAAAAATAAAAAGCATTCCTTAAAAGATTCAAATACAAATTAAAGACTCATTTCAAAATGTTCCAGTTTTTAATAAAACTGTTATTTTATTTTTTTAACAGTTGTAAGGCATCATGCATGAAAAAGGCATACAAAAGCTTATGTGCCTCCTTCTCAAATAAAAGGTTGAATTACGTTGTGCAGATTAAAAATATAATTCTTTACAAATATATGGAAGAGCTGACAGTCAATCCAAATAAAAGGATCTTATGGTAAAACACAACCTGCTCTCACAGTTTTTCATTGTAAACATGAATTCAGACAAAAAAAGAAACATTAGTTCATGCTTTGACATTAAGGAGGTTTATCAGAAAGCATGCAACCGGTTCGTAATATGATTTTCACAATGTCAACATTCCTTAAACGCAGAGAGAGTGAAATTCCATAATTCTTTCAATAATAATGGTTAAGATCATAAAAAATATGATATGACTACTAACAGACGAACAGACAGACAGGCGGAATAAAGAGTCATGAAGATCCCGTCCCCGTGTCGTCCTGTAGAGGGTAGTGTTGACTAGTCTCTGCTACAGACCGCATGGAGAGGGACATTTGGAGTTTGGCACAGGAGAGTGCAGGTGTGCTTGTGTTGTGCTATACCACGTTGAAGACCATTGAGAGATACTGCTCGTATGACACCTGAATCCAGCCGTCCTGATCTGTATCATACCGCCGGAACACGTCAGTTAACCTCTGTTCAAAAGAAAATAAACAATCAGTATTAGCTGTAAATCACTTCATAATGATGAACCGTTACAAACCCATAGACTTTTGTTCTTCAGTTGAATGCTATTCGGGTCACGCGTTTACATTTAATTACAATGAATGGGAACTGAAGATTTTAAACTTCAAAAAAGACAAAACACCATGAAAGTATATATAAAAATGGTCTATATGAGTCAAGAGCAATATATTACAAATATTCTGAAGTCCAATGATAGGAACAGGCCAAAATGTAGGATTATTCACTGAAAATCTTTGCCTCCACTCCAGTAAATTGAATTACTGTAACTGGATCACTAAGCTCAGACCGATTCATGAACACATGACCAAAGTTAATTTTACTCCAAAAACACTTTTTGAGTTATGCACAAAAGTTATTTCAGTTTGCAGTAAAAACATAGTAAGTAGCAGTAACTATGTGTTTCTGGATCCAAGTGACTGAAAATGATGGAGCAGGTTAACGGATTCATCAAGAAAAAAAAATAACTTTTAATTTACAAATCATACATTGCTACATCTATCATGGGCCCTGTTTACACCTGGCATTAAGATCACAAGTGGACACATTAAATACAGGTGTAAATGGGGTCTAAAAGACTAGATGCTCATGTGGTCAAATGTGATTGAACAGCCACAAAAGACTGCCTACCCACCGCCCACCTGTCTAATAAGTGAGCATGTTTTGATAAAGTGCACTGAAACAATCAATTCCAACTATGCTATGTTGTGCCAAAAAAAAAAAAATAGCTGTTATCATTTGTATAGATTCCATTCACTTCCTTCCCCCTCGCTCGTAAGCAGCGTAATGGTTTCATTTGTTCAATCGTATTCGTGTGCCACATTTGGCGCACCGGTGAAAGTGACGTAGAGTATGATAAAACAAAAGGGGAGGGTCTGGATCAGTGATTTTTAACCCTGCTCCTGGAGAGCTACCGTCCTGCAAACTTCAGTTCCAATCCTGCTCCAACATACCTGCCGCTAAATATCAAGTAACTCTGAACAACTTGAGCTGGTTCAGGTGTTTGATTGTGGTTGGAGCTGAAATCTGCAGGACGGTAGCTCTCCAGGAGCAAGGGATTGGAGATCCCTTGTCTAGATGAAATCCGAACACAAGTGGTCACAAGAGATGCATTTAAAATGCATGTTAAGATCATGTGTAATCGGTAAAGCATCTCATCTGACCACCTATGATTGGATCTTTGAAAACGCATGCCTTTTTGTGCTATCGGAAACTTCCTACTTCTGAAGTTGTAATTATGAGTTTGTCATGTTCAAGTGTTTTGTTGTCGGTAAGAACAGAAATCATGGTGGACAGCCTATTCATTCTTGCATGCTTCCTAGGGACATTTTACTAAAGGGGTCATCGGATGCCCATTTGATGTAAGTTGATATTATTCTTTACAGTCTTAATGAAAAGTCTATAACATACTTTGGTTAAAATTTCTCATTGGTAGTGTAAAAAACACCTTTTTTATAATGTCAAAATCAGCTCTGTTTTTAGCAAGCCATTTTAGCCCATGTTGCTTTAAATGCTAATGAGCTCTGCTGACCCCGCCCCTTTCTTCCGTGGGGTGACCAGCAGTACTGTTTACTTTAGCCGCGAAACTGGCTAACTAGCACGTTATTAGGAAAGGCAGTTTGCAAAGATTCATAAAAATAACCCTTATACTCACTTCTTCTATAGATGAAGCTGGATCACGAATGATTCGCGCAAACATAGGCAGATTGGGCACGCATTTAAGGAAGATTGGGAGTGGCGCATTCCCTTCAAAATGAAAGTAACATTAATCCACTGCGTCTTCAGCGGCTCAGATGTCGAGAGTAAATGACGACTGCTATGTTCATTATTACATCCAACAACAGAACACCTCAATCGCTTAATCGGAGACATTCTTGTCTTCCCCTGCACCAGAGTCGACACAATGGCGGACAGCTCTCAGCTCACTCAGGGCAGGTCTAAAATAAGATGGCCTTGTCAATCAACTGTCGTGGGAGGGGCCTGTACAGAACTGCTTCATTCTGACAGGAATCTCAGAACAGCCTGATTTGAGCAAGAGGATTAAAAAAAAAAAAAAAAAAACACTGGGTGGATTTTTAGCATTATAGGATCATTATATGCTTGTGTGTCATCTGTGATGAAAAAAATGATTGTCGTTATGCCAGGGTTGTGTTAGGGTTAGGGTTAGCCGGAGTGGGCCGGAGATATCAAAATAAGGGCCAAGGTCCTGGGGCCTGTTTCATAAAACAAGTTTACCAAATAAGCCAGGCTTATTTCAGTTAGTCTGACTAATTTTGAACCAAATCAACTGACAATAAGTTAGACTAACTGAAACAAACCTGGCTTATTTGGTAAATTTGTTTTATGAAAGTGGCCCCTGTAGGGGTATGGGTGTGTTTGTTTTAGTGCTTTCAAATATCAACACCGTTTGTCAAAAATCGCTTAGTGCCCCTTTAAATGGTTATTTATATATGTCAATATGCATGACTGTAATGACAGAAGAAAGCAATGCAGATGTTGTGAGAAAAATGAATAAAACATGACAGTACTACTGCTTTCTCTCCACCATATTTAAAGCTTATGGCTCGCCCAACTCGGAAACTCGGGTATCAAAATTATCTCCAAATTTCCCAGTTGTAAACACGATTATTTAGCCCATTCACGTCCAATTTCCGACGAGGGGTTGTCAAGTTCAAACTTTGTAATCGTTAAAGAACAGCCCCAGTATTTACTTTCATTATATTAAAAAGAGTGGCCAGGACATTCTTCGAAAATTCTCCTTTTGTGTTCCACAGAAGAAAGAAAATCATGGGATTGGAACAACCCCATAAATACCGACGGATTTCTGGGTGAAATGTCCCTCTAAAGAAATAGCAAATGTTGGATATAACACAGATCATTACCTGTAGTACAATACAGCACTGAATGAAGTCATCAAAAGCCACTTGGCCCCTCTTCTGACGGTCAAATTTCTCTATCAGTGTGTTGTAGAACTGATCTGAAAGACGATAACCTGTGCGAAGAGAGAAGCGTTTGAAGTTCAGTGTTTTCCTCAAGGGTGACCTTAATAATTTTCCATCAGCGGTTCCATCAGTTTATTTGTCCTTCCTCTTATTGGTTTTGTGCATCAGTGCCCCTGCCTCATTCCTACAGGATTTTCTTTAAACACCTCACCAAACGCATCTATCACCTCCGGCTTTCCATTTGTAGCAGTCAATAAGCAAGCATTACAAACTCACCAAAGCTGGTGAGAGCCTGTTTGAGCTCGTTCTTGTCGATAAACCCTGAGTTGTCCCTGTCGTAGGTGCGGAAGATGTTCTGCCAGTCTGTGATGTACTTCCAAACGCCGGCAAATTCATTGAAGTTAACTCCACCTTTGTTCTCCCGATCAAACATAGCTGAAAAGAAAGAATTGGGGGGATGTTTGGTCACATTTAATCCTCAAATTCTCTCTTTGTAGACATTTTATTGATGCTTGGGATTTATTGTATTACTTAGTATTATTAAGTGACTGGTCTATTAAAAACATGTATTATGTTTACAAAGAACCATGCATTCATAACATTTTGCCCTCAATTTGAAAAGACTGAGTACAAGATAGAATCCCAAAAACTGTTAGAGATGGTCAAAAAATTGTAAAAATGTATTCAAGAAAGATCACAATTGAACTGTTATTGTGGTCATGTCAATCCACTTGAAATGAGCCGAAAGGGATCACCTTATACTGGAGTTAGGAATCCTTACACACAGTCAATAATTATTGACTAACTTTCTCAAGAAAAGCTCTGCTGATTTCTGTTGTTTAAGACAAAAACCTTCCACTTTCTGTGCTATTTTCAAGGCAGATGACAGCTAAATTTTTCCAGTTTGAGCTGAAACAACTGAACTTTTCTTAGCTAAGTGTGCTAATAGGAAACATTGGAGGTTGTCATGGAGCTCACAAACAAACAGAGGATTATGGGACAAAAGAGAAAAAGACAGCATATGTTTTTGTGAATGCAAGAAAATAACAACACTCACATATAATTGATCTGACAGTCACTGGGTTGAAAGGTGTCCATGTACCTGGGGATGAAACAAAAACAGATAACAATCAGATTCCATATAAAACTAAATTATTAAAACAACAAGCAGAAGCTTGACTCCATATGCCATCACTCCTGCAAGCAAAATGTTGATACATTTATGTCATGTTCCAGGTAAAAACCAACATGAAATGATATCCGCAAAGCATTTAATTTCTGCAGTGTGACATATAGAAGCGAAATAGAATTTTCAATGAAATAACGAAGAGCAGAAATTACATAATACCTATAAAATCTTTATTTTTCATGTTTGTGTCACTAAAAGTAAATATTTAGCTAATATTTCATTTATTATGTAAATGTTTGCCAGTGCTTGGTTATTTTTTGGAAGGCTGTTAAAACTGACTTTTTCCTCTGTGTGATGTCTTTGACGTCAGCTGCCAATGAAACTTTGGATTGGTTATTTTTAGGTATTATAAACTGTTTTATTAATTTATAGTGTATTTTTAATATAATTTATATATATATATATTATATAATATATTCTAATAGTGGTTACATCAGACAAAAAATGCTGGTCAAACTTTAATGGGTATTTGTTGCACAAATAAGAATTTAGAGTTACACTTTATTTAAAGGAACACTCCACTTTTTGGAAAATAGGCTCATTTTACAACTCCCCAAGAGTTAAAAAGTTGAGTTTGACCGTTTTTGAATCCATTCAGCCGATCTCTGGGTCTGGTGGTAGCACTTTTAGCGTAGCTTAGCATAGATCATTGAATCGGATTAGACCATTAGCATCTCACTCAAAAATGACCAAAGAGTTTAGATAATTTTCCTATTTAAAACTTGACTCTTCTGTAGTTACATCGTGTGCTAAAACTGACGGAAAATTAAAAGTTGCTATTTTCTAGTCCGATATGTCTAGGAACTATACTCTCATTCCGACGTAATAATCTGTACCATGGGTGCAGCAGGCGCAACGATATTACTCAGCGCCTGAAAATAGTTCCCAGCTAGGAAAATAGTTATGATATAGCTGGGTACTGCTTTCAGGCGCTGCGTCATATCATTGGACCTGCTGCACCCATGGTACGGCAGCAAAGTTCCTTCATTATTACGCCGGAATGAGAGTATAGTTTCTAGCCTAGAAAAATCACAACTTTTCATTTTCAGTACACAATGTAACTACAGAAGTGTCAATAGGAAAATTATCTAAACTCTTTGGTCATTTTTGAGCGAGATGCTAATGGTCTAATCCGATTCAATGATCTATGCTAAACTAAGCTAAAAGTGCTACCGCCAGACCCAGAGATCGGCTGAATGGATTCAAAAACGGTCAAACTCAACTGTTTAACTCTTGGGGAGTTGGAAAATGAGCCTATTTTCAAAAAAGTGGAATGTTCCTTTTATTTAAGATGTTACAGTGTATTTATACATTTAAGTAATAACAACATGCACTTACTATAGTTAGTTGGGTTAGTTGGCTTAGGGTTACATTTATCACTATATTAAGTGCATGAAATGTGTAACAAGGACACTGAAAAACACACAATGCAAAAAAGTGTTACCGAGTAATATTAATTAACAACATGTACTTACTTTGATTTAAAGCTAGAGTTCAGTTTGGCGTTAGTTACTTGTAATTATGCATAATTACTGTTATTACTATTGTAGATACATGGAACAAATGTTACTAAAAGGTTTTGAAAGCACATGACATTTTAATAAAAAAAATATGAATAAACTCTTAAGAATATTTACACATTGAGTAATCATACACAGTAAAACCAGGAAAACTGATTCAATAGAGTCGGTTTAAATTTCATATCATTTTTAAGATAGCCAGAGGTAACAACACAGCTGTATAGTTTCTATTTTTCCCTCTTTGTAACATGTTCTTGGTGATAGAATCACCAAGGAGTGGCATTATGGTCATAACATGAGGTAGTAAGAAAGACATTTCAGGTACGCTTCAGCAGACACCCTTCACTGACCTTGAGGAACACACTTTGTCTATATAGGTCATTCTCTTATTCCAGCTCAGTGAACCCTCCCTTTCTGCTTTGGCTGAAATAACACTATCATTTGTTTGAGTGTGCTTATCTTAGCACACCTACAACACACAGTGGGCGCACCGGGGGAAACAACACCAGAAGACACAGGACTGAAGCGTACAGCTGTGAAATAAAGCTATTCTTCTTGGCAATGCTGAGTCACAGCCTGACACACACTCACAGACCCGCTATGAGAGAGAGGAAGGACTTGCACTGGTGATGAACAATCAGGCAATCAGGCAATAATAACGATGCTCCTCTAGTTGGTGGGACGGGGATAGTTGTAAACAGAGCAGGAAACAGGAAGAACAGAATGGAAAAAATAACGTTTGTAATGTTTTTTAAAAAGGAGTGTGTTCCTGCCAAACAAGACCACCAAGGTCACCCTGACCATATTTGGGAAGGCTACTGGAAATAGTGCGAATAGCGTGGTGCCATCTCAGAGAGAGAATGGCTGCTAGTGGCAAAGACTGGAGTGGAGGCGGGTCTGAATCCAGGCACAAAGATGCCCCTATGTGCTGCACACTGGCTCCAGTCACGGCACTGCCTACTCCGAGAGGAATCATGGAAAATGGCAACATTCACATCACTCCACTAGACAAGTACACAGCAGTCTGCCGCATACAACAACACTGCATATGTTAACACAAGGACTTCTTTTTATATCATCTTCGAGAGTCAAACACAGCTGGTAAAACAGCATTTTATGTTTTATGTTATGAGACTAAGCTTGAAAAAGATACTATATTATACTAAATCCAAATTTTTGCTACACCTGCAAGCAGTGAGTGAATTATAAAAAAAAAAATAAAAATAAAAATTACTGGATGTAAATATTTCTTACAGGTCACAAGACTGTATTTTGTAAGTAACTTTAAAAAAAAATTAATACTTTCATTCAGCAAGGGCGCATTAGATTGATCAAAAGTTAAATTTATGTTATATTTGTGACATAATGTTCTTTTGAACTTTCTATTTATCAAAGAGTTCTTTAAAAAAAAGAACTCAGTTTCCACAGTTTCTGAGTTCTTTTTATCAGTTTCCACAGTTTTAATCAGGACAACTGTTTTCAACATTTATAATAACAAGAAATGTTTCTTGAGCAGCAAATCAGCATATTAGAATGATTTCTGAAGGATCATGTGACACTGAAGACTGGAGTAATGGCAGCTTTTCCATCACTGAAATAAATGACATTTTAAAATACATTCCAATAGAAAACCGTTATTTTAAATTATAATAATATTTTACAATATTACAGTTTTTACTGTAATTTTGATTTAAAATTAAATTAAATATTTCATTTCTTTCATAACAGTTTCCATCTCTTCATGAAACTAAAAGTGCAAGACATATTGTTTTTATATTTTCATTTTGGCGGCCTAATGTGAGGATTTTTTTTCCTAAATGTCACCGTGTCACCACATGGAGATCTGAAAAAGAATAAACTTCAGGGTTCACTCTTAAAAATAAAGGTGCTTCAGGTTGCCACAGAAGAAACTTTGTTGTCTAAATGGTTCCATAAAGAACCTTTAACATCTCAAGAACCTTTCTGTTTCACAAAAGGTTCTTTGTGGCGAAAGAAGGTTCTTCAGATTATAAAAAAAGGTAAGAAAGAGATGGTTCTTTAAAGAACCTTTGACTGAACGGTTCTTCTATGGCATCGCTGTGAAGAACCTTTTAAGCACCTTTATTTTTAAGAGTGTTCCTATATAACCGTCAGATGATAAATCTTTCTCCAAGGTCAGAATTGTTAGTTGTTAGAATCACAGTCGTATTTAGACACTTTGATTTGAATCATTAATGTTACTTACATCAGTGTGGGTAAGATTATAATTTTTACAATTATAATTCAATGCACCATGGAAAGTTGCATTAAAGTAACAGCCAACTGTCTTTTTTAGGTAACCACTGATAAGTTTTAATTTAGGACCAGTACGTTCAAAACACCCTATTCAAGCCTGATTATAGGTAAAAGTTTAACATCTTTATCAATCTGAACCCTGATGCCTTTAACACCACAAGCAACCCTGCAGTGCAAACTACCCTAAAACAGGCAGCAGTCCACATCTGAGAGAAATAAGTGAGCCAGGCTGTGTGTTCCTATAAAACGGAGTCAACCAAGGCTAAACATGTATAACCTTTTCCAGCCCTGACAGCGAGTTTGAATGCTTTCATTTCCATTTATGCTTTTTGAGTAAAATTCATCTATTCATTTACAGGAGTGAAATTATAATGCAACATGGCTGGAGTCAGTGAATTGAACGGTTAGTAAGACATAGTAAATCAAAGCTGCCCACTGCCACTGCTTCACTTACTGCAATGACCTCTGAAATAAATCTATGTGAACAGCATTACTTCAGCAAACACCTAGAGCAGCATCAGAGAAAATCAAGAGCCAGCTAAACGACAGAGCTGAGAGGAGAGCACTTCTACTGTAAGACAATCAAATAAAATCAGACACCCTGAACAACAATAATTAGAGAGACAGAGAGAGAGAGAGAGAGAGAGAGCGAGAGAACAAAGAAAAAAAGTTTTCAATAACAGTGCCAACTTGGAGAATTAACAGAAGTTCAACATAATGATAGTGATTATGTTATTTTCATAATCTATGGTCACTGTTGTCAATAGATAATACATATAAAATAACAATACAAAATTTAATAGGATAATAAAACTTCTATATTTTAATTAGTAAATATTTGAGTAATACAAGCATCAACATATTTATCAATTCATGTTTCGTTTGCCATCACGAAGTTGCTTATTATGTATATTAGCATCTGCCATCCTGCTCTGTAGATATAGTTTTCGGGGAATTTATTTTATTACTTTTTCAAGTATAAGAGCTTAAACACATATTTTCAAAGCATCTTTGATTCAACTTCGTAAATTCAATTAATTTACATGTATCAGTTCAAACTATCTGTTACAATTCAAAGCAAAACTCAGATTCAAGTAATTGTTTACGTTAATCACTGAAAATATATTCCCAGAAGTCTTTGCAATGGTTTTTCATGTATTAAAAATGTTAGATATAAACAGAAATATTTATTTTCTAATGCATTTACTATGCATTGGTGTGTGTATAATATATATATATATATATATATATAGCATATATAAGTATATATACGTTTCTTTGAAAAAACAATTAAGCTAATACATTAATATGGAAATAAAAGGTTGAAAATTATTGAACGATACATATACTGCAGACATATAGAGACATATTCAGCACATTAGTGTCGAGGTGAGATGCCTGGGCCAACTGCTGTGTCTCTGAGGTGCATTCAGAGACTCAGAACAGAGTAATGGACTTTAGCAGTGCTTGACCTGACCACTGAACCACTAATCTAAGAATAGGACTGCACCCACCATACACTAATGTGCAATATCTGTTTTCAAACCTCTAAAATACTAATATCTTCAGAATATCACAGGGTTACAACGTTACACAGTCCTATACTTCGCAATGCAGTGCTGCTGAGAGTGATAATGGTCTGTGTGCTATAACACAGCATTGCACTGCAGCAGTGCTGACAGGAACATGCATTGGGATCACTGAACCCTTCGGCTTAAACTCACACAGCCTGCTCTTAAGAATGATAACAGAGTTTCCTGCTAATTCTGCACCTCATTGAGACGAGCACTACATCAACTTTACTGCTCGGAGCAGATAACAGCTTCTGGCAAGAGTGGAAGAACTCCGGCACACTTTGGCAGCAAGGCCATATGCTGATGAAGCAGAATAGGCTGAGGAGGTATTTGAATAAGGCACATTCCATAAGTACAAGGTACACTGTGATGTCCCATTACTTCTTTTTTTTTTTTTAGAGAACTACTACTAGACATGTTTGATATCTATTATCTAACTAGGGCTGCAACTAACGATTATTTTGATAATCGATTAGTTGGCCGATTATTCTTTCGATTAATCGATTAATCGGATTAAAAAATATTGACCAAAAAAAACACTATTCCACATTCTGCCCAATGTTCTACAAACAAACGTGACAACTGAATGCTATGAAAACATACAGTGCTTAATTTATTAGACCACTTATCATAATAAAGAGAAGACATATTTTAGAAATTTGTCAAAAAATTTGTTTAAATTTAAAAATGTTATTGTCATTTATTGGACATAATAAAAAATGGCCTCATAACAGCTTGCATTCTTGCTGGTATTGTTTATGTACTTTTTGACTGCAATTGGGTATTGCGAAAAAAAAATACTCAAATAAAAAAAAAAAATAAGTGCTCTGGTTTTCTTTCATAGATAACAGCAATAATGATATTATAGCATTAAAAATAGCCTACTACTGTTACTAAAGAGCTTACACATATTGGAGTACTAACCAGTACAGAAAGCCGAAAAATGATTTTGGTTATCACCAATACTGTTACTTTAGAGCAGCAGTGGCACAAACCTTACATAAACACATTGTTAAACTTACATAAATTTGTTAAGCATTGTAAAAATTGAATATAGTTTAAACCTCTATTAAAAATTAAAATAATAAAGATAATAATAAAGACGAATAAAAACACAAACTCAGTGTTAACCAACAGGTAAGAGTAATGTTCTGCAGGAACTACTTTGATCACAGTCACCTCGTCATTTCTTTATCCTGTAAAAGGCCGTTATGGAGCGTCTCATGTTTATATTCAGACAGACAATTACACGCTGTTATCCCTTTAAAGTTCCTACTCTCATAAAATATTCGCACTGCATGTTGACTTTTAAACCTTAAATTAACTTTCAACAACAGATAATTCAGCACAGTGGATATGTTTGCGCTGAAAAGCCTATTAATTGTCTCCCTCTCTACTGTGTTCTGTCCGTCTGACGCGCGTGCGCGCGCCCGCCGCGCCGGCGCTCATTCGGTATTTTAAACTTAACACAGACTGTCAGGACGGACCTTTATGCAAAAATGGAAATGCTCGCGTGAATTTGTGGCATTTATAGATAAGGATATGACCGTAAACTGAACGTTTTTGCGCTGAGGACGCACACGCATCTGTCAAAGCGCCTGACAGGGCAAGCCATTACTCTTATGCATTAACTTAAAGCTTAAAATAAAGAATTATCATGTTTTGGGCAGCTTGAATCACGTGCTTCTCCGGCAGAATCTCATTCTGTTTCCTCCACTATTTTTAGATGCATTTTGTCCATAGAAATGCATTATTCAGTGCCGTAATTTGACTAACCAGCTGAAGTTGGACGTACACTGTGGGCAGACCCGATTAATCGATAATGAGAATCGTTGTCGATGATTTTCATAATCGATAATAATCGATTTTATCGATTAGTTGTTGCAGCCCTATATCTAACATAAAGTTAGCTTAGCATGAAAAGTAGCTAGTTTAAAACACTTCTAATGTCTGTACCCTCCCTTAAACTGATGATTTTAATCTGTTTTACCAAAAGAGGCAATTACATTTAACTTTTTTTTTCACTTTACAAACAAACCTAACATTCCTCAAAATCATGACTATTGACTATTGTTCAAAATGTTAAGGTGACTAAGACTTTTTTATTGAAATAAATTACTATTTTAATTCAGCAAGGATGCATTAATTTGATCAAAAGTGAATTGAATTGAGTGTAGCGCCATTTTGGACAATATCCACTGGAAGCAAACTGCGTACGCTATTCTGTGTCAGCACCACATGGATATGCTGTTTTCGTTCAAATCAAAGGGTAAACAAACGTAGAAGACATTTGAAGACGTTAGAAGACCGTGTGGTGAGGCTGACACAGAACACATTTTGCGTCCAGCGGATATGGCGCTACTAAGACTATTTTGGAATATGTGAAAAGTGACATACTGTAATTGGTTGGCCATCGACATTGGTCTGCATGTTCTGGTCTAAATTGGCATTTACAATGTAAATGCTGTTCATTTGAACTTTCTATTCATCAAAGAACACTGAAAAACAGTATCTCAATTTTCTGACACACACATGTTGGTTTTTGTGGTTTATGGGGACTCTCCATAGGCGTAATGGTTTGTATACTGAACAAACTGTGTGTGCTATTGCCCTACACCAACCCTACACCTAAACGTAGCCCTCGCAGGAGACGTGAGGATTTTCAAAAAAAAACACCATTTAGTATGTTTTTTAAGCCTTTTGAAGTCGGGGACATATGAAGGTCCTCATAAACCACCTTCATATTGTAATACCTCTGTCATACCCATGTCATTATACAAATTTGTGTCCTCATAAACCACATAAACATGCACACACACACACAAACAAAACTGCAAAGCACAATTGTTTTCAACATTCATAATAATAATAATAAATGTTTCTTGAGCACCAAATCAGCATATAAGAATGATTTCTGAATGATAATGTGACACTAAAGACTGGAGTAATGGCTCAAATAAATGCAGCCTTGGTGAACATAAGAGACGTCTTTGAAAAAAACCCCCAATTTAAACATCTTATCCAGCCCGAATTCCTGAATGGTAGTGTATATTATCTCATTCCAATTTAAAAAAATAAGGTTTAACAGCTTCAGGCCAAATTTTGTACTCTATACATGGAAAACACAGTGAAATTATCTGAAATTTCCAATAGGCCTAGTCATCTATAAAATGGTATTAATGCTGGTTATTGCTTGGTATTTCATGAACAAGAAAATTTAGCAATAATAGTCAATGTGGGCATTTTTCAGTAGCAACAATACAGTAAACATCTTTATATACATGGGGAACAATCTTTAAAGATCACCATCATAAAAAAACAAAGGAATGATCTTTTTAGTGAAATAAAATGAAAGTATATTTTTGTATGGAAATATCAGCGTGGCACATGTAAACTGTGCTAAATCATATTGCCAAACAATAGTGTGGACAAGATGACTGTTACAGGAAAACATTTACTGTTTGTACAAGAAACATGTTTTTCTGCTGTAAGGAAACTGCTGTTTATGATATTCCAAAATAAAAGTTGTTCAATGGAAACCCCACACAATAATTATACTTGAGGGCCTTTGCTGAACATTTATCTTTCAACTCCAGTTGGAATATGTTTATTAGTGACTAAAAAAATTAAGAAAAAAGGAAAATTAATTACAAAAAAATAAAACATACCATTTGATAATGCCTGCTGAAGCTCTGTGTCTGATATTGCCCCGCTCCTGTCTTTATCTACCCTGGAGGAAACAGAAAAATTATGAATTATTTGCTAGCCAAAATAATGTAATTCATGTTTTGAAAAAACTTTTGTTTTATAGTGAATGACTTAAAGACCATAACAGTGTCTAGAACTGTAATGGGACAAATAAGAAACAATCTCAGGATGTGGGCCTGATCAAATGAAACTGAAAGTAAAAGCTTAGAGAA
The DNA here is from genome assembly GCF_936440315.1 of Barbus barbus. Taxonomy (NCBI): domain Eukaryota; kingdom Metazoa; phylum Chordata; class Actinopteri; order Cypriniformes; family Cyprinidae; genus Barbus; species Barbus barbus. The sequence continues at coordinate 10,316,100 of NC_136724.1, forward strand.
CGATTCAGAGACCTCGTGTTTCAAATGTAACACTGACAAAGGTCCATTCATTTACATCTAAACAGTTTTCTTCTCCTTTGAGTTTACATAGGGTGCGTTTTAGAGAAGTGTCTTGGGAAGCTAGTTGATTTGTTCTTTTATAGCCTCACATATTCATTCATTGGTTCATTGATGTTGTGAAGGCGTGGCCCCATGCTGATATTTTTATGATTCATTTCAGTCAAGACATGTCAGCAATGGCTTTAAAAGAGGGAAAGTTTGTCTCACGCAGAGCAGGGTTGGCTATTTCTGCTGTTGGGAGTGTCTTTTCCATTACACATGTGCCATAAATCGTAAAAAGGACACGTTTCCATTACAGGCCTTCTGAGCTGAATTTAAGGGAATGTCGTTCCGTGTGGAAATTACATGTATTATTTGGTCTGTTTTGTAATAAAGAGATTATGGTAGAAGGAGATTGAGTTTTACAAAATCCTGTGCTACATTATTATGAAACAAGCATGAAGCAATATGCCTTAGCACACCAACAAAACCCCTGCATTTCTCGGCAGCTGCTGAAAAAAACATAGAAAAACAGAATTGATGGGCTAGAGAGAGGCCTCCTCAATAATTTGGACGCCTAAAACCTTGAAAGAGAGTCTAGTCTGGGCCATAACCACAGTAAACTGTGAAAGGAATGTCGTGTTGGCTTGTTTATCTAACAAGACCCTGCCCAACCAGGCAATATTTAAACTCGTGACTCTTATTCACACAAGGAATTCTGAAACAGCCATCTACTTCAATCTATGATAAGACGTGGTTTGAGAATCATTTGAACTAATTTACTAGCTGGACTGACTAAACCACAACTTCCATTCAAGGAAAGTATGATCAGCAACATCTGGGTCACTTTTTCCTAAAAGGAAAGTGTGAAAAAAACCCACAAATTACGTCTATATTTATCCCACCTTCTCTGCGTTTAGAGTGACTGCCTTTGGTTTTCCCAATGTTTCAGTAACTGTAGGCTCTCAGATTGAGCTTTTCCCCCTCAATCCCCCATTATATCACAGCGATCAGGCAGAATAACAATCATACCACTGTAAGTTTATGTGGTTTCAAACTGGGGTCCAGGGACCCTCAGGATGCTGCAAGAGAATACTAGGAAAAGTCTAGAGAAAATTTTTTTAAAAAAGTAAAAATAAATTAAACTAACTAAATAAAAATAAAACATTTAATTAATAAACAAACATAAATAATACAACAGTACTATAGAACTTAATAGAAATGTAATGGAATAGAAACTAATAATACTTTACACATTTTTAAGCACAAACTGTGTCTTTATACATTTAATATATATATATATATATAGAAGAGAGAGAGAGAGCGGTCTTTAACATATAGGATGGGGGGCTACCTCACAGGAGGATTGTCATATTTGGGGGTCTCTGTTTTCTAAAAGATTGAAAAACAAATCATTATAATAGTAAGCAACCACTTACATGTCATATACACTAAAAGTAATCATAATCCAGCCATAATACGACAAAGTTCACCTTGCATTCAATATTGTCAACTCTTAAGTAATAAACATACTCACAGATGGCACTTTTAGACATTCCCGAGTCATATGACCAAGAGACAATCATTAGAGATTGAGAACATCTATTGCATCTATTTCTGTGTTTGACGGCAGTGTAATGCTGTAAGGGGCGTTTAAACGAGCTCTTGAGTTCAAAACGAAAGTTGAACTACTTTTAACTTGGCAAGGCATCTTAAAAGGGTCAGCATGTGTACATAAACCGATAATTAAATATATATATAGTGCAACTGGAACACGTCCCGTCAGTGCTCGAATTGAATCAAGTCTTATGGGGGGTCCCCACCATCAGACTTTTTTTTTTTTTTTTGGTGGGGGTGGGGGTTAGTCTCGCAATATACAATTTATACAAAATAAACAATATATTTGATCATAATATGCATAACTATATACTATTTAATGTTGCATAACAAAGAGAGATAAGCTACTATTCTTCTTTTAAATGGCTTACTCCAAGTAAAAATGTCTGAGGGACCCCCCTAAGTCTATTTTTTACTTCTTATGGGGGGTCCCTAATGCCTTATGGGGGGTCCCGGATCCCCCCAGCCCCCCTTCAATTCGAGCAGTGCGTCCCGTGTGAACGGCCCTTAAGATTCAATCCTCTGCAGTATTACTTCATTCATTACTATAGAGACGAGCAACTTAGTTAAACCAAACCAGCTCACTTATATGCGTAAAATAAGATTGTGTGGCATTAAAAACTGCTAAAACTACGCATGTACGTAACGTTATTCGAGCTCATCTCAAATGCTCAGTTGTTGAATGGCGTAATAATGAAAGTCAGACGAGAAGAGTCTGCTATCAGCTGAAAAGCAAACGAAAAACGGCGGAAGTAAGTACAAAATATTACAGACATTTGCTTTTGCGAGCTATACAATGCTCTACTAAAGTTTCCCAATACATTTCGTGTCTACTTGTACGTGACTTGCAAGAACAAGCTCTTTCCTGCTGCGCTTGTCAAATCGACAGGCGTTCAAATGCGGAATCGGTCGTGTTTCACTCACCTCTGAAATATATTCCATAAAAAGCCCTGATCCGGCGGCGCGCTGTTATAATGAGGTGGTCTATACTGATTATGGTAGGCCATGTCCTCCGCTTGCCCCGCTAAACGATCAAATGCGCTCTAGGAGCAGCGAAATTCAACTTGCTTAAATCTGACTCAAAGAATTCTTCACGCAGAGGCGTGGCATGAAACTCCCCACTTCTCATTAAAAATTAGCGGACGTCACACGAGACCGCCCCCTTGGGGACTCTCCGCTGTTTTGATTGGCTCGTCTCATGCAAACGCGGACTGTTTGCGCTAAATGGGCGGGGCCAACAGTCTGACTAATGGAAATGTGAACTGTTCTTAAATGAAATATTTCTGACAGATTTCGACAGGATTAATATATTTTTTCCCACAAATACCAAGGGTTTTCAAGGCCAAAGTGATAAATGCTACGGCGTTTGTAGGGTAGCATGATTTATTAGACATTCTGACAGTCACACAAATAAATAATTTGTCAATGTGTCACTTTTTAACCATAAAACATAGGTTTATAAAATCTAAAATGGGTTTTTGATCTGAGCGTTATTAATTTTTTTGTCATTTATGTCATTAAATACAGAAACATATTTTAAAATTATCTACAGTCCCTCAGACCATCGAACGTGTGTCAAAACATACTAAGCTGCCTACCTAGACAGCATAGTAAAGCCTCAAAACGCGCCAAAATGCTGTCTATGTAGGCGGCTCGCTAAGCTTTGAGAAGCAGCCCTCGTCACCTGTCAATCAATCCTCACAGAAATAACCGACAGAAAGACATCACCGTATTGATTTAGCGCTTATCTGAGGAAATTCACATTATCTCCTCAGAAGTAAAGTGTGACCAAAGGTTATCAGATCAGATTTTAAATTAGATATCGATTGGGTTAAGATTTGTGTAAAACTCTGAGGTAAAATGTTTTATTATCCAAACGTGCTTCAGCGTCACACTGGCTGCTTCTCTACTATCTGGTATGTAACTGTTACTGTACTATAACAAAATTATGATCAATTTAACTAAATACTGGCCGTTTGTTAAAAAAATAAATAAATAACGGATCGTTTTTTTTTTTTTTTTCTATGCTACTAGCCACGCTGAGGTAAAGTTTTTAGGCAACTGGCTAACTTCATAACTTAGTCAAATTTAACGCTATAAAATATGGAAAGTTAAACTCCATGGAAGATGTACAGTTACAATTACACACTATTATGTCAACAGGACATTTAAGAACAGTGGTTTATGTCAAAACATTGAATGAATTGTTTGTTGAACTTTGTTTGTTTGTTTGTTTTCAGGTTGGCAGCTACTAAAGGCATCAGGATTTCCAGAAGAGAGTGTCTCAAGGTCAACGTCAGGCGAACATGGTAAGAGAAATCTTTGTTTCTCATTCAAAATATTGCCATTTCAAAGTGGATGATAATGTGTTTTGTTCTTTTTGTCATCATTTTACAATATTAATCAGTAGGTTGTGTTTGTGTGTATATTTAGTGAGGACATTGTGGATTATGTGATGGTCCAGGTTCCTCCAGTCCATCCCAGTCTTCCCCGGCCCCGTTTCTCTCTTTACCTGACCTCTCAGCTTCAGTATGGTGTAGTCATCGTATACCATCGCCAGTGTGCTTTTCTGCTGGGTGAGACTAGAAGCATTGACTAGTGTAAATAGTACTGCTTTGCTTCACATTTATGAACATTTCTACAACACGCCACTTATTTCAGTCTGACCAAAACTGATCAAAGCAACATATACAAAAAATACTATCCTAATACTATACTATAATTACTAAAAATGAAGTACACTGTAGCATAATATTTAAAAAGAGTACTTATTATGAAAATACTATACTTGTTAGGAGTTTGGACTTCAGTTCCGTCTTTTTCTGGTTCATCTATATGTTCCTGCTTTTCCTTATATGGTTTTGTTCCTGTTCAGTTTAGGATTAATTTGCTCATTAGTCTTTATTAGTTAACTCCCATCACCCGTTCACCCTTCGTTAGCTGCACTATTTAAAGTCATCTTTTCTGTTCAATGTTGGTCGGTGATTGTTTATGTTAACAGTGTCTCAGCTACTCGCTTTATAAAATGCTTTATATTTGCTTGTGAGCATTAAAAGTTCTGTTTAAAGATATCCCTTGTTGCTGTCGTCCTTGGAGGGACTGTAACAGAATCACCGACCGATAAAAAAGGAAAGTATGCGGCTGGAGCTGGCTTCCATCAATGTAGCCCCGAAGAATGATCCTTCTGGGGCTACTATCTTTATCTTTCAAGACGGAGGGAATTTGGAAGATTATGTGCGGAAGTTTGTGAACAAATGCCATCTTGCCACATGTGACGACCTCACCTTAATGGAGGGATTCTGGTGCGGGCTGGAGCACGATATCCGCTTCGTCATGCCCAGAGCTGATCCGTGCTGGTCGTTAAGTAGTTACATCAACTTCGCACTGTGGATCGCCGGATCAGCATTCACCATGGACGAAGCGATGTCCAGCCCGCGGTCATCACATGTGGCCGCCACACCACCGTCTGTTCCGCCAGCCCTTCCCCACATGAGCTCCGCCTCACCGGCTACCGTGGTAGCGAACACCATTCCACCGCCGTCCGCTGCCCTCGCAAGCCAGCTGCCATCCGCTACCAATGCTAACCCGCCTACCTCTCCCCTGTCGAGTCAGCCGGTTATCCTAAATGTGCCCCTAGGGATATTAGTGGAGTACGAGGGCATGTCCTGGACTCCAGTTCTCGCTCCTCCACTGCTCAGTCCGCCTATATTTGTGCCTCCAGAGTCTGCCTCTCCGGGGTTGATTCCTCCAGAGCCCCTACTGGTCCCGTCCAGCTCTCCCTCATCTCTGCTGGTCCTGTCTAGATCTCCTATGAATCAGCTGGTCCGATCCAGCTCTCCTGAGTCCCCGCTGGTCCCATCCAGAATCCGCACTTCCAGAGCACCCCCGAGATTCCGCGCTGTCCAAGCGCTCCTTTGAATTCGCTCTGTCCGAGCGTCCCCGAGAATCTGCGCTATCCGAGCGTCCCCGAGAGTCTGCGCTGTCCAAGCGCCCCCGAGTGTCCGCGCTGTCCAAGCGCCCCTGAGTGTCCGCGCAGTCCGAGCGCCCCCGAGTGTCCGCGCTGTCCGAGCGCCCCGAGTGTCCGCGCTGTCCAAGCGCCCCCGAGTGTCCGCGCTGTCCGAGCGTCCGCGCTGTCCGAGCGCCCCCGAGTGTCCGCGCTGTCCGAGCGCCCCCGAGTGTCTGCGCTGTCCGAATGCCCCCGAGTGTCCGCACTGTCCGAATGCCCCCGAGTGTCCGCGCTGTCCGAGCACCTCCAAGAGTCCGCGCTGTCCGAGCGCCCTCAAGTGCCCGCTCCTCCAGAGCGCCCCACGGAGCCCGCTCCTCCTCAACGGCTCCCAGAGGGTAACTTCCCAAGAAACTTTTTTGGGGGGGCGCATATAGTCACGGCCTGTGTGGCCAGGCCAAGGCCACGGAACCCCTTGATCGGCCGTCCAAGCCCACAGATCCGCCATGGTCGTCCAAGCTCACAGATCCGCCATGGCCTCCCGAGTCTCCAGTCCCGCCATGGCCTCTCGAGTCTCCAGTCCCGCCATGGCCTCCCGAGCCTCCAGTCCCGCCATGGCCTCCCGAGTCTCCAGTCCCGCCATGGCCTCCCGAGTCTCCAGTCCCGCCAAGGCCTCCCGAGTCTCCAGTCCCGCCATGGCCTCCTGAAAGAATTATACGGCCATGGTCTCCCGACTCCCCTGTCCCACCATGGCTGCCGGACTCCCACTCCCCTGATCCGGCATGGCCGCCGGACTCCCTTGATCCACCCTGGAGGCCTCCCTTGTCCCGGTCCTGCATTGGCCTCCAGGGCGCCCTCCCTCCCCGGTAGAACTGTTGCAGCGCGAGACATGCCTTCCGGGAGGGGGGAGTAATGTTAGGAGTTTGGACTTCAGTTCCGTCTTTTTCTGGTTCATCTATATGTTCCTGCTTTTCCTTATATGGTTTTGTTCCTGTTCAGTTTAGGATTCATTTGCTCCTTAGTCTTTATTAGTTAACTCCCATCACCTGTTCACCCATCGTTAGCTGCACTATTTAAAGTCATCTTTTCTGTTCAATGTTGGTCGGTGATTGTTTATGTTAACAGTGTCTCGACTACTCTGCTTTATATTTGCTTGTGAGCATTAAAAATTCAGTTTGAAGATATCCCTCGTTGCTGTCGTCCTTGGAGGGACTGTAACAATACTTTTAAAAGAATATACTTAAGTGCAAACCCAATGTAATGTTTTGGACACTTAACTGCTGTTATTTTCAATTAAATGAAAATATATTATAGTTTGAATTTATGTTATATACAAGTAGCTGAACATTTTTGACCCACTCATTAGGACTTACAGGAATAATTCGACATTAAAAATTTTAATTCTATCATTTACTCACCTTCACATTGTTCCAAACATGTATGACTTGCAGTTGAATACAAACGATGATATTTTGAAGAATGTCGGTAAGCAAAATAGTTTTTCTCATCCTATATATATTGCATTTTTTGACCATACAAGGGAAGTCAATTGGAAGTGGAACTGTTTGGTTACTAACATTATTAAAGCTCCTTTAAAGCATGACAAAATATTAAAATATAATGATTCAAAAGGTATTTTACTGTAAAACTTTTAATTTGACATTATTACAAACTGCTTGTTTTTAAATGTACTTAAGCATCATGTTAAGAAACTTAGTTATGAAAGTGTACTCTAAGTGGCCTTTTATTTTATAAATATTGTATTCTATGCAAGAACAAAATATACTTTTAAGATTTGAGGTACACTGCAAGTGCACATTAAATATGATTAAGCACACTTCTTTTTCACTGGGGATGTGCAGTACAAGACCAACAAAACAATGTAAAACAGGCACTAATGAAACATGCTCTAATAGTGTTTGATGTAACACTTGTTCTGGTCAATGTGTTCAGCTGGTCCTAATGAGTATATCTACCTTTACGTGACCATATGAGGGAAGCACATACGGTCAGTAGCACACACTATTATCTTGTATTGATCAGCTGGCTGTATCTGAGAAACCGTTTGCTGCCTTTGTATTCAAATTTAAGATGGCTGCCAACAATGTTTGCACTGGGGAACAAATTAATGCTGTTGTGAAATCTTCACTCTGTAGTCTAACTGTAAAACACATTGTCATGTATTGAGCGTGTTTAGAGATTAGCATGGAACCGATAAGCAACCGTTAATCAGAGAACAATTCAAGTAAGATAAGATTGAAAGCATTCATCAAAATGACATGATCTCAGAAAACAGCAGACAGAAATGAAGATGCATTTAAAGATGAGCAAACAGATGCATTTGCTTTAATAAGGTAGCATCTCAAAATAGACAAGCTGAACAAACAGCTTAATCTATAGAGGTGTTTAATTTATGAGCAGGACAAAATTGAACAGAATTCATTTGAATATCAAATGACCTTAAAATGATGTTTGGACGACCAATTCCAACTCCGGTCCACCCAAATAATTTATCAAAACTTAACTGCAAAAACAGGCAAGAAATCATCAGGGTTATGATATCAAAATGAGAACATTAGCATATGATTTACATATCAATGCCTATTTAATATTCATAAAATGTCTCAACCTGATAAATGACAGTGTTAAATATGCCAGTACACAGAAGTTACCTAATCATTACAGAGGTCATCTGGGTATGAAAGTCTTAAAGAGATAGTTCACCCAAAAATGAAAATTCTTTCCTTAAATACTCACCCTCATGTCGTTCCAAACCTGTAAGACCTTCGTTCTTCTTCGGAACACAAATTAAGATATTTTTGATGAAATCTGAGAGCTCTCCGATCCCCCGTAGACAGCAAGGATCCTTACACGATCAAAGCTCAGAAACGTAGCAAGGACATCGTTTAAATAAATCATGTGACATCAGTGGTTCAACTGTAATTTTACGAAGCTACGAGAATACACTTTGTGTGCAAAGAAAACAAAAATAATGACTTTATTCAACAATTTGTCTCCTATAGTCACCCTATAGTGCCATTTTGGAGAGTATCAGATACCTAAACAACGTATGCAATGTATGGACACGGATACGTTGTTTACGTTCAGATCAAAGCGTAAACAACATATCCGTGTATGGTGCTGCTGACACAGAACAGCATACGTTGTTTACATATGTGATACACTCCAAAACGACGCTATAGAGTGATGCGGAGGAGACGAATTGTTGAATAAAGTCATTATTTCGACTCATTTTTGTTTTTTGTTTTTTTGTGCACAAAAAGTATTCTCGTAGCTTCGTAAAAATTACGGTTGAACCACTGATGTCACATGGATAATTTTAACGATGTCCTTGCTAAGTTTCTGAGCTTTGATCATGGTAGGATCCTTGCTGTCTACGGAGGATCAGAGAGCTCTCAGAATTTATCAAAAATATCTTAATTTTTGTTCCGTGGATGAACGAAGGTCTTACAGGTTTGGAACAACATGAGGGTGAGTAATTAATGACTTTTGGGAGAACTATCCCTTTAAAGGTACAGTAGCAAAAATAGCTTGTTTTATTTGTATTTGTTAAATTAATTTGTTTTATATTTTATTTTATTTTAAGGATTAGAGCGATTATAAATGTTAATATAGGATTGAATTACTAAATTAAAAACTAGATAAAAATGTTGCCGCAAGAATCTTTGACTTACATTATAAACAGACTTAGAATTTTAAAAAAAATCCACAAAATGGAGAATATTGTGAATGATTTTTCCTTTTCTAACAAATGAATACAGTCTTAATATTCCATTACATTGTCTGCAAATGGCCTTTTACTATATTGAAATAAACTGAACATTTTTCTGTTTCATTTTTCCACAGAGGAGGCCCAGCAGACCATTGAGCGTTTGCTTCGCTCAAAGAGACACTTGAACATTGACATGCCGGACACTGATAGGTCAGATTCAGGGTCATCACTGTCATGTTGTGTCACTAATGTAATTCATCCTGACACAGACCTTCATATTGTTTCTATACACCCGTGACAGCTGTTTATATGATCGCTGTTGCTATGATTCCCCCTGAGAAGCTGTTCTGGGATGTTGTTTCCTTCTAGGTTGGTGCTGAATGTCCCAGACTCTCTGTTCCAGCTGGAGGAGGCAGAATGGGCACTGGAGCCATTTTTTGGAGTGATGGGGGTTGACTGTGAGCCACCTAGTCCTTACTTGACATCTCAGGTGATGAACTGCAGCATATACATACAGTTTGCATGAATTATTCATTGGAATCATATCTAGAGACCAGAATATCTAGGATCCTCTAAGCATCAGCATAGCAACTGTTAAAAACCTCAGACTTTAAAATTCATAATAGTGAATTTAACTAACACATCACATTAATCTCATCCTGACCCTTTTTGAGCCATTAAGCCATGAATTTATTGTTTATCATCAAAGCAGTTTATAGAGGGCTCATCTCCTCTGGTGGCCAGAAAGGAAATTACATCACCTAAAGGTGAGATTTTGAAATATTGCGTCTGATGTGGGTCAAAGAGTTGCTCTTTATGATTTTCACCCTATCTCTCCCTGTCTTTCCCTTTCAAGGCCTCATTGCTTCTTCTGAATCAATCACTCTCAAAGATGCAGAGTCGATGCCTGTGCTAGCAGCGGAGGTGATTTTCACTCTACATGCCTCTCACTCCTCCATACTGGCAATAGAAAACGGACAGAGATCTATATTTGTGTCTGTGTCCGCAGCCTTTGCTAACACCAAACACATGACGCTACTTCTGTACCATTTGCCTCCACAAAATTCATACAGCTCTTTGTGAAGTTTTAGATGAAAACAGATCATCTGCCCACATGAAGCTTAGTCACGGATAACACCAGATGATATTATTCATTCCTTTTAATCTGTGTTTATTGTACCACACAATTCATATGCCGTTTCCCAATGCGTTCGTGTTCATGATTATATTCCAGTTTGGTGGTGCAGAGTTACCTGAAGCCACTGCTCAGGAGATCGACATGCTCATGGAACAGCAAGATCAGTTCCATCTTGGCGGTGAGATTGATAGAAACTGATAGATAGACACTTAAATGAATATTGATCTCAATTAAGAGAGTTAATATGTCATTATTAGCCATTCACAGGCCCACACAGAATTTTTGCCCACAGAAGTCTGCAGAATGCTGATTTCCGCTGAATTGCAATGAACCCCCGCACCTTGTGTGTTCGTTTATTAAATATTTTGGCTAATTTGATGAGTGCGCTAAGTGTAGTACTCTCAGCTCCATTTAATACATTTGACCATTTCCATCCCTTGAAATATGGCAAATATATATTTTCAGATAAATACACAGAAAATATTACTAATATGCATTGCTACATATGTATTGCAATACATATATTTACATTTTTTATATATGATCAAAAATACAGTAAAAAACAGTAATATTGTGAAATATTATTACTATTTAAAATAACTGTTTTAATATATTTAAAATGTAATTTATTCCTAAATATTCAGCAGCCATTACTCCAGTCTTCAGTGTCTCATAATTTTTCAAAAATCACTCTAATATGCTGATTTGGTGTTAAAAAAAATTTTCTTTTTATTATTATCAATGTTGAAAATGATCATTTTATTATTATCAATGTTGTGCTGCTTTATTATTTTCAGAAAATGCAAAAAAATAAACTGCCTGCGCTCATTCGGAAACCTGATCACTTAGACTGTAATTGCCTGCTACAAATAGCATTTTCCAAAGATATGAGTCTATAAGTCTTTTCTGTATGCTCTCTCAGATGAGGAAGATAAGGAGAGAGAGAGGGCGACAGAAGTGGAGAAATCAGGAGATCTGGATCCTGCTATGGTCTCTATAGAACAGTGAGTAACACAGAGGGAAATAGAGATAAGACGGACGTACAAGATTCAAATTTGGTTAGTCACACTGCACCCAATTCTGATTTTTGTGTCAAATTCTTTTTTGACCGACTGTCTGCACTGCAATTTCGCAAGACCTGCTTGTTCAGACAGTGTAGTCAATAACTGGTATATCTCCTTAATGGTAATGACTTAAGCTTCAGCACAACGTCAATGGTTTTTACAAGAACTGAGAGTGTCATTGTGGAAATTTTGCATTTCTTCGTGCCTATCATGACATCTTGCTGCAGTGCTGAACTCATGGAGTGCAACATAAGCTTAAAACCGTTAATGTAGTTTAATAAATTGTGCACTCATTCACTACATAGCAGATGCCACAGTTCACTGTATAAGAGAAGAGTGAGCAAACATGGGAGAATTTGAACATTGCTGGGCATTTTCTATAATATTACATGCATGTTGAACCTTATATGGCTAAAACTACTTTAAATCCAGTACAAATGCTTTTCAGGTTAAAGTATTTTTCATTTCATTTCATTTCATTCATAAATGAATAAATAACATTTTGATCAGATTTTAAACCACGTTAATGTGATTTTGTTTGGGCTTCATGGAAAATAATTTTTGAAGTTTTTTAATAGATTTTCCTGCTTTTTTCTTTGTTTTGTTTTGAAAATTGAGCAGTCAGGCAGACTCTTGGTTTGCTTGAGACCCAAGAAAACATCAATTTAGATAATTTAGACAATGACAGCTGTCGGGCCAAATGTCCTTGACCTAAATATAGGGCTGTAGTACTCGAGTCCGGTCTCGAGACGTTTTTCTGTCGTCTCGGACTTGTCTTGGACTCGTTGGTATTTGGACTCGGACTTGGTCATTGGACTCGCCAAATGTTCTAGTTGGTCTCGACCGAGTCCAGCTATATATATTTTTTTCTCTTTCAAAACAAAACCATTAATCTGGCTCGCTTGTTCGGAAAATGGGTAATGTAATTGGTTTAATTTACAATCCTTCAACGGGCATTGCCATTGGTCGGCTGGTAAATGCATGGCTGCGTCATATGCCTGGCTCTGAGTGTGCACGCTGCACAGAGGCATAATTAATTTTTATTTTGGCCAAAGAATACAATTTCGGCGAGTTGCATAATACAGTTTGGTTTTACAAACTTTGTTGAAGTTTTCCCTCTCTTCCACCTGACTTTCCTTTGCATTTATATAGCATATAAATACCCGTGCGCATTTTACTTTCACTTTCAATAGCGCAATTCAGCATCAATTGCTTATCTATAACTTACAACGACAACAGTCAAATGCGTCCATGTTTACATAGACAAAAACAATGGAAAAGCAGCGTAATCAAATACAAAACCCGTGAAGAACTACTACTGTATGCCTGATATTTCATGTTTGCATCAGGGTGACAGGGTGAAAACTAGTGTTCATTGTTTTTACAGAGCATTTATAGTTAATAATAGCACTCTAGGTGTTATACCTTCAGTCATTTTGAATTTGAATTACTTGAGAAATTTTTAAGCATTTTTCTTGTATTATTTCTGAACATATGCATAAGAAAAGTTTGTACAAGATGTAGTTGTAGTTCATGAATCTTTTCTGCAAAGATATTTAGTGATTTGTTTAACATTTACATCATGATGACAACTTCATGTGTTTGGTGCACTTAGAATAGAATTTTCTTTAACTAGAGGTTTAATAAAAAATTTAAAAAGTTGCTTGAATCATGTTGTAGTTATATTTTCAAGTTGACTAGTTAAAATTGTACAAAATCGAGAATTGGTCAAATATTCTATGAAAATCTTTTTTTTTTGCCATATCGTCCAGCCTAGAAACAAATAAAAATAAACCTTCCAATTTTTAATTTCTTTAATTTTTCAATCTTTAATTGTCTGTTCTCTAACTGAACTAAATGATTTTTATTTCTACTATTAAAAATGGCCTCAGCTTAACACCTGTAATACTGTCTATATTCCCCTATCCCCGGGGGATATATATTGCACCAATATTATATGGCCTAAGGTAAACAGCAAACAAATGCCTGCGCGGCCACACACAGACACACAGAGCTGAAGGTGTTTATATGCTACACAGCCTTGCTTGGGAGGGTTACACTGTACTATGGTTTCTTTAGGACAGGGGTCTCAAAACTTGGTCCTGGAGGGCTGGTGTCCTGCAGAATTCAGCTCCAACCCTTATCAAACACACCTGAAACAGCTAATCTAAGCATACTAGAAACTTTCAGGCAGGTGTTTTGAAGCAAGTTGGAGCTAAACTCTGCAGGACACCGGCCCTCCAGGACTGAGTTTGGACACCCTGCTTTAGAACAAGCAGTGTTGGGTGTAACGCGTTACTAAGTAACGCGTTTCTGTAATTAAATTACTTATCCACTGAAAAAGTAAAGTAAGGGATTACTGTTCATTTTTAGGTAATTTAATTACAGTTACTTATAAAGTACTTGCGTTACATACAGTAAATAATTTCAACAGTTCTAAAAGCAATATTGAATTTGAAATCTAAATTTACCGTCTAAAGATATTGAATGCAGCGGCTTTAACCCTCCGCGTGCGGGTGCGTTCACTTTCAGATTTTCCTGATTCACAGAGAAACCTTAAATACTCAAATCAGGGCCGGCACCAAGAGGCGGCATTCGCGGGCAGAGTTACGGTGCCCCCACTTTCCATCCTCTCCCCTTCTTGCCGAACGTGATCGTTTCGAAAGCGAAAGTGAAACCGGTAAAACAGCGCACATAAGAAAGCGATTGCACGCTTTAGCGAGCGTCAGAAACTGCACGCAATCACAGATTGCACGCTTCCCATCCCACCCCGAACCCCCCCCCCCCCCCCCCCCCCCGTCACACACACACACAAAACGTGATTTGTGCCCCCCCCCCCCCAGAAATTCAAATGCCCCTCTGATGGAGGTGCCCTGGCGCCGGCTCTGACTCAGATACATATAAGACTAAAATCAATAGAATCTAAAAATCTTGAAGTGTCTTCTTGACACTTGAACGAATTCAAATTAAAAACTAATGTTTCTGATTATGCAATCCGTATGAAACTAAAGCAAGGTACAGTCTTTCCCGTGTCTGAGCTCATTATATGCAGTCACCTGCGCGCATATGCCCTCACCTAGATACAAAAAAAAGTAAAATATTAAGAAAGAAAAAAAATCATCTAATATTCATCATTTTTGAAAGAAGACCTGCTATGAGAAATTTACCTCATAAGAACAGCGCGATCTGACATTATTCAGCAGAGAAGATCATTTCTGTAATTTATTCTTTCCTACATTAGTTAACGTGTTATTTTGACATAAACCTGTACAGATTTGACTAGTTGGGCTTTTCCTGAACATCTTGCCAAACTGAAATGTATTGTTTAACTTTTAAGCCTTTTTGTTATTCAGATATTTTGCAGAGTATTTCTATTTGTTAACCAAAGGTGGTTACATTTTTTTCATAAAAATGTTTAAGTATTACAGTTGTTTTAAAGCTAAAAGGCTAAACTATTCTATGTTTGACTCGAATTGAAAGAATATAGAGTTTAATTTCTATTAAGGTTTATAGGGATTTTAAGATGTAGCCTAATTAGCGATTTGAATAATTAAGTTACTTATTGAGTAACTAAGTTACTTTTCAGATAGAGTAATTAGTAAAGTAATTTAAATACAATATTGATGAAGTAATTAGTAACTGTAATTAATTACTTTTTGAAAGTAACTTACCCAACACTGAGAACAAGTAAGTAACAAGTTCAAGAATGGGAAAATGTTGATTTATTTTTTAGACTTATGTTGCTTGTTCTTTGTAATATTTTCCATTGGAGCCCAAAATGTGATTGTTACACTATAATAAAAATGCTGAAAATGTGAAGTTGCACTTCAGCTTATGTGACTTTAGTGAAATTGCTAAACCTAAAGTAAATAAAATAGCCTAATTTGATCCTACAGTGTTGCTGCACATGCTTTTAGATCATTACAAATAATAATGCAAAATTATTATCTTAGAATATAAAATATGCTGTCTCTCGTGTCACATAAATGATCAATAGTTAAGTATGTGGTTTTGAAGAAGATGCTTTTATTTTCTTTCTCTGTTTTGACTGTCTCATTTGGACTTGACTTGGACTCGAACCTCTTTGGACTCGGTCTTGACTCGGACTCGATAGTCCTGGTCTTGGACTTGTCTTGGACTCGACAAAGGTGGACTTGACTACAGCCCTACCTAAATATATCTGAAATAAAGAATCTGCTTGACTGCACAGTTTAATGGAGCCCGTAATGTTGGCCTGAACTGGCTGCTTGTGTTGACCGGGTTCTCGTGGTTTTTAACCATCACTGAATACATGTTTGCAGACTGAAGAACAGTGAGTGCATCGTGGATGAGTGGAATGCACGGCCTACGGAGGTCACCTTAGATAGGGTGGCTATGGAGATGACCCCTCCTCCCATCACCATGCCAACAACCACAGAAGCCAGTAAGAGAGCCGTGGAGATGGAGCGCTCCAGTGAGGTTTGTGTGTGTAGCCGTTTCCACATTACCTTGCCCATTATGCTCTAGTGTTATATAATCCATATGTGTTTTGCAGCATGAATGCCTTTGTAGCAAAGGCATTTACATTAGCCTGAATCCACAACAGTGTACTCAGGGTCTTAATAACCTCTCGCTCTTTCATTCTTTCTCTTGTTTTGTCCCTTATTCTCAGACACTCCTAGTGGAGCAGTCTGTGCCTCCAAAGAGACGGGGTCGCAAACGGCAACTGATCTTCGCTGACCAAAACACACAGATTTCCCAGGATGCAATGCGGCAACAAATCAGCAACCCTCTGATTGAAACTCAATCTCTGGTGGGAGCTCTGTGATAGATAACTAATCTAATCAGTAGTGCTGGAAATCTTTAGACACCTCATGATTTGATTCGATGTAGTTTCAGGGCGTCATGGTGTGATTACAAAAACAATCCTTGATGCATCTTAATTTTCCAGCAATAGCAAAGGGGCACAAATCTTTATCGGGTTAAGAGTGTCTCTCTTATGAAAGCTTAGTAAAATAAGCTAAAATAATAATAAAAACAACATATTGAAATAGATATTACATTTTATTCAATTAATTATCTGAAAACACTGTAGAGCATATTTTGGGGTATAACAGAATTAAAATATATTTAGCTGTTGCTTGATTGTATTGACCTTTAGAGAAATATGTCTAATCAGTCAAGGACAAAAATGCCAGGAAATAAATATGCATAAATTCTGAAAGAAGTATTTATGTTTTTCTAACTCTAATTTAGTCATTTCCAAAATGATAAATCATTTTAATAAATAAAATAATTTAATACATATTTTTAATGATTTTTTTTTTTGTACATTCTGTTCAAAAGTTTGTGATCAATAAGATTGTTTTGATGTTGTTTGAAAGAAGTATTTTGTGCTAATCAAGGCTGCATTTATTTGATCAAAAATACAATGAAACTGTATTATTGTGAAATATTATTACAGTTTAAAATAACCGTTTTCTATTTTAATATATTTTAAAATTGTATTTATTCCTGATAGCAAAGCTGAATTTTCAGCAGTCTTTACTCCAGTCTTCAGTGTCACATGATCCTTCACAAATCATTCTAATATGCTGATTTGCTGCTTAAGAAACATGTATTATTGTTAATGATGAAAACAGTTGTGCTGCTTAATATTTTTTTATGGAAACTGATATATTCTATTTACTCATAGATAAATATAAAGTTTTACTGAATTTACTGAAACAGAAATCTTTTAAACATTATAAAAGTATTTAATCAATTTAATGTGTCCCTACTGAATAAAAGTATTAATATGTGTTAAGTATTAAAAATATTAATTAAAAAAACTTACTTACCCCAAACTTTTAAACTGTAGTTCAGTGTAGAGTAGTATGTATTGCACTATGATAATATATGTACATTTAATATTTAAAATATTTTATTTAAAAAATTGCAAAGCATCTGCTTTGCTGGTGAATCTTTTATTTTTCTCTAACCCTATTCAATTATTTGCTTATGTGATAATATCTGATTCTCTTTCTCTGTTTCTGTCCATCTATCTCCATCTTTCTTTCTCTTTTTTCCCCTAGTCTGACACTCTCCTAAGTATTCCTGCGTCTCGGAAGTCATCAGCAGCAGTTCTGCTCAGCACACCGTGTAACTGTACGTTGTGTAACACTGTGGCCCAGCACCACTCATAAATGCTTGCTCGTATATAAAAATTGTTTTAATATAATTGGACACAAAGTCATCAACAGCCCTACAGAATGTATCATTTTTTTATTTGATCACGTATACAGCACAAATATTTATCAACAAACTGGGAAACTACTGCATCAGGTCCTTTAACTTGAACTGAACAGTTTAGCAGATATTAATAATGAAACCACTGGACCATCAAAAGGCTCAGCAGTTTTATAAGAAGTCAGAAAGCACCCTTACCCTAGCACACTCCACTCTTATAACCACTGACATGCCTCTGCTTCTTGCATTGTAGTGCTCATCCACCCTGACCTCCAGGCGCTATGGAAATGCTGCAGCGTTTCCTCTGCGCTCCCCCGTCGCTCCAGGAAACAGCAGGTGCAGGAGGAGAGTGAGCTGTGGGAGATGGAGAAAGAAAGAGGAACGGAGAGGAGCTGGGAATCTAGCAGAGAGGTGAAGAAGTCTTAAGTTGCTCATCTGTTCATGTCAGACACAGAGCCCTGGGACCGGTTGCATAAACTGTTTAGACTAGTATTAAAAAGTTAGTCACCTAATTTTCTTCAAGACTGGTCATAACTTTTTTAATTCAGTTAGGAAAAGGTAGATTGGTCTTATTTGTATTGGAAAAGTAAGACTTATTACCCCTTGGCAACAGTTAGTTGGTCAAACTAGTTCTTAAGACACAGTCTTAACATGGTGGCTAAGTTCTTGCAACTGGCCCCTGATCTTTCAGAGTTCAAGGTCATGACCTGTGGATGCAACTAACATGTACACTATTGGCATTCAAAAGGGTTGGTTCACCCAAAACTGAAAATCTCATTATCATTTACTCATGCGATAAATTATAATGTACTCAACCACATGACATGAGGGTCTGTAAATGATAACAGAATATTCATTTATGGGAGAACTATCCTTTTAAAGTCCTTTTGAAAAAGAAGTGCACTTCATTGTATTGAACATGCACTGGTGGTGTACTTCAAATCTTATATAAAAATAAAAAAACTGTACAGGTATTATCATTTTAATGAAATAAAACTGAAGCAAAAATTAAAGTTACCCCATGATTTACTCACCCTCGAGCCATCCTAGGTGTATATGACTTTCTTATTTCAGACAAATACAATTGGAGTTATATTAAAAAATGTCCTGGCTCTTTCAAGCTTTATAATGACATGGGTGTTGAAATTTTGAAGTCCAATAAAGTGCATCCATCCATTATAAAAAGTGCTCCACACAGATTTGGGGGTTAATTAAGGCTTTCTGAAGTGAATCGATGTGTAAGAAAAATATCCATATTTAACATTTTATAAACCATAATCTCTAGCTTTCACTAACTGTTGTATGTACGTTCATGAGAGAGTGGCGTTCCAGCGGATAACGTAGGACGTAAGCGTAGCGTAAACTCCGGTGAGAAATGATGAATGTGGAAATTCAGTGGAGAGAGCAAAACAGAACACCAGTCACAAATTAGAAGTACAAAACGAGGATTTCGATATAAGCCAAGAGGAGATGTTTTCCTTTGCTGTAAACAAAACTTGGTTCTCGCGAGACTAGCATATTCTCATCTGAGTTTACAATACGCCTACATCATCCGTGCAGTGCGGTATTTCCCCTAGGTTTAAGGCTTTTGGGGGGGTTCCGTTTCAAATTAGACAAACTTTTTTCTCTAGAGAGTCCTTAACCCACTTCCCTTTCTGTGTGTTTTGTGGATGTTTAGGTGGTCAGGGAATCTGGTGCAGCTGCTCTGGCTCTGTCTGAACTCTCAGGTGAAAACTTTTTCATAATAAAATCAATGAGATTTCAGTGTGAAATCCAGGGCCGTGCACAGGGGGGTGGCCTGGTGGCTAGAGCCAGTGCCCCTTTGCCCTCATCGGCTGAATTGCCCCTCTCACCAATTCCCCCATCACCCCAGCTCAAAGCGGTCTATTCCCGCTCCGCTAAAGATCTGCTGATTCCGCTAATCTGTTGTTTATTCCCGTCACTCACAATCTGTGTGCCACTCTCTGGAGTGGAGACCACAGTTCCTGAAGGTCGTTGCATTAACAGTTAGATGCATTACAATCCACATTACAGTCAGTGGATGACTCACTGAATTAGTCATTTGGTAGTTTGTTTTTGGATTTCTGTCAGTAATTATTTGCTCTCGGTCTTCTAAAAGTGATAACAAAATATCCACGTTCTTAGAATGTCTAATGAAATTATTGTACCCAGACAGATCTAATATAAATAACACAAAATTCACTGTTGTTGGCACACTTTGTAGATAAAAAAAATAAAATGTATATATATATAAAATAAAAAATGCCTTCACAAAAAGAGCGAAGGTAGGTTGCTAAAGGCAGTTCAACACTGCAAACGTGAATTCAAAGCTCCAGCAAGTCAGCAGGTAAATCATCATATAGAATATTTAGCAGTTTGTCATTTTGTCATTTCCCATTATAATCACTTGTCTTGATACTGTCACGGTGCACACAGCAAGGATGATACAGGAACACGGAGACGAGGATAAACTCAAAATAACAGTATTTAATCAAATCCAAACAAGGCAGGGCAAGACAAGGCAAGGCAAGGCTAACAGACAGGAACACCAGGGAGTAACGAGTAGACCAGACGACACGAAACTGAACAGGCAGGAACTTAAATACACAGGCTAATTACATAAACACAGCTGAACAGAATAAACTAATAATCACATTAAACGAGGACAGGAAACAAACCAAATAAGGACACATGAGGCGGGAATACATGACACACACGACAGAGGACTGACATAACTCTGCTGAGGCTTCCTCTGGGCATGACAAGGATTCAGGGGCCCTCCCAGGGTTCCTCAGCAACCGCCTCCACTTTAGCGACAGGACGGTTAGGGTTAGAGTTTCCGTGGACAAGACTAACATGACATGACCGACATGAACCGTGGATGGCGGCGTCCATCACCCACGAACAGTGGGCTTGGGTGAGTCGCGGACGGCGGCATCGATCTTCCGCGAACGGTGGGCTTGGGAGAGCCGCAGACGGCGGTGTCAATCTCCCGCAAACGGCAGGCTTGGGTGAGCCGCGGACGGCGGCGTGAAGGAGGAAACCCGCGGACGGCAGCCGGCTTGAGAGAGCCGTAACCGGCAGACTTGACATCGGAGCGGCCAGTGGGCTTGAAGGAGCGGCAACCCGTGAACTTGACTTTGGAGCCGCAGACTAACAAACAGGAACAAAACAAAAGAACTTTCAAAAACGGAAAACAAAAACGGTGAAAAGGGGCACCGCTTACTGTTGTGGTCTGGTCTTCTGTCACGGTGCACACAGCAAGGATGATACAGGAACACGGACATGAGGATAAACTCAAAATAACAGTATTTAATCAAATCCAAACAAGGCAAGTCAGGGCAAGACAAGGCAAGGCTGACACAGACAGGAACACCAGGGAGTAACGAGTAGACCAGACAACACAAAACTGAACAGGCAGGAACTTAAATACACAGACTAATTACACAAACGCAGCTGAACAGAATAAACTAATAATCACATTAAACAAGGACAGGAAACAAACCAAATAAGGACACATGAGGCGGGAACAAATGACACACACGACAGAGGACTAACAGATACTAGAAATTTATAACACATCGTATTTTATTAAAACCATATTAATAGTAGGCCCATAGTTAAAAATAATATAAATGTTCTAAATGAGTTGTTTATTAGTATATAATATAGATTTATGCTGTAAAATATTAAATTAAATGTCTAATACTTACAGGGGAGAATGGGGTAAGGTTAGGTTTTTTTACTTGTGGTCCTCAAGATAAGTTAAAATGATGCAGAATTACAATTAAAGTATCTATCCTATATTATCCTATCCTATCCTAATGAAAGCATTCCTATCATTTTATATGATCAGAATGTATCCATGACAAAGGGTTCTAAAAATAGGGCTTCTTTAAAAAAAGTGTTCCCATGGCTCAGTTTGCCCAGGTTAGGGGTATGTTGACCTGAGTTAACCATCTGACCAAATCTGATTCAAACTGTGAAATAAATAATAATTAAAAATAATATATAATAATTTCCTTTTACAAACAGTCATATTTCTTTTCATGAAGTTAACTTTAACAACATAAGATGAACTAAATTAAGTTTAAATTTCAATATTTAATTTTGTGCATTTCTGAAACAATATGTTGAATACCAAAGTTGTAGCCTTCCTAAAAACAGACTAAACAGAGAGTTTGTTGGCAATTCGTGACTACAGGTGGAAAGATACAGTGCCCTCCAAAAGTATTGGAACAGTAAAGACAAAATTGCTCTGTTGGCTGTGTTTACAAATATGATTAAAAGATGAATATGAGACAAAACTACAGAATGCCACATTTTATTATTGGGTGATTCAACACATAGATGTTTTGCCAGCTAAGAAGCTCAGCACTTTTAGAGTTTCATCCCCCTATCTGATGTGAGCATAAGTATTGGAACAGTTGCCTCACAGGTCTTTCTAAGTGATCAGCTGTGTCCTGTTGCATTAATTCTTCAGATATTAAAAGCAGGGAATGTGTCGTATCAGTTATATCCATTACTTCTGTATTCTGAATCTTGCATTTGATGACACAAACCAGGATGAAGATGAGGGAGCTGACTTTGAGAGAAAAGTAAGCAATTTGGATGCTAAAAGAAAAGAGGAAGTCAATTAGAGCTATAGCAAAAACAAAGGGCATGGAGAAATCAAGAATTTGGAAACCACCAGCGACACCAGCAACCAACAACTACTTGATCGGCTGAGAAAACAACCGTAGTTGATGACAGACAAATCATAAAAGCTGTTAAAATTATCCCTAAAAGACGTGTCTGTAAAATCAGCAACAACTTCCAGAAAGCTGGGGTGATGCTCTGACAATCTACTGTCCTCAGGAGACTTTGACACAGAATTACAGATGCTACACAGCAAGATGCAAACCTCTGACCAGCACCAAAAATAGAAAGGCAAGATTAGAGTTTGCAGAAAAGCACAAAGGTGAGCCAGAAGAGTTTTGGAACTGTGTTTATGGACCGATGAGACAAAGATGAACCTTTATCTAAGTGATGGGAAATCAAAAATGTGGAGAAAAAAAGGGAACTGCAAATGATCCCAAGCATACAGCCTCATCTGTAAAGCATGGTGGAGGTGGTGTCATGGCATGGGCGTGCATGGCTGCCTCTGGAACAGGCCCTCTCAATTTACTGATGACTTAATGTATGATGACAGTAGCAGAATGAATTTGGAAGGGTACAAAACCATCTTGCCTACCAATATTCAAGAAAATGCCACCAGATTCATTGGGAAGTGCTTCATATTGCATTAGGACAATGACCCAAAACACCCTGCCAGTTCAGTCAAGGAATTTATAAGGGCAAAGAAATGGAAAGTCGTAGATTGCCCAAGTCAATCTCCAGATTTAAATCCGATTGAACATGAATTTCACCAGCTGAAGAGGAGAGTAAAGGCAGAAACTCCCCAAAACAAGCAACAATTGGAATTGGCTGCATTAAAGGCTGGGAAAAGTATTTCAAAGGATGTGACCTAGAGTCTGGTGATGTCTATGGGTCACAGACTCAATGCTGTGATTGTTCACAAAGGATCTGCAACTAAATAATAGCTTTTATTCTTTTATATCTGCCTTATGTTCAACTGTCCCAATACTTATGCTCACATCAATGAGTGGGATGAACTCTAAAAGTGCTGTTCTTTTTATTTGGTAAAACATGTTGAAACGGCTAATAATAAAATGTGACATTCTGTAGTTTTGTCTCAAATTCATCTTTTAATCATATTTTCAAATGTCTTGACTCCACAGCCAACAGAGCAATTTTGTCTTTACTGTTCCAATACTTATGGAGAGCACTGTATATCAGATTAGAATGCAATGAAAAGCATTTTCTGGTTCTAATAAGAGATGGATTTGGTGCACTTGTACACTGTCCCTATGAAATAAACTACAAATAATATCTATATATGATCAACTAAACCAGTTATATCACATTAAAATACCAGTTTATAATTCAGAGATTTAACTTACAGTGCCTTATGGAGGGGTAAGTTAAAATGCTGACTCAATTTACCCCACGGCATTTGGCTCACTTTGCCCCATAGCTGCCATTTTGGAAAAAAAATAACTACTGTTGCTTGCCAGTTCAGGCTAATATTTAGCTAAATGATTTGCATGTTGCTAAATCACCTATATGTATCGTAAATATCTGAATAAATTTGCTTTGATGTAACAGCCATTACATCTGTTATGCTAAAATGTTATTTTGACAAGTCAAAAACAGTTTTTAAAGTAAATGGGTGCCTTCCACTCTGCTCATGTGTTTCTCCTTTTCACAGTCTGGCAGAAATGATGGGTGGTTCCAAAATGCATGGTCACATGACAGTAAAAGTGTACAGTTGCCAAGATACAGGGGGTGGGTCAATTTACCCCACTCTCCCCTACATCCATTGAAGATGAGGCAGAAGCAGGCTTAGAGAGTGAGGGACAGCCCACTCTTATCAAAACAGCTACAATAAAGTCTGAAATTATTACAGAGTGTGCTGTGTTCTCTTTTAATTTGTAACAACTGGATAATTTGTATTAACAAGCACCCACCCCCCTAATGCCCCTTTTATTGGTTTGGGCCACTGCCCCTGAAAATGTCTGTGCACGGCCCTGATGAAATCACACCTGTTTTTTTGTGCTTGATATAACACACCGTGTCCAAGCACTTCCTGCTTTACTTTAGCCTCTTTGCTCAAAATGCCAATCAAACTAAAGCCTGTAGGCCCATCGGGGATGAATGAATGGCTGATATGGCTGTGTGTGTGTGTGTGTTCGTCCAGCTGGTTCAGACGTGCCGCTGGATGGGTCTAAAGGAGACAAGTCTCAGAGTGACCTCGTCACTCCCACCAGCAGATGGTAAGACATATTAAAAGAAAATCACAAAATGCATTATTAATAAAAAATCTGTTACTAAACACTGAATGTCAGAACACGTGTCATATTCAGGTCTGCAGTTTTACGTCATGCAATCTTACTGGCACAAGGCGTTCATTATAACAAGAACACACTGCTGGTTCAAGTCAGCATGAAATCCTGTGAAATAAACATTATGTCAATAGGTCTCCTATAGAAGAGGCTCCTGTTTCCATGGAGGTGATATTAGAGGAGCATGTAGAACTGCCACAGGGAGAGACAGAGCCTGAGATGGATGTCATCACCACTGCCGAACTTCTCCGGTTCGTTGAGTAACATTTTTATGTGCGTAACTGTCTGGTGTGATCCAGAAGTCCATCAGATCTTTTTTCAGTCATTCTTTCTATCATACAGACTGATCAACAGCTTCATCAAGCGCTTTGGAAAGGTTTGCTTTCACTCACTGATGCCCCCAGAGGCCGAGCGCAGCACTGCAGCTCATCTGTTCTACAAAATACTGGGTAATCTTTGCACAATGTATGTTTGTTTTTACTGTTTCACACTATATATGTGACGTGATCTGTGACCGATGTTTGTTCTACAGAGCTGCTCAGCAGTCTGAAGTTAAGTGCATGTCAGACTGAAGCGTTTGGAGTCATCACCATTATCATGAACCGCTGAACACACACTTAAGTGCAAACATACATGCTCTCAAACACGTTGAAGCAGTTAGATTGTTTTAAACTTTTGCTGAGCGCTCACACACTGTTATGATGAGATATATTAAGCCAGTTCAGAAGTCAGTTTAAATACACAGTTTGTAGTCTTGTATTCATAACAAACAAATATAGAAATGGTTTTATTTGTGATGGTTATGAATTATCAGTTACTGTGATTATTATGTTAAATTATTTCACATAGCAGTTGCATGGTTTTAGATGTAGTACTGACGTTTATATTACAGTAACAATTTTTTCTGTTTTAAACTTTTTATGATGGTTGATGTTCATTTTTAACTTTTATATTATATTTTTAACTTTTTATATTAAGTTAATTAACTGTTCTCAAGTTATAGAAACAAAATATGAATTTTACAGACTATAAAATGCATATATGAGTTTGTGAAGTTTTTAGCTGTGCTCCAGTTGTGGAATACACATGCTGAATGAGTTTGACAGAATTTGTCTCAATGCCAATTGCAATATAATACATACATTAAAATTTAATACAATTACCGTTTGTGTATATTTTCTGTTTGTCAAATTGTTCTACACACATTGATGTCACTTCATACAAATTACGGTTCTTATAGACCTATTATTACTATATTACAGGCCTGCCTAGTATTTACACCAAAGTAAAGTTCAAAGTGTAGGAGAAGAGAAATTCAATTACCCCTATCAGTTTTAGTCTATAGGGGGCAGTGTAGAACTACAGTAGCAATTAACTTTTCCAGCAGAAATCCCTTTGTTGTGCCTTGTTGGCAGTGATCTCATAGAGGTCATGATCTCATGCCTGCCTTACCTCACGCTGTTAAACTAGAGCCATGAAGCAGTTATCACAAATGTAACACCAGCCGGCAACAACAACAGAGGCTCGAGCAGCACACTGGATACAATAAAAACCCATGCCAAAATCTCTGCTGTGCTGATTACAAAATGTGGAGTGATGTATGCAAAACAGACATATGGTTAAGCAATAGCTAGCATACAGATGAGGAGTCACGGTAAAACTATGAACGGTCAACAACAGCTTCACACCGTCCTCAGACAACCGCCATCCCACCCCATAGCACAGATGCTGGGAATTTCAGATGATCTGTGAGAAATCATTCAATATCTGGCTTTCTCATGGTCAAGGGAATCCCAATAAGATGTTTATATTACCTGTCATATGTGGCTACATATTGATATTAAGAATTTCATATCATAGTTATGCATATAATCAGAATGTACATTAAAGGGTGTAATTAATCATTGGCAAGAACACAAAATGTAAATTTAGGGCAATATTTACTATTGTAGCACTTGTGATCACAGCATACTGGAATGTTGCGTATATATCCTGAACAGCTTGTATAACTGGAAAAAGAGGACAGAGGTTCAGAGGCCACACTGAGGCTGCACGACCATGAACATGCAGAGTTATGAGGTGACATGTTTTCTGAAGGCATTAAAATGTGGCACTTTACTGTAAGCACACTGTAAATCGCTCATTTCAAGTAATCGCCTGTCAGACGGGAAAAAAACAAGACATGCTTAGAATGTAGTTGGGTTAGGATCACCTGAGTTAAAGCTTGTCTTCAAGATCACTAGAAAGGTGTGCTTGATTAAACTCTGCAGGACAGTCGATCACCAGGAGCAGGATTGGGCACCCCTGGTTTAGTTCATTTAAACTATAACCCGAATTCCAGAAATGTTGGGACGTTTTTTAAATTTGAATAAAATGAAAACTAAAAGACTTTCAAATCACAGGAGCCAATATTTTATTCACAATAGAACACAGAGAACATAAATGGAGAAATTTTTACATTTTTCTTTTCTTTACTTTTAGTTTTCATTTTAAAATTCAATTAAAATTTAAAAAATGTCCCAGCATTTCCAGAATTTGGGTTGTATTTGGTGCAAAACGTAATGCTGAGGTAGTTTGGTTGGATAGTTAGTTTTAGGTTGACTGGTTGGTTAGTCAGTTTTAGAGTGTAGTCTTAATTCTCAGAAAGCAAAGGCTCCCTGAGTTAGGTAGTTGGTTGGCTGGTTAGTTACTTAGATGGCTATTAGTTAGCTATTGGGGGGGGGGGGGGGGGGGGGGGGGCGACAATGCCCCACTGCTTTGGTTAACTGCTTTGTGCAAATATTAATAAAGCGAAGCTCCAGTGTGTTAGTTAACGTCATTAATATCAATCAAGTGCTTTTGTTTAATACTGGGTGCAACATTTGTGGGGAAACATCACAGATTTAGTTAGCTGTTTTGTGCATATTTTAATAATTGAAGCCTTAACTAACCTTAACATTTATATCAATGTTGTTCAGATAAAACAACATTTATATAAACATTTAATGAGGGGAAACCCCACAAATTTAGTTAGTTGGTTTGTGCAAATTTTTCATAAAGGGAGGCTCCTTTGTGTTAGTTCAATATTGTCAACATATACATATTTAATTAATATCTGATGCAAAAATTCATGAAGAGAAACCCCTACAAATGTAGCTGGTTTTTGCACGTTAATAAAGTGAAGCCCCAATGTATTTGTTAGATAATATCATCATTACTTCTTTTACTATTTAGCACAACATTTCATGAAGGGAAACCTCACATTTACTTAGTTTGCGCAAAATTAAATTTGTTAGTTACTTACTACTACTTGTTAGTTATGTGCTAACTTTAAAACCAAAAATATTTTATCAATATTTTTTTGGCAAAATTTGGTGCAAAATTTCACGAAGGGAAAGAGGCATTAAGCAAGCCTCACAAAGCTAGTTAGTTGGTTCACAGACTAAACTTAAGTAGCACACACAAACATTGGAGAGGGAAAAGAGGATTTAATAATATAAACAACACTCCAGTCCATACTGTAATTCATCAGCCTCTGACAGACTAATAAACCTCACACGTCAGCGCCACATTACACACAGACCATTTAAATCTCCACTGGACTTCTGAATGTTCCCCAGTGTCTCACACCACCTAAATCCAACAGCACAGAGAGAACAACCTGGAAGACTTGTACCTGCATCTGGTTTAACTGAATCTCAAATTTGGAAAACAACAGTTGACTTGAGGAGATCAGGGTTATCATTTCAACCAGGGAGGAATCAAAGGAATCGACTCAATGATTATAGACGACAGGAAAGAAACTAAAGAGGAGCGACAGCTGCCAGTTAAAGACACCAGTGTCAAGCTGGCAGGCCAGGACAAAGATCCAGAGGTCCAGCACGGGGTCAAGCCCCAGGAGAAAGAGTTAAATGGTGATGGCCCCTTAACCTCCCCAACCAATGACAAAATGGCGCGAGCCGAGATGGACTGGACTGTTCCCATGTGTGTGCACCTACCCATTGAAGTTCTCAACCCTGACCAGGTGTTTCCCTTCCTGAACACCACACTCGCTGACCTGGGCATCGAAGAGTGAGTTCAGACTTGTAGATGAATTTGTACGTATACAGTTTTGGGTGAAATATTCCTTTATAGTCTTGATATCTCCATGTGTACCCAGATCAGCGGTGAAGGAGCGTGTGGTGTGGGTGGACACCAAGCGCACCCGGGTGAAGGGGAAGTCTGGGAAGCTGAAGGAGAAGGAGGTGACCATTCTGGAGGTGCGTGTGAAAGCGCAGCACCCCGGAGAGCGTCAGTGTCAGGAGGTTCTCTACAGCACCGAGTCCAACACCGATCGCTCCTTCTGCAGAAGCGGGGTGGACATCATCCCGTGGAGACACACACAGCCAGGTGGGGACAGAATCAACATTTATCTGGCAAACTATATTTAAATGGGCCGATACAGTTCATATTAAGCTAAGACTCAAGCAGGGTTATTATAGCTAATTAAAAATAAACCATAAAAAAAGTTCAATAAAATAGAACTACAAAAAATTAAAACTTAATTGAAAATAAAAATCAAACCCTTAAACTCAATCTAAAATAATGGACTTTAACTAAAACTGAAATAAAAAGCACAATATAGACATATCTAAATAACTAATAAAAAAACTAATCAAAAACTTGTCTTGAAAGTGTTAAAGACATTATACTTGTTCACATTAGATTAGTAAAATACAGGAACTATTTACCACCTTTTTTCATATAAAAGAATTAATGCGTTTCAACAAAAATATGAGCTGCAGATTTCTACCTTTAAACCTTCTGAAATGCCATGTTCATTTATTAAACATTGTATATTAAATTGAGAAAGGAGCCTAAATTATTGTCTGTGTTAATCGACAAAATGCAGCTTAACTTGTTTTGAACCTGGACAATAGAATTGAAAGGGTTATTATTATCATTATTAAAACTACCCTTTCATTAAAAAAAAATAATTTAATTTCATATTCAGTGGTGTTACGGTTAAAGTAAAACTATTAAAATTTTAAATAAAATTTCAAAGTACTAAACTTAAGTACTAAAGCAAATAGCAATATATATATATATATATATATATATATATATATAAAGACAAAACTATTAAAAATGTAATTAAAAAATAAAAAGCTAATTGAAATTATTAAAAATTATGAATAAATAAAATAACAGTATAGAAGTAATACTAAAATAACACTGCAGGAAAGTTCTGCATATGAAGCCCAATAAAATGGGACTGCTGGCTTTTGCAGTTGAAAGCTTATTAAGATGACGGTTTCTGCAGTGGCTTTTGGCTGCTCGGATTGATTTGTTCTGGCATGTGAGTAACAGTTTAATTTAGAAAATCTTTTTGAGAAATGAAGTTCAGTATTCCTACACATGAACAATCAACATTAGCACTGAATAATCAAGAAAACGTTACCATTTACATAAAGACCCAATTAAACGTAACAAACAGATTTCACCGTATACTGATGTTCATTGCACAAATACTTCATCTCCACACTTAATTACAACCGGTATTACTACCGGTCCAGCTGAAGTGAATTTTATCAGCATTTTGTTCAGTCTGTCAGTTCGCATTAGGCTACAGTGCCAGGGCTTGCAGTAATATAACGCTCCATTCCTGACAGTTAGCTAACAGATGACATCTGCAGATCAGTGAGGTGAGCTAACATAACGCTCATGGCTGCTGAGTAAGTGTGTGTGGTATTCGCATGCTCAGCACTCTCTCCTGTGGGTGTGTTGAGCATTTGATGTTCGCCCTCTCCCTCAACATGCCTCATTTCCAACCTCAAAGTCTCCGGGGTTTGTGTGTAGAATTTGTCATGGAAATCTGACGCGCAATACAACATCCTATTATATAAACATGGCAAAGAATATTCTTGTGTTTCCCTCCCTCCCCCAGCTGAAAATGAACTCCAGCCGGTGGAAAGGACTCTGGCTTTGGACACAATGTCAGAGTCCAAGCCCAAATGGCAGAAGACAGAAGAAAAACGAGACTTGCCAAGCGAGGAGTGAGTGGTAGACGTTTGACAGCTAGGCTAAACCAATCTAACACCTCAGATGACACAGAAGCAACTTTCAGGTTTTAGGTTTTAAACTGGTCCACAACGGTCTAAATTCTATGTGCTATGCTGTAACTGAAGGATACATTTTACTTATTTTATGTGGCAGTATAACTCAACTTTTGTGGGTAATGTTCTACAAAAAGGGGTTTCAAAATCTTACTGTTTCGTGTATTTTAGATTATTCATAAATTTAATCAGGGACAGTTTTACCTACGCAAAATGTGTATCTATATGAAATAAATCTTTATTACTTTAACGTTCAATAGTTGGGGGTCAGATATTAATACTTTTATTCAGCAAAGATTAATTAAATTGATCAAAAGTAACAGTAAAGATATTTGTTACAAAATATTTCTATTTCAAATAAATGCTGTTATTTTGAACTTTCTATTCAGCAAGAATTCTGAAAAAAGTATCATGATTTCCAAAGAAAAGAAGACATTTCTTGACCACCAATTGAATTCTGAAAGATCATGTGACACTGAAGACTGGAGTAATAATGCTGAAAATGTATTAATTATTTAACATTTTGTGCTGTATTTTTGATCTGTCTTCAAAAATATTACAGGCCCCAAACTTCTGAACGGTAGTTGCTGATGCATAAAAGGATGCATTACTGATGCAATGAAGATTTCAAATAAACCCATTCTGCAACACAAAACCCTGTACTTATAATCTGCACTTTTCTGTAATAATAAAAATGTGCTTTTTCAGAAACATTGTGGATTCCTAAACTAATTCTGGATAGGTTTAGCATATTCAGGACTTTTCAGAGAACACACGTATCAGAAATACAGGAACGACAATGAACAATTCATAGAAATATATTTCTTTCACTGCAAGAACAAAGCTTCACACTCAAATATTAAGCCAGAATTTCATGGAATATTCAATACAGATGGGATGGCAGAAGATTCATTGAGACATACAGAAAAATAATCAATGAGAAAAGACAACTCGGTAAAACAAAGTAAAAGTGACAAAAAGCGTAAGTGAACATTGCAATAAATGAAGAGAATATAGTCTCAACGTCTCTGCTGCAATACAGAAAGCTGAGTACACCAGTGAGCGCATACTCCGCTAACTGAATCAGCCCATTTCTAATATAATAAAAAAATCTATTTTCAATTTGGCTGGCTTTCACAAGAGTGGAAGGCCTTGTGAAAGGGATACTATGATTGAGTGACAACCATGGTCATTTTGTTTCTCTGTTCATTAGGAAGTGACATTACCGCACTCTCAAATTCCTTGGTGTGATGTTGTGCTAGACCTCTGAGCAGCATGAGAAGGGAGTTTTGTGTTTCTAAAAAAGAACAAATATGGGCAAATATAAAAATGATGAATTATTAATGTAATTTGTTTATTCGACTGGATTTTTTTTATATTACTCTTTCCTCACCATTATCAACATCCTTCATGTCCAACAGATGAGCAGCAGCAGATATTATTGGCTTGAGATGCCCAACAACCTGTAGTGAGAAATAAAATACAGTCAGTCCTCTGACAGGACACAATTCAATAAGGTGATGTGAGCTGAGCATGCTGGGAGTGAAAATGAGCTTGTACCAGCACAGGGTTGTGTGAGTAGAGGAAGGTCAGGCAGCTGTAGATGGTTTTGTTCTCCTCCATATCCTCCTTCAGAGGGAGACAAGCCACAAGAGCCGGAAAGACCTGAGAGAAAAGGGTAAAAATGGGTTATTATGACCTGATATACTTTTGTCATATCAACCATCATTAATAAATATGGAGTACATTTAATAGTGTAGATATTAATGGCTCTGATATACTTCGGAACTACCATTGGTGCGGTGTTTGACATGGAAAATCTTCGGTTAATTTCTTCTGTTTAGTTCATCAAGGTCAGACATGAGTAAAACATTAACACACTAGAGAGCTGCTTTATAGTAGAAATTGTTGTAGTTCTAATTAAAAGCAGCACTGATATTGCTTAATACTGTGAATCTGCTTACTTTATAGCCATCTATTGCTTAAAGTGCTATATAAATAAACATGACGTGACTTTACTTGAGTGCTGAATTAATATATCTATATCACTATGACCAGATGCTTTCTTAACTGCTGTCATGTTTGCTGCATGTTTATTTTGTTATTGAGAGAAAAGCGTGCAGCACATTTATATTTTCACCTAAACACCACTCACAGCTGCATGGTCTGTGTCAGGATGTTTTCTAACAGTATAATGCTGCTCTGGTACTTCAGACTTGTTTTTATCCCTAAGCGATGAATAGAAAATTAATGCGATTATATTGGGCCTTAAAGAAATAGTTCACCCAAAAATGAAAATTTGCTAAAAATGTAAATCACCATTACATCACTTGCTCACCAAAGGATCCTCTGCAGTGAATGGGTGCCGTCGGAATAAGAGTTAAAACAGCTGATAAAAACTAAGTTCATCAGCTAACGTCATGTGAAGTGAAAAGCGTATCCGTGATCTTTCACTTCAAGCCATTGCTACCAAAACCATTCCAGCTTAAAAAAAACAAGTCCTCTATTCACAATATTGCTTTTCTCCAGTAAAAAAGTCATTTTGTCTGAATCAGGAGAGAAATATGAACCGATCAAGCACCATTTACAAGTGAAAACGGTCCAAAACAGCTCTAAACAGCTTTTGTGATTGTTATGTTATTGATGTTGGTACATTTGTTATGCAGCTTGTTATGCAGCTTGTTATTGCCCATAACAAATTTCCATTAAAAAGGACAAATAAAGTATAAACATACATAAACAAATATGTTGGTGTATTTTTATGTGATGTGAGACTTTTTCACAGGAGGAAACGTTATTTTGGATTTTAAAGTTAAAATGCAAAAAATGTTAATTTAGTCATGGAGATATGTGGATCGTGGTTACTTGTGGATTATTGTGATGTTTCTATCAGCCATATGGACTCTCATTCTGACGGCACCCATTCACTGCAGAGGATCCAATGGTGAGCAAGTGATATAAAACAAAATTTTTCAAAATGTGTTGTGGAGAAAAAAAAAAAAAACTCATCTACATCTTGGATGGCCTGAGAGTGGGTAAATTTCCAAAAAAAATTCAAATTTTTTGGTGAACCATTCCTTAAAGATGAAGAGAGAAGTAACCTGCTCAAGTGGGACCCCCTCAACGTGGCTCAAGATCATCCTGCACAGGGCAGCACAGAGGTTGTCAATCACTCTTAGGTCAGATTCTTTAGAAAGTAGGTTGGAGAAAAGGGAGAGCATCACTGGGTAATCACTGAAGCACAGGGGTTAAGGTTCAGAGTCAAGGAGATCCGAGAACAGGCTCACAAATACACAGGGATCTATAAAGGATACGAGGCAACGATGGGTCCAGCAGCCTGTGCTAGAGCTCCCAGTGCAAACACACTGTTATTGCGCACCTCTGCATCACTGTCCCTAACTCCGGCCACAAGCACTGGCAGCAGCCGATTGGACAGCCGGCCAGCAACCGCCCTGCCCCCAGCCACATCCACCAATGAGTGCAAGGTTTCTCCAATCGTACCAATGGAGAAGGAGCGGTCTGCCTCAGTGCATGAAGGTTTCTACAAAACAGCAGGGAGTAACCATGGAAATGCTTGAAATGAAATACAAGGCAACAATGGCAATGCATTTAATTTATTAATAATGATTTTTTTACCATTGAAGGCAACATGATGATAACTAACAATTAAAAATAAATACACATACACACTATTGTTGAAAACTTTGGGGTCAGTAAGTTTTAAGAAATCATTAATTTTATTTAGCAAGGATGCATTAAACTGATCAAAAGTGACATTTATAATGTTATAAAACATTCCTATTTCAAATTAAATGCAGTGCTTTTGAACTTCCTATTCAACAAAGGATCCTGAAAAAAAATCCACAAAATTATTAAGCAGCACAGCAGTTTTCAACACTGATAATAATAAATGTTTTTGAGCACCAACTAAAATATTAGAATGATTTCTGAAGGATCATGTGACACTGAAGACTAGAGTAATGACTGCTGTTAAATTCAGCTTTGCCATCACAGAAATAAATTATATTTTAATATTAAAATGGATAATTATTTTAAATTGGGCAATGTCACAATGTTTTTACTGTAGCTTACTTTTATTGTACAGTAAAATTCCTTCAAAAACATACAAAATATATCTTGATGGTAATATATACAGTTGAACTATAATATATTTTTGGAATTTTGCATTTCAAATAAATTGCCACTGTTGTCAACTAAAATAAATTCAATTTAGACAGATACTACAGATTTAATAAATTTGACAAGATTAAATATTGACGCCCAAAACAAATTTCACCTTGCAACAATACAAAAACATTACTAAAGGAATTATCTAGGCCTATCTATCTATAGGTTACATTTCAGCAATATGTTTAATTTAGCATTAAAGCATGACTGCAGTGTGTTTTGCCTTAATTCAGGTTAGAAACCACTTCTAATATGAAAGTTGTGTCATGCTTTGTGAAAAATTGGCTATTCATTATGCTCTTGATCTAAATAGGCCTTTAGGTGTTACGCCCCATTCACACCAGGCGTCGGCGTCTACGCTTGACGGAGGGTATGTCTGAAGCTTGGTGCTAACGAGACAGTCATAGTGACAACAGCCAATCACATTACTTTTCTGGTGTTGCATGAACGGGATTGGGTAGCGTCTGCGCTAGGGTATTTACATAAGGTGATCTGATTGAATGACGCCTGAAAACTGAAGTTTTCAACTTCTGCCACGAGAAGGACCCACAATTCAGTTTGGCAATACTTGACGACACTCCATTCAAAAGTAAACGAGAGGCGTTGACACCGACGCCCCATGTGAATGGGCCGTTAAAGTACATCCTTCATCAGTGATCAGTGAATGAGAGACTCACAGCTTTGCTCATAATGAGGGGCAGCAAGTCATTGAGGTGAGGGTAGAAAGTTTCAGCTGGTAGAGCCGAGGCTAAAACAGGAATCCCTTCACCGGCAAACTCCTGCAGCATGGAATCATACTCCGCCTGAGACACAAACTCTCAGTTATTTCAATCGGTCACAGTCTTTTTAGGTTAACTGTGTCATTGCTGACAGCAAACCGTGACTAAATCATAAAAACTGTGAAATCATCTTGAACACCTGCTGCTCGTCATCGTCTGCTTCATCCCCACCTACATCCTGACACACGGTCTGAGCGAGACAGAAAGAGAAAATAAGATCACAAGCATAAGAAACATTCATCTATCCCCTTATAACTGCAGACTTACGTAACACCCTGAAGTGAGAATAAGCTGCTGCTTGAATGCATTTGATTATTTAATACCAATTTTTTTTTTTTTAATACCAATTTCTTTAAAGAGACAGTTCATCCATCAATGAAACCTCTGTCATCACTTACTCGCCTTCAAAAGCTGTATGAATGTCTTTCTTCTGTTGAACACAAGAATATATTTTGATGAATATGGGTAACCAAACAACTGATGGACCCTACTGACTTTCATTGTAAGGAAAAAAAAAAAAAAAAAAAAAAAAACATACCAAGAAAGTCAACTGTTCGGTTACCCACATTTTTTTTGTGTTGAACAGAATTTAAAAAATTGAGGTTTGTAACATTACACTTTTCATTTTTGGATGAATTCTCTCTTAAAAACTGCCTTTTACACCTGTCCTCACAACACTAAATGATTTACTTTTATTTATTAACATTTAAAAGTCATCTCAGCTAGTTCAGACAAAAACTTTAAAAGGAATTTACAACTTTTATGATGTTTTATTTGGTTCATTTTAGGGCTTGATACTAAAACAGGTCTTAAAATTAAATCCTGACCTTTTTCTTCAGTACATCTTTGATGGTGTTACTTATTTCGGCCAGTATCCCTGGAGCCTGCAGCGCCTCCGCCTGGCAGGATTTAATGACAGCATTCATGGACTCCAGTATGGCCATCACCACCTGTCTCTCTTTGTCCTGTCTCACCGCCTCCAGAAAACAAGGCAAAACCACCTGCAACAGCTTATGCAGAGCTGGAGAGATATAAAGAGAGATATGCAGGAGTTGATCAAAGGATTCAGAGTAATAAAAAAAACAAAAAACAGTCATTTAACATTCACATTGATAGCAGCTCATCTAACTAAAGAAGTGGGTGGAAAGGAAACGATGGGGAGTGAATGAATGAATGAATGATTGACTGGGCCGTGAGGAGCTCTGCATCAATGAAGACAGTTAAAAGTTAATCTTTTTGTCAAATGAAGCTCCTCCTAATTCTTTCTGGGAGACATCAATAATGAGACAGAATAGATAAAAGGAAGCAGATAGTGATGGGAATATAAAAGAGTGCAAATGTAAAATCATAGAGATGTAGGTATGTAACAGAGGTGGGTGTTTTAAACAAAGCCTTGTAATGACAACAGTATATTTATCACAAAAAAGCTATTTGGTTCTAGGAATTAAACTCCTAAATGTTTCATAAATTAAACTACATGGTTATGCAAATAATCTAGCTAATGCATCATATATTTTTTTTTTTTTGGAATTTGATTGACAAACTAAAATAAAAAAGTACCGGTATATTATTTAATTCCAATGACAGTCAAACAATATATACGAAAGAATTTAAAAAAAACATAAATTGATACTTTAATGGAGAAATGGTAATCTGTATTTTTTTCTATACATTACTTATAAATAGTAAAATTATACTATTATACTACAAATAATACTATACCACCTAAATGTATCCAAATACAACAGAAAGCAAATTCATAAAAAAAAAAAATATATATATACCAGTACGCACACTTTAAATGTGTGAACTTTAAATAATAACAAAAAGTATATTATAATTATTAAAATTAGAATGTTACCATTTCTGTTCAGAATTTTGGGGTTGAAAAAATAAATACAGCACAAACAGTAACAGAACAGACCCGTTCACACCAAGCACGATAACGATAAAGATATAGTTCTAAAAATCTTTCTCAGTATTACAGAATAGCAGCATCCACACCACAACTATAACGAAGGCACAAAGAAACTATATCGTTGGAATCACTTCCAGAAAGATTTTTTTCCAGCTGATGAACAATAAAATCACTGACAGCCAATCAGAATCCATCTTGCTATAATGTGCTCGAGAATTTCAAGGGGCAGACGCGCGTGCGCTTAGAATGAACAGACGATGTCATTCGCTGGTGTGGACGCTAATATCGTTATCTTTATCATTAACGTGCTTGGTGTGAACGGGGCTTAATACTGAGAAATATTATTACCATTTAAAAGAACTGTTTTCTATGTTAATATAGTGTAAAATGTAAGTTATTTCTGTGATCGCAAAACTGAAGTTTCAGCTGCTATTACTCCAGTGAAAAAAAACATCTTACTAACCCCATATTTTTGAGCAGTGTTGTATAACTTAATTATAATACATTTTCCGGTTGTCCTTTTTACGGCAACATTGCTCAAAAAGTTGCCCCATATATCATCAGCCTTAAAGTCTTAAACATTTTGAGGTATTAACATTAACACTTATTTGATTCATTGATTGTTCATTTCTAAATCGCAATTGATTATTTATGAAAATTGAAAGTTATCTATGAAAATAATCCTGAAATTTGACATTTCTAGCTCGTGTTATAATCAACTGAGACATCAATACTGGAAACCTGCATGTGCAACAGTTATAAGTATAGAGGTACAAACAGCACAGCAGAATCTCTACTAGCTGACACATTGCTACTATCACATGCTATGCTGTCATACCACCCAGTCCTATTGTGTACAGTTGGTGTGAATGTACCCTGGTGGTTGGCCTCCGTTGGGTTTTCCTTCCACATTTTGTGCTGAGCTCGGCAGAACTGGCCCATGGCACCAAAGGCAGCTCTCCTCACATCTTCATGTGGGAACTGATGGATGCCCATTCACCACAGAGCACAAAATTCAGTAACACATCAGCATTACACACAAGCACTCATGAAACCAAAAATGGCACCAGTCAGTCACTCACATCGTGGAGCTCGTACACCTGCTGGAAGCTAGACTCCAGGAAAGGCTGGAACGCCACTCTAAGAGACAGAAAATTAAAACAAAAATCAGCTAGATTTTAAAGTGTGTTTTTTGCCACAAAGGTGGTGGTGGTGGTGGGGGGGGGGGGGGGGGGGTTATTAACAGAAAATATTTAATTTAAAATTGAGCCCACATTATACCCTCAAATAGTGTTGTGAATGTTGTCTTTAATGCAGTCAAACCAGTTTAGGGTCTGCAAGATTTTGTAAATATTTTTTATAAGAAATATCTTATGCTCACCAAGGCTGCATTTATTTGATCAAAAATACAGCAACAACAGGAATATTATGAAATATTACCATTTAAAATAACTGCTTTTTATTTTATTATACTTTAAACTTATTAAATGCTATTTATTCCTGTGACGGCAAAGCTGATTTTTTTAAGAGCCACTACTCTAGTCATATGATCTTTCAGAAATCATTTTAATATGCTGATGTGATGCTCCAGAAACATTTCTTCTTATTATTGATATTTAAAACAGTTGTGCTGCTTAAAATTTTTGTGGAAACCATTATACATTTTTCAGGACTCTTTTATGAATAAAAAGTTCAAAACAACAGCATTTATTTCTAACAGAAATCTTTTGTAACTCTATAAAGGTCTTTACTGTCCTTTTTAATCAAAGTTATGTATCCTTGCTGAATAAAAGTATTAATTTCTTTCTCTCACATGAATGTTTGTGCAATATATAAAACATGTCTCAATACCCTGTGTTAAAGGCGATTTCACCCAAAGCATCACAAGCATCTTCTTTCTCATCTATGTAAGCATTTTCCACACTGAACCTGAGAGAATGGACAGAATCCTGATTAGTGCTCTGACATAAGAGAAAACAAAAGAGACATGATGAAAGAGAGAGACAGAGACGTACCCTGCAACATCTCTATCATCGACCTCAGTCTCAGACTCTTCATCCAAATCAGCATCGCCCTCTTCACCTTCATCATCAGCATCGTCATCATCCAGAAGCACAAACTGTTTATCTTCATCTAAATGAGCCTGTGAAGTAAACAAGAATATTATAATATTTGTAATGTTTGATGGTGTACAGATGATCTAATAGAAAAGTCCTCACTGACCGTCACACCCTCTGTGGATCTGAGCGACAGCAGCATCACCGTGGTGATGGGAGTGAGGTGAGGGGCCAGACAGTCAGGACTCACATCAGATACAGCAGAGAATAAGCTATACCTGGAATGAGAGAGAAATTGTGAATGCAATCTGTTTAAAATTTTGCCTCAATATTTAAAATCTTCATGCATCAGTATGCCGGTAAACTATTTTAATAGGGAAACACCAAAATTTTCAGTTTATAAAAAAAAATTCAATAAAATTAAATTAAATACAGCAATAAATAAATAAAAATAGTAATGATAGTAATCTGACAACAATGGTATCATAATTTAAACTCAAATCACGATTAAATAAACATAACTAAAACAAATTAATAAAAACAATAAATTCAAATAAAAACTAGCTATAAATAAGCAAGCAAATACATGCATGTGCATACTAATCTGACAACAATGATCATAATTTATAGGGATGGGACAAAAAAACAAAAACACGATTCACGTAACGATCGCGATTTTTTTTATACCAGAATCGATATTAATTCATATTAAATGCATTGCTTTATTTTAGTCCTTGCTTATATACTAGACGGAGGAAAGTTACCTCTCATTTCAGCATATGGTATATGGCCAAAGAAACGACATCAAAAACAAAAAACTTAATTCTTAATGTTTTTCTGATGCGAGACTTTTATTTTAAAAGACGTGCATGAAAGCGGTTGATACTTCTGTCAGATGCAGTTTAAGTAAAGAGTGCCTGAGAAAAACCGATTCAGTCAGATGAGATGTTGACAGGCTTAATGTCAGTGTCACTATTCTATCCTCATTTCGTTAGCTTCATTTTCTAACCTCAGAACGAACTATCCGGTCCTACCAGATGTTATACCGTGTTCGTAGCGCGCACTCTTCTATAGCACGCGCGAATGCGGCACTACACTGTATTCACTAAAGCGCAGAAACTACGAGCATGCAACGCGTGAAATTAGTCATGTGATTTAACGATACTGTACTTTTCTGCATGTGTTAGCTGGGAAGGGTTTGCATGAAGGTATGGTAATCATTCTATTCAGGAGCAGTTTCCACGTTTCATTAACACTTTACCGGTAAATTCAATTATACGCTGTTCACACAGGCAACGGTGTTCCATCTTTTTTCCGGTAAAGCACCATTCACACATCGGTTTCAAATTACAGGTAAATTCTGTGACATCATTATACGGAAGTGACCTCTAAACGGCTGTGCCTCGCGGTGTTGTGTTTGTATACATGGAGGGGTAAACGCAGTCAGTGTTTTTGCTAATGGTAAAAACACTTTTTTTACTTTAATTTAAAAAAACATTTTTTTTTTTTTTTGGATATTGTGCAGTTGCTTTGACACAATTTACATTGTTAAAAGCGCTATATAAATAAAGGTGACTTGACTTAATGTTTTCATTTTTGTATCAAACGTTCACATTAAAGCAGCTTCTTTTGGCCCAGAGACATCATATTAGATGACTTCAAATTAGGGGTGTGCGATATGACGATTTTTTATCGTGGACGATTAAAATGTCTCCATGATCTTCTTTTGAAGAAATATCGTAGTATCGTGCTACAGCGCACATTATATCAGCTGCAGTTCTGGCGCCGCCGTCTCTATACTGTACAGCATGATATGCATTTACATCAGTGTTAACTCAGCGGTGCTAACTCTCACGGGACACTGCACTTCGCAATCACAAAATTACATTATTTGCCTGTGTTTTAAAGCCTTGCCTTTCATTCGCGCGCTGGTCTGACGTGTGCTTTTTCTGAGCCCGTACACCTGAAGCGCACGCACTAAAACGCCTGTCTAACAGCTCCTGATTACTCAACTAAGTTATCTTTTGAGCTAATGCGGTCAAAACACACAAGGTTTACATACATGTCTAAAATGAAAGTAAACAGTTGATATTAAAATGCATACATGCCTGTATATTAGAGGAGTTCAGGTCTTAAAGGGACAGAACTAAACATGCTGCCAACTGTTATTAAAGGGATAGTTCACCCAAAAATTTAATTTCTGTCATTATTTACTCACGTTGTCCCAAACCTGTATTAATTTCTTTCTATTGCTGAGCACAAAAGAAGATATTTTGAAGAACGTGGGTAACCAAACGGTTGCTGGTCCACATTGACTTTGATAGTAGGAAAAATAAAATACTATGGAAGTCACTGAGGACCAGCAACTGTTTGGTTTTCCACATTCTTCAAAATAGCATTCATGTTCAGCAGAAGAAAGAAACTCATTCAGGTTTAAAACTAATTGAGTAAATGATGGTATAAATATACACTATGACAGATTCGACAGACAGAACGGAATTTTTATTCTTTAATGTTAAAACAACAACAACTCACTATTCTTGACTGAAAAAAATACAGTTGCTTTAATATGAATCAATCTATATAGTGTTTTATTTCTTTATTTATATAGTGTTTTATTTCTTTTTTTCATTCAATTTCTTGAATGCTCCTGCTAAATACACCTATTGTACCTGAAAATAAAGCACTGTTTGTATTATTTGTATATTTGTGATGTGTATCTTTGTTCTTATTTTTAAATAACAAATATAAACTACTGAAAAATTGTTATCTTCGCCCACTTTGGCCTAAATATCCACCATTCTTTTTTTATATTTTGTTACCTTTAAAGGCTTTGTCTTTATAATAGGGAAATTACTTTGTCTGTACTGCTCAGACAAAACAGTAAAACCAACATGACAAAGAATCGTGATAAAATCATAAGATCGTGATATTAAAAAAAAAAAAAATCGTGATATGATATTTTTGCCATATCGCCCACCCCTACTTCAAATCGAACTACACACCATGGAGTAAATGCGTCACCTGCGTCAGATTGTTATGATTGGCCCAGACATGGTTCACACATGATCTCTTTATGGTAATTTAACAGTCATTTTCCAGTAAAGTCTTTATGTGTGAAAGGGGCTAATGTTTCCATTGCTCTTTCCTAACTATTCAGTCTCCCTCCATTTTACATCGTCTCTGCATATGTATACATATATAAGGTCATACGTGCAGCGCCGCAGGTCTGGATCATCCACTGCATCAGTGAGGTTCAAACCTAACTGCACACACTCCGCTGCCAAGGGACTAAACACTTCCTTCCCAACAGTACGGACCAACACAGAAAGTGTGTCTATGAGAGAGAGATGCAGAGAAAGACATGTTATTTAGATTAGATTAGGCTGCATCCCTCCATGTGTGGAAGATGTTGGATCATTGTTTTTACCTAGTGCCTGCGTCTGCAGAGTCCTCATCTCCTCTCTTGTGTCTGTCAGGAATCCCTTCAGACTCTCAATAATTGGAGGAAAGTAAGGCACCAGCATCTCCTTAGCTGCGTTAGCTGACAAAGCGAGACTCGTAAGTCTGAGTATAACTATAACATTACAAAATGCTGTGTTAATGAAAGGAGGATGTTACCAATTGCTCCGATTGCACTGACAGCAAGCTCTTTGAGTTTAAGGTTTTCTGCATTGTTAAGGGCTGACAACATGGTCTCCATTAGAGTGG
Organism: Barbus barbus; assembly: GCF_936440315.1. Classification (NCBI taxonomy): domain Eukaryota; kingdom Metazoa; phylum Chordata; class Actinopteri; order Cypriniformes; family Cyprinidae; genus Barbus; species Barbus barbus. The sequence continues at coordinate 10,359,512 of NC_136724.1, forward strand.
GCAGATAGGGCTCAATTTCTGGACCTGATCATGAGAAGAGTGCCGTGTTATTTTAGTATCATATACACACACACACAATATACAATTATAGTTTATTTGATTTTATTTTTATACTTTTTTTTTAAGTTTTAGTAATTTAGTTGTTTTTCTTTTTTTTGAAAAATGAAATATTTTTATTTAGTTTTGTTTTTAAGTTAAATTATTTCAGTAATTCAACTTCAAACAAAAAGTCAGAAATGTTGTAGCGGAAATAAACTAAGTCTTTAAGTTTTAAAACTAAGTTGTTTTTTTTAATTTGGTTTTGTTTTTTAATGATAACGATAATAACTCTGGAAAAGTTCAAAGTAGTAAAAAAAAAGAGTGGTAGTTAAAAAAAAATTAATAATAATAATACAAATAAATTATAAAAATATTATTTAAAAAAATATTATAAACAATAAATAAATACATGAATATTATTAAATTGATAAAGCATTGGGTTTATAATAAAAATGTACCAAAGGTACACATTACTTGTGTCTAACCTAAGTTCTCCAAGAAGTTCTCCAAGGCGTAGAAGGCCTTCGTCATGTGTCCGATTTTGGTCTGATTCACTGCAGACAAGTATCCATGCAACAATGGCATCAGCTCAGCATGGAATTTACTGACCTCTGGCTGTAAGAGACAAATCAACCAATTTTAAACTCATATGAATGATTACTCATACAAGGCATAAAATATTGAGAAAAAAAGTCATGACATTTCAGTCTAACCTGCAGGTATTCAGAAAACTGCCCGAGGGCAAAGAGTGCTGCACTGCGGACCACCTGGATATTGTCCGACAGACTGCGACACACTGTCTGAAGCATGGATGACAACATCCTAACACACATACACATAGATAAAGCATTGGACAGGCTGTTTGTTCATGCGTTTGGAAATTGTAGAGTAAAGCCTACTTTGTGCGGATGTGATCTGCACAACCCTCAGCCAGCACAGCCATACACATGAGACCTCCCTTACGCTCATATGGGTTCTCACTTGACAAACAAGCCTGAGTGAAAGGCAACTGCAGGATCCAAAAACACAGATGAATATGAGATTTAAATATCACTGGGCCACTGGAATGTTTTAGTCTACTTTTCCTACTATGGCAAATCCATACAATGTGTGTTTTTGTTCACTAACCAGCTGGTTGAAGAGTTTTTCAGGTGGCATATGAAGAGCCATGGTGTCAATGACCTACAGGGGAACACATCATCATATATTAGACAGAGAGGGTGAGATGGGTACAGGGAGAATGAGTAAAAGCAGTAAAGCAGGTGAAGAGACCAACCTGAACAGCAAAGTGCTTTGGATTCTCACTGTCGCCCTCAGTGTCGTTTTCCTCATCCTCTGGGTCCTCTTCTCCAGGAGGGGGCGCTGCACTCAAGATCGGAAACACTACTTGCAGGATTGGCTGTAGGAGTTTATGCTTTAATACAGCCTTTAGAAGATAAAAAAAGACAAGTGTTTATTAGTAGTAATAATTGAAATCATCTTGTGTATGTTAATCACATAGTCTCTAATAGCATGCCTATGGACCCCCACAGACAAAAATGGCAAATCCTGAATCTCCAGATCTAATCAGATTTTAGGCAATTTAAAGGAACATTCCACTTTTTTTTGAAAAAAGGCTCATTTTATAACTCCCCTAGAGTTAAGCAGTTGAGTTTTACCATTTTTTAATCCATTCAGCGGATCTCAGTGTCTGGCGTTAGCACTTTTAGGTTAGTTTAGCATAGATCATTGAATCGGATTAGGCCATTAGCATTTGGTCATCAACAATGACCAAAGAGTTTCAATGAGTTTCCTATTTAAAGCTCGACTCTTCTGTAGTTACATCGTGAACTAAGACTGACGGAAAATGAAAAGTTGCGATTTTCTAGGCCGATATGGCTAGGAACTATACTCTCATTCCGGTGTAATAATCAAGCAACTTTGCTGCCGTACCATGGGTGCAGCAGGCGCAATGATATTACGCAGCGCCTGAAAGTAGTCCCCAGCTAGGTAACAAGTTATGATATAGCTGGGGACTACTTTCAGGCGCTGCATAATAGGAGTAATAATTTAACGATATGTATTAGTACATAAAAATGTAATATGGACATAACACTATAATACATGTAATATATACATTTGATAAAAATCAATTTACAATTAAAATCAATGAATAAATGTATCTAATTACACTGATTGATTTTACACAACTTACAGACAGGGGGGGGGTTTTATGAAAAAAGAAAACTACAAATAAAAAAGAAAAAGAAAAGCACAAAAGGTGAAACCTAATAATTTACCAAAACAAATGTTTTACCCATGAACATGCTAATTTCATTAATGCAGTTTTGTGATTTAGAAGGACAAGCAAAGGCAAGGAAATACAGTTACCTTGCTTTTAAGTCTGATGAGAACAGCGATACATGACAGAGCCTTTACACGGAGAGAATCACTAAGGGAGACGTCCGCACTGATCTAGACGAAACAAAATAAACTTTATTACACAATAACTCCAAACCAACATAATCACTACTAAGATGTGTAAACAAACCTCCAGGCAGAAACGGACAATCTCAGAAATGTGTGGGACAACAATGGACACCTCGCTTTCCATCAGTTCATCAAAAACTTCCATCGCCTCGCTGGCTTGGTCCTTAAAATAACAAAGAAACCACACACTAGAACGTATGGGATAAAAAGGAAAGATTGAAATATGGTCAAAGCCATTGAGCCGCTTAAATCATAAAGACTTGTACAGGCAAATAGGCCAATCAAGAGGTCAACTCTCACAGTGTTAGCACATCATTGAGGAACATAATGAAAACAGTGATTGGAGCATTAGCATATGAACACAGTAAGAAAGTGTCCTCACCTGGTCTGCCTGAATGAGGTGTTTAAGAGCCATGAGCAGTTTGGGGATCAGAGATTGCATCAGGTTCTGAAAGAGAGAAAAACAACATTTTGAACATACTAGCGGTGGAATTAAATGCTTAATCTACCAATGACCATATAAATGACAATTTAAGCAGTCAAAAGAAGCATAACAGACCATCTCCTCTGTGCCGGTGTAGGCCGTGATGGCGGTAAGAGTGAGGATGCAGTAGTAGAGAGCCGTGGGATTGTTCAGGTCTTGGAGAACAGTCCCAAACAGCTGGAGAAGTTGCTTGTAGTGGGGCTTAAAGGGCTCCGGGTTTGATCCAACCACTTTGCTAAGCAATAAAAGACCCACCTGAACAGAATTTAAAGTAGATACTTGAGAACAGACAGTGTAATTATTAACAAAACAATTAAGTTCAAGTCATCTCAATCATGTGCTCATTCACTTCAAAAATCACAGGGTCTTCTTACTTACTAAAAAGTGTTTATTTTGCTTGTAGAGTTTTAAATGTATTCTTTTTGTTATTAATAATTTTGTTCTAATGATTAATATTTTTTCTTATAATAACAATTAGCTATATACATTAATGCATATAAAAATATGTTATATTGATACATTTATTATAATGTATGTCATTTTATATATTTACTAGAAATGTATTAAATTTTAAAATAGTAAATAGTAATGAATTTACAGCTAAAATAAATGTAATTAATAATATTTATTGTTAATTAGTTTATTTCTAGAGTCTTTTTGGTCACTAACAAAATGTAAAAAAAAAGTACCAAGTTTTTTTGATATGGCAGTATGGTATTCTTAGAAGTACCATGTAAAAACCATGGTTTATGAATATGGTAATGATTTGATACATACATATTCCATGGTAGTGGCTGAGACATTTCCTGTAACAAGTTAACCAGGGTTACCTGTCTATCCTGTGGGTTATTGCTTTTAGTAGACTGGTTTAATAGGGCTAGAAGAGCAGGCCAGCGGTCTGGGGTCTCATGCTTCACCAGGACGGCACTCAGCTGAGAGAGAGAGTGGCGAACTGTGTGTCTAAGAAATAGAAATAAAAGAAAAATGTTTAAAACCTGAAGTAAAATGCATACCCTATACAATGGTTACTTGGTAATCTCTGGTATTACCATAGGCAATGTACACTATATTGCCAAAAGTATTGGGTCACCCCCTTCTAATGAACATGTTTGGCTACTTTAGTAATTTTTATGAGTACAAAACTTAATGTTTAAGCATATAATAATATTCCAGGGAATTGTGCACGTCTAATTTTATAGTTTGGACAGGACCCTTTTCTAGTCTAACATGACAGTGCCTCTGTGTATAAGGCAAGGTTCAAAAAGACATGATTGATTCAATCAGTGTGGAAGAACTTGACTGGTCTGCAGAAAGCCAAGTTCTGATACCAGCTGAACTCCTCTGGTGTGACTTTATATGCAGACCTTGAGCCAAAAACTCATCACCAAATACCAATGACTTGTACATAAGGGTACTGTCATTTTAGACACACCCAAAACTGTTGCAACAGAGATGGAAATACAATTTTTAAATACATTACGTTTTCATCTTTGTTGCCACAGTTTTGTTAGTGCCTTTTTTCTGTTCTAAAGAAGGGGGTGTCCCAACACTTTTGTCCAAGTCATTGGTGTTTGGTGATGAGTTTTTGGCTCAAGGTCTGCATTTAAAGTCACACCAGAGGTGTTCAGCTGGGATCAGGACTTTGCTTTATGCAGACCAGTCAAGTTCTTCCACACTGACTGAATCAATCATGTCTTTTTGAACCGTGCCTTATACACATAGGCACTGTTATGTTAGAATAGAAAAGGGTCCTGTCCAAACTGTTGCTATCAAATTAGAAGCGCACAATTCCCTAGAATATCATTATATTAAGATTTATACTCATAGAAATGACTAAAGTAGTCAATACTTTTGGGAATATAGTGTAGCTCTAAGGAACTAGTAGTATTCTACACTGGGAGCACATTGCATTTTGCAAATGCAAATAAATTCATTATTCAGTAGCATTGTTTATGTTATTATTATGTTATCACTGTACCACATGCACAGTCAGACTTACTCAGTTTCATTCTGTAAAGCCTGCAACACCACTGCCTTCAGACTGAGGGAGCGGGATGAAAACAATTGGTCACAAATGAGAAAATGTACAGCAGAAAAGTAGATGAAATTATGCTTTATTTTAGTAGAAAGTCCCAAACCTTTCTCTGTGGTCTGGACTGATTTTCTTCCAATGTTTTCTGACTCTCATCCTGAGCATCACTGCAGCCGACTGACGGACCTGAAGCAAGAATTATAGGCTTTAAATATATAGGACTAGGAGAACTAACATAAAGGCTAAAATGAGTGACAGTAACGTTACCTGTGGGTTCTGGGATCCAGTCATAACGGCGCATAAAGCAGGGATGATAGTTGGATCTTTAAATGCCTGTTTCAGCTCAGCTGTGGTCTGATAAGAGACATTACATTCATGGGCGTAAATTAGAAAGTATGATTTTACGAAAAAAGACAAATACTCAATCCAAAAGCTCCACGAATAATGCTAATGCTAGCTAGAACATTAAAAGTCACGTATTAATCACACTTTTCTTTACAGTGAAAGGCTGAAAACGTGCTCTTACTCACATAATCAATATTAAATGCATCAAATATATCAGGATGACAGTTGTATACAAGTATCTACCTGCTGAATAACAGCGTTGTCCGGCTCGGTAAGCCGTGCTAGGACGCGCTCGAGCTCTTCTGACAGCATTTTCACCGTTAAACCGTTATTTATTCAAAATTAAATTATCAAATGAACTACAGAAGACCAAAGCTGATGACAAACAACTGGCAAGCTGACAGTATTTAGACCAGATTTGGATCACATGAAACTCATAAGAATATATCGATGTCGGTGTAACATATATAAACTGTAGGAAATATTCCTCATGTGCACGAGCGCTTATGCGCGGACAAGCGGGATAGAAGGAGAAAACTTCTTCTTTGGTGTTTATTGACGGCTGGCAACCTAGCTGTGCATAGAAGGAGAAAACGCCGCATGAGTTGGATGTTAAAGGGACCACAGCCCAATAAAAAATAATAATCGTGATAAAGAGCGAAGATATGAGCGCTACTATAACAACAGCGCCTGCTGTAGTCATGGAGGGCGAGATTCATTGTGCACAAGCCTATGAAAACAAGCCTGATAAATCATATGAAACTGTTTGTGTGTCGTTCAAGGAGTAAAGTTGTTCCTAGCCTATGTTGTTTCTGTTTGTTTTGAAATGGATAATGTAGAGGCAGATGCTTGCTAGAAAAGATGAAGTGCTAATGGGCTATCTGCATTTGAATCTCCATTAAAAACAGATGCTCTGCAGACGACAAACATCTATTACAATTATTGCAAATCAAAAATATACTACAGAAAAACAAGCTGCACGACTATGCTTCTGTTTGCGTTAAACAATAAAAAATAAGGCAAGCTGGCTTGCTTGTGCATGAAATGAGCCAATAATTTGTAAATAAATAAATAAATAAAATTAGATATAGATAGATAGATAGATAGATAGATAGATAGATAGATAGATAGATAGATAGATAGATAGATAGATAGATAGATAGATAGATAGATAGATAGACAGCAAAATCCCAGCGTTAAATCAACTCTGCTCAGAGTACATATTGTCCCAATCTAGAGAGTGTTAAAGTAACACTGAAGTAGAGTTGCCACTGTTGAGGATTGTGAGATAAGTTTTCATGTCTAAAAGCCAGAGCAGTAGTTGTCCATCTTCAACATTGTTAACAACGGGTTTTCTTTTCTAATGCTCACTCATCACTTAATGAATTGCTTAATTATACCATTAACTTTAACTCTGCTTCAGTGTTACTTTAACACTCTCTAGATTGGGACAATATGTACTCTGAGCAGAGTTGATTTAACTCTGGGGATTTTGCTGTATAAGAGTTGATTTAACTTTAAATGCCATTAAAGGTCAAATAAAACACCACAATTGTAAAAGTTTGTACTTTAAATTTTATAAAGCTGCTTATTTTGTCTATCTTGGTGAATTGGTAAACAAGTGCAAAAGGCAGATGCATTGCTGCCACACCCTCCCTATTCATTCACACCTCTTTCCCATATAAACAGATCTGCGGTCAATCATTGATCAGTGATCATCACATATTTTCACCTCGTACAGAAATATTTCCATTCTAATGCAGCAGGCAGAGTGCACTACAGCACACCTATTCAGGTGGTAATTTAAGGCAAACCTGTTTTAAGGCATTCAAACAGTCCTGCCAGTAAATGCCTAGCAGTGATACCTTCCATACCCCACAAACATTTTAAAAGTTGAAAGCTTTATATTATCACACTTATAGGTTTCTATAACTTGATCACATGAGGCTTTGTCTTTCTTTTGTAGGATTAATCATGCTAATCTAAAGAAATGATTGAGAGCTTGGAATTCCCCTGAAAGAAACTGTGGTGAACATTTAAAACAGAGATAAGAGGCCTGAACTAATTATGTTCAAAAATATAGCCTAAAAAAAAATATATTAATACAAACATTTAAATAAACCTAAAAATAGAATATATTTTTAGGTTTAAAATGCTAAAACAACACCAAAATCAGGTGCGATATAAAAAAATAAAAAAAAATCATGGGTTACATGAAATAACTTGTTGGGCACATATAATCACAAGTAAGTATTTAAAAATCATTTTCATGTAGCCTACCATTTTAATGTGCTAAAGTATGTTAATTTAACTGAATGAAAAATATTTAAAAAATAATAGTTCTCTGTTTTAGTTAAAAGAGGAATAATAAACTTTGAAAAAGTTTAAGACATAAAAGCAAAAGTTTAATTTCATTTTACCGTATTCTTAAAAATCATTCTCGTCATTTTTAAAAAGTTGTGAATAAAACTGTAACTTTTTTATTTTGTTTTCAGTGTCACTTTCTTTATATGAAGGTTAAACAGTAGTGTAGTTAAAAATGTAAAACCTAAAACGCTACATAAATATAAACAAGTATAATAGCTATAAAAGTGGTCCAGGTAAATGTGTAACGAGGGCGTGGCTGACGCCTCTCAGAACTTGCACCTGATTGGTCCGAGCATCTCGTCTCAGTTCCGGCCCACCCACTTCCGCTCACCTGGCTTTATAAATCAGCGTCTCTTCGCGTTTATATCAGGTCATGTCAACGGGTCTGTTTGCGGTACTATGAGGAGGAGACTACTTTTGTAGTCGGGTGTTGTTAATTCGGCCATTAATTGGTCCAACTCTGCACATTTGCTTTCTGCTCTGCGTTCATCTGACGACGGAATGGCGGATTGGAAGATGCCAGTAAGTTATAACTTCAACCCATCTTATCATGCGTATGCTTACGGGCTCGTGTACCCGCAAGTGTCTGAGCACGGCCACCCGAATCTCAGCTGGACCGAGGCCGCGTACACTCACTCCGGCGGGGTCACCTCGACCTATTACTCCGCTCAAACCGCGCAGCAGTCGCCGTCCTGGAGCCCGGAGAACGGCAGCACCAGCACCTACGGCCACTATCCGAGCCAGACGCAGGACGGGCGGCACTTCCTCTCCTACAATAAGACTGAGACCGATCCGAAGCCGAGAGATGCAGAGCAGATCTGCAGCGATACACCCAGTGATTCAGAGGCCCATACGCCAGGTAACCCTGCTCTGACCCCAATTGAAACTATTTAATCTCCAACGATCCCCAGCCAAGGAGATACTTGTAACTTAGTTTCACTGTAAAAAAAAGTTTTGTGAAGATGTGAATTATTTTTATTTTTTAAAATGGTATTATAACAATACCTTTTCTGAGTTTATAATTCAACGTTTTACTTGCTATTCAGTAGAGATTTAATGCATTTTGAATGTTCTTTATTTTAATTAGTTTAAGCTTTAATTTTGCAATGGCCTTTCATCTTTTTTTAGTTTTATTTGTAGTATGCTAGTTTAAATTATTCCAGTTAGTTGCCAATGCAGCAAAACTCCACATACCCAAACTTAATAGATGTAGTATTATTATTATTATTTATATAAATCTAACTGACTAAGTTTTATTTTGGTTACCAAAAACAATTCTTTATCTTTTGGTTTCCAATAAATCTGCCACAGTCTGGTTTATAATCGCTTTTAAAGGAAATGCAAGCAACTTTATAAATACATTTTAATGTTTGATCAAATTGTTACAAATGTATTGGTCTACCACGTTGTGTGGGCTTTTTTATATTCTTTTTTTTCTCTTCCATTTGAGTAGATTCCTGGAGCTCGGGGAGCAGTCGTGAGGGGGTCACTCTGACCAACCTCAATCTTCAGTCCTGGGGAGATCGGGACTATGAGACGGAAAGTGGCAGTCCTGACAGTGGAGAACAGCTTTTAAACTCCATCTCTGCAGCAAAAGAGGAGCCAGTGAATCTGAATCTGGGGGTGGAAGCCTTGCCTCCGCTGCCTGCATTGACCACATGTCCAGCCAGACCTCCAACCCAGACCCGCAAGACCCGGGCTGCCTTTTCTGAAGAGCAGATGAATGCTCTGATCCACCGGTTCAATATCCAGAGATACCTCACGCCTGCAGAGATGAAGACGCTTGCTGGAGCGACGGGACTAACGTACAAACAGGTTTGTGACTATAAAGAGTGTTGAAATGGTTGTTTTAGATTGTCATCATAATGATCAACTCCTTATTTCTTTCTGAAGGTGAAAACGTGGTTTCAAAACCGTAGGATGAAACTCAAGAGGCATCAAAGAGACAGTAGTTGGATGACGGAGAGGTATGTCGTCAATGCCGTACCCAGCACAGCAGCTCCTCGCTCTCAGGTGAGTCTAGTTTCATGTCAAACTGTCATTCCAGATCTGTATGATTTTAATGTTTTGTGGAACACAAAGAAGGATTTTTAGGAGCATTTTTTTATTAAGGGTGTGACAATGGTTTGTCACGAGGTTGCAGTACAAAAATGCATCTGTTTATTCTGAATGGCGACAGCATGTATCATGGTTTAGATAAACTAAATTTGGGCTTTTCACATGAGCCATGATTGCAATGCAAACAGTGCAATCTTCTGTTTATTCATTGTTTAATGACAAAAAAAATGCATCTGTGCATATTAGCTTTTTTCCAACAGATGTTTGAGCACCAAATTAGCATATTAAAATGAATTGTAAAGGGTCATCTGACACTGAAGACTGCTAAATTCAACTATGCCATCACTGGGATAAATTCAAAATTTAGGCTTTAATTTGGTCATTTTACAATATTAAGCTTGACCGCTAAGCTTACATATTTATTTTTGTTAAATCATAATGTTAAAGGTGTTAAATCATAATTTCTGTTCTGGTTAATGAAGAGTAATTGTTAGTAGTGATTAAAATAAATGTAACTTTGGCCTTGTTTTGCGAGATCAGTAATGAACCAAGCTGTGACCATGTATGTTACATCCAAGTAAAGTCAGATGGATCCAAAACAACACGACCAAATCTTTTTTTTTTTTTTTTTTTTTTTTTTTTCCCAAAACTATCTTTTGTACCACAAGTCATAGTTTTTAAGTGTCTATGTTGTTGCTTGTTCTGTTTTGATTGTAGCAGAACTGATCAATGTGGACACAGAGCAAGTTATCATCTACAAAGGAGGCATTTCAGTAGTTTGGTTCATGTCTTAAAGGCACGATGATACAAATGACCCATGTTTGGTTGTGCTGAGTGTGCACAGTCAATAAAAAGTATATTTTAACACCCAATCTCTTTAAGTTTCAGACTGAAACCCCTCGAGCAACCCAAGACCTCTACAGTAACCCTCAGATGAGAGAGCCGGTGTTCAAGAGGAGTCCTCCACAAACGCCCTTCTACCCCAGCTACACACAGCCACACTCTCCTACCCAGGCCACCGCAAGACCCCTGGGAAACTGGCCTGTGCCCCCAGCTGTGACGCACTATGAGTTCCCCAGCCCTGCTAGCTACATGCAAGCCTGTGATGGCAGCAATGCAGCCAACGAAGAAGGCAGCCCTACTCCAATGTCATCCATGCCTAGTGCCACCCAGTGGACAACGAAAGAAATGACTTTGCTGTGAGTCCGGCTGCTCGTGTGTATTCCCATTCAGCCCTGTAGCGTGGGCGTTCACTGTGTTTGTAAATATAATCTTTTTTTTTTTTTTTTTTTTTGATTTTTGCAACAAACCGTTGAATCATTTTTAGGCAATGATTATCACGAGTTGCCAGTTGGGGTCAAATAAGACATGTCAAGAGTTTTTTTTTTTTTTTTTTTTTTTTTTTTTTTTTTTTTTTTTTTTTTTTCCTCTCCCTTTATGAAGTTTGGCTTTTTAAAACACTCAGCATGTTTTATACCGAGATGTATTTTTATAAGGTCATTGTACCTTTTCAGAGTATTTAATATCATGATCCTTTGCTCTTCCAGGTGATTGTTTGCTTTTTTTTTTTTTTTTTTTTTTTGTGATTTTAGTCAGGACAAGTTGATTTCGAGTTACATGAATTTGTATATGCAAGGCCCTGCTCAAGATCTGATGTGTTTGGGAGAAGGTTGTCTGTACTGCACTGTTTTGTGTATCACTTTCCCTGCGTTAAACCAGTTTGGTCTATGTGATCTGTGCTACATTTCTGCGTTTTCTTATAGAAAATTATTGCTCTCTGTACTTTGTCTATACTGTTGGAACAATGCATTGTAATTGAAACTCAATTAGGCTTGTGCATGCAAAGTACTCCTGCCAACCTAACCTTTATTTTGACCCGGTTGAGCAATAAATTTTATCTGGAGTTTAACTTGTCTTTTATTGTAATTTTTCTTTACCAGTGCTGTACTTGTCTTGAAGCAGTTTTTTTTTTTTTTTTTTTTTTTTTTTTTTTTCCCCTCCAACCATGCTTTTTAATGTTTGCCACTTCCTCCCTCACTTCCCTGAGGTAACGGTCACATGAACTACCAATTTATAGTATGCTAGTCCTAACGTTTTTTTTTTTTTATTATTTGGGTCAATTCCGCTTTACCACTAAACATTTAATTTGCGTTCTGAGTTCTATAGCATTTGCAGACATTTCTAAACAAAACAAATTGCTTTTGAAGTTAATGAGGGTGCTCTAACCTTAATGCACATCTAGCTTGACACACAGACTGAAGATGGCAACACGTCTTCATTTCACTATAGAAAAGTGTAGCCAAAACATCCCAGATATGCCCACGGTCATCTTGTGCTGATGTAATTTGGAGTCCAAGTCTGTGCAGTAGTGATCATGAGTATCAAAATCCCACCCAAACTCCCACTGACTCAATCGCAAGCACCCACACCCTTTTGTAATAAGTAACATTACATTTCAGAAGACATAAACCTCTTTCATGTACTTTAGCTTTACTCTAAAAATTACATCAACTTTCACTGATAAGCTTTTCAGCATCTGTGGCCTTGCATTGTCTTCATTTGCTTAGTTGCACTAAATACAGCATTTGTGTTCTTAGAAGCTCTAAATTTGCAATTCTTTGTTTTGAGTCCCCATGACTTTCTCTGCAAAAAAAGCTCTAAACATTCAAATCTGCATTACAATTAACATTACTTTTCATGAGAGAAACATCTTTCATGTACTAAAGCTTTACTCTTAAAATTGCATAAATCAATTTTCTCTCACTGAGAGAAGTTTTTCAGCATCTGAGGCCTTCCTTTCTCTTAATTTGCTTAGTTGCACTAAACACAGCATTTGTGTTCTTAGAAGCTCTAAATTAGCGATTCTTTGCATTGACGCTCGAACATGACTTGCTCTACAAAAAGCTCTAAAACATAAAAATCAGTCTTCTGCATTGCAAATAACATCACATTTCAGAAGATATGAACCTCTTTCATGTACTTAAGCTTTACTCTAAAAATTGCATAAACCAACTTTCTCTCACTGAGAGAAGCTTTTCAGCATCTGTGGCAGTTTTTATAGTATCAAATAACTAAAACCAACTTATTTGGAAAAACAAACACTTTAATGTGCAACACAAGAACTACATATGATGCTAAACATTTTTGGGAAATTACTTGCTTTTTTGGGGGGGGATTATATCCAATTTGGTTACATGGGTTATGTTTGTGACCTATACTGCAGCCAGCCACCAGATGGCGATCAAAATGTTTTAGCTTCAATCTTTAGGACATATGTGGCGCACTTTCGGTTTGACATTGAAGGTGTGTTCCAAATGGCATGCGTCTCCCTCCAAAGCGCACTGTGCAGAAAACAATCATGGCCGCCATAAGGGTCGTTCCAAACCAAAGTGCTCAAAACTGGCCACTTCAAAGGGCCCTTCGGAATGAAGGATATCGAAGGGTACTGTTGGACACTCCGACCCCCCCCCCCCCCCCCCCCCCCCCCCACACAGGGATATATTTGTTCCAAAAATTGCAATTTTGGGGGTGAATCCCACATTTATATGCGGATGTCACTCTCAAAACTTTGCAACATGTATGTGGCCGTTGGCCCTCTTAAAAACATGAACAAAACTTATTGAAATTCTTCGATTTCATAATGACTAAAAAGCTGACCGACTGACGATGGTAATCTGACGATGAAGTTTTCACTGCACACTGAATTTCTTCTTTACATTGTGACTACACTGTTGAGTGTACAGAACTCTGTAATGAAAAATCTCTGGCGTTTCGATTGTTGAGTGGATACTAACTTGAATGCATCTGATTGGCGTTCAAGAAATCAAGAGATATGTCTGAGATTGGTTATATTGCTCAATGTTATATTGACATTATAGTGGGTACAGCTTGTTACTTTCTATTGTATTTTTGATAAAATAAATAGAGCTGCGGTTAAAGAGACTTCTTTCAAAAACATTAAACTTTCTAACAATAGTGTGTAAGAACGTACGTCAGAAGGGCAAGACATTTCTGAGAGTTGAAATCAATTCACACAGTAATTTTCAAAAGACACCGCCGTTGTTGCATTTAACCCAAATTTATTTCTCTTACTGTAATAAAAGTGACTTTACTGAAAACAGTATATTTACATTGCAACAGATCACAGTTGATGGCGACTTTAGAGCATGGTATTGCTTCCATAATTCTTAATTTCTTTAGCTTGCTCGTGTTACACCTTCCCTCCAAAACTATTCTATTGGTGACAATGTGTATACTGCACCCTCTGAAAACAATATGACATCTCTTTACCTTAAAGATATCCTTCCATATAACCAACATCCACCTGTAATCATCAAGTAAACCCACCTCCAGTACATATAAGTGCTTCATCTCCTCAATGGTCTTATGAAGCATCTAAAGTATGAAGGCCTCTGATTCTTTCCCCTTATGTTTTGAAACTGACATTTAATCATTGTAGTCATATTCACTACATAAAATCAAAAACAGAAATTTCAAGTCTTGGATACTTGGTAAGCAACATTTGAAGTATGAAAAGTCGTTCCATTCAGCACAAACGATCCAAAATGACTCAAATACGTCTGTATTTGATGTGCATATATAATCTAGCAACTATATATATCTATGTGAATTAAGTATCAGGGTGTTGGTGAGCAAAATAATTAAATTAGTCTTTAGTCAGTCACATTGTCTGTTCCCTATTCCTTTTAAGATTGGCATCAACAGTTTTGATAGTTTAATATACTTCAGCAACACAAAACCTGCTCATGCAGAGCTCCATGAGGACCTGGTCCATGAGTTTCTTCCCCATGTGAGGAAACTTGAGAGGAAACAAACTCAGTCCATCTTAAGGCTACGGTAGATGTAACGAATAAAAGCCAGAGAAGCCCAGAAGGAGACCGTTCCCAGCATGAGCGAGAAAACAAACGCAGTGAGCAAGGAATATCCGAAGAATTCGACGCTCTGTACAAGGCCGCTCATGTTGGAGCGATTGTGGTAGTAGAAGAGTGAGTAAACAAATATAAAGATGCCAGTGGATCCGGTGCTAAGAACACTCCTCCACCACCAGCGGTAGTCCTCGCCTGAGAGCAGGAAGTAGGTGAGGGCCACAGAGATGCAGGCGCCCACTGAGAGCAGGATGGCAAAGACGCACAACAGAATGCCGTAGAGTGTGTAGTGTTCACGACCCCACGCGGTGGCGAAGATGTAGTACAGTTCTACTGAGATGGCACTGCAAAGTCAAGCGGAAAAAACAGATGTGAAAGGAAGAGTGAGTAATATAACATAAAAAAAATTAACTTTTCTTAAAATTTATTTTTTTATATTTTAATATTTATTTATATACAAATCAGACCAAAAATTATTCAGACACCAGATATAATTATTGATGTTTTTTTACTAGTGGGTGCAGGACACTATAATTAATTTATGTAAGTGAGGATAGAAACAAAGTAAACTGTGACACATTATACCCCAAAATTCTTCATACAGTGGACTACCAGTAAAACTGATAAAAAAAATAAAAAAAACATGTTTTGCTTAAGTGTTTTTTTCTTTAATTGCTAATGTGACCTTTTTAAACCACAGCCTGAACAAAATTAAGCATAGCTTGGTAATTGGTTGACCTGAGTTGGTATTATTTAATTGTGTACCTAAATTTTTGGTTCATTGTAATCCATTACCTTTCTATCAAAGTTATCTGACATTATCAAGATGAATTTGTTAAACTAAAATGTTGAAGGTGTCTAAATAAATTTTGGTTTGACTTTCTATTATAAAAATATTTTTAAACAATAGATTATATATAACCGCATATAACAGATTCACGTTGTGTGGGATTAACATAATATATTACAATAGAATAGAATAGAATACAACACACACACACACACACATTTTTCAACATTATTGTAAGTCTCTTACATAATTTGTAAAAAAAAGTTCTCATGTAATATGTTGAAATATTTATTATTTATATTAAATATATAATTACATATAACAAACTTATCAAAAATATCATATATATTTACTTGCATGATGTATGAATATACAAAAAAAATATAATATATAATTAATACTATATGATATTAATTACATATTAATATTAACAATATTTAATATATAATACATTTAAAAAAATGTTTGTAAAAAAATAAAAATAAAATTATATATATATATATATATATATATATATATATATATATATATATATATATATATATATATATATCACACACACACACACACAGGTGTATATATATATATATATATATATATATATATACACACACATTTTTTTAAATTGAATGTTTTCTTACATATTTTAAAAAATGTCTTTTTTATATTATATATAATAAATATTATAATAGCTAAAGGCTCCAGTCTCCAAAATGACTGAAGGAGAAACATCCAGAGATGTATGTTACCACTAATATATATATAAAATATATATTATGTAGGAAAACAATATGATTTTTCAAAAAGTTCATATATAATAAATTCTATTATATATAACAACTATTTTATATATTAATGTTGTTTTGGTAACACTTTATTTTAGGGTCTCTTAACTAGTTGCTTATTAGCATGCATATTACTAGAATATTAGCCATTTATTAGTAGTAATTAAGCACATATTAATGCCTTATTCTACTAACTAATAAGAAGCAGCAAATTCTGAATTTATTGAGGGAAAAGTTGTAGTTAATAGTGAATAAGTGTTCCCTATTCTAAAGGGTTACCGTTTTTTGTTGTTTTTTTTTTTTACATAATGTAACAGTATACAGTGTTTTCAATCCTTAAAAAAAAACACACACACACACACACACACACACACACACACACACACACACACACTTTAAGTGAGATTTATTTGGCAGATTTTTTTGGACTGATTTATTAAAGAAAAGATTCCTTCTTTTCCTGGAAACCTTCTGCAAAGATTCACAGCTCTTACCTGAAAGGCAGGAAGCCTCCGATGGCCATGTGCACAGCCGTGTGTTTGTACCAGGGCTGCTGGGGGATCTGGCGAGGTATGTTACGTGTGCGACACGGGGCCTGGAAGTTGCCTGCTCTGTTCTTTCCAACAATTCCACCAATGACGGTGAGAGGGAACCCCACCAGCACCCAGGCACCAAGCAGCAGAAGCACGGTGGTGGCAGGCAGGGCCTGAGTCGATCCACTCCACCAGTGAACAGAGTTCACCACACTCCAGGTGAAAAAGAGAGGGGCTAAACGCATCAGAGAGAGAGAGAGAGAGAGAGAGAAATAGAAACGAGAAAGACAAAGAGAACAGCAGTGAGTGGACGAAAATTCAGTTTCTTCTGCTTATGAAAGCATTGTAATTATGACAGGCTATATTTGGAATACAATACTAGCATGCTGTACAGTATGTACAATGAGTCAGGTAAGAGATTAACCTTTAAAATTAAAATTGCATTGTGATAAACAGTACCCCTGCAGAAGGCTGTTGTGTCTCACCAGAAAAGAGCGCAGAGGTGAGGATAATATTCCAGACCCAGCGCTGGCCCTGAATCTGTGTGTAGAAGCTGCAGGAACAGTAACCTGACACACAGCTGGTCAGAGCGTACAATACAATCGCTGCCGAGTTTATGGCACCATGACGATGGACATTAAACATCCCCAGCAGTGCCAAGACGATGATTCCTAAAGAAACCAGGAAAGAGGATCCAGCAGGTCAGTGTGCTACCATGTTCTTCCTATCTGCAACTCTCTTCTTATCTTCATCCCAATTCTCAACTGATTCCCCCACTCAGTTCAAATATTTAAGCACTTTATTGCTACAATTGTTTTAGACAAAATCATCCAAACAAATGTGACCCTTGACCCTGGCAATATCCAACAATACATTGTATGGGTCAAAATGATCAATTTTTCTTTCATGCCAAAAATCATTAGGATATTAGGTAAAGATCATGTTCCATGAAGATATTTTGTAAAATTCCTACTGTAAATATATCAAAACTTAGTTTTTGATTAATAATATGCATTTTTAAGGACGTCACTTTTTTTGCACCCTCAGATCCCAGATTTTCAAATAGTTGTATCTCAGCCAAATATTGTCCTATCCTAACAAACCATACATCAATGGAAAACTTATTTATTCAGATTTCAGATGATGTAGAAATCTTAACTTCAAAAACTTGACCCTTATGACTGGTTTTGTGGTCCAAGGTCACAAAGAACAGAAAAGTAGTGACAGAGAAAACAACAACAAATAAAACATAAAATATAATTTTTCTATTAAAGGGGTCATGAACTTCTTTTTTATTATTTTGTACTGTTCTCTGAGGTCCACTTATAAGGTTATCAAGATTTTTACATCTAAAAAAACAAAAAAACAACACCACATAATTTAGAAGTAATAGGCTAATAATTTCGAATTTTCTATAGGTTATTTTGGCCCCCTTTTCTGAACGCTCCGTTTGAATAGCTGTGGTGGATTGTAGACTCGGAAGTAAATGTATGATTGGCTAACAGTTGTGTGAGGAAAGGAAAGGAAAGGAAAGGAAAGGAAAGGAAAGGAAAGGAAAGGAAAGGAAAGGAAAGGAAAGGATGTGACGTGTGGCCAAGTATGGTGTCCCATACTTGGAATTTGTGCTCTGCATTTAACCCAAGTGCGCGCACACACACACACACACTGTGAACACACACCCGGAGCAGTGGGCAGCCAATGCTGCGGCGCCTGGGAAGCAGTTGGGGGTTCGGTGCCTTGCTCAAGGGTCTCAACTCAGTCGTGGTATTGAGGGTGGAGAGAGCGCTGGACATTCACTCCCCCCACCTACAATCCCTGCCGGACCAGAGACTCGAACCCGCAACCTTTGGATTACAAATCCAACTCTCTAGCCATTAGACCCCGTTTGACAGCCTACATCCTTCACAGATGGACGCTGATGAATAAATGCAAAAGTACATATCAACTAACGACTAATGAGAAAGTTTTGACTTCTGAAACTTACAGGATGTTTTTAATAGTACAATGACCTCGTACATGTCAAAAGATCAAGGGAATTTTGATTTCTCAGTTCATGACCACTTTAATATGATCAATAGTAAAAATTATTTTAAATTATTACAAATTCATTAATAATATGATTAACAATACAATAATTATTATGTAGTATATTATATTATTTAAGAGTTGAACATTTTTATTAGTAAAGTTTTAAAATGCAGATGCAATTCTGAAATATTCAAACAACCCAAATCTTCAAATAGTTTGCCCATGTGAAAATTTGTGTTCATTTTTTATATTTCTATAATGTAGTATGTCATACCTGTGGCCAGAGTCAGAAACTGCGCTCCGACCCCTAGTACAGCACACAGGAGGCTCTTATACGGTGGGAAGCGAAAAACATCTGTGTGGATGATTTTCCATCCGTTATCCCCCTGATCCAGGTCATCACAGCTGCCATCTTCCTCCACATTATACCTGTACACACATACAGCGACAGAACATTAACAATTTCTGGGTAATGGGTGCTGATCCCTCCTCTTCTCCTATATGAATAATTTATTGTAAAAAAAATACTTACTATGACTTACTATGATAATAAATTAAACAAAATGAACAAAGCAACAATTAAAGTCAATAGTTACACAACCATTAAAAAGTTTGGGGTCAGTAAGATTAAAAAAAAAAGACATTAATCCTTTTGATGATAATAATATAACAATATAAATAAGAAGCCAAAGAAATGCTTCTTGACCACCAAATCAGCATATTAGAATGATTTCCTAAATCATATGACACTGGTGACTAGAATAATGGCTGCTAAAAATTCAGCTTTCCCATCACAGATAAAAATTACACTGTAAACATCTTCAAATAGTAATGTTATTTAAAATTATAACAATATTACACAAAATTACTGTTCACTGTATTTTTAATAAAATAAATGCAGCCTTTGTGAGCATGAGATACTTTTTTCAAAAACAAAAAAAAAACTCAGTGTAATGAATGCAATTCAGCTCAGCACATTTCATTCAACTAAAGACTTAACTAAACCTCATTAGATCTCCTGGAAATGTGTTTGTGTGCACATGTTGCTCAGGGAACAACAGAAACACTTCAACGGTAGCTCCCTGGTGCATCTAATGTGCTGCTAACTCTGTGTGTAATATACATGTAACATTTAAGTAAGGAGTGACTCAATATACCCCCAGTTTCACAGACAAGGCCTAGACTAGACTAAAATGTAAGTCTGAGCCGTTTCAACTGAAATAAACTTGCACTGACAGATCTTAAAATATATCGGTGCCTTTGTTTTGTCTCAAGATGCACCCCAGTAATGTTTTTTTCCAAGCATGTTTATAAAAATTACTTAAATGTGCTAATTGAATTCCGGCCTAATCCTGGCTTAGTCTAAGCCCTGTCTGTGAAACAGGGCCATAAATTAATTTACTTAAACACAACTTGCATTCACAATGTAAACAAACAGAATACATGATCAGCCATCAATTCCACCTTTAACAGATTCTTAATTGAAACTTTTAGAAAATGACAACGACCGCAATATGATAAAAGATACCAATGTTCAATAATTAGTTACATTAATTCATATTAAAGGGGTCATATGATGTTGCTAAATTGTGTATTTGGTGTAATGCAATGTGGTTATGCGGGTTAAGGTTCAAAAAACACTTTTCCACATACTGTACATTATTGTTGCTCCTCTATGCTCTGCCTTTCTGAAACGTGTCGATTTTTTATAAAGCTCATCGTTCTGATTAGCCAGATATCCAGTGCATTGTGATTGGCCGAATACCTCAAGCATGAGACGAAAATGTTACGCCCCTTACCGTATTGTGATGCTGTGTCCCGGAGCTACGACACAAAAACAATAAAACCCATTATAAACTAGGCATTTGTTGCATCCAGTGGGGACATAATTACTGATTATAATGACTTCGCATTGCAATACCATGTCTGCATTTGTGATCGGAGAAACGACAAACAACAAGCACTACACTACACTGCTAACAAAACTCGTTATTTGAATCATCAGTGGCAAATTCTTTAAATATGAAAACATACTAATTGGCTGAGAGTCAGAAGCGCCAGACTGTCCTTGCAAAGTTGGAATTGCCCCACTTTATAGAAACAGCCTTTGAGCACAGTTGGCAGGCTACTCCCAGGTTCAGGAAATAGTCCTCCGTAAAATTGCGCTGCACACACTCTAATATTTGGGTTGAACTGTTCTGGAACAGTGTTGTAAATACAACTTAACCACTGATTTCCTCTTTTGGAAGTCCAAACAAAGTAGTTTCGCTTTCACAACAAAACACAGCGTCTCCACGACATGGCGCCAGTGGCGAGAATAAAAGTTACACCCTCTTTCTTCGCGTATACGTTTGGGCGGTGTTTTGCAAATCTTCCCACACAGTGACGTAGACTTGTGGGAGTGTGTTTGAATGAGCCGTTTTAGGAGGGCGTGGTCGAGTCTTAACTTTTATAAAGAATATCTCTCTGGTTTTTGAGACTTTGCAACTTCAGGGATCTTATCTATGCACAAACAGCTTGTAACACTCCAAAGAGAAAGGAAAACTTGAAATCGCATCATAAGTCGGAATAAATAATTATTTTGCCAAGAGAGTTAGTTAAACATTCGCGCCAATAACAATAACTATAACAATAATTATATTAGCACCCACACAAACGTTTTGATGCTCAAGTCCGGTGGATCCTGTTTATCTGTCAAAGTTTTTATTGTTCATCAGTTGGACAAAACTCTTCGGAAAATCGTTCCTCTATGTTGTTATCTTTACAGCTGTGATGTGGACATCCCTATTTTTGTATTATTGTATTATTATATTGTATTATTGTATTATTATATTGCATTATTGCATTTGGTGTGAACAGCCTTAACAGGCTGTTTATGGTTGCCAAGCAAAATAACAACTTGTAAATATCCATGTGTTCAAGTGACCAGTTTGGAAACTATATTACTATCAAAAATGTGACGTCAGATACACCCTCACCTGGCGAAGTCATTCTTCAGCACCCTCATGAGGATGATGATGACGAAGCCCAGCAGCAGCACCACCAGCACTAGAGAGTTGATGATGGACAGCCAGTGGATCTCCAGAGTCTTAGGAAAGAAGGAATAGTCTCTAAGGCGCTCTGCCCTGCGTGAATGTGGCAAAGTACTCTCAAACCAGCGCACGCTGTAGGTGTGAGTGACTGTCAGACCACCGCTGCTGACACCATGGCCTGCCCCTCCCCCACCTTCCTCCAATGGCTCCGGCTTCACGTCCTTCACGGACACATTGGCGAAGATCACAGAGTCACCGTTGTACTCTATATTGAAGTCCAAATGTGTCCACAACCCCACCTGTTGTACAAAAATAGTGAATGAAGCAGGGATATTATAGTTAAGTAAAACCAAAAAAAAAAATTGTGTTACATAAAATAAAATATAAAATAACCTTAAAAGTATCCCAATTTAGCTAGTTCCCAAGGAAACATTTCTTATTTGCATTTGTGACCCTGGAGCACAAAACCAGTCTTAAGTCGCTGGGGTATATTTGTAGCAATAGCCAAAACTACATTCTATGGGTCAAAATTATACATTTTTCTTTTATGCCAGAAATCATTAGCATATTAAGTAATGATCATGTTCCATGAAGATATTTTGTAAATTTCTTACCATAAACATATCAAAACTTCATTTTTGATTCATAATATGCATTGCTAAGAACTTCATTTGAACAACTTTAAAGGCAATTTTCTCAATATTTAGATTTTTTTGCACCCTCATATTCCAGATTTTCAAATAGTTGCATCTCGGCCAAATATTGTCCCATCATAAAAAAACCATACATCAATGGAAAACTTATTTATTCAGCTTTCAGATTATGTATAAATCTCAATTTCGAAAAATTGACACTTAAGGTTTTGTGGCCCAGGGGGCGTATTACAGAAAGTTTCTTATCTTATATCTTAACTTAAGATATGTTATGTTAAATTAGGATTTTTCGCAAATTCGTATTAAGGAAGCAAATCTTAACTTGATTTGGGATTCTTATCCTATCTTACAAAATAGTATCTTATCTCTAGTTAGGAAATCTTGAATAGCATAATCAAGCTCGATAATCCACTCTCAGGTCTGTTACCAAGCAACAAACACTGCCAGAGCTGCTGATGAGGGAAACAAAAGCTACTTCACTTTGAAAATCCCTTTTGCAAAACAACTTAAGGCATTAGTCACATGCACTACAACAAGTAATGGTCCGTGACAATTTTGTTGGTCTCTATAATGCTGGTTGCAGTTCCTGTGCTAATTGTAATATGTTGTGTGGCAGTCAGTAATTACTTATAAGTGTTTTGTCATCAAAATATAACATCTTCAGGGTCCTCCAAGAGTCTTTCTACCATTAAACATTCTTCATTTTCAACTATTAATAAATGTAATACCATTGTCGGACAGCACAGTTGCAAGCGTTTTTTTTTCGTTAGCTTTCAAATAATTTTGAAGTTAGGACAGCTGTGGGGTTGTCCTAATGTTACTGCTTTCAATTTTAATATATTTTTACTTGAAATGTTTATTCCTGTAATGCAAAGTTGAATTTTCAGCAGCCATTACTCCAGCGTTCAGTGTCACATGATCCTTCAGAAAACATGTTAATATGCTGATTTGCTGCTGGAGAAACATTTATTATTATCAACGTTGAAAACAGCTGTGCTGCCTAATATTTGTGGAAACTAATACATTTTTTAATAATAAGATTCTTGTATGAACAGAAAGTTCAAAAGAACATTATTAATGCCTTTACTGATACTTTTAATCAATTTAATGCATCCTTGCTGAATAAACGTAATAATTCAAAAAGAAAAACAAATACACCAAACTTTTGAACATTAGTCTATCTATAAAAATGTATGTACACTGCAAAACCCGATAAGTTAAGAATACTCAAAACATTTGAGGAAACCCCACTCTTCACAATGATATTTACAAACAGCTTGCTTCCATGAACAGCTCATTAATTCTGATCTATATAGTTAAGTGCTAGTTAGCTAAATCACACTGGCACAAAAAGACTCTCACTATACACTTGCATGTAAATAGTCATACAGCATGCAGTATATATAGTTTTAAGTGTTGCTGTCCATCCTCAACCTAACCACAGGCTAATCTTGTGCAAAAGACACAAAATAACACTTAATTTCTACATTTATTTTTCCTTGTTGTCTGATGCAAAGCATGCTGGGAATTAGAAAACTCAACCATTTTAAGTTCAGCTACAATGATATTCAATTAAGTCCAATGTGCTTTCATTATTATTTGATTGAAATTAACTTAATTTAATTCATTTCACTGTTCGGTTTTACAGTGTATCTAAAACTAACAACGTTTTTGGTAAAACACCACTTGTTTTGATATATTCATCTTGAACGTAATGAAATTCACATATTTATATTGGTGCCAAAGTGTCTAAACAATTTTGTGTAACTGACAGAAACACAGAAAAAGACCTTGTGGCTGTGAGGCAGGAATCCACTCTCTTCCATGTATCCCACGAAACCCCAGACGGGAATGTCATCTAGGACAAACTCGAAGTAATACAGCTCCTCGATTGCCTCTCGCAACTGATCCACCTGTAGTTTCAAAAATGTAAAAAATATGAGATATCTGAAAGAATTCCATTCCCCTAAGTCTCTGCCGTTTCCTCTTTCATGACATGAAAATGTGCTACATCCTGCCTGAGGAGATCTGGCTTCCTACAGAGTTTAGATCCAACCCTTTAACACACATTTACTGTCATTCTCAAATGAACCTGAAAACCTTGACTAGCTGGTTCAACCATGTTTGATTAGAGCTGGAGCAGGATGGAGAATCCTTGCCATAAATTCAAACAGTTCATTTTGCTCATCATTTCCCATTCCAACTGCACAAATAAACAGACTACAATGTACACATGAGCAAAATCAAATCCCAAACATCTTTGATGAAACAGCATTTTGCAATTTTTGCGAATAAGATTGCATTGCTACCTCTTTCTCGGAGAGAGTGAGCTTGCATAGCGTCTGTCTCTCAGTGTTTTCCTTGAAGTGGATGTTGTAAAGAGATTCAGCCATGCGGTCTCCATCCAACACCTCTCCCAGACTCAAGGCTTTATGACGGACCTGCAAACATGTCAATCTAATAGTTAATCATAACTACTTGTATTGCACCAAAAGTAATAAAGCAAGCACACTAAAAGATCCAGATAACACTGAATAGTGCCGTGCACACTCACCTCTTTAGGTCTACAGACTGGCAGGGTGTAATAGTGATAGGTTTCCTGGGGGTTGTGATACGGACCAACTTTGTTAACGTACAGGATCACCGGATCGCCTTGCTTGTAACTGCCTGTCCAGCCAAAGTGAGGCAGCAAGCACAGGACCAGCACACAGAGCCTCATGGATCGACCAGCGACACACGGGCCTGAACATTCCAGTCTGGCTGTCATGACAACACCTGCCAGAGGGGAAATCAAGAATGCAAAAGTGGTCAGCAGCTATGCAAACAACAACAAAAACATGCTGACAGGTACCTGCAGTCTGACATGCTAGACTCCATCTAGAACTTATATTTTAATGAAAAACACAATCATGAATTTTCATTTTGGTATGAACTATCCCTTTAAGATAAATGGTCACAGCATCTAAAATAAACATGTTCTCTTAATAATTTTTTATAAATGTAATCATTTAAAATTTAAGACTTCATATAAATGTGAATCTTGATTTAAAAAATGTGAATGGACATATATACTGTATGTTGGACTTGTAAAACTTGGACATATAAAACTATTTTAAATGTTGAATTATTATTATTTATGACTTCATAAAATGTAGTGAGGGTAAAAAAAACCCTGATTTAATTTTGTGAGGAACTATCCCTTTAAGAGAAAATTGTCAAAGCACCTACAATAACTATGTAATTGTTATGTTGTTATATAAATGATTAAAATAGTAGAAAATGTATGTTTTAGCATAAGCCCTGAGGGGGCTCTTTTATTTGAAGGTGTTCTTGTTACAGTGTAATTGTGTGGAGTAATATTAAACTAACGACATGTGCTGCTTACTATATGGTTAGGATTAGGGTTACTTGCATGTAATTATGCATAATTTATTGTTATTATAATATTAAGTACATGTAACAAGGACAAAAATAGAACCATGTTTACAACGTCCTCAGCTTAATTCAAATCAGTTTTGAGAGGTTAAATAAACAGATATAGCTACTAGTATCGTCCAGACATACACAAATGAGAAACAAATCAATCAGTCTGCTCTGCACTCTGATTTAAAAGCATTAAATAATCTTCGCCTTGAAATACTTCCGCATCAGAGAAATGCAACAGACCTGTTTCAGATGCTTCCTCAGAATCGCGTCTTTCTTTTCAATATGCAGTCAACAGCACTCCCGTATGTGAATTATCATATCCGGACATTGCTAGGGTTAGAAGATATCCGATCTCTGCTTTTAGGCGATGAAACAGCCGAGAGGTCGAGATCAGCAGCGAATCCACGTCACCTTAAAAAATAAAAACACCCTTTTTGGGATCTTCCGGGGTGGGCGGGGCTACAACGCAACACATGCACCTGCTTTGACAAGTCTCTGCATCGTTAATTCACAGGTTTAAATGTGATTTTAACAAGATAAAACGTTTATCGTGCATTTGAAGAGGCTGTGAGCGTTACCGGGAAATTTCTTCGCTCTCACTGATGTCTTGCCAGGCCTGACTGATCGATCGAGATGCACGTTCTGTTGTTCTTCCTTGCGAAGGCAAAACTAGACAATTTTGAGAAATCGATTCCATCGTTTACCACAGGAATTCGACTATTTATGCCTGTATAAAATTTCGCGCGAAATTAACAATTTGTGGTGCGGTTGTGTTTGTGTCTGTGACTGAAAAGCGAGAAGCCGAAACACATTTTGTTGGTAAGCTTTTTTTATTTTTGCGTTTTATAGTTTGTGAAACGTTGATACAGATATGCGGTGCGTTTATAAGACGGGTTACACGCGCTTGAGGGGTTTTAAGCTTTGTTTTGACTGTCTGATGTTTTTTACTATTGATGCATGAACCGCTCCGTGTTTTTTTTCTTTCTAATTCACTATTAGCTGTGTTGGTCAACTTACTTGTTGCATCTGATAATTCAGTTTCTATGGATTTCTGATAATAACAGTTTATCACAATGGGAATTCATGGACTTGCGAAGCTCATTGCAGATCACGCGCCTTCAGCTATCAAGGAGCAAGACATCAAAAACTACTTTGGCAAGGCCTCTTGTCATTTAAATAGTGTTTATTGGATAATTTTTATAGTGAAACTCAAATGTAACGTGAGTGTTTTACATGCTTGCAGGAAGGAAAATTGCCATTGATGCATCCATGTGCATCTACCAGTTTTTAATCGCGGTTAGACAGGACGGTAATGTGTTGCAGAATGAAGATGGAGAGACCACTAGGTATGCAGATTTGTCTGCTATCATTTGTGCAAGTCTGCATGGAAACATGACAAGCTGATTGAGTTCAACGTGTATACTTTGATTTTCTAACCATGGTCATAATATTCACACAACCTCTGTGTCTCCCCAGCCACCTCATGGGCATGTTCTACAGGACCATCCGAATGCTGGAGAGCGGCATCAAGCCGGTTTATGTGTTTGATGGGAAGCCACCTCAGCTGAAGTCAGGAGAGGTGTGTCAGAAACACAGTCACTCTATTGGAATATTCTCAATTGAAATAAGCAGGACCTGATAACAGGATTCATTAAATCACAACTTAATGTCATTTTACATTTACAGCTAAAAACAAATGCAGCTGTGCCAGTAATTCACTGTAAAAATATTGAGGCAGTGTTTCCGTAATTGCAGGATGGCTTATTGGTGCTTGTATACTTTGCAACTTATAACCGTATATTTCATTTACTGATGTAATGTTAAACTACCAAAATCTCCTTCTTACTCTAAACTGTAATTATAAACACCAGTATTATAGAAAGCCACATAAAGAATGAGTTTGTCATAAGTGGCCTCTTCATAAAACATGACACTAAAATAATACAATAAACATTAACTAAATGACAAATGAAACAAAAGTCTTAATGAACATTACAGATGTCAATAAGAGGAAACAATTATTTACACTAGTCAGCATTTGAAGTGGATCAAAACCTTTCATCAACGTTTTCCTACAACCTAAAACCAAAATGCATTCTTGTCTTAGGACAAATTTGAACTTTTTTGATCCATTTCAAATGTTGACTATATATAAAATATGATCGTATGTGTTGTCATTCAGGATTTTATCGGAATGTCCTTTTAAAGTTTTTCTCTGGTAGTTACATTTACTTATATTTACAGTATAGAGGCATATAATGCAGTGTAAACATTTAAGATTTTTAGCATATATGGTGAAGTAAATTGGTTAACTAACAGATGGTCTTTTTCTGTAAAAATATTTTCTGCAGTCTATATTAAGAGATATTTTAATTTTTACCTGTACAGCTGGAGAAGAGAGGCGAAAGACGAGCAGAGGCTGAGAAACTTCTGGCTCAGGCACAAGAAGCAGGTACTGACACTTTCAAGATTACATGCTTTTTTGAAAATGATTCTTTAACATGAGTCCTAATTTTAAGATTTCTCCCAGGTGAACAGGAGAACATTGACAAGTTCAGTAAGCGACTAGTGAAGGTTACCAAACAACACAACGAGGAATGCAAGAAGTTACTTACTCTAATGGGAGTCCCTTACATTGAGGTACTGCCACAGTCACTGACAGAAAACTGTGTAGAATTCTTTTATCATGGATATAACAAAATTGTATACCTTGCATGTTAAGGCTCCATGTGAGGCCGAGGCGAGCTGTGCTGCTCTGGTGAAGTCAGGGAAGGTTTATGCCACAGCGACAGAAGATATGGACGGTCTGACATTTGGAACAACGGTCCTGTTGAGGCATCTAACAGCCAGTGAAGCAAAGTATGTATAGATACGCTTAATATCTGAAATTATCTGTTTATGTAGACATATGGATATATTATAGTTCTGGAGATTTGAGGGCTTGCAGAAGTAATTGGATGTTTTTTTTCCATCCTAGAAAACTTCCTATTCAAGAATTTCATTTCAGTCGTATTCTACAGGAAATGGGTCTGACACATCAACAGGTAAGACCTTAGCCTTATTTCAGTCTTATCTTTTGTATGCAAATATCTGCCCTATCATAGATGTGTCAGTTCTTTCTAATTGCTGTTTATGTTTGAATGTCTTCCTCAGTTCATTGACCTGTGTATCCTGCTGGGCTGTGACTACTGTGGCACTATAAAAGGAATCGGACCCAAGAGGGCCATCGACCTCATTAAACAGCACGGCTCTATTGAAGAGATCCTTGAGAGCATTGACCAAAATGTACATTTACTTACTGTCGAAATGTTGCAATCACATCCAAGATCATATACCTGCATAATTGTGCCCTCTAGTGGCAGTTAGTGTGTTGCTTAGTCAGAAAATAAATTTGGCCATATGGCAAGTGTATTGACAATTGTCTGGCCATAAAATTTTGCCTGCCATAATTTAGTTTTGTTATATATTTATTTTTGCATTTAATTTTTTTTATTTGTAAGAAAAGATAATCCTGCCTCACTCTCTCATTGCAGTAAACGGCTTACTTAATTTTGCATCTTGACTGAAATGCTAACCTAAACAAAGTTGTGCGCTCAAACAGTTATAGCAGCCTTTAACCACTACCTCCTGTTTTAGATGGTCTTTACAATGTGATATTTTCTTGTTTTGTGTTGCAGAAGCACCCAGCTCCAGAGGACTGGCTGTATAAAGAGGCTCGGAGTCTCTTCTTAGAGCCTGAGGTCATTGAGGGCACCTCTGTTGATCTGAAGTGGAATGAACCTGACGAGGATGGACTGATTCAGTTCATGTGTGCTGAGAAACAGTTCAGGTACAAAGCAACCTGTTGTGCTGTGAGAAGGAACGAATAGAAAGGAAGTTGTTCTCTTGTATTTGTGGTTCTCGCAGCAGCAGAATGTTTTTCAGATGTGTTAAATTTGTGTGTTGCTAGTGAGGATCGTATCCGTAATGGCTGTAAGAAGATCATGAAGAGTAGACAAGGGAGCACCCAGGGAAGACTGGACACATTCTTTACTGTAACAGGATCAATTTCCTCTAAGCGTAAGGTAGGAGGAAGTAACTACTAACTGTTGTATAACTATATTGAAAATTAAGTACTCTGAAGAGTAACACAGTCATGATTAATTTTATGGTTATTGTGCATGGTTTTCAGTGATTGGTTTATCCGTTTAAAGAAAAAAGGAAATAATATTTTTTATTATTATAGGAGCCTGAAATAAAGGGATCTGCTAAAAAGAAGCAGAAGACGAGTGCTACGCAAGGCAAATTCAAGAAGGGCAAATGAAAGCAATTTCAGCTAGAGGAGTTCAGAGCTTGTCATTAACAGTTAAAACCTTTTGTATCAAGAAACAAAACTTGAGAACAGTTGCTTTCATTATTTTAATGAACATGGGGAGAAAAATGTTTTAATGCCCTATTTTCTGTTTCTATATTATCTTGAATAAAGATAAATATTTAATCATGTCAGAGTGCGTTTGGTTTGCGTTTGGTTTCCTTGCAGAATCACTGTCTGAATTAGACAGAGCACTTCTTTTTGTTTTAAGGTATCTAAATGGGCTGATTACCTGAATATTTTTTTTGTTCCTGACCATAATGCAGGTTAAACCCGTAAACTTGGTTACCTGCCCAGATCTGTAACCACTATGCTACAACACTTCATTATTTCAGAACAATAATCATTAACTTAATACTGAAGGCTTTCTGTTCTCTGCTGTTGGGTTGATAAACAGGTTTGCACATGGAAGTACAACAGACCGTTGTGTTCAAGGTAGAAAAAACTTGCATGATATTGAAGTGTTGAAGTACAGAAATGATTTACATTTAAATAGGTATTCTGGTCATTTGATAGTTTAGATGTATGTTTTACAGACTGGTTCTTTTTTGTGTGGTAAAGCTTCACCTGTTGGAAGTCCTGGAAAGAGTTCATCTGCATCATGACTTTAAAAAAAGAAAAAAGCAGCAGCAGCGAGGTTAACAGAAATCCACAGTTCTGTGAGGAAATTGTGCTGGACTTCTGTTTTACGCTGAAAGAATGATGGACTGTACCACTGAAGGTGAGGCTTTTCTATCATTGTATTGTCTCTGAGCACATTTCAGATTTTATATAATGCAGAAATGTTCATTTAAAATATAATTCAGATAATATAACTTCAGTGTTATAGTGTTACAGTTAGGGCTGGGTATCGTTCAAAGATTTTCGATACCGGTTCCTGAACGGTACTTTTTTCGATACCAGTTTTATAAAATCAGTTTTAATAAGATTACATTATTTTTTTTTTTTTTTTAGCTTGTTGATATTTATACAGACTCAAAGCCTCATCTTCTGAGCCACTGCACAAAGGAACAAAATATATCCAACACAATAAATAAATAATTTTAATAAAGTTCAAATAGTTTTCAGTTTACACATCTGTTAGGCTACGTTTACATTAGTGCGTGTTCATTTTAAAACACATAGCTCAGACAGAATCATCATTTCTAGGTTGTTAAAGACTTCAAGAAATTTAAAATCTTCATCCACTTTCATAAGTGGGTGTTTTATTTTCTTTCACCATATGTTTTATTGTTATTAAATTCTGGTGTAGTATGTCTAATTATTTGAATGCATAAAAACAACTTAGTTTATTTAAATTTATTCTTAAAATAGCCTTATGAAAGGTTTTATTTTTCCTCAGAAATTCTGTGTTCTGTATCTGGTTTTCAAATGAAGACATAAAACATTCATTTAATTTATCTTTAAATTATTGAAAATCAAAGTTTATTTATTTTGGCAAACAAAGGGGGGTTACTATTAAAATTAAAACATGGAATAACTGTTGTGTGATCATTACTAAAAAAAAAAAAAGTTTTAATAATTTTAATAGTAGCCTAGTAATAGCAGTATGTACTGTCTGCTGAACAATATTAATACCGTTAATATTAAAACCGAACTTTTATTTTGACGGGTTGCCTGGAATACCTTAACAGTTCTGTGTGTATATGAGAGATTAGTTAGTTTTACTCGAATCAAAAGGTAAAATGCTCATGGAGTGACTTTCAGAGCAGGTCTGGAGATGTTGTTCATGTCCTCATTTAGAGAGGCGGCAGACGCTGAAATGACCGCGAACGTCACGCGAGCTTCAGTCTGTGTATAATAAACAAACCGCGCGATTTAAAGAGCTGACTGCTCCGTGCGCTTTCGAAACGCTCTCGTGGAGGTCAAACACTGATGAATCTGCACGTCGCCGTTTCTAGTCAAACACATCTAGTGCTGCAGGATTATTGGCTCACTGACGGTGATGAGATTAACCCCTTAGGTATCGAAATTTGGTACCGAACGACAAGACGTTTTTCGATACTCTGTGGTATCGAGGCAATTCGGTCGGTGCCTAAAAAGTACCGAACTCGATACCCAGCCCTACGTACAGTGTTAACTTCAGTCTTAGAAAAAAAAAAACCTGAACTGCCTTTGTAGATTGAATATGTGTGTGTGTGTATATTTTATATATATATATATATATATATATATATATATATATATATATATATATATATTAGTTTGTACCCACTGCACCTGGGTTTTTCTTTCATGGTTTTTCTGTTCTTACCAGTACAAGTTCATATGAAAGGTGAGCCAGTGTCCTCTAATTAAAAAGATGAGATAAGAAAGCTTTAGTGTTATTCAAACAAAAGATTTTAAAGTGTGATTGTTAATATTGTGTTTTCACTTGCCTAGCAGAATAACAGCACTGAGCAGCTCTTGTGTGCAGATACCTTGCACATTTGATGCACCAGACAATATGTTGAACGTAGAAAGTATATCTGGCTTTTGGGTAAAGAAGAACCATGCTTTTCTCCAGCCAGATAGTTTGGTGGTTTTAATGGAAGTGCAAAAATCATCAAAGGATTCAGTCATACAGAGCAGTGGTTCTCAAACCTGTCCTGGGGACCCCCAACTACAGCATATTTTGTACGTCTCCCTCATTTAACACACCTGATTCAACTCATCAGCTCATAAGTGGAGTCTTATTACAAGACTTGAAATGGGTGTGGCCTATGAGAGAGACATACAAAATGTGTGGTGGCTGGGGGTCCCCAGGACAGGTTTAGAACCACTGAGAGATACCTGGAAATGCACTATTAAATTAGAAAAAGCAGAACTATCTGCAGTAATATCTGTAGTAAAATCAATGGTTTCCCATAATTCAAAGTTTGTTGTGAAAAATGTGCAAAATTGGCTTACAGACTACTGCAATTACAATGAAGATTAGTTTGTGTGAAATGTACCTGTAGCTATAAGATAATGCACCATACTGTGATAAAATAAAATAATACAAAGTGATCGTCTTAAAGTGATTTTATACAAGTTCAATAAAGTAGAAGTTAACATTAATTTAAAGGGGTCATATGATGCTATTTTCAAAGATCGTTATCTTGTGTATTGGGTGTAATATATGTTAGCATGCTTTAATGTTTAAAAAAAAATATATATATATTTTTCACTTATACTCCGGGGCCATTGAATGCATCTGGCTGATAATCATTCTGTGTGCAATTATTTTCAGTGGAATGCATGGTTAAAGTAGTTCCAGGCAGGTCTTGACCACATTACATGTCCATATCACCTTGCCAAATTATTTCCGTTACTTCAAAGGTCTTTACCACTGATCTGCAGGTACATCTCAAAAAATTACAATATCTTGAAAAAGTTTTTTTTATTTTTTTTTTATAAGTTATTTCAAACAGTTAAGCTTTCATATATTCTAGATTCAGTACATTTAAAGTAAAACATTTCAAAAGTTTTTTGTTTTAATTTTGATGATTAGAGTTTACAGCTCATGAAAGTCAAAAATCCAGTATCTCAAAATATTAGAATATTTCTTAAGATCAATCAAAAAAAGGATTTGCAAAACAGAAAAAATCTAGTTCTTTAAAGTATGTTCATTTATGCACTCAATACTTGGTCAGGGCTTCTTTAGCACAAATGACAGCATCAGTGAGGTCAGCCTGTGGCCCTACTGAGGCACTATTGAGCCTTCAGCTCATTTGTATCGTTGGATTGACTGTTTCTCATCTTTCTCTTGAAAATATCCCATAAATTCCATATGGACTTCAGATGAGGCATATTGGCTGGCCAATCAAGCACAGTAATATCATGGTCAACAAACCACTTGGAAGTGGTTTTGGCACTGTGGACAAGTGCTGAAGTCCTGCTGGAAAAGGAAATCAGCATCTCCATAAAGTCCATGTCAGCAGATGAAAGCATAAAGTGCTCCAAAATCTCCTGGTAGACAGCTGCATTGACTTTGGACTTGATAAAAAACAATGGACCAACACCAGCAGACGTCACAGCACCCCAAATGATCACTGACTTCGGAAACTTCACACTGGACTTCAAGCAGCTTGTATTCTATGCCTCTCCAGTCTTCCTTCAGACTCCAGACCTTGATTTGTAAGATGCTTCTGACATTGTTTCTGTTTCAGAAGTGGCTTGGTAGCCCTTTTCCTGAAGATGTCTGAGCGTGGTGACTCTTGATGCACTGGCTCCAGCTTCAGTCCACTCCTTGTTAAGCTCTCACAAGTGTTTGAATCAGCTTTGCTTGACAGTATTCTCAAGCTTGCGGCCATCCCTGTTGCTTGTGCACCTTTTCCTACCCAATTTCTTCCTTCCAGTCAACTTTGCATTTAATATGCTTTGATACAGCACTCTGTGAACAGTCCCCCCTTTCAGTAATGACCCTCTGTGACTTACCATCTTTGTGAAGGGTGTCAATGATTGTCTTATGCACTATTGTCAAGTCAGCTGTCCTCCCCATTATTGTGATTTTAAAGAACAAGAGATACCCAAATTTATACTGTATGGATGGTCATTTAATGAAACTCAAATGTAAATATTCTAATATTTTGAGATACTGGATTTTTTACTTTTATGAGCTGTAAGCTCTAA
This sequence comes from Barbus barbus, assembly GCF_936440315.1. Classification (NCBI taxonomy): domain Eukaryota; kingdom Metazoa; phylum Chordata; class Actinopteri; order Cypriniformes; family Cyprinidae; genus Barbus; species Barbus barbus. The sequence goes on from NC_136724.1 coordinate 10,394,383, forward strand.
TCATCAAAATTAAAACAAAAATGAACTTTTTAAATGTTTTACTTTACATGTAATGAATCTAGAATATGTGAAACTGTCATATTGTGAAATATTAAAATGAACTTTTTCACAATATTCTAATTTTTTTAGATGCACCTGTATTATAGATCAGTGGTCCTTACAGTTTACAACAGCAATATAAATAAAATAATATAATAAACAAATGAATAAACAAATAAATATAATAGACAACAAGATAAAAAAAAATATATATTTCCATGTTTTTGCCCTGAAATTACATTTTGTGTACAGAAAGCACTCTCCTGCTCTCTATACCAGTGCTTCCCAAACCTGTCCTGGAGGCCCCCCTGCCCTGCGCATTTTGTATGTCTCCCTAATCTAACACACCTGATTCAACTCATCAGCTCGTTAGTAGAGGCTGCAAGACATGAATTGGGTGTTTCTGATAAGGGAGACATACAAAATTTGCAGGGCAGGGGGGCCTCCAGGACAGGTTTGGGAAGCACTGCACCTTATCTTTACCTTACAAACACAAAAACGTGTTGTCAATGCTGCTCTGACGATTTTATTGGTAAAATAGTTTGACAAAGGTAATAATGGTCTTGTTCTTGAAGCTGATGAACTTACAATTTTGCTGAAAGTAGGTATGCTGCTGCCAAACTCTGTTGAGAGATGCACAATGGTTTGCATCGTGGCCGCATCACCACCGTTTCACACTGAGCATGATGCGAAAAAGCATGGCGAATCGCCGACAAACGGTGCATTCACACTGAGCGAGATTTAGCCTTCTGCTAAATTGAACTAATTGATCGCCTTCACGCCTGCACGCTAAGTGGCGCCGACCAACAATGTATTTTTCCTCAGATATGTATCTTGTATATGGATTGTATATTAACATCGTCCGCTTCTCAATATACAGCATTAAATTAAGATAAAGTTTGGTTCTACACAAGAAACGCAAACTAATCTATAATGCCTACAAGAATATATCCTAAAATATAAATAGAGGTACAATTAGCATCAAGCTACACTTGAAAATGTATGTAATTATTAATGTATTTGCTTAAAACCCACTTTAAACCATCATCGAGTGCTTTTACTAACTTCCGATTGTGATCCATATTTAACTTTGATTATATAATAGGCAGACATGCATTCTTTTTATGTTTAATAAAGCTTTAGTCTTCTGAGCTTTTAGAGCCACAGTGTCAACCTTGTGGGTAACAGCAGTGGCTCTGACCACGTGATATAATGCTCAAATGTTATTGGACAGCCCGTGTTTTTGCTTTGTGAAACCGAAAAGACTCGTTGGACTGGTTCGGAAAAAACCATTTGCATTTTTGGTAGACCGTCTATGTGGAAGCATCCATTGGAATCTGTTGTTTTATTTTATTAGCGCGTCACCATGTTCGATATTCGTTTCGCTTTTTTGCACTCAGAAAGGCCTTTAGGTGTGCATGGCCTGTTGTCACTCTTGTAGATGTACCGGAGCTTCCCATCCTTACACCTACTGATCTGCAAGAAGTGATGGAGGAAACTATAGTCAATCTGACCTGCTCTGCTGAAGCCGCCTGCCCCAAACAACCTCCTAAAATATACTGGTCTAACATCTCTGAATCTGCCCTCATTACAACACAGTTACAGGAGAAACCTGATAAAACCCCGTCAGTGTTCTCATACGTTACCTTCAAAGCTTCATACAAAGATCACAGGAAGAACATCTCCTGCACTGCTACATATCCAAGAAATACATCTGATAACTACACTGTAAAAAATATCCGTGTATTAACAGTTATGACCGTAAATTTTACCAGAAATTGTCCGTAGTCCGTGATTCACATGTGTTTTTCCGTCTATTTACATTTTTGCTTTGCATTATGGGATCTTGATCTCCGCTCCGACTACTTGTGGGCGTTACAGCACGTTTTATTCACCTGCTTGAGCGGTAAGTCTTTTTATGAAACATTATCACTGCAATTTAACCATTTGACTGTTTAAATGAGATATTGTCTTTGTTGGTCATGTGAAATACTATACGGAGTTCCCGTGAATATTCGTTAATGTAGTGAACTAGTGTTCACAAGGCCACTTAGTTTGGGAGATTAAAGGACTGATGATTTTTCCATAAGTTTACAAACAGAAGCTTTCTGTGAGTGATTCTTTTTTTGTAAAGTTATTTATGCCAACAGCCCCAATGTTTGTGGCAGTTGGTGAGTGTCTGTGAATTTACAGTTTTATTGTCAGTATTTTTATTTTTTTTATCTAACGTTAGGCGGGAACCTCGAACTTGAACCTCCCTCTGTGTCTCTCTTCAAGCTACAAGCTCCACGTTGAGTTGAAAAGGTAACGTAAGTATTCAAATGGAAATTTAAAATTAATGTTTTCTTGCTTTAATGTGTATACAATAGGGTTGCCACCTTCAGCGAGCCAAAAATCCTTGAATGCACGGCTAGCCGTTGATTATCCCTAACTGTGCGTTCACACCGCCAGCGGCGAGAGCGTCAAAGTGGCCGGAAGTCATTCATTTTCAATGTGAGCCGGCGGCGAGCTCCGGCGAGAGCGGCGCGGCGAGTCTTGGGCGGCGAGAGCGTCGAGGAGAGTTGAAATCAGGTCAACTTTATGGTAATGAGCTATGACGCGATTGGGCGGCAACCAATCGGAATGTAGAAGTCCTCCGCTTGAGAGGGTTCCAGAGAACGCAGTCCTGTAAACTTTGGTTCCGACCACATTAGTTCCCAAGCAAAATGGAAGAGAGATTAATTATTGCTGTGGCGGGTTTCCCGATCATATTTGACGTGTCCCTGTTTGTGTACAGGGAATAAATACATTTTCCCGCTACAACGTGTGTTTTTCAGCGGGAATGCAATTTATTTGCTCAAAACAACACCTTCAATCTGGACAATTTGTAATGTAGGCTGCACACAAATTAATGTTAATGAAAGACCAAGGCTAGTAAATGTCTCCTATAATGTTGAAATTAGACTAGCACTTAACCATGAACACAAATCCACACCACACAAATGGCTTTTAATTGGTTTGTTTGGTTAGCAAACATGTAACTACAATTAAGTTCTTTCCATCGATCAATTTCTCACTTTCACATTTCAAATATTAACTTATACTCTACTTGTGGTCAGTCTGCACAAGATCAACCTGCTTGTTTCCTTTGCGGCTCCTTTAAATACAAGACGCGCATACGATCTACGTCAGAGCGTCAGCGCGTCCACGAATCTTTTCTACAGCGTCGCAGTCAGGGCGGCCAGGGCGAATTTTGACGCTCTCGCAGCCGGCGGTGTGAACGCACAGTTAGGCCTACTTATTAGTCTTTTTTTGACAGTTCTGCTGTTACCTGGATGAGATTAATTTTAATTTTATTATTTTTTTTTTATTATTTTATTAATTAAATTAGGACTACATTAAATCTAAATAATGTAGCTTTTTTTTTATTATGTCAAATTGTATATGACATATATGCTTATTTATTATGTATATATTTATGATTAATATAATTGATAAATTAATAAATGGGGTCTAACATTAATTATAAACTATTAATTATTTTGTCTAATAATGTCTAAAAATATAATAATTATGTCTATCAAGCTCTAACAGACTATCCAAAATGCCTTTAGAAGCACAGATGTGTCTGTCACTTTAAAGGTATGGTTCACCCAAAAATGAAAATTCTGTCATAATTTACCCAGGTTGTTCAAAACCTGCAAGTTCTTTCTTCTGTTGAACACAAAAGAATATACTTTGAAGAATGTGGGTAACTAAATAGCTTCTGGTCCTCGGTAACTTAAAAAAAATACTATCAGAGTCATTAGTAGGGTGGCCCAGTAGTGCACAACACAACGCAATTAAACCGTAGTAGGGTGGCCCAGTTGTGCACAACACAACGCAATTAAAAAAGCAAACATAAACTCACAACACAACGACATTAAGCCACAACACAAAGGAAATGCTCCCGACCACTAGGGGGCAGTGTTGACAGTTAAACCCCGATACAAAGGAAATGCTCCCGACCACTAGGGGGCAGTGTTGACAGTTAAACCCCGATATTTTCTCGAGATGCTACAAGAAATTCTCAATGTAAGTAATTGATCTTAATATGTGTAATCGATTTTTATATGAACGTGTTTTCACTGAATGTTATTGATATTCTGGTAATCTTAATGTATCGATTCATGAATCTAGCAGAAAATAAATCAATATTATTTTCAAATTTTGGACAGTTTGCTCTTGCACACAATGGACATTTTTCCTCAGGGGGCTTACTTAAATCCGGTGCTGTGCCGGAAGCCATTGTTCCTTAATACATAGAACTTTCAAAATGACAAGAGGAGAAGATGATTTTTCAGCTTACAAGAACTTCCCCGGATTACTGTAAATTAATTTCATTGCACGGAGAAGGGCATTAAACGTTTCAAGTTACATCGACAACTTTAAGGTGAGTATTGTTCTATCATCTTCTAGCAAATCTAGCTAATAAGGCTGCACCAATTTGATCAGCGCTAAAATAGCTGGGCTAAGTTAGAGTTTAGCTTTGAACTCAGTCCACCTCAGGTTTTCAAGGATTCAAGGTTTTTATTTGTCACATACACAATTATACAGGGTATAACCAGCAGTGAAATGTAGGTCAGGTCCGCTCCAAGGACAGTGCAATTATATAGAATACAAATATTAAGAAAAAGAAAAGTAGAAAAAATAAAAGGAATAAAATAAAATAAGAGATAAAATATATAAATATAAATGTGCAGGTCAGTATGTTGACTTAAATAGTACTAAGAGGAATGTGCAAAAAGAATGTGCAAAAAGTTGTCAAATAGCAGCAATATGAGGTAGAGAAAAATTATGAATAGCTATTGATATGGTGATATATACATGGAGTCATGTGATGTTATGACACAGAGTTAGAGTTTAGGAGCCTGATGGCCTGGGGGAAGAAGCTCCTCCTAAGTCTCTCAGTTTTTGCCATCAGGCTACGGAAGCGCTTACCAGATGGAAGCAAAGTGAATAGGCGTTTGAGGTAGATGTCCTGCAGAGAGGGGAGAGCAGACCCTGAGATGCGCTCAGCTAAGCGCACAACTCTCTGTAGTGCTTTGCAGTCCTGATTGGAGCTGTTTCCATACCACACCGAGATGTACTGAGTCAATACACTTTCTATGGTCCCTGAATAGAAAGTTTTCAGGATTGCTGGTGAGACCCTAAATTTCCTCAGCTGTCGCAGGTGGTACAGTCTTTGCCTGGCTTTCTTAACCTGTGCTTGGATGTGTGTAGTCCAAGTCAGGTTCTCGGAGATGTTTACACCGAGGTACTTGAAGTTACTCACCCTCTCCACAGGGGTCCCACTGATCGTAAGAGGAGTGTAGGGCTGCTGCTGTCTCTTCCTAAAGTCCATGATCAGCTCTTTAGTTTTGCTCACATTCAGAGAGAGACCGTTGTCCTGGCACCATGATGTGAGTCTCTCTACCTCGTCCAAGTATGCGGTCTCATCGTTGCTGGAGATGAGGCCCAGAACCACAGTATCATTTTTATAATTCCTTTTTATAAGTTTTTATAATTCCTAAGAGATAGTATAAATAACAGCAGAGCTTCCGGTAATCCACGTTTGTTTGCATCTGTGGCTCTGATAGGCGTTTGCTGTGATAGGAACGTCTTCACTTGATATAAAGTATTTTAAATACTGTTCCCATTTTTAGATTGCCATGTATCGCAATAAACCTTAAGTGTGACCGTTTCTGGCAGTTATTGTTATGTTTTCAACTTTTATTATCTGTAACCTGAAGCTTGTATTGTTTACATTTAATATAGCAGTTTTCCAGGGATTCCTAACACAAACATGATGAAGCTGTTCAGTAAAAAGCAAAAAAGATCAGAAATGGTTAAGAGGGATAGGGACATCCTTTGAAATATTACTGAACTCTTTACAGTGCATGTTTGTAACATTATATTGACTATTAATTTTTCATAATTTATTTGAATATAGTTTAATTTACAATGTAACAATTTAAAATGCAACTGAAAGTAATTAAAAATGTATCAGAAATAAATTCAATATGTAACCCAATTAACCCAATATGTAATTATCGTCACAGATTGTTTTAAAGGACTCCCATCCATACTGTTGCAGCACTGTATCAGACAGCACACTATTCAGAACTGAGAATCAACGCAGTTCCTCCTGTACAGAGCTGCACTGAATGGAGTAGAGCTGGCACAAAACTAGAACAATGTTAAGTAAGATAATTATCAAATTCTCTAATGCAGGGGTGCCCAACCCTGTTCCTGGCGCTCGACTGTCCTGCAAAGTTTAGCTCCAACTCTAATCAAACACACCTGCCTTTAATTTTCACACGATCCTGAAGACCTTAATTAGTTGCTTCAGGTGTGTCTTTGCAGGACAGTCGATCGCCAGGAACAGGGTTGGGCACCCCTGCTGTAATGAATGACATAATTAATAAACTTTGATTAATAATATTAACATGCCCCATTGATATGCCTAGAGAGTCAAGCCAGGTCCTGTCAGTGGGACGGTGGTCCTGTTTGTAAGAGAGTGGTTAAGGTAGGAGTAGACTGTCTAATATTGTTACATCATCTTTTCATATCTTGCTATATTATAATGTATAACATGCCTACAGGTGCATCTCAAATTAGAATATCGTGAAAAAGTTAATTTTTTCTTTTTGAAAAGTTATTTCAAAAAGTGAAACTTTCATATATTTTAGATTCGTTGCATGTAAAGTAAAACATTTCAAAAGTTTTTTTGTTTTATATTTTGATGATTAGCGCTTACAGCTGATGAAATTCAAAAATCAGTATTTCAAAATATTAGAATATTTACATTTGAGTTTCAGTTAATGACCATCACTACAGTATAAATTCTGGGTATTTCTTGTTCTTTGAAACCACAATAATGGAGAAGACTGCTGACTTGGCAATGGTCCAGAAGACGAACATTGACACCCTCCACAAAGAGGGTAAGTCACAGAGGATCATTATTGAAAGGTGTGACTGTTTACAGAGTGCTCTATCAAAGCATATTAAATGCAAAGTTGACTGGAAGGAAGAATTTGGCTAGGAAAAGGTGCACAAGCAATAGGGATGACTGCAAGCTTGAGAATACTGTCAAGCAAAACTGATTCAAACACTTAGGAGAGCTTCACAAGGAGTGGACTGAAGCTGGAGTCAGTGCATCAAGAGTCACCACACTCAGACGTCTTCAGGAAAAGGGCTACCAAGCCACTTCTGAACCAGAGACAACGTCAGAAGCGTCTTACCTGTGGAGAAAAAGAACTGGACTGTTGCTCAGTGGTCCAAAGTCCTCTTTTCAGATGAAAGTAAATTTTGCATTTCATTTGGAATTCAAGGTCCCAGAGTCTGGAGGAAGAGTGGAGAGACACAGAATCCATGTTGCTTGAAGTTTCCACAGCCAGTGACGATTTGGGCTGCCACGTCATCTGCTGGTGTTGGTCCACTTCTGAAGTCCAGTCAACGCAGCCATCTACCAGGAAATTTTAGAGCACTTCATGCTTCCTTCTGCTGACAAGCTTTATGGAGATGCTGATTTCATTTTCCAGCAGGACTTGGCACCTGCCCACACTGCCAAAGGTACCAATAGCTGGTTCAATGACTATGGTGTTACTGTGCTTGATTGGCCAGCAAACTCGCCTGACCTGAACCCCATAGAGAATCTATGGGGTGTTGTCAAGAGGAAGATGAGAGACACCAGACCCAACAATGCAGATGACCTGAAGGCCGCTATCAAAGCCACCTGGGCTTCCATACCACCTCAGCAGTGCCACAAACTGATCAACTCCATGCCACGCCACATTGAGGCAGTAATGGGTACATATACAGTAAATGAACATACTTTCCAGAAAGCCAACAACTCACTAAATATTTTTTTTTTATTATTGGTCTTATGAAGTATTTTAATTTGTTGAGATTGGTGGTGAATTAGTGGGTTTTTGTTAAATGTGAGCCTAAATCATCACAATTAAAAGAACCAAATACTTAAACTACTTCAGGCTGTGTGCATTGAATTTATTTAATACACGAGTTTCACAATTTGAGTTGAATTACTGAAATAAATGAACTTTTTCACTACATTCTAATTTATTGAGATGCACCTGTATATGATTAGCCCAAGCAGAAAAAAAGACAAAAACAATCATATTGAATATGGCTCCATTCATAATGTATGCAACATGTAATGACCGTAGTGGAAGATTTTTATTTTTTTTTAATGGTCAATTTACGCTATACGTCTGTTTTTATCTCAGGAGAATGCTTTACAGTGGTGTCACCAGCGATCTGCCTGACCTCCTGACCTATCAGTCCTCCAAGTGGCAGAAGTGTTAAAAAAAAAAACACCATTACGCTACCACAGTTATTAGTATTTTGCATAACTATTACACCGTATCAAATTTTCTAAAATGTACGTGTTTATATTTACATATTTAGATTACACTAGTGAGCAAGAAACCGTATTAAAGTCATATATATTTGCATTTACATTATATTTAATTTACATTTTATATTCTAGTCTGCACAAATAAAACCAAATTAATCCATCCCAAGTGTTTTGTGTAAGGCCAGATCTCTCTGTGGAAGACCGACTGAAAAGTGGACCATGAAGAGGAGGAACTCATCGAAGGGCTGCAGAGACTGACACTGTCAAAATACATTTTTAATAATTATGATACATGCATGTAATGTGTGTATCAAATTTTTTTAATATATATAACATTTTCTTTCTTTGTCACAAACAATATAATGTCAATATTTAGCATTGCATTGCTTGTTACTCCAACGTCGGTCCTCGTTGTAGCTGTCCTTGCTCTGGTCACACATACCATGCTGTGGGATGCAGGTTCAATAACTCTCCAGAAGGCCATTAAATGGTTCTACATCTCAAATCTAGATTGGATGAGACATGTTTTCAGAAAATTCACACCACACAATGTAATAACAATGCCAGTTAGTTTGCCTACACTGAACCTGAAGGTTACATGCAAGTAGTCTTATGAATAAAAGGATTTTAGCTGGGGTTTTAGCTTACTCTCCCTCATGTCATTCCAAACCATTATGAATTTCTTCTGTGGGGAAAAAAAGATCTAAATAGCTGACTGACACGAACATTATTTACAACATTTCTATATGCCAATGAAGAAAGCAAGCCATATGGGTTTACAACGGCATAAAGATGAGTATATGATGACAGGTTTATTTTTATTTTTGGGTGAATCATCTGTTAACTCGTTAACACGTGTTGCCCAGACCCACAGAAGAGCTTTTTAAACAAACAGGCAACCACAGCGACAAAAGAAAATCACAATAGGTCTACACTATGCTTGGTAATATAGTAAAGTATATGAGGGTTTAGATCTTGCCTGGTGTTTAACCGCATGCTGTCGTCATTCTTGAAGTATCAGAAGTGATGTTAAAATCGTACTCGGTTACTATCGTAACCTCGGTTCCCTGAGATACGGAACGAGTACTGCGTCTTGCTAAAGACGCTATGGGAAAAAGCCTTTTTTCTCCTTTACTGAAGCCTTATTCAATCACGCAGTGAAACTGCACGATCATTGGTTCGTGCAGTGTGTTAAAAACGAACCAATGTGTCGGCAGCGGAGCTGCATGAGCCTATGGCGACGGAGCCCGCCAGATCCCGCCAGAATGGGCGGGGTTATCTGGCTATATAATCGGCCGTCTGGCCATAGGACCCTCAGGTTTACTTCGACTGAAGCGACGACTGAGTCGTGCAGCTACCTGGCACGGCAAAGTACGCAGTACTTGTTCCGTATCTCAGGGAACCGAGGTTACGATAGTAACCAAGTACGTTCCCTATCGATACTCCACTCGTACTGCGTCTTGCTAAAGACGCTATGGGAACACAATTCAATCACGCCGTGCTATGGTAGAGGAACGACTGTGTAAAATACCTCCATAAGCATTCCATGCTCAGAGGGAAGTATAATAGTATACTCGGGCTAAAGCGAGCTGAGCTCGTAGGGGTCACGCTCGGCCCGGGTCATTCCATGCATTCCTCGCATACTCAGCACTTCCAGGGCTGAGATAAGCAAGGAACCCATCAGAGAGCTTGAGTGCCCGTGCAGTCAAGAGTTCTCCGTTAGGGTTGTTCCCACAACGTAAGTCATACTCATCTAAGCAGATAGGACCCTGGCCTGCAAGGCCGGTACATCCAGCTTATAAAACCTTGCAAATGTGGACGGCGAGGCCCAGCCGGCCGCCGCACAAATGTCTGTAATAGACACACTGCTAGACCAGGCCCGTGACGAGGCAATGCCTCTAGTCAAATGGGCTCGTACTCCAATGGGGCATTGAAGGCCCAAGGAAGAGTAAGCCAGCGTAACGGCATCCACTATCCACTAAGAGAGTCTCTGCTTCATGACCGGAAGCCCTTTGGCGCGGTTACCGAAGCTAACAAAGAGCTGTTCCGTGCGCCTGAAGGAGGCGGAACGCTCAAAGTAGATCCGTAGGGCTCTAACATGGCATCACAAAATTAACTCCCGGTCCTCCTCGGAGGGAGGAAGCGCGGAGAGTTTGATGACCTGAGCTCTGAACGGAGTGGAAAGTACCTTAGGTACGTATCCATGCCTTGGTTTTAGGACGACCTTGGAGTCGTTTGGCCCAAATTCCAGGCAGGCGGGGCTCACAGAGAGCGCCTGCAGGTCTCCTACTCGCTTGACTGACGCTAGTGCTAGTAGCAGAGCAGTCTTCAGCGACAGTGACCAAAGGTTCGTGGACTGGAGCGGCTCAAAAAGGAGGGCCCCTCAGGGCCCTCAGCACAGTGGGTAAGTCCCATGTAGGGACAGTAAGGGGCCGAGGCGGATTCAGCCTCTTGGCACCCCTTAGAAAACGGACGATAGCATTGTCCCTGCCCACTGATTGGCCCGCAATAGGGGCGTGGAAGGCCGCTATTGCCGATACGAACACCCCGAGTGTGGAGGGAGAGCGTCCTTTATCCGGCAGTTCCTGCAGGAAGGACAGAATCACCGCCAACTCTGATGTAGGGGGGTCCTCACCGCGGTTTAGACACCATTTGGAGAAAACAAACCCATTTAAGGGCATAGAGGCGTCTCGTAGACGGGGCTCTAGCCTCAGAAATGGTATTTAGCACTCGCTCTGGGAGGCTGGTAGGCTCCCGTTGAGCGGCCAGAGGTGAAGCGCCCACAGTTTGGGAAGAGGGTGCCACAAACCATTCACCTGAGAGAGGAGATCTCGTCTCAGGGGCACGGACCAGGGGGCTGCGGTTAGCAGCTGGGTCAGCTCTGACATCCAAGGCTGGTTCTCCCACAGGGGGGCCACCAACAAGACCTTGTGTCGTTGTTCCCTGATTCGCCTGATGACCTGAGGAATCAGAGCGATCGGAGGGTATGCATAAAGGAGGAGGTTGGGCCAGTCGTGGGCCAACGCGTCCTTGACCTTCGAATAATAGGCTGGGCAGTGAGAGTTGTCTTTGGAGGCAAAAAGGTCTACTTCGGCCTTGCCAAAGATTCTCCAGATCATTCGAACCGTCTGCGGATGGAGCATCCACTCTTCAGAGGGGACGTTGCTCCGTGATAGCATATCCGCTCCTCGGTTCAATCTGCCCGGCAAATTTGCTGCTCTCAGCGAGCGCAAGTTGAGCTGAGCCCACTCCAGAAGTCGCTCTACCATAAGGAAGAGGCGCTTCGAGGAGAGACCTCCCTGGTGATTTACGTAGGACACCACTGACATGTTGTCTGAGCGGATCAGCAAATGTCGTCCCTTTAGCTCTGGCAGGAAAAACTGGCAGGCTCGACACACTGCTAGCATTTCTAAGCAGTCGATGTGGAGGTTCTGCTCCGCCTTCGACCAAAGGTCGGTTTGCCTTCGCACAGCGCCCCAACCCATGTTGGAGGCGTCTGTTGTGACAACTTTCCTGCTGCAGACCATCCCTATGGTCACACCCTTTCTGAACCATCGTGGGTTCTTCCAGGGGACCAGGGCTGTTACACAGGCCTGGCTCACCCTGATATGTAGGCGATCATGTCGCCATGCGTGGGGCGGAACCCGTGGTTTCAACCAGCGCTGAAGGGGCCGCATGCGAAGCAGGCCCAACTGTAGCACCGGCGATGCTGTGGCCATGAGGCCCAGCATCCTCTGAAACGCTTTGACGGGGCGAGCGGTGCCGCTCTGGAAGGAGGCTGCGAGCTTTTAAATGGCCAGAGCGCGTTCCGGCGCTAGCACAGCTCTCATCTGAGCTGAGTCCAAAACTGTTCCCAGAAACGACACCCGTCGGCTGGGAAACAGCGCGCTCTTGGCAAAATTGACCCTGAGCCCCAGGCATTCTAGGTGGCTGAGGAGGAGGGCTCTGTGTGAGAGTAGTTGTACCTCTGACTGGGCCAGAATGAGCCAGTCGTCGAGGTAATTGAGAATGCGGATTCCCATCTGCCTGAGAGGGGAAAGAGCCGCTTCGTAAAAGTGCGTGGGGCCAGGGACAGTCCAAAGGAAAGGACCGTGTACTGATAAGCCACTCCCTCAAAGGCGAATCTCAAGAATCGTCTGTGATGGCGGGGCTATCTGGACGTGAAAGTATGCGTCTTTCAGGTCCAGGGAACAGATCCAGTCCTCTGAGCGAATTTGCGAGAGGATCTGCTTCAGTGTGATCATCCTGAACGACCTCCTCACGAGGGCGCGATTCAGGCGTCTGAGATCGAGGATGGGTCGGAGGCCGCCATCCTTCTTGGGAACGAGGAAGTAATGGCTGTAAAAGCCTGATTCGCTCTGAGCTGGAGGAACCATTTCAATGGCTCCTTTTTTCAACAGCATCATCATTTCTGAACGTAGAATGTGAGCGTTCTAGCCGTCTACAGAAGAGGAGACCACGCCGAGCGAATTGGAGTGAGTAACCTCGTTCTATTATCCGTATAACCCATTCTGACACTCCGGGGATGGCCCTCCAGGCCTTGGCCCGCGTGGCAAGGGGCTGGATAAACTCGAGTGGCAGGCCGCCTAGCGGGGACCTGAAGCTCGTGATAAGAGGGAGAGGAATGTGCTCCCTTTTGAAAATGTTTGTGTTTTATTTCCTTGCTATAACAGCGATCAGTTGTGTGGGCGCTTTTTGAAAGGGCCCAGTGTTCACAACAGTATTTACCACAAACTCATTGCCATCGGCACCCGGAGCTAAACGGGGTGTTTGGAGGCATGACAGAGGCCATTTGGGCCGTGGGCACAGCCCAGAAGCGTCAGGAGTCTGAAGCTGTCAGTTATAATCATAGTGACAACTTGCTTTCGATCTGCCTAAAAGGATCAACCACTCTTAGAAGAGGGGTATTAATTACCATTGTGTAAACACACCAGCAGATCAAAAGTGCCACGCGCATCCTCTCAGATCCGCTCGTAGCGGACGAGGGGAGGGGCCATCTTCACTGAAGAAGGCGAGCCGAGATCAAAGAGTGAAACGCGGGGCTGCCCTGGCGTAAATTCACTCAAGCTTGATCGCGCGAACCCTGGAGCTTGCAGTTTCTTCCCCGAGATAACTGGGAGAGTAGAAACACTAGAGCAGGGGAGGCGTGGCCACCTTCATTGAAGAAAGGGACCGTGAGCGCGGCAAGGACAGACTGAAGCTTTCATAATGAAAGTAGCGCTGGCAGATCAAAGAGCTGCAAGAGGCGCTAATACTTAGTGTAAACACACTGGCAGATCAAAGACTGTATGCAGAGTGAAAAACGCGGGGCTATGCCGGCGCGAAAAATCACTCAAGCCTTTTTTTTTTTTTTTTTTTTTTTATCCGTCTCCTTCTCCGAGGTGACTGGGAGAAGAGAAACGCGAGAGTCGGGGCCGCCCAGTGCAGCATGTTACAATGTGCACAGAAGGATTGAGCCACTCAATGTAATGAGGCGCGTTAATCCACACGCGCTGGCAGATCAAAGCGCTGTATGCAGAGTGAAACACACGGGGCTATGCCGGCGCGAAAAATCACTCAAGCCTGAACGCCCAGCCATGCGATTTTACCGTCTTTTTCTCCGAGGTGACTGGGAGAAATAAACGTGAGTGGGTGGCCGCCCAGCGCAGCATTTTACAATGCGCGCAGAAGGATTGAGCCACTCAATGTAATGAGGCGCGTTAATCCACACGCGCTGGCAGATCAAAGCGCTGTATGCAGAGTGAAACACACGGGGCTATGCCGGCGCGAAAAATCACTCAAACCTGATTGCTCAGCCTCACTCGCTGTTCCTGTCTCCGAGGTGACTGGGAGAAGAGAAGGGGGGAGGCGGGGCCTGCTACATAGAGGACCGCGAGCAAATCAGAGCAAAGCCCGGCTTTCGGTGAAAGCAGGCTGCCTGTGTGAGCGCAGTCTCAGTGACGCACACACATAGCTTTCCACTCCGGTCCGCCAAAGAGAATAGAGCCGCCCAATGAAGGAGGAGCTCTGATTCTCACGTGTGAACACCGGCGGATCAGAGCGCTGCAGGAAGCTCCGTGGCTCTGATGTTTCATTCTCCGAGCTTTGCTGAGAGAGGGGAAACGGGAGAGCGGAGCTGCCTCCACAGAGACGGACAGCAAGCGGGAAGAGCGAGACTCATACTTGAACGAGCTGTCTCAGTAAGCGCGCAGTCAGTGCGTGGGCGAGACCCAGACAGGCGGCACGCGCTCACTGCTCTTTTGCATCGTGCAGGATTCCCTGCACGAGCCACACTCGCTGTTGCGGCATTTGCAACAACGCCGATAAATATGCATTTTTATAGCACTCACCGGATGGCGGCAGCGAACAGACCGGGGCTTCTGCGGGGCTGGAGCGCGGTGAAAGCGGCGTCTCAGCTGGCAGGAGGTCTCTGGCTCAGCTGCGAGGCGTGTCAACGGCGAGGCGGCTTCTTGGGATCAGCGAAGGCGAGATGTCGTCGCTGAAGGAGAAGAAATCTGAGGATCCTATGGCCAGACGGCCGATTATATAGCCAGATAACCCCGCCCATTCTGGCGGGATCTGGCGGGCTCCGTCGCCATAGGCTCATGCAGCTCCGCTGCCGACACATTGGTTCGTTTTTAACACACTGCACGAACCAATGATCGTGCAGTTTCACTGCGTGATTGAATAAGGCTTCAGTAAAGGAGAAAAAAGGCTTTTTCCCATAGCGTCTTTAGCAAGACGCAGTACGAGTGGAGTATCGATAGGGAACCTTACATCTACTACTTTGAATCCACTTATTGTGAGTTTCTTCATCCAGGGGAGAGGTATGAAAAACCTTTGAGAAGCCTCACAAAACAGGACATGGAACTCTTCATTAAATTAATATATTACTGTGGTATACTTAATTTGTTATATTATAGCAATAAAATGTATAAATATTATTTTATATTAATCGTTCATTGACAAAAGATTGCATTGTCGGAACCTTTTATGTGCCCTGAGATTTCACCGGAAATACATAGGCTGCGTGCCGTGCATAGAGTCCATTGCCTGTTTCTGCAGACCATGTTGTGGCTTAATGTTGTTGTGTTGTGAGCTTATATTTGCTTTTTTAATTGCTTTGTGTAGTGCACTACTGGGCCACCGTACATTGGGGACCAGAAACTGTCTGGTTACCCACATACTATTTTCTTTTATGTTCAACAAAAGAAAGGAATTATTACAGGTTTGGAACAGCTTGTGCGAGTGTAAACGATGACAAAATTTTAATTTTTGGGTATACAATTTTGTATAGTATACTTTTTTTTATGTATTAAAAAAATTGTATACTATAATAACAAATAAATACAAATTCAACTCATTATGTACACTATAAACACTTTAAAAGAGACAGAGATGTAGATATTTGTGAAAGATTTTTTCTCTGTTTTGGAGGGATGATCATTTTTAAATCATACCCTATTTATTGCATCAAAATTTGTTAATACTGTACTATAGTTGGAGTGGATAATTTTATCGGTTGTTTATTATTCATGCTGCAACAATATATTACTGTTATAGTCTTTACTAATAACCATTGCTATATAGCTGATAACTGTGTCTAGTGCTCTTATGAATATTTATAACATGATTTCTGAACATTTTAACTACTATACTGAATGACATAGCATAGACTTCTTCATGGCTATAGTGTTTGCATATTTCATTTCATTTCATTATGTAACCTACTTGTTCTACAGATCTGTGTACTGGTGTTAAATACTGTTTTTGACAGCGTTGATAACGTTTCTGACAGTAAGGATAGCACATTCGGTAAGGAAAATGCAAAAATAACATGATATTGTCAGGAATAACATGTCCATGGGCTTTTTTGATTACTGTCAGTTTGAGTGCCGGCGATGCAGTTTTTCCAGATATTTCTATTAAAAACGAAAAATAAATAAAGATAAACTG
Source organism: Barbus barbus (assembly GCF_936440315.1). Lineage (NCBI taxonomy): Eukaryota > Metazoa > Chordata > Actinopteri > Cypriniformes > Cyprinidae > Barbus > Barbus barbus. The sequence continues at coordinate 10,410,734 of NC_136724.1, forward strand.
AAATTATTTCAAATCTTTTGCAAATAAGATAAGATAAAGCTATCGCTGATCCTAAATTACAACTTCATGCTTTATTAACTTTCTAAAGTGTCAAATTAAGACATTAATGACATTCATATTAGGAGTTTAACAGCAAATTAGTCATTCAGAGAACAAATTTGAATTTTGAACATGAAACATTTACAGAGGTCCGGACCTCGGTGGCCTCATAGCTGGCTACGGGCCTGGTCCTATGTAAGAATTTTGGAGTTATTTTGCAATTTGATATCCATAAAACATTTGCGAATAAAGCACCATGTTCATCAAAGAGACAAAAAGTCAAAGAGAACAAAATCATCACTTCCTGATAAACTTGCACTATATAGTCAAAGTCAAAGTCTGCTTTATTGTCAATTCTGCCACATGTACAGCACATACATACAGAGAATTGAAACTGCGTAACTCTCAGACCCTTGGTGCATACAGTAAAAATACAGATAAATACAGTTTAAATATATGTAAATGCAAACTATACAGATATACAAATGAGGACATTGTAGAAAAAATTAGATAATACTAATAAAAGAATGAGAAGCCACTTAATATAATAATTTTCATATATGATGAATTACTTGTGCCTCAGAGCAAGCAGATGAAACAATAAATAATATCATTGCTTTCCCTGCTGTTTGGGAATGCAGTCGTGTAAGACAGTTATAGCCTACATAAATACTTTGATGACTTTGCTCGGGCATTTTAGAACAACCAAAACAACATTTCAGATACTGTGCAACGAGATCCCATCCCATGTGCAAAGTCACATGACTTATTTGATGCAAAACGTTTTCTTATCGGATAAAAAGTTTATCCTATTCAATTTTTTTTATGCACATTTTTAAAATTAATGTGCATCTTGGTGTTTCCATCCAGCGTTTTGTTATGCTATTGTCATGATGGAGTCTTTTCTTGGAGCCTTACAGTGCATTGAAATACTTTGTCAGAGTGCAGTGTTGACAGCACCATTAAATAGCATTGGGAGCATTAACGTTTGCTGTACACTAATACAATCAAAATGTAAATACACAAACAGTATTTTTAAATTACTTTTCTTTCTGGAAAAAAATGGAGCAGTAATGTTTTATTTCTTTCTAGTGGATAACTATATAATTTATATATAAAAAAAGTTGACATTTTTGTTCGCCCAAAAATGAATATCAGCCCATGTTTTACTCACCCTGAAGGCATACTAGGTGTATGACTTTCTTCTTTCAGACAAATCCTATATGAGTTATATTAAAAATTATCCTTGTTCTTCCAAGCTTTAGAATGGCAGTTAGACGGGTGTTTGGTAAAACTTTATTTCGATAGTCCACTTTAGACATTCTACTACCAGTAAGTAACTTTGCAACTACATGTCAACTAGCAGTCATTAGAGTATTAGTAGATTGTCTGCTTAATATCTTCTAACACTTTATTTTGATGCGTCCACAACATACAACATACTGACTATTAGAAACTTTGCAAGTATATGTAAACTTATTCTACCAACCCTAAACCTAACCTAACAGTCCACTCTGAGAGTTAGTAGACATGTAGTTGCACATTAATGAGAATTAGTTGACATGTAGTTGACATGTAGTTACAAAGTTACTTATAGCTAGTAGAATGTCTAAAGTGGACTATCGAAATAAAGTGTAACCGGGTGTTTTTGTTTTTTCAACAGTGCAAAAGTAGTCACATAAAGCACATCCGTCCATAATAAAATTAGACCATCCATCCTCACATGGCTCCGGGAAGGGCTCCAGGGCAAGAGTCAGGTTCCAGAGGGACATTCGGGACTGCAACCTTCTCTGCTTCACCGAGACATGGCTGAACCCAGCGGTACCAGACCACGCCATCCAGCCGGCCGAGTTCTTCTCGGTTTACCGCATGGACAGAACGCTGGACTCGGGGAAGACTAGGGGAGGTGGAGTATGTCTGATGGTGAACGAACACTGGTGTGACAGCGCGAGCATTGTTCCCCTCTCATGCTCCTGCACACCGAATCTTGAACTTCTGACCATCAAATGTCGCCCTTTTTATCTCCCTCGGGAATTTAGCTCGGTCATCGTCAGTGCCGTTTATATTCCACCTCAAGCGGACACGGACACTGCGATATGGGATTTACATGAAACACTACACCTTCACCAGACACAGCACCGGGACGCCGCATTCATTGTTTTGGGAGATTTCAACAGTGCCAACCTCAAGCGTGCACTGCCGAACTTCCATCAGCACATCAGCTGCCCCACCAGGGGCGAAAGGACATTAGATCACTGTTACACCCCATACAAGAACAGCTACAAGGCACAGTCACAACCACCGTTTGGGAAATCGGACCACGCCGCCATCTTCCTCATGCCTGTTTACAAACAGAGGCTGAAACAGGAAGCCCCGGTGCAGAGGGAGGTCCAACGCTGGACGGACCAATCGGTGGCCGCTCTGCAGGACGCGCTAGATGACGCAGACTGGGACATGTTCCGGCGCAGCTCTGATGACGTCAGCTTGTTTACGGAAGCGGTTGTGGGATTTATAGAGAAACTAATGGATGATACGGTGCAGAAAACCATCATCAGGACGTTTCCCAACCAGAAGCCGTGGGTGGATAAAACCATCCGCGACGCCCTGAGATCCCGCTCCGCTGCCTACAACACAGGGCTCATCACCGGGAACATGGATGATTACAAGGCTGCATCTTACAGCGTGCGCAGATCGGTGAAGGAGGCGAAGCAGCGCTACGGGAGGAAACTAGAGTCGCAATTCCAACATGGCGACTCTAGGAGCCTGTGGCAGGGACTTAGAACCATCACGGACTATAAAACACCACCCTCCAGATCGGGGAATGCGGACGCCTCTCTGGCTGACGAGCTGAACACTTTTTATGCTCGCTTCGAGGCTGCAGCTAATCACGCTAACGGCGCTAGCAGTGCTAACTGCATGCACGCTGAGGAAGCCGGTGAGGACAACGTATTCACCATCACGGAGCATGACGTGAGGAGGGCATTCAAGAGAGTGAACATCAGGAAGGCAGCAGGACCAGATGGCATCACAGGTCGGGTTCTGAAGGCCTGCGCTGACCAGCTAGCACCGGTGTTCACCGAGATCTTCAACCTCTCCCTGGAACAGTCCATAGTCCCCTCATGCTTTAAGCAGTCCACCATTGTTCCTGTCCCCAAGAAACCGCAGCCCACCTGCCTAAACGACTATCGCCCTGTAGCCCTCACATCAGTGGTGATGAAGTGCTTTGAGAGACTGGTCAGAGACTTCATCATTGCATCACTACCAGACACACTGGATCCACTACAGTTTGCATACAGACATAACCGCTCCACGGAGGATGCCATCTCACACCTCCTCCACACCACAACAAGTCACCTGGACTGCAGAAAAGGGAATTATGTAAAAATGCTGTTTGTGGACTACAGTTCAGCGTTTAACACCATAATTCCCTCCACACTCACCTCCAAGTTGGAGGTCCTTGGTCTCAGCACATCCTTGTGCCAATGGATCTCCAGCTTCCTGAAGGACAGAAGGCAAGCCGTACGGATGGGTAAACACACCTCATCCTCCATCACCCTAAGCACCGGAGCCCCTCAAGGTTGTGTTCTGAGCCCCCTGCTGTACTCACTGTACACTTATGACTGTGTGGCCACTTCCAACTCCACCACCATCATTAAGTTTGCTGATGACACTGTTGTGTTGGGCCTGATCTCAGACAACGACGAGACGGCCTACATACAGGAGATTAAGAACCTGGAGAGTTGGTGCCAGGTGAATAGTCTACACCTGAACATCAGCAAAACTAAGGAGCTGATAGTGGACTTCAGTACGAAGCAGGAGCGGTCGTACCAGCCGATCACGATCAGCGGGACTCCAGTGGAGAGAGTGGACAGCTTCAGATACCTGGGTGTTCACATCACGCAGGACTTGACTTGGTCCTGTCATACCAGCACCCTGGTGAAGAAGGCCAGGCAGCGTCTGTACCATCTGAGACGCTTAAAGGACTTTAGACTTCCCACTCGGGTGCTTAAGACTTTTTACACCTGCACCATCGAGAGCGTCCTGACGGGCAGCATCACTTCCTGGTTCGGGAACTGCACTATGCAGGACAGACGAGCCCTCCAGAGGGTGGTGCGTTCAGCGGAACGTACCATTCACACCGAGCTCCCTAACCTGCAGGACATCTACAGCAAGCGGTGCCTGACCAGGGCCAGGAAGATAGTGAAGGACCTCAGCCATCCCAACAATGGACTCTTTTCTCTGCTGCGTTCAGGGAGACGCTTCCGCTCCATGAAGGCGAACACAGAGAGAATGAGGAGGAGCTTCTTCCCGCAGGCCATTCGGAGTCTAAACCACTCTCCACTCTAATCACATCACCCCACACTTCCACTTTGCACATTTTTCAAGTACAATCTGCACTAATTTGTAGAAGGTTACGAAAGGATAAATGAGTGGGACTTACATACCATTTGTCTTTGTCTTTAGTATCCTTTTACTCACTTATACACTTTACTGCACTGCACAGCACAGCACACGGACACTTTATCACTGACATACACTTTACTTTTTATAGAATCTATATAGAATCATATTCTATTTTTTATTCTCATATCTATTTGTTATTTTATTTTATTGCTAGTTTATTCTGTATATATGTTTACTGTACTTTTTCTATTTGTATTTTTGTAAACTTGAGGTTTTTCTAATTTTGTTGGACAATTTGTTGGACAGTCGTACAATACATTTCACTACATGTCGTACTACGTATGTATATGTATGTGACAAATAAAATTTGAATTTGAATTTGAATTTGAAGTGAATACAGGCCTCCTCGGTGTGTTTTGTAATAAAAATATCCATATTTAAAACGTTATGAACACTTTTCTCTCATTTCCGCCAACTGTCGTATGTACAAGCCTATCTGGCATTTTACTTAGGACGTATGCGTTGTGCGCGATCCTATGAGATATGCTAGTCTCGCGAGTTTGTTTACAGGAGCAAAGAAAGCAAATTTCCTTACTTTAGTAAAAGAAAACCAGTCTTCTCTTGGCTTATATCAAAATCCTCCAACATTTTTCATGACATGTACGTTCTACGTCATCCGCACGTTTTATTAGGCCTATGGATGGATGCACTTTATGTAACTACTTTTGGATTGTTGAAAAAAACACCCGCCTACTGCCATTCCAAAGCTTGAAAAAGCAAAGACAATTTTTAATATAACTCCAATTGTATTTGTCTGAAAGAACAAAGTCATATACACCTAGGATGCTTTGAGGGTGAGAAAAACGTGGGCTAATTTTAATTTTTGGGCGAACTTATCCTTTAAGCATAAACTAAGAAAAGTAAAACAAACCTTGTTTTAAAATAAAAGTACCAGTGTTGTCCGCAGAGTGCAAGTACACCATATCATTGGATATTGCCATTTTTTTATGTTTTCCAAACTTTTTCTGCACAAATTGCACATCAAATAAATATTATCAGCTATCTGTTGACAGATCTTGCGCAGTTGAGTTATTATGAGATTTCTTGGTTTGGCAGAATTTGTCCAGTCGTGACTTGCCAGTCATTAAGTGTGTTTTGTAGTGGAGTTCAGTCTTACAGTGTTTCAGCGAGTCGTGTAGTGTGTTTCCAGCATTAATTAACTTTGGGCAATGCAAGTGAAACGCAAAGGTTGTAATGCAGCATGTTTATTTGTGGGCAGGTAATTAGGTAGCCTAGTTATATTAATAGGTTTTACACTGGAGCTTAAAATAAAGAGATCTGCTAAAAAGAAGCATGTGACAAGTGGTACACCAGGCAAATTCAAGATGGGCAAATGAAAAAATCAAAATCATTCATCAAATCATTTCATATTAATGAGCAAAACATGAAAACAGTTGCTTTCACTATTTTAATGAACAAGGGGAGAAAACTGTTTTAAATGGGCTTTTTTGTTTTTAAATTATCTTGAATAAAGATAATCTTTATTTAATCATAGCAGACTGTGCTTTGTTTTCATTGAGTTTGTTTGCAGAAATGCTGTCTGGATTAGAAAAAGCACTTCTCTGGTTTTAAGGTATCTAAATAGGCTAATTATCTGAATATATTTTTTGTTCCTGGAGCCATGCCTTTTTCTTACCTAGATCTCTATGTTATAGCACTCCATTATTTCAGAGGAATAATCATTAACGTAATACTAAAGCCTCTCTGTTTCCTGCTGTTGGGCTGATAAACAGGCTTGCATGAGAAGGAACAACAGACTATTGTGTTTAAGTTTGAAAAACTGTTACATGATATTCTAGTGTTGACGTACAGATATAATTTAAAAACATTTAAATGGGTAATATGATAGTTTAGATGCATGTTTTTGGTTCCTTTTAGTGTGGTCATGTTAAATGCTTCACCTGTTGAAAGCATGCGTTGGAAGTCCTGGAAATAACCTATTCATAAAACAAGAAGCCAGGTTAACATAAATCCACAGTTCTGTGAGGAAACTGTGTTGGACTTCTGTTTCACTCTGTATGAATGATGTACTGTACCACTACAGGTGAGGCTTTTCTATCATTTTATTGTCTCTGAGCATATTTCAGACTTTTTCTAATGCAGAAATGTTCATGATATAATTCAGGTAATATAACTAAAGTGTCTGTGTCTATCAAAAAATAAAAAATGTATAGCACCCATATGCAGTGCCTTCATAGATGGAAAACTAATCTGTTTTTTGTAACTACAGCACCTGAGATGTCTGTCTTTTCATTGATGTTTTTTCTGCTCTTACCAGTACAAGTTCATATGCAACAAAGTGAGTCAGTGCTGTCTAATTAAAAAAGATGATATAAGGAATCTTTAGTATTAGACTAATGGTGTAAACAAAAGATTTTAAAGACTTATTGTTTGTATTACTTTTCTGTTTTCAGATACTAAATTTTATGCAAAATTGCCTGCCAGAATAACAGCACTGAGTGGCTCTTGCGTCCAGATACCTTGCACATTTGATGCACCAAAAGATACGTTGAAGAACGCAGAAAGTATATTTGGCTTTTGGCTAAAGAAGGACCATGCTTTTCTCAGTGCAGACTGTTTGGTGGTTTTCAATGGAAGTACAAACATCATCAAAGGATTTAGTCATATTAAGATACTTGGAAATCTTAGTCAGTATGAGTGTACCAGTGTTTTCTATGATGTCATGACAAATCATACAGACAATTATTACTTTAGGGTGGAAATGAAGTCAGTGGATTGGAAATATACATATGCTGAAAATCCCATCTACATTTCTGTCTCAGGTAAGTGGTCTTCATCAGAGATAGAATGTAAAAAATTAAGCTACATAACTGAGTATCTTTTTTGTGTACTTCAACTTTTTAAAGTAATTATTAAAATCTATAATTTTACTTTTACTTAAGTATATTTTGTTTAAAGTATTGTATTCGCTACATTTTAAAACACATTAAATACAGAGTAATAAAAAAAACAACTACTGCAGTAAATAATGGGCAGGAGAACAAACTGGTGCTAAAATCACAAGAAAGATGCAGATGGACAAGGCAGGCGTTATGGTGCAGACCCAGCTGAAAACAAAACCCTGTCGTATTCTGCTGAAGTTGAACTCGAAGGAAATGAAGTGAACCCCTGCCATATTTATGCTCTATTATCAGGGTCACTGCTGGCCAAATGGGTGCCCTAAGCAGAAATGTATTGTTGTGCCCCCTCCCTCAAATATTATGGAAGTAAAACAACAACAACAACATAAAACACCTACTACCGGGGTCAAAACAGAACTTTAATAAAATATAAAAGTAGATAAATTTTAATTGAATTGTATAATTTACAAATTACAACTGTAGCTCTAGACAGTTACCTATGGCTTTGATTTTATTAATACGCTAGAGTTGTTCAAGTGTGCGCTCACTGACTGAATTCTGAATCTGCATTCACAAATTCTGTCATAATCATAAACATAATAAAGTGACGCTTTAGATTACAGCCCGCAATGTACCGCGTAATTGAACAGAATTTACAGCGTACCTATTTGTAACTATAGCGTACCTCCACAGTACCTACTCGTAGGTATAAGGGAACAATATGCAACGTTTGGGGAATAAGGGGGTAATAACCTGCAGAATTATAAAGCATTTATACTGTAAGTATTTTATAACTAAAGGGTACCTATTCTGAAATTACGTGTATGCAGAGTTGGCAATTTTCCGCGTGAGCATAACTTAAAGGTGCCATAGAATGAAAAACTGTCTTTACCCTGGCATATTTAAATAATAACAGTTCTGTACATGGAAATGACATACAGTGAGCCTCAAACACCATAGTTTTCTCCTTCATATGTAAATCTCGTGATTAAAAAAGACCACTGAAAAACAGGCGAATCAGAACATAACACCGACTGTGACGCAACAGTCGGGATCACTACGCCCCCAACATTTGCATAAACCCGCCCTTGTTCTAAGCCGGCCGAACCATCAGAAGCTCTGCAGGTATTGTAAATAAACAAGCGCGGACAACAGCGAAAATAACAAAATAAATGTTATGTTCCAGGCCGTGCAGGGGGTGTGAAGTGCAGGGATGGGTTGGTGTCTGTATTCAGAAAGGCACAGAAAGCAAATAACGCGAGCCACTAAAGGGACATGGTTAGCTCCTTGCTAGCGGTAGCCTGTTACAGTACATACGATTTCACTCTCAGTAAGGAGAGATGAGGATGATGGCGAATGACTTACAGATCCTGAGCACCACTGACAAGCATCTGATCTTGTGAAATGTGTGGTAAGTACTGTTGCTCCATAATGTAAACATAGTTTGTGTGATCGCGTCTCTTGAAAGTGAAAATATAACGCGATCGATGGATCGTTCAAAAGCAGTTTCAATGCCTCGCATATTAATAACGGCTCCCTGATGCCCGCGTTTTATATACAGTATAATTACCCGACGATATAACTGCGAGAGAAAGTATTTAAATATATATTTTCCTCCCTGTGCTTCCTTCTTGCTGATGAGCCGTACTGTGAAACAGCCAATCAGAGCAGAGCTCAACATTGAGCAGCACTGTGAAACAGCCAATCAGAGCAGAGCTCATTATTATTCATGACCCTGCCAAATAAGCCAATAACAGACCGTTTCATTCTAGGGAGAAATCCTAGGGTTGTAAATGGACATGTAAAATCGTTTCTGGAGATTTTTTGCCCTTACCTAAGCCACATACCTTCTGTGTAGATATCAGAGAACAATTTAAAATACTGTATCAATGCATTCTATGGCACCTTTAAAGCTGAACGTACATGTAGGTAAACAGAAACAATTGTGGAATAAGGGGGTAATGACTTGGAAAATTAAAGTATTTACACTATTAGTATTTCATAAGCAAGGTGTAACTATTCTAGGATTACAGGGTATTTGTATCCTACTGTGTTAGGCAACAATATTATGATTTAGAACAAACTACCTTATTGTAATAACACAAAATATATGATGCAACATATTTTTACACTACGTACTGGGTAGCCTACTTATTGTATTATTACAACATATATATCTTACATGACATTGATACAAATAGTAAACTTTAGTATACTATAGTATAATTTATGTAATTATAGTGAAGTTAAAAACCACCATAGTCTTTATAAATTTTACCACAGTTTACTAAAGAATATAAGCTATGTTATTTACTAGTGTTATTCATCTGAGGTCATGGAGATTACTGAACTCAGCTGAAAGTATGGGGTAATTATGTGATGAGCTTCTGATATGATTTGGTTTAGAAATTCCCATATGAAAATTTACCTGATGAAAGAGTATTGTTTCAGGTGCAATACAGTGGAAAAGTAGATTACCTGTTTCCAGCTCCTCCCAGGATAAATAACAGAATAATACACAACACGTATATTTACTGTATAATTTATGTTTTTTGATAGCTGTAATGCTGTTGGTGCACTTTGGGCTTCCGCATGTGGGTTGAGGCCAGTAGAATAAAATGTACTACAACCTTTTTCTTAACTACTGTGCAAACATACACCCTTGTTATATGTAGTTATTGTGTAAGTGTAACATCCGCAGGCTGTAATTTAAAGTGATCCCTTGTTACCCTCTTGTTATGTGTAGTTACTGTGCAAGTGTAACATTCGCGGGCTGTTACTCAAGTAAAAGTACCATTACATTAATGAATTTTACTTAAGTACAAGTAAAAGTACCAGTCTAAAAATCTACTCAAATAAAAGTAAAAAGTAGCTCATTTAAAATTTACTCAGCGTAAAACTTACTTAGTTACTTTTTAACAGTGGGAGGGATGCAAAAATTGGATAGGCCAAGGGTGTCAAACTCACATGATTATTTGAAAACTACATGGTATGTGTGTTGGAGCAGGGTTGGAACTAAACTCAGCAGGGCTGCGACCCTCCAGGAACTGAGTTTGACACCCCTGGGATAGGCCTTTAAATCTCAAACTAGTTGTTTTTAATTAAAGGAATCAGTTATTTAGAATAATAAGACATTTGGGCTGTTACAAGGCAAATTAAATAAATATCAACAAAATTCATCTTTGCAATGCAGAGGAAACACAGAAGCTCATCTGAAGTGGAATTTAAATGTATTTACACACTGTTTAATGCAGGACATGAATGCATTTAACCTGCAGTTACAAATGCAGAAATAACGTTTTGATATATAAGACATAAAATGTTGAATACTAATTTGAAATTATAAAAAATAAAAGTCACTGTTAATAAGTGAGACATTGTGACTGAACTGAATCATTTAAACCGATTAATTCAGGAACGAAACACTGTCATGTTGCTCAGAGACACAAAACAGTGCTGTGGCTGTGTTTGGGATTATTTTTGTTGTCAAATAGAGCAAAAACAGGCAATATGGTCTCTTAATTACCTTCTTGTTTATTGAACTATTATAAAAATAAAAAAACAACAACAAAGAAAACGTCTTAGGTTACGTATGTAACCCCAGTTCCTCGAAGGAACGAGACGCTTTGGGGAATGCCTTCAGCTTGACCGGCTCTGAATACCAATGAAATCTGTCCAATGGATGGGAGGGACGTCACGGGCGAGGTGACATAATGACCAGCTGGTATAAAAGCACGTGCGGTGAAACCGGCGTCAACTTCTAGAATGAAGCAAGCGCTGGCAGGGATGCCGGAAGTGTGGCCTCGCGACGCAGTGTCTTGTTCCTTCGAGGAACTGGGGTTACATACGTAACCTAAGACGTTCCTCTTCAGGAACTCGAGCTGCGTCAGGAGACGCTTCCAAGTCCCTGCCCTGTGTGTATCCATACGGAGCACAGCTAGGGCAAGAGAATGGAAGAGCCTGGAGTGGCTCGCATGTCCAGGCCATAAAACCTGACAAAGGTCAGGGGCGTAGACCATCCTGCAGCGTTGCAGATGTTCTGGATAGGGACACCTGCGAGAAAGGCCTTGGAGGCCGCCACACTCCTCGTGGAATGAGCCTTGACTCCCATCGGCGAGGGGAGGTCAGAAGACTCATAGGCCATCTGAATGGCATCCACAATCCACCGACTGAGGGTCTGCTTGGAAGCAGGAAGACCTCTCTTAGGGGGACCGCAGCAGACAAGCAACTGGTCCGCCCTTCTCCACATGGCAGCTCTGTGGACGTATGCTCTTCAGAGATGACATCGCCAGAAACACGGTCTTCAGGGTAAGGTGGCGGTCAGAGATCTCCTCAATAGGCTCAAATGGAGGCCTACAGAGAGCATTCAACACCACAGCCAAGTCCCAAGGGGGGACCCGGGACCGTACTGGAGGCCTTAGCCTCAGTGCACCACGGAGGAAACGTGTAACTAGGGGGTGTCTGCCCACTGACTGCCCACCAAGAGGGGTGTGGTAGGCCGAGATCGCCGCCACATAAACCTTCAAGGTGGAGTGGGTTAACCCTGCGGAGAGTCGAGCCTGCAGGAACTCCAGCACTGTACCAACTGGGCAGTTAACTGGGTCGAGCTGGCGATCTCCGCACCATGAAGTGAAGAGTCTCCACTTCAGGGCGTACAGTCTCCTCGTAGAGGGAGCTCTGGATTGGAGGATGGTCTCAACAACCTCGGTTGAGAGACCGGAAGCTACGAGCCGTGCCCCCTCAGGGGCCACACCCACAGCTTCCACAACTCCGGGCGGGGATGCACAAGGGTGCCTCCAGACTGCCGCGTACCTCTTGCCCAATGTGTGCAGCAGCTTGGTGGGCAGGGTCGGAGCCTTCAGAGACCCTACAGGCATCGCCCTGTAACCGCGCTCACTCGTCCCCATCACATTACCGTAGTAATCGGAGGGGGCAAAGAGGCGGGCCGAAAATGGTTTTCGGAAACGGAAAAAAGGCAGGCTCTGATGTGGAGGTGATGTCTGGAACCGCAGGAAACACTCATCTAGTTTGCCTTTCCATGGTTCGACCGGACACTCGGCCGGCCAGTCGAGACTCAACTTGGCTGCAGCACGAGTGATCACCTCCACAAGCTCCTCATACTGGGGTGAAAGAGGGGGTACGACCTGTTCGGCGTCTCCCATGTCAACCTCCTCGGAGGAAGACATGAGAAACGCCGCGACCGCTGCCCGAGGGGAAGTATCCGCCAGGCGGGCTTCCGATCTCGGGGGGCGGTCATGGGATCTGGCAGGTGAGGATGGAGATAGAGACTCACTCGTCTCCGATCCCTCTGCCAAATCCTGTTGCGAACCCCACGAGCGCCGCCTTCGCTCCGCCTCAGCGTAAGCGGGGCCAGCACCGCGGGGAACGCTGAAGAAAGAGCCCTCTCCGGAGAAGAGAGCCTTTCGGGAGTGAAGTACACGCAGAGGGAGGCCCTCGCAGTGCGGGCAATCAGCCCCCTCGAGGGCCGCCTCCGCGCGTCTCGCACCCAAGCAAAGCACACACAAGCTGTGTGTATCCCCCGCACACAAATATCGTTTGCAGGGAGGAACACACAGCTTGTATTGCGCCTCACTCCCATGCTTTGCTTTACACAGCTTCTTCATACTCGCAAAACAGACAGGCAACAGTAAATAAGACTTACAAGTACACAGAGCGCTAGCTGAATGACAGAAAGCTGACGCCGGTTTCACCGCACGTGCTTTTATACCAGCTGGTCATTACGTCACCTCACCCGTGACGTCCCTCCCATCCATTGGACAGATTTCATTGGTATTCAGAGCCGGTCACGCTGAAGGCGTTCCCCAAAGCGTCTCCTGACGCAGCTCGAGTTCCTGAAGAGGAACTAGTTTGAGATTTATAAGCCTATCCCATTTTGTCTCCTGCTGTTAAAATGTAACTAAGTAGTGTGGCGGGAGGAGCAAACGACAGACACAGTGGGTGTGGCGTCAAGCCTCGGAGAGGTTTTTATTAAACAATAAAAAGGGAAAATAACGTGTCCAAGGGGAAAAGTGTCCAAATAAACAGGGAACCTGGTGTCCTCGCTGTGCCGCGGGGCTAGTGAAGGAGGGTAGTGTTCGTCAGGGAAGGATCCAGGAAAGGGGCGGAGTCCGGTGGCCGCACGCGCTACCCTCTCGGGGCCGGGAGCGAGTGGCGGCGGCGTCTCTTGCGCGGCTCCTTCCAACTCCTAGGTTCCCGGCGCTTCTGGGGGACTCGACGGCCCGGCATCCTGGCCCGTCAGCCGCCTAACGGGTGCGGCAGTCCTCCTCGACGCACCCTTCCTGGACCCACGAGGACACCAGCGTGCATGCACGGGGAAGAGACCGGTCTCTCGAGGAGAGGCGCGCTCGGCGTTTAAACAGCGGCGGTGATGAGGCTCTATTCACATCAGGTGCGCCTCATCACACGCCGCCAGCCCTGGGTGTTCAGCGCCCCTCCTCTCTCACACACCCACTCCCGTCGGCAGCCTGGTGAAGGGCGTCGAATACGGGACGGGGTGGTGATGGCAATAAGGGGGGAGGCAGCCGACTCGTCACAGTAGCAAATTTTTACTCAGAGTAAATTTTAAATTAGCTACTTTTTACTTTTACTTGAATGTATTAGATTGGTATTTTACTTGTACTTAAGTAAAATTTCATTAATGTAATGGTACTTTAACTTGAGTAGAATATTTTCGTACTCTTTCCACCAATGGTCTTCATTGTAAATTATATTGTTATTTTATAATCATAATTATTCTGTGATTATAATTAAGTATCAATGGAGTCGTTGAGTATTTCATTGAGTATTGCACTCTACTGTACTAAAAATAAAGTGCTTTTATACAACAATTTAACAAATAATACTGAGCAGCTTAATTCTTAAAGACAGTCTTTACCAGTTACTTTGTCTATTTTCGCTCTAACAGAAAAAATGATTCCAAATGGAGCCTCTGAAGAATCTCCAAGAAACGCAGTGTTTTGTTGTTTCTAAATGAATCAGTGTATTTGAGCTAAATGTTTGAGCATGTAAGAAATACTGCTGCTGCTGCAAATATATCATACATGAAATAACCCCCTGAATCACCTCATAGCAGATTTATACAGGTGGACCTATCGCACTGCGATAAAGTTTGATGCCAGAACTCTGTATTTGTTACATTCCTGAATGAATCAGTGTTTTTGATTGAATCGGTTGATTAAATTATTCAATTACTTAAAAAGTCAATCATTGGTGTAATTATGTAACATGCAAAACAATTACATTTAATTTAGTTGTATTTTTGCCCATTAGAAATGCCTGAGCTTCCCATCTTTACACCCACTGATCTACAAGAAGTGATGGAGGAAACTACAGTCAATCTGAGTTGCTCTGCTGAAGCCCCCTGCCCCGAACAACGTCCTACAATATCCTGGTCTAACATCCCTGAATCTGCCCTCATTACAACACAGTTACAGGAGAAACCTAATAAAACCCAGTCAGTGGTTTCGAACATGACCTTCAAAGCTTCATACAAAGATCACAGGAAGAATATCTCCTGCACTGCTACATATCCAAGAAATACATCTAATGACTCAAATGTGGAGAGCACCATGATTCTACGAGTCCTGTGTAAGAGTTGTTTTGCTCTTTCACAAGCATTATTATGTTCAGATGTGCGATATTATGATGTCTAGTTTACCTACAGATGTTTCTATTTTGCCCTAAAGTTTCTCCAAAAGAGACTCACATCAACATCGATCCATCTGATTCAGTGGCTGTTGGCACAAATGTGACTTTGACCTGCAAAAGCAAAGCCAGTCCAAATGAAATGAACTACACCTGGTACAAACGCGGACAGGAGAAAGAGCTGGATTTTGGAGAACAACTGACCTTTAATATAAATAGAAGAAGTGAAGGCTGGTACTTCTGCAGAGCAAAGAATAAACATGGTATGCAAATGTCAGAAGAGATCCAACTAATTGTAGCAGGTGAGTTTAATACAGACATATGTCATTGTATACAGATACTAAAATTAATGATCATCATGTGTAGCTCCAGTTTTATGACTGAACTGTATTTTTACATTCTGTGCACAGCCTATAATCAACTAATTTTGCTTCAACTAATTTTGCTTCATCAGAATCATTGTCTTTAATAATTGGCTGTGTAGGAGGAATTTCAGCATTTCTGTTTATATTTCTTCTGGTAACAATTTTCCTAAGGTAAGCACAGTTAGATGGTGCTTTTGATCCTTTTTGAATCTCCATTGTCCAAATCTTTGTAATTGTAAAAAAAAACAAAAAACCTTCATAATAAATATCATTTAACTACATAAACATACATAAAATCTGTTGTTCACAATATGGAGGTCCTTTTTGTATTTATATGGATTTCTACATTAATACAGAGTGCAAAGAGTAAAGCCATCCTCTATTAGGGAAACTGACATCTCAGATCAGGTATGTTCTACACTCTTTTAGATTTTTCAAACAGGGAGTGTCATAAAAATCAGATATTGATATATTCTACCACACATTTCACTTATGTATAGAAACCAAGGACAATGGATTAACAGAAACAGATATGTATTTTTTTTTTCTTCCTCTTTCAGGGTCGGGAAAAACATATGCAAATCACCTCCATTTATGATAATAGTGCTTTTGCAACGAGTGATGAGCTAGAGATGCCAAAGGATGAGAATGAAATCCATTATGGACAAATTGACTTTTCCAATCCCCAAACCAAAAGCGCCACAGTGAAGGGCTCAGAACAAGAGACGATATATGCTGAGGTCTGTGGTTCAGGGAAAGATTAGTTTATATTAGAATAAACAACTTATGAGTGAATGTATAAATGTATAACTGTCGTATGCTTTGGCCTGTGTCATATGAGCATTGTCTTGCAATATGGAAATATATTTGTTTTAAAAAATGAAAAAATACTTCGGTGTTAGGTTCTTTATCGTAGGTTTCATAGAACTGATTTATTAGGAACATTGTTCATCGATCTTTCTGAGGACAATTTTTCTGCAGTGTTTCCACAGTCTTTCAGGTGGTTAAATGCCACATATGAAGTATTCTGTAATTGTAAAACTTTTTTTCAATTTTTTTCATTCATTCATTCATTCATTCAAATCTGATTATGATCCTCCAAATATATTTGTATGCTTTTATAGTTTTGATCATGACAGTTAATAAAACATTTTTTTAATTGTTATTATTTTTCATTGTTGTTTTCAGGCAAAATCTTGTGTAGATTTGTTTATAACAAATAAAGTTTATAATAAAAAAAATCAATATTACATATGGAAATGTTGAAACCCTCCCTATGAAGTTTTAAACATTTTTATTTTAAGTTACAGTTAAATATCTAATGATGGTAGAGCGTGTTTTGTTCATGTTAGTTGGTTTGTTTTGCAGAGGTGATGTATTATCTGGTCAGAGTATGTTGTGGTTTTAAGAGATTTAATAAAAAACAAGTAATTATAAATGAATACTGCTTTATTTTATATGTTACCTGCTATAGTAAAGATCTAATTTGCAATATTGTAGTATTTTGGTCCACTTATTACACGTCTTACTGGAGCCACTTTTGAGGTGAAATGTCTTGCTCAAGGGCATACTATTAAAAGCTATTAAAAAAAAAAAAGTATTAGTATTGTTGTTGTTGTTGTTATAAATAATAATAATTAACTGGAAAAAATCTGGATTTTACTCCGACACACTCATCTCTAGTTGAAAACAGAATACATCATAATTGATTGTACCATTCAAACATACATTTGTGAAGCTGCTTTAAAACAATATGTATTGTGAAAAACACTATACATAAATCAATTTGAATAGAAATGCAAAACTGAATAGTCACTTTTGTTGATTAAACCTATAACCGTATAAACAAATAATGTGGTGTTGTAGTATAGTGAAGTAAAAAAAGAAACTGGTTTGCACATGAAGAAGTACAATATATTATACTTTAGGTAAAAACCAAAAAGGTGTTACTTGCTACATTATACTAGCCTACTGAAGTACAGAAATAAATAATATTGGTCTGACAAGGCTTGTTTTAAAGTTTGAACTAGCTTGAAGTTTGAAATGTTATTAACATGTTCTACATTGCTAACATGTTTTAGCATGTTGCTACCATGTTTTAACACATTGCTAATATGTTTTAGCATGCTGATAACATGATTTTGGATATTGTTAACATGCTGTTAGCATGATTTAATATGTTGCTATATTGTATTGTATCATGATTTAGCACATTGATAGCCCGTGTTGGGGAAAGTTACTTTTAAAATGCATTACACTATTTCATTAATCTCTTAACTAATTACAATACTTAGTTACTTTTTGCGGAAAAGTTACTTTTGAGTTACTTTTTCTCATCTGGGCTGGGCTTGTTTGTTTTTAATATATAAAGTTCTATTTTTGGCAAATATAAAGCCCTTTCACACCAAAAGTGAAATGAGCCTCAGGCTGAAGGAAAAGTAAATTCACATCAATGTGTTTGACAGTGTTTGACGGTGGTTTCCATTTTACTGTTTTTATTAATTTTGAGCAATACAGGGTCTGTTTTTGTGAAAGTAAGATGAGTAATGCTGACATTTAGTCTATAGAACAGCAGTAGCCTAACCATCATGTTTGCACGTTGCGCACAATGCCAGTCTTGAAAAACAAAGTAACTGCCATTACTTAATTTAGATGTAGATCACTAGGTTGGCTTTTTCAAGCCAGCTTAAATATAGTATAGTATGTACTGTGGCGGGGTGGAAGGAACACGCGACAAGCAAAGCTTAGGTGAAGGAGGGTGGATTTTATTAATAAGTGCGAAAATATGTGGGTGGTGATGGTGGTCTTTCTTGTGGTGGTGCTCTTGATCGTGTCCAGGTGCAGGTGAATCCGTGCGGTGCTCGTGGCGGTGCAGATCGGTCACACACTGCTGTCTGGAAGGGGAAAGAGAACAGGGGATTAGGTCGCTGTCTCATGGAGAGGCTTCTCACTCTATCTCTGTGAGCACGCTGTTTAAATACAGCCCGGCTGACGAGGCACAGGTGTGGCCGATCAGCCCGTGATGAGCTGTGAACAGGTGCTCCACGTGAATTTCCAGGGCAACGCTGATGTGGACTCGGGACGCTCGTCACACTCCCCCTCCCTAAGCATTGTCCTTGCCTGGCAGAATAATACGGTGTTAGTAGGGGTGATATAAGCGGTGGGTGGGGAGTGACCCCTGACAGACCAGCGAAAGCTGACCAAATCCGGGAGAGGCCGTCTGCGTTGGAGTTGGCTGCTCCAGCCCGATGTTGCACTTCAAAGTGGAAGTCCTGGAGCGCGAGGAACCACCGCGTCACTCTGGTGTTCGTATCCTTGGCCCGGGCCATCCATTGGAGGGGTGCGTGGTCCGTAACAAGGGTGAACCTCCGGCCCAGGAGATAATAGCGCAGCTCCAGGACTGCCCACTTGATGGCCAGAGCGTCCTTCTCGACGGTGGCGTAGTTCTTCTCGGCTGGGGTCAGTTTGTGTCCTGTGTCGGAGCCATCCATTTGCAGCAGAAAGGGGCAGCTGAAGTCCGGGCTCGTAGGACCGACTCCGAGATAAGCGTCATCTTCACCCTCGTAAACGCCTCCTCTGCTTCAGGTGTCCAGCACACATTTTCTGGCTGCCCCTTCCTGGTCAGGTCTGTCAGGGGGGCAGCTAAGGAGGAGAAGTTAGGGATGAAACAGCGATAGTACCCTGCCAACCCAAAAAGGCTCGTACCTGGGACTTCGTGCTGGGTTTCGGGGAGGACCGGACCGCTTCCACCTTCTTTTCTTGGGGCTTGATGAAGCCCCGCCCGACCTGGAAGCCCAGATACTTTGCCTCAGACAGGCCCAGGTGACATTTTCGGGGGTTGGCGGTAAGCCCAGCCCTACGCAGCTCCATTAGCACCGTCCGCAGGCAGTCCAGGTGGTCTTCCCAACGCTCAGAGTGGATGACCACGTCGTCCAGGTACGCCACGGCACAGGATTGGTGGGGCCGCAATAGGATGTCCATCATGCGCTGGAACGTGGTCGGAGCCCCGTGCAGGCCGAACGGAAGGGTCCGGTACTGCCAGTGCCCACTGGGGGTACTGAAGGCCGTTTTGGGCTTGGCCGTTTCGGAGAGGGGCACTTACCAGTATCCTTTTGTCAAGTCCAGTGTAGAGATGTACCGGGCCCTTTCCCAGGCGATCGAGGAGCTCATCCACCTGAGGCATTGGGTATCCGTCGAACTCCGAGACTTCATTTAAGCGGTGGAAGTGGTTGCAGAAGCAGAGGGTGCCATCTGGTTTTGGTACCATGACGATAGGGCTGGACCAAGGGCTGTTAGATGGTTCAATCACCCCCAACTTCAGCATTTGTTGGATCTCTTCCTCAATAGCCTGCCGACGAGCCTCTGGGACTCGGTAGGGCCATTGCTGGACGATGACTCCGGCTGGTGTGTGGATCTCGTGTTGGAGGATCTGGGTCCGCCCGGGGTTTGGGGAGAACACATCAGTGAACTGACCGACCAGGTGATGCAGCTCTGTCTTCTGAGCTGCCGACAGCTGTGGATTAATATCCACTACCACTGTACGATCCATGGTGACGAGGGCAGCGAGCTGGTCCCTTGTCCCCACCCATTTCTTCAGCAGGTGACGGGATAGAGTTGGTCTGCTTTCCGCTGCCCCGTCTGGTGGACCCGGTACGTAATGGGACCAACCTTTTCGGTGACAGTATACGGCCCTGGCAGCTGGCCAGGAACTTGCAGGTGGAGTTGGGGACAGTTGCGATAGACTTGGCGGTGGCCTTTCGGAGGGGCACTGCTTCGGGGTACCGGGTGGTGTAATCCACAATCACCAGAATGTGTTCGTGGCCCCGGGCAGACTTAGGCAACGGCCCTAACAGGTCCATCCCGATGCGCTCGAAGGGCACCTCAATGATGGGCAGTGGAATCAGCTGGCTGGGGGGAGGCTTCCACGGAGACGTTCTTTGGCAGGTTGGGCAGGCCTGGCAGAACCGCTTGACTTCGGCTTCCATCCCCGGCCAGTGGAAACGGTCACGGACTCGGTGGGTGGTGTTTTCGGCCCCAAGGTGGCCCGCCAGGGGGTGCGAGTGGGCCAACTCTAGCACCGTTTCTGTCTTCGTCCAGGGCACCACCAGTAAAGTTTTTTCCTCCCCCCTTCGCTGCGCGACACAGTAGAGCAGGCCATTTCGGATGATGAAATGTGGGAGAGGATGGGGCCCCGGTTGAGTCTCTTTACCCTCCACCATGCGCACTTGGGCCCAGCAATGCTTTAGCCGATCGTCCTCGCGCTGTTCCTTGGCGAATGACCCGCCTCCAACCACCTGCTGAAACAGATCTCGGTAGAGGTTAGCGTTAGAATGTGGGGACTCACCATCTCTCCCGCTGTCCGAGGCCAGCAAGGCAGGGCGACGATGGACTCCTTTCGCCGGCTTTTTCCGGCAGCGGCTCCCTTTTGTGGTGACAGGTTGTATGGCGGCGGCCAGCAGGCGGTCAAACCCTGGCCAGTCTCTTCCAATAAGGACGGGGACTGGTAAATCCTTTACCACGCCCACTTCCAGCGGCCTTGTGCCAGGGGAAGCGGAGACGGTCACTCTCCGGGTCGGGACGTGTCGCGTGTATCCGTGCACGCACGTGATCGGAAGGGTAGCCTTGGTTTCTCCGTGGGGCGTGAGGATGCGGGACTGAACTAGGCTGACCACACTGCCGGAGTCCAGAAGAGCTGGGAATGTGCGGCCATTGATTTTCACCTCCACTTCCTGAAGGTGTTCCCAGACTCTTAAGTCGCGATGCACAATACAGCCTGCCAGCCACGTCCGCGCGGGAGATGAGGGGTCCGCTGTGGGCATGGGTTCGTCCTTTTGAGTGGTTCATGCTTGGTTACTACACTTTCACTATAATAAATGGTTAATTTTAATAATTATAATAATGGTTCATTTTCATAAGGGAATTAAAACGTGTTAAATCTGAAACAGTGTTTTATAGTAACATTAAAACCAAGTGCAGAGATGTAGATAAAAATGAAAAACTTTCAATAGATGAAAATGGAATTTAGGATGGTTAAAATTTATTTACTGCTCATGAACTGAGGAGGGTTCTGTCACGGTGCACACGACGGGGAGGAACGAGGAACAATAGACGAAGAGTAAACTCAAAATAACAGTCTTTAATATAGGCAAGGCAGGGCAGACACACAGAAACACCGGGAGTAACGAGTAGACCAGACAAAACCTGAACAGACAGGAACTTAAATACACAGGATGAAACTAGATAATCAATCAAACACAGCTGAACGGAATCTTAATCAAACCAAATAAGGAAACAAGAACAAACACGGGGAAAACAAAACCAACAAAGTCCATAAATGTGACAGGTTCAATATAGTATGTTAATATGCTGCTACGCCAACAACACAATACTGTAAAAAAACAAATAAAATGCAAATAGTCATTTTTTATCCGATTGGAGTATATTGTTTCCCACTTTTAAGTACTGAAATAATTATTGGTAACACTTTATTTTAAGGTGTTCTTGTTTCATGTTACATATACTTACTATTATAATAACAATAAACTATGACTAATTACATGCAAGTGAACCTAAGCCAAACCCTATTCCTAACCCAAACCATAGAGTAAGTACATGTAGTTAATTAATATTACTGAGTACTTAAATGTATAAATACACTGCAACAAAGACGAAGTGTAACCGAATTATATTTGTAATCCATGTTTTCACTTACTGTGCTCCTAGTGCTGAAACATCAACATCAATATCAAATGTCACTAAAACTACACTGGTGATTCGGTTATTTTGTTCAAAGTAAAAAATGACTGACAAGTGACAACTGATCAGAAATTTCTATAATGTTGGCTTGTCATCCAGTCATGTAATCATTGCATTACATACTGTTCACTGAAAAAAAAAAAATGTTATTGATTTGTTTTTTATATGTATGACATTGTTTCTTGCCGTTTTTGAGCTGCCATTTTATTTATAATATCTGTATATATTTAAATTTTTGATTTATTTATTTCAGGATTCGAGTTATGCTCTGCATTGTTTCACAATTAATGTGTTTTTATTTAATATGTATTTACACATTAGTACCATTTCTACATGAAATTCAGTAAAATTTTTAACTCTACTTGTAAAACATGATGAAGAAAAAATGCTCAAAGTGTGGTTTCTTTGTGTTTTTTATAAGCTTCTGTAAATTGAATATCGTAGTTGTAAAATACAATGAAACATATGTAAATATTAAGATGTTTATAAAATGATCAGTTAATGATCAAAATTAGCAAGATTTTCATTTATTCATTGATGTTGTTAAGGTAAAACTTTATTTTACAGTGTCCATGTTACACATGCATGATATAATCAGATATCATATACAATCATATATTTAATAACAGTAAATTATGCTAGTAAGTTGATAATTAATTACACAGTACTTAAATATAATTACACTGTAACAATGACATCTAACAACAATAAAGTATAACTGT
Organism: Barbus barbus; assembly: GCF_936440315.1. Classification (NCBI taxonomy): domain Eukaryota; kingdom Metazoa; phylum Chordata; class Actinopteri; order Cypriniformes; family Cyprinidae; genus Barbus; species Barbus barbus. Next base: position 10,433,606 of record NC_136724.1, read on the forward strand.
TGTATGCTCTGTTTTAGTCTCTGATAGTCTCTAATGACAGTGACATCTAGAAGACCTAAAAGAATTCCAGGAAAAGAAGACGAGTTTCTATCTTGAGCAAGTGTCTAAGTATTTAGACAATTTCCTTGTTTCAAAGCAGTCTTTAAAGTGTTTGTGGGTTTTAAGTGCTGCGGCCTCCTCCCACACCAGTCACAAAGAGACAGTGGTTTCTTGACAAATTGAAATGTTTTGTGAGGGACATGAGTCTTTAAAACATCTTTAAAAGGCATGCAGTTATTAAATTCCTTACACTTTGCTACATTTCATTTACCATGCTCTTAACAACATTAATTTGAACTTCTCTAACCATGTTATATAATAAAACTATTTTGACACCAGCGTTTCAACACAAGTCAACAGTGCATTTTTAAGTCTGCAAGAGTCACATAAACACATCATTCATCCTTTCACTGAATTATCAGATTTGTGCCAAATTTGTTTGGATTAAAACATCCAAGTTAATGTTTCATTCAATGATGACAGCATATGAAAGTGTATATAGTGCAGTTGTATTTAACAAGAAAAAATGCTTATTAAGTTAACATTAATGTTAAGGAATAAAATGCTGAATATTTCATTAAATCTTGGTCATATTTTGACAAACTGTGGTGATAGATCACCATTTTAATGTTTATTTTATGAGTGATGAAACAATGTATTTGTATACATCTTGGGTGGGCAGTGTTACTTCATGTCAAGTTCTTCAAATTAATATTTAAAATATGTTGCAATGGAAATGATCTTCTACTTTTGTGAACTCCTGTGTGGTAAGGTTTTTTCTTCTCTATTTTGTAAAGTTATGAGTTATCTGTAACAAAGTAGATATCTGTAGTAAACGTCTTTCACCTACAGCTTTTATTTTACAGTAAAAGAGATTCATTTGATTGGAATGGCTTCACAACAGGCTTTTGTAAGAATCTGTAATAGCTGCCTTCTCATGCAGCTAATGTTATCTTAAAACACTATTTAGCCCAATTACTTTTTTAGCTTTGTGAGAGAGCGCTGTACATTCACTCCCCCCACCTACAATCCCTGCCGGCCTGAGACTCGAACCTTTGGATTACGAGTCAGACTCTCTAACCATTAGGCCACGACTTCCCCACTTTTTACGTATAACACGTGACTTTTTACGTGTTAATAAGAACTTTCCTTACAGTCCTTCCTCTCAAATATTTTGCTCACAGATCATTTTAACACACTGTCTCATCATGTGTATATTTCTCTTCATTTCAGCTGAAAGGGAAGACCAAAGGAAGGCCTGTCATGGGATTTGATTTTGGCCATACTGTGCGTGTACAGAGAAGACCAAAAGCTGCAAAGGCAAACACTTCCAATGGTACGTCTGTGTTGGTCTGAGAATCTTGGCTAAACTGTACTGCAGTTACATTTTGCACAGCATGTGATATTTCTTAAACTTTGATTTACACACCCAACGGCCCCATCAGGAAGAACCCCCAGAAAAGTCTCATTTGAAGTAGTAATAATTCATACAATTTACCAAGTTAGCAAATTCATATGACATTGTACGAGCGTACTCATACAAAATTTTACGACTTTTACATTCTACGAATGCTGACATTGGCCATTGCCTCAACTCTCATGCAGATTGTGCTCATAGTAAGTAGTCAGAGTGTTTGTATCATAAAGTTTATTTTAAGTCCATTGTAGTCTTTATTAACTTTTACAAATTGGTGCAGCGTCTTCCCGTTCCAACAGTTCTGTCCACACCTCACAGTCTGCCTTTCTTTCCGTGTTGATCTGTCTAAGCAGCAAGAGTCTGGAAATGCTAGTTTAACTTGTCAGGTGACAAATCAGATCACTTTAAGCTGTTCACACCAAGAACAATAACTATAATGAGAAGTATTTTAGCATCCACACCAACAGACGAAAACGATCTGTTTACTGTTATACACGCTGCAGTTACAGTATGTTGTTGTTTACTATTTGCTGTTGTGAAGGTTTTTATTGTTCATCATGTGATACATTATCTTTGTTCCTGCTTGCGGGATTTCTCACAGACTATTTAGATCTTCTCCATCAGCTCTCCACAATATCAGCCCTTTCAAAAGCTTCTACATTGCTCTCTCTCTCATGTGGCAGATCTGCTCTCAGTCCTTTACTGCCAACTTCCTGGCAGTCTTAGCATGTCTACTTGTTTTAATTTCTCCTTTACAGTCAACACTCCCACTCCCATCTCTACTGTGGGCACTCCTCTCACTATGTTTTATATATATATATATATATATATATATATATATATATATATACATATATATATATGTAGGATATCAGAGACTGAATCAGACCATTTTAAGATGCATCAGAGCATTGAAACCTGATGAGCTGGAATGCAGAGAGGCCTCAAAGCTGTAACTAGCAAGCCTCTTTCACCAAACAGCTTGCAACACTGAGACAAAAGAACACTTATTGATAATTCCAATTCAAGAAGGAGACTGTCAAATTTGTTGCAAGTAATCAAGACTGATGGTCACATGTAAGCCTGTGATAGAAGATAACTCTCTCTTGGGCGGGTCTCCACACATAGAAGACAGACCAAACCAAAATTCCTTTGTCTAAAGAACATGTCTTCGTTCTCCTTAGAACTAAACAAAGACTTTTTTTTCCATATGCACATAAAATCATCCTAAAAGGACATTTTTATGCAGAACCCCATATTATGTTTGTAAACCACATATCATGTTTTAATCAAATAATATGTGTCTTTTAATCATTATTGAATAGCTGAAGAATTCAAATGCATGTTTAGTATGTATGAGTTTGAAAATTCATGCTTTAAATGTTTCTTCCAATCAATTCTTTGTCAAATGCATCATAGTCTTGTTATTAGAAATCATGGACAAGAGTATACTTTGCAAGGGCCTGTAAAATTCGGACCATGTGACTGATAACAAGCTGATTTATGATGTAAAGAACACCCCTAGCTAAGATAATAGCCTATCTAATTGGTCAAGACATCCAGATGGGACGGTCTGAAAGCGAGTTTAAAACTCTTGTCCTGCTTTCTCCTCCCTCTCTTTTGCCGCGCTCTCTTACCCTTGCCTTACACTCTAGTCTCTCTCTCTCTCTTCTTCTCTTCTGCAGTTCTCCTCTGGACAAACGAACCAGCAGTTCAATTCCAAACTGCAGCAAAGTCAGACTCTGGTTCCAGTGGTCTTTCCCGATGGCTGTCTAAGTGGCGGGGTCCTCACTGGGGATCTGTCTCTGGAGCTCATCTCGGTGTCCTGGTCTCCGCTGACGTTCAGGGCTGTAGAGGTCATCTCTGGGTGCTGATCCATCATCTGATCTGGATGCGGACTGAGAAACAGAACAGAAACAGATAAATATTAGCGTAAATGCCATTCTTCTTATGATGTAACGAGTACATCATGTGTTATGGGGAGTGTTCCCGGTTCCGGTTGATCTAATTAATGCAGCCTAACAATCCTTTAACGGATTTGAATAATAGAAGTGTAGTAGTGTGTTATGTGTAAGCCAGGTTAAAGAAATGTCTTTAATCTAGATTTAAACTGACAGAGTGTGTCTGCCTCCCGAACAGTGTTAGGGAGATTGTTCCAGAGTTTGGGTGCTAAATAGGAAAAGGATCTGCCGCCCACAGTCGTTTTTCATATTCTAGGTATTATCAAATGGCCAGAGTTTTGAGAACGCAGCGGACGTGGAGCACTATAATGTGATAAGAGCTTGCTCAAGTACTGAGGAGCTAAGCCATTCAGGGCTTTATAAGTAATTAACAAGATTTTAAAATCTATACGATGTTTGATAGGGAGCCAGTGCAGTGTTGACAGAACCGGGCTAATATGGTCGTAATTCTTGGTTCTAGTAAGGAATCTAGCTGCTGCATTTTGGACCAACTGTAGTTTGTTGATCAAGCGTGCAGAACAACCACCCAATAAAGCATTACAATAGTCTAACCTTGAGGTCAAAAATGCATGAATTAGTATTTCTGCATTTGACGTTGAGAGCATAGGTCGCAATTTAGATATGTTTTTGAGATGGAAAAACGCAGTTTTACAGATGCTAGAAACGTGGCTTTCAAATGAAAGATTGCTGTCAAACAGCACACCTAGGTTCCTAACTGATGAAGAATTGACAGAGCAGCCGTCAGGTGTTAGATAGTGTTCTAGGTTATTACATGTGGGGTTTTTAGGTCCGATAATGAACACCTCTGTTTTTTCAGAATTTAGCAGTAAGAAGTTACTCGTCATCCAGTTTTTTATATCGACTATGCATTCCATTAGTTTCTCAATTTGGTGTGTTTCACAGGAGAATAATAATCGTAAAATATTGTACTTAATCTTTTATTTGACTATTTGTTCATTAAAGGAAAAAATAGTAATATTTTTTCACCTGGAGCCTCAAAACTCCTGGTTTGTAAAATGTTATTTGGCATCTTATGACACTTTCTGATACTTTTTTAAAATTTAGACCATGTTTTTTAAGGTTTTTTTTAGTTACATATTTACATCCATGTACCCATTAATTACTTTATCAATCAGTCATTGTTTTGAGTTATGTTTCACTATAACTGCTTTTTGTTTTTGATTTATTTAATTTTTTTTCATAGTGGCACAAACTGGAGAGAGTGAGTGCTGTTCTGGGCACTATATTTGTCTTGGAAAAGTTTGCCATATCAATAAACTTTGGGAAATTTGTAATGTGTGTGTGTGTGTTTTGTTTGTTTGTTTGTTTTTTATATATATATTCCCGTACGTCAACTGGCAAAGCTAAGAATAGTAAGTTTGTAGTGTCCATTTCCAGGAAACATAAAAGTGATTAATTGTACATTTAATACACTATACATACACTGTAAATGTTACAGAAGGAAAACTGTATATTATAAAAATACTACATGTTTGAATAATTACATTGTTTTTGTTAAGCAAATTAAAGATTTTGACATTTATTTTTTTCACACGGTATATGCACACTTTTGAGTTTAAATATTGTACATTAATTAATATTAGTGTAAACAATGTATACAATGGGAACCATTACACCCTTGTTTTCACTGTAATCAACAAATTTATTGTTGCATCAGGTTAACCACACAATGCAATCTGTTGTTGCAGTTTTATATTGAGTGGTGACAAATAAATCTTGAACTGATTCTCTATCCATTCATCACAAGAACCCGGAAGATCCTGTCATAAATGACCATATATGGACAAGTGTGACGCTTCTGCTCAACCGGGTTGCCATTGGCTTTGAAGTTCTCTTGGCACTCGCAGAAGTCGCTGTGATTGGACTATCTTTTAACCCAATTTAAAGTAATTGCAAAGTAGGTTTTTATTACATCAGTAATACCTTCAGTTAACAATCCAGTGTTGTTATGTCATGAGAAATTGCCACTTTACCGAGATCGTAACCCTAACCCTGAGCATAACTTTATTGAACTACAAATACCAGCACCATGTTTTTCGTGTTTGAATGGCAGAGGCTTGTGGGTGATGTAGTTTAAAATGTTTAATAATAAAAAGGGGGAAAATACAATCTTTTTTGAACAAAGGTATATCTAAACATGTTCATTGTGCAAACATTTATGACATATTTAATAGACAGGCTGAAATTTGGTATTTTACTAAGAGTACTTTTTTAAACACCTATATACCACCTTTCCATATATGTCTAAAAGCTCGGTCCAACATTATTTAATTAACATAGCATAAGTAGTTGTCCTGACAAATTTCTCTTTAAAACTATAATCATACTTTGAGTTACAGACATTTGAAATGTTCAATTCTTTTGCTCTTCTAGGGGACTCTACTGGGCCCCTGGGAATGGAAGGGCAGTAAAACATACACAGATCTATTCTCAGTATTACAACAAACTGTGCTGAGTCACATTTGTTTTAGATTTAGTCTTTTCAACAACTTGTCAACAACTTGTTATCTTAGAATAAGAATAGACCCCAAAAAATATACATCAGTGCCTATTTGGAATGGACTCCATTTATTTCATTAGATTAGGAGCAAGAATACAGTGTTGACTGTAAACAAAGACACTAATTTAAACAGCCAATACATACTGTGACACTTTATTGTACTATCACACAATGCCAATATGTCATTCAGTAAGACAAGGTACAGACAGTGTGTGGTTTATGGTGCAAAAACCATACAATTCATAGAATCATAATACAAAAGACCTAATTTGTATCTCTGTGTCAGAAATGTCTCATCTTTGTCCTCCTCAAGTGCTAAACATCAGTAATGCGCATGCTCATCTTGCTTATAATACGGTACAGAATTCATGTTGATCTTTCCCTGGTGCATCACCCTAAGTTGTGCATGTAGTGTTTGTAGCAATATAGTCCATGCAGTCTCTTCTAATGCATCTTTCAGCATTCCCTTCTTGTAATGGACTCATTAATATGACCAAATGTTCATATCTTAATTAAAACAATCATAGTAATTATATGTATTGTTTACTAAATTAAATGGTGTATTTACCAAACACCATCCCTAATACAGAATATTCACCATACTTTATTGTCCAACACCATGCACAATACTTTACTGGAGAATACAGCATAAAGACAGCTAAAGTAGCATATAAAGACAAATCATATTCAAGATAAATAAAAATTATTTTTAAAAATTAAAAGTTATTTAAAACCATATTATTTTAATCAGATGAAGTCACCCAAATGCATGCATGGTGAAATGTCCTGAGCATCACAGAATCACATTCAGTTTTCTGCTCATCATCAGAGCTCTCCTGGTTTTCTTCCTCTTGCTTGCTTGTCCATGTCACTATCATAAACATCTTCTTCCATGACTTAAAACAATTTGCAGTTGTTATCCAGCACCGTACAGTACAACTGACGAACAAAAGACATGTGACCAATTCAAATCAAATCACTTTATTGTCACAATACCATGAACGCAAGTGTACAGGTGGTGAAAGTCTTTTGTGCAAACTGCAGCATGACATTATGGATTACAAGTATTGAATATATACATGCAACACACATATAAGGGACTCAATACAGGTAGAGAACAACATATGGTAAATCTGAGCTGTCGTAGTAGAGCTGTTCGTGAATGCAGTCTTCACAGCAGATATCTGATGGGTTCAGGCAGCAGTGCAGCAATTGGTGGCCATTGCATTGATATCTTAATCAACTGGATTCATCCTCCTTCAAACAAACAGACACAACAATAACTCTAGAGAAATAGTGTTGGTGAATTCAGGTGCAGGTGCCAGAACTGACCATATTCAGTCATATTCCAGTCATTTCAAAGATGATGCGCAGCTGATTTGCTCATTCTAGGAGCTATAAAAAGATGTATGTGTGAAAAACTATAACTGTTGACTTTTGAGAGATCAACATCAAAGCTGTACCACACATAACTGCATTGAATACAGACATACCAATGGAAACGTGCAACTTTCCAGCTTGTCTTTTCTGTTTGGGCACAAGAAGACCATGTTCATTCCTCATTCATCAGGACTGGCTTGACCGGCTTGCTGTGAGTGATTTTCTTTGCGTTTTTGGTCTTCAGCTATAAAACAAGAAAATATCTATTGACCCAATGTTTAATTATTATTGTTTTTTTAAACATAAATTAAGCAGTTATAATAATAAACTTCAAGCTCAAGTTCCCTGGCAACACTAGCAGGCTCCTGAGTTCATCTGAGAAAAGGCCATCATGCAAACTCAGTTTCTAACTTACAACAGAGCACAAAAAAAGGTGTAAGTGAGTGACGGCGTAAAGGAATAAGATGAAGATAAATAGGCAGAGAAAGGCAGATTTTTGTGTGTAGGTTTAACATAACGAGAGGACAGCAGCATTAGAAAAAGCTGTATCTTTAATTGCAAGCTAAATTAATATAAATTTTATTAAACATGATTACATGCTGCCATATTGTTGTAAGCAGTTTAAAGGCCTCTTCACACCAAGAATGAGTCCACACCACAGCTATTTAACATTTAATGACACAGAGGAACAATATCATTGGAATCTCTTTCAGAACAATTTCAGAATCCACCAGATTTTTAAGAGCTTGAGCATTTAAATGGCAGACAATATAACCGCAACGCACGCTTACAATAAACAGAATTTTACTATCTGTTGGTGTGGATGCTAAAATACTTCTCATTATAGTTATTGCTTTTGGTGTGAACAGCTTAAAGTGATCTGATTTGGCCAAATTAATTGAAGATCTGATTTGTCACCTGACAAGTTAAACTAGCATTTCCAGACTCTTGCTGCTTAGACAGATCAACACGGAAAGAAAGGCAGACTGTGAGGTGTGGACAGAACTGTTGGAACAGGAAGACGCTGCACCAATTTGTAAAGGTTAATAAAGACTACAATGGACTTAAAATAAACTTTATGATACAAACACTCTGACTACTTACTATGAGCACAATCTGCATGAGAGTTGAGGCAATGGCCAATGTCAGCAGTCGTAGAATGTAAAAGTCGTACAATTTTGTATGAGTACGCTCGTACAATGTCATATGAATTTGCTAACTTGGTAAATTGTATGAATTATTACTACTACCGTGGGGTGTGTAAATCAAAGTTTAAGAAATATCACATGCTGTGCAAAATGTAACTGCAGTACAGTTTAGCCAAGATTCTCAGACCAACACAGACGTACCATTGGAAGTGTTTGCCTTTGCAGCTTTTGGTCTTCTCTGTACACGCACAGTATGGCCAAAATCAAATCCCTTGACAGGCCTTCCTTTGGTATTTGAGTACCTAAAATATTTGAGAGGAAGAACTGTAAGGAAAGTTATTATTAACACGTAAAATAAGGATGCATTCATTAAAGCAGATTGGTTATAACTAACTGTGTTCAACATTAACTGTCAAGGGTTGAACCTTCGAAGGATTGTTCTGCCTCCTTGTCAGCTTCTGGGAGCTTCGAGTTCAAGTTCCCTGTTAATTCTAGCAGCTTTCTGACAGAATTGGTCAGAATTTGACTCTGACTTTCAAAAATAGGCCATGATGAACCACAGAAAGAGAGAGAGCAAAACTATGTGTAAATGAATCATGGATTACAGCTTGCCATTTATTTTAAACATTATTATTGTGTTATAATTTGTCTATTATCTGTCATTATCTGTGTAATGGCTTATTTCCTCCAAGGAAACTGTGCTTTTGATTAACACTAGAGACCTTCTGTTGACTGGTTATTGGTTAAACTTCACACCACCTGACATTTTATATATATATAAATGCTAAATGACAAAAGTAAAAAAGTAAAGAGTGTAAAGACCATCGACTCTACCGTGCGACTCCACCGGGCAGGGACACCGGCAAGGGATAGTAGTAGCTTTTTATTTAATTTTTTCATTGATATGTTTATTATTGAAATGTTGTTGTTATATGCATGTGTTAATTTTATTTAATTTCTTTATTTTCTTAAATATGTGGGTAGATAGTATTTATAGAGTTGTAACTTTTTAGTTTTAGTTACTTTTTCTTATTTGTAAGTCGCTTTGGACAAAAGCGTCTGCTAAATGACAAAAGTAAAGTAAAGTAAAGTATATATATATATATATATATATATATATATATATATATATAATACAAATGAAAGTCACAGTAAAGTATTTTCTCAGAAATAGTTTTAAATTCAGAAACTGAATACAGAAAGACTTGTTTAAAGAGACTAAAGGGCGATACGTTTAAAGCGCTTATAAGCTGTAGTTCCTTTTTTTAATGCGAGATTATAAACAGACTTTGACAAGCACTCTGGTAGCATACAGTAAAAAAAATGGTGTTAATTTGTGGGTTGCACTGTTGCTGACTTGTGTATCAGCTACAATGAGCACAAAGACAACAAAAGTTTCAGAATGTTTCAGTTGGCATAGATAATGTAGATAATATGATGATATGCAATGAATGAGTTCAGCTGAATGAGTGTTAGTGTGACTTTGATGTCACACTTATATTCTACAATTCATTTTAATTGTCAAGTGGTGATCAGAAAAAAAAAAAACAGCATTCTGACCATCTTCACATTTACATCGGGAAAAAGAAGTCCTATATTTTCAAGCACATTTTCAAAAGTGTCAGGTCTCTTGCCAACTAAATTCTTCAAATTATTTTTTGTGCATTGTCTTTCCTTTCTTCTTTACTCTTCAAACACGGGTGTTTAATCACAGAATGAGATTCATAGTATCTCGTCCTGTAGTGCTGCTGGGAAGTAGTCAGTGGTGTTTCACGTCAGTAAGATCTCATAGAGAGGACGACACCTTCATGATCTTCTGCTTTTCTTTGACTGCATTGCTCTGAGGTTAGGATCTTCTCTTGCAAACTGACCGATTTTAAAATATTAATCATTAGAAAAATGTTGTACAGAAAGTTCATAACAATGATTATTCATTTTATAAAGATATTAATCGAGGATGGGAGAATCTGCAGTTTCCACTGACTATTAACTCTCAAACGTAAAGCAGAAATGTCTTTAGTATTAATGCACAAGCATAAGGTGCAGTTCATGGCTTACACTTGTGGACAGAGTAAAAACAATTTGTTGTATGTTTTTTGGCAGAAATATATATTTATAAATTAATTTTCTTACCTGTGTTTGTGTCAGAGCTCCAGAAATGTTCGTGTTCCATATAATATCCTTCATCATTATCCTCAGCTCTGTGTTTCTACTCACTCACTCAGGTTGGTCCATATCATTTTAAGTTTATTTTCAATGACAAATATCACAACATTTACCAGCAGAACCACTACTGATATGACGACCCGAGACAAAATAGTGGGAAGGCATGTGATTTGCAAAAGACGAAAAAGAAAAAAAAATAGTATCAAGCAAAGACTGTCATTTTTGTCTGTTCCTCAGATAAAGCTATCATGTGGCTTCAGAAGCCTTTGAATGTAGGACACAAGTCATATATAAGTCAATTACTGTAATGGTGCTGTTGTGTCCTTTATGACTGCCTTATGCCAATGTATGCCTTTGTTGTAAATAAACTAAAAGAAGATATTTTTTTTTTTATGTAACACCTCTTCCACAGCCTGTTAATATACAATACAGTGACATAAACACACAACATTTAAGTTACAATACATTGCATTAAGGAACAGAATCTATTGAGGTTACAGAAGAAAGGGTCCCAAATCTTGTAAAATTGTCCAGTGTTGCCTTTTAAGAGATATCTGATTCATTCCAGGGGTAGAGTAGATATCAGTTCCTCAAGCCATAGTTTGGCTTAAAGAAGGTTGAAGTGCTGCCCGTTTTTAACAATAACTAAAAGCGTCAAGGAACAGAAAAATAATACCTGTGGCTCCTGATATAATGAGGTCTTAAGCGAAACGATCAGTGTGTGTGAGAAACATTATTTGCAACATTATTACCTGTAATCCATAGCCTCAGGTAAATGGTCAGGAGTGATGTCTGGCTCTTGAACAAATCATTCGTTTTAACCAGTTGTTTTTGGTGAACTAGCTGCAGTTCATCAAATCGGACTGAAAGAATCAGATTTTCCCATTTCCCTGAGGCTATTACAGGTTATGTTTAAGCATAATGTTCAGTTTCTTGCACTGACCAACTGTTTCACTTCATAAGACAACAGTATATTGCCAGGAGCCACAGATATTATTTTTTTACTCCTTGATATGCTTTTTTATTCTTAATGGGCAACTGCTGACTTGCATTTTAGGAATCACCAAGAACCACAGTTTCAGCTAAAAGTCTTCTTTATGGTTCTGCTGGCCTTAGGATGAGTAAATTAACAGCAAATTAAAATTTTTGGGTAAAAGGACAAAAATATCTCCTACAGTAATTTATTCTGTAGATTCACCACAACCTCCTGAACTGAAACCCACTGATCTGAAAAGAGGAAGGATGGAAGGAACTACAGTCAATCTGAGCTGCTCTGCTGAAGCCCCCTGCCCCAAACAACCTCCTACAATATCCTGGTCTAACATCCCTGAATCTGCCCACATTACAACACAGTTACAGGAGAAACCTGATAAAACCCAGTCAGTGGTTTCGAACATGACCTTAAAAGCTTCATATAAAGATCACAGGAAGAACATCACCTGCACTGCTACATATTCAAGAAATACATCTGATGCCTCAACTGTGGAGAGCACCGTGATGCTACGAGTCCTGTGTAAGAGATGTGACAGCTTATTTCATTTAACAGAACCCTGTGTGTGCTTAAATGCATAAAGTGCAACTTAAACATATAATCTGATGCTCAGCTACCCAGAAATGTCTAATGCAAAGATTTCACTTTTATCCCATGTATGTGCTTGTGTTTTTGTCAAAGTTTCTCCAAAAGAAACTCACATCACCATCAATCCATCTGATTCAGTCTCTGTTGGCACTAATGTGACTTTGACCTGCAAAAGCAAAGCCAGTCCATCAAAAGAAATGAACTACACCTGGTACAAACATGGACAGGAGATGCTAATAGCTCAGGAAAAGAAGATTCATTTAATTCTAAATAACATTAATACAGGATTGTACTTATGCAGAGTACAGAATAAACATGGCAATCAGTCATCAGCAGAGATCCAGCTCACAGCTGAAGGTGAGTTTACACAGTCTAAATGTAAAAAACAAGCTTATTTGCAGATCTAAAGCAATGGACATCATTTGAAATACAACATTATGGTCCAATTACAGGCATTTCACATGACACAGCACAAGATGGACACTCTATGACTGTGATCACTGGTTGTGTGGTAGGAATTGTGGCAGTGCTCATGCTCTCTGCTATTGGATTTTGTGCAAGGTATTTAGTTACGTTTATTTAAATTCAGTAACATTTACAGTTACTTAATCATCATTAATGTAATTTTGAAACAGTTAGTTTTAAGATGTGCTTGAGTTTAAGCATCAGCCACAGTTAAAACTAGAGTTGCTAGTGTGTTTGACCAGTCATGTTCCCTATCAAAAGTTACTCTCGATGCTGCGTTTCAATAACACTAATGAGAACATTCTTTGTTCGACCGGTTGTGAAGCACGTGTGTCAAACATGCCAAGAATTGGCTTAAATAACCTCGGTTGGTGACGTCATGATTACATGCACCTGCGAGTTTCTAAATAGACGTGACACGGACACATCCTCAGGTTTTTTTGTATTCAAGGACCGCATTGTGTGTGTGTGTGTGTGTGAGAAAAGAAAAAGAGCTTTAAATAAAAGAAAAGTAAATAAAACACTTACATTATCATGGCAGAGTCTGATAAGGGATGTGTGCCTCCGTGTCAGAAGCTCATCTCGGAGGACGATCCTCACAGATTCTGTTTTGAGTGTTTGGGGGATGAGCACGCTGCCATCTTTTCAAAGACGAGCGAGCCGCCGCTCCCTCATTAGGATCCTGGGGGTCGCGTGTTGATCTGGCTGAGGTGCGTGGGACGGGTCTGCCCCTTTCTCTCGCACTCTCGCCGGATCACGAGGTCCTCGCGTCCACTTCTGAAGCGCGCCTTAGCGCTTCTTCTGAATGGGCCGAGGATACTTCATCTCATGCTTCTGCGGAGATGGAGAGTGCCACCTCAGAGCGCTCCTCTCGCGATGATAGAGCGTATGAGGAGTTACACGAGGTGGTAACTCGAGCAGTCGATTGTTTAAAACTAGACTGGCCGCAGGAGCACGAGACCCCCAAATGCTCAAAGTTAGATGACAGGTTTCTGTCAGGTGGTCGGGGCCTTAGCGATGGTCTCTCCCCTTCTTTGGCGATCTCCATGACGAGCTGGTTCGTTCATGGAATAAGCCCTATTCATCCCGTGTCTTTGTGCCATCGACGTCGATTTATTCGACTATCGTGGATGCAAAGGCATGTGGCTACATGATGATGCCCCAGGTGGAAGAGACACTTGTGGGCTATCTCTCCCCTGGGACTTCATCTTCCCTGAAAAAGCCTTTGCTCCCCACCAAGCCTTGCAGAATGACATCCTCGCTGGTGGGGAAAGATTTTCAGGCAGCGGGTCAGGCTGGTGCTGCCCTGCACACCATGGCGGTTCTGCAGGCGTACCAGGCTGACCTGCTCAAAGACTTGAACACATGCGGGACTATCGATGAGTAGGCGTTTTCCGAACTTCGCCGGGTCACAGATTTGTCTCTCTGTGCGACTAAGCAGACGGCCCATGCCATCGACCGTTCTATGGCTGCTATGGTTTCCACGGAGAGACATCTGTGGCTGAACCTCACGGGCATCAAGGAGAGGGATCGATCTTTCCTTCTTGATGCCCCTGTCTCGCCTTCCGGACTATTTGGCGACGCCACCCAGTCCCGACCAGGTTCAGTTTCTCTGTGGCGAGAAGCCCAGAAGGAGAGTGTGGCGAGTCGTGCACCCCCCCAAAGAGACTGGGGAGCGGCTCGCCGCACTTCTCAACCCGCCTCGAAGAGACCGGACCTGCGGAGCATCATCTCCGCTAAGGAAAAGTCCTGGAGCTGGTGCGCCCAGGACCGTGGGGGTGTCGGCCTCCGCGTTTCAACGGTGTGGTTTCCACATTCGTGAACTAGAACAAGTGCATTTGTTGACAGGAATTACAAGCTCTGCTGGACAAAGGGACCATAGAACGTGTTCCCCTGCCAGACAGAGAGTCAGGCTATTACAGCCGGTATTTTCTGGTGCCCAAGAAAGATGGGGGGTTGTGTCCAATTTTAGATCTTCGTGGGTTGAACCGCTACCTCAGAACTTACAAGTTCAAAATGCTAACAATCAAGATGATTGTGTCTCAGATCCAATTGGGGGATTGGTTTGTGACAATCGATCTCAAGGACGCATATTTTCATATAGAAATATTGCCACAACACAGGAAGTTCCTGAGGTTCGCTTTCAGGGGCGAAGCTTACCAGTATCGGGTTCTTCCATTCGGCCTAGCTTTATCACCCCGCACGTACACGAAATGCATGGATGCAGCACTGTTGTGGCTCAGAGCCAGGGGATTTCATCCAAGGGCCAATCCCCAGAGGCAAATAAGGGTTACGCGCCAGGGACTTCGTACCCTTTTTATGTGGTTCAGACCCCGGTTTCTGACTTTGGGTCCCACTCTAGGTCCGTGTTTTCGTCACAAGATGTTAACGACAGACATTTCCCTCACGGGCTGGGGTGCGGTCTTGGATGGTCGTCCAGCCAAAGGGATCTGGAGAGGCCATCTTCTCGATTGGCACATCAGTTGCCTCAAAATAATGGCTCTATTTAAGGCCCTAAAATACTTCCTCCAGCAGTTGAGAGGCTACCATGTCCTAGTGTGGGCGGACAACACAGCGGTAGTCTCTTACATAAATCACCAGGGCGGACTGCATTCGCACCGCCTGAACAGGCTAGCACAGAAGGTTCTGCTTTGGGCACAGGATAAGTTCTGGACAGCAGAAACACCTTGTTTCCATGGGGAATGGAAACTTCACCCCGAAGTAGTCAGTCAAATCTGGGAAAGATTTTACGAAGCGGAGGTGGACCTCTTTGCTTCACAGGAGACAGCACAATGTCCCCTCTACTTCTCTCTGACTCCTCCAGCTCCCCTGGGTCTGGACGCTATGGCCCATATGTGGCCCAGTCGGGGTCTTTATGCATTTCCCCCGATCACTCTGCTCCCGGGAGTCCTGGCCAAGGTCCGTCAACAGGGGTCTTGCCTCTTACTGATGGCGCCCCGTTGTCCGACCAGAGTATGGTTCTCAGATCTAATATTCCTCATCGACGGCTCGCCGTGGGCAATTCCGGTCAGGAGAGATCTCCTATCTCAGGCGTAGGGGACAGTATTTCATCCCCGGCCCGAGCTCTGGATGTCTGGCCCCTGAGGGGGACCAACTGAGAGATGCTGGGCTTCCAGCCGACGTAGTAGAGACTATTCTAAGCGCTAGGGCTCCCTCCACTAGAAGGAGTTATGCTTTCAAATGGTACATTTTCAAAAATTGGTGTATGGCACACCATGTAGACCCAGTTCACTGCCAAGTTGTTTCAGTGCTGGAGTTCCTGCAGGAGAAATTGTCCTCAGGCACATGTCCTGGTACTCTCAGAGTCTATGTGGCCCTATTTCGGCTTGCCATGTTCTGATTGACGGGGTTTCTGTGGGAAAGCACCCTCTAGTTGCCCGCTTCATTCGGGGAGCTAAGCGGTTGAGGCCGCCCACCAGAGCGACAGTCCCTTTGTGGGACTTAGCTATTGTGTTCGAGTGTCTGGTCACGACCACTTTCGAACCACTAGAGTTAACGCCTGTCAGGTTTCTGACTCTAAAGATGTTTTTTTTAATGGCCATTACTTCTCTAAGAGAATTGGGGATTTGCAGGCTCTGTCAATCTCTCTCCATCCTGCCTAGACTTTGCCCCTGGGCTGGTCAAAGTTATTTTGCATCCTTATCCGAATTATCTTCCGAAAGTTCCATTCTCGACCATGAACCCGGTCATTCTTGAAGCTTTCTGCCCTCCGCCGTTCATGACACCGGAGCAGGAAAGACTTCACTTACTGTGTCCATTACGTGCTCTTCAGATCTACGTCCACCACACTAGCCAGTGGCGTAAGTCGGAGCAGCTTTCCATATGCTATGGGGGCCGCAACCGGTGGGGCGGCTGCCATGAAGCATACTGTATCGCATTGGGTAAGGGATGCTATTGCCCTAGCCTATGAGGCGCGTGGTCAAGCTTCGCCTCTAGGAGTTAAGGCCCATTCAACCATGGGGGTTGCATCTTCTATGGCTTTGGCAAGAGGTGCCCCCTTACAGCAAGTGTGTGATGCGGCAGGCTGGTCCTCTCCGCATACATTTGTCAGATTCTGTAGTTTGGATGTTCATGCTACTCTGGGCTCGCATGTCCTTGAGTCAACGTCCTAGAGTCATGTCTGAGACCTCTTCAATGTTTGTGTGCACACACTACACAACCTTGACGGGTCCAGACACTTCCAGTGCGGTGTCGTTGGTATTCTTGTTCTCGTTAGCGTTATTGAAACGCAGCATCGAGAGTAACTTTTGATAGGTTTCTCGGGTTACTTGACTGTGACCCTGTTCCCTGAAAAAGCTGGAACGAGATGCTGCGCCTCAATGCCACATGGTAGGCGTGCCTGGACATCCTTTCAGACAAAGGTGTAACCTGAGGATGTGTCCATGTCACGTCTATTTTTAACTTTGCAGGTGCATGTAATCATGACGTCACCAACCGAGGTTATTTAAGCCAATTCTTGGCGTGTTTGACACACGTGCTTCACAACCAGTCGAACAAAGAATGTTCTCATTAGCGTTATTGAAACGCAGCATCTCGTTCCCGCTTTTTCAGGGAACAAGGTTACAGTCAAGTAACCCGAGAAGTTATTTAGTTTAATCCTTTATTTTTACTAACAGGACCAGGAAAAAGACACACAGGGGAGACAACGCTGGAGGAAATGATTCCCTAAATAAGGTGTGTGCACTATTCCTTGGTTTTTAGGTTCAGTGGACTGATGACTATTTAGTTCACAGTCAGCAAAAAATAAACCAACAGTTTCCATTTATGTTTTACATACTATATACAGTGCAGCATGTTTCCTCAAACACTAGTCATAACACCGATCAAACAACAAAGATTTTTTGTAAATCACTGTCATTGATGTAAAGCAATGGCTCTTAATTCTCTCTTAATTCAACAACTTCTAATATTTAATTGTGATTTATTTAAATCAAACTTCTCTATAATGCAGACTTTTGTCTGTAATATGATGACATTGCAGGGTGTATTGAATGACTGCATTTCATCAAGTGAAGTGAACGGCGATGATTATCCCATGCTCAGGGAATAGTGAGCAGTGAACACTGCATAGGGACCCTGTCAATCAAAACACAGCTCAGTTCATGTGTTAGATAGGAGAGACAAAATTTGTTGAGTGGTTAGCGAATTGCATGTCAGTCAAAAACAAAACTGAGTTTTGGTTTTATGGTCTGCCTTTTTTCAAAAAGGGTTGCCATCTTCACTATTGGGAAAGTAAGGGACACCCAATAATGAATACGTGGCAGATACTATTTGCAACTCAGTGTGTTGTAGTATGTTATAAATCAGTATGCAACTATAACAACATATTCAGTGTAAATGTATGGTGCCTTATCGGGATATTTCTTGTCCCTATCCCTAAATCCTGTTAACTTCAGACTGAGGTTGCATTGCAAAACATCAAACCTGTATCTGATTTAGTACCGCATGGATTTGGCCCAAATCAGAATCAAATAAATCTGATTCCATGTGGTTTGTGCTGTTCACATTACGGGTTTGCTCTGCCCTGTTTATACCTGTCACCGGTGATTGACCCTCGCCTCTTTTTTACTCTACAATCTTTTACAATAAAGCCGCAATTGGATCCCAACTCTGCTGATTCCTCATCACATTTGTCCACTTTTGCTTGCAGTTTGAACATTAAAAGATGTGGAAAGAGATGGTTGTGTAATGCATGTCAACACAAATCATAAATATGTTAATGATTTAGTATGACACGACAATGAAAGTGTCACTTTAAAGAAACTGACAAAATATTTTCCTTTTAAAAATGCAGAATTTAATTTCATTATATGAATTTTTAATAAGAGATGTCCAATAAACAAACTAAAACTATCCACAAAATTACTTCTATTGTTCAAGAATTTTATGCATATCTAGTTCAGTCATCAAACTCTAGATGGCGCAGGTTGATAGGTCCTAACATGCCATCTGTTAGCAATCATTTACTACAAGGTACAAGCTGATTGGCCTCTGCAGATTCTTCAGTTGGTGATCTTGCTTGTTCAGTATTTAAATAGTCTGGTTCAGCATGTGCTGTAAACTGGTCCTGCAGCACATTATCAGAGATCCTCTGAAATTGTCCACCTCCCCCAGATCCAAGATCAACATACATCAACATTTATATCCATTTAACATGCTAAAACTATACAGAAAGTTGTCGTGACTGAAATGCTGGTATAGGCTGCACTAAATATTTTTGTCTTAAATTTTAAGGCACAGGATGGAAGTACTGACAGGAATTCCACGTATGCTAATGTCCTCACCTTAACCAACCAGGACAACAAGATCTCTGATGATCAAAGTGTGTGTGACTGTGAAACTGAGTTCAGTACTCAGATCGACCACATTACAGAGAATGATTCAACAGAAGAAGACAACAGTGAAAAAGGCTCAGATGTAGTATATGCACAGGTCCACGTGTTACACAAAAAAACAAAAGCCATCAGTGTTCTGTCTGAGAACATCTATGCTCAGGTGAAAAAATAAGTTTACACTTTATTTTGATGGTCCCCTTTAGACATTCTGTTGACAACAGAAAGCCATGGTGATCAGGGTAAATCCAGTCAAAAACACCTGTTGACTGGACTGAAGAAGGCTGTGCACAGAAGATCCCCTGGCAGTATGATCAGTCTAAAAGGAAGAGTGGGGGAAAACTGACAGATCCAGATGTGTTAGTACTCTTATTTAGAAAGAGTCCCTGCTCTATTGTGTGCATACTTGTGCAAGCAGGATATTTTCAGTTGTTTATTTATTTATTTTTTTCATTAAAAGTTTCTGTTTGCTATAGGGATCAACGCCTACAGTTGTGTTTTCTTTGGAATTTGACATCAAACATGAAACAATATCATTGACAACATCAAAAACAAGTTTGTTAATTTAGTAATTAATTAGTAAATGGTCATGGACTGTCCTTCAATGTGTTTTCTTATAACAATTGATGCTGATACTGTAAATGCATTTATTTGAAGCATTTGTATTGTGTTAAAATGATTTCTATCATTATCTGTGTAATGGCTTATATCCTTGTTTTATCCTTGTGGTTAATGTGATCTAGATAAAATATTTTAAAATAAAAAACAATCCTGTTGGCTGGTTATTGGTTAAACAGTTTCAGCTGCTTAAAATCTAACATTAATGCAAACTACATAGTTACGTATTTTGATTGACGTGTATTTTTAGTAGGGATGGGACGATACACCTACCTCCCGATTCAATACTATCACGATACTTGGGTGCCGATACGATATGTATTGCGATTTTTTTTTTTTTTTTTTTTTTTAGAATTTCGATTCTACAAGTATTGCGATTCGATATTGCTATGTGTTGCGATTTTTGAATTTTTGTTTTTAACTCTAGACCATGGGAAAAAGTTGAATGATACATTACGTACACAGACTGTCACAATTAATAAAAAAAAAAAACATCTTTGCAGTCAATTTTGCAATTCGATGTTACAATTTATTGTGATTTGTGTTTGCTTATTAAAGACTAGACAATGGAAAATAGTTGATTATACCCTTAAAAGAGACTGTATATGATGAGTCATATTAACAAAAACAATGCATCACATCTTTCTAAACTTTTATTTCAGGAGTATATAGGCCTATATGTGTACACATACACAGTGTATATTTAAAGTCAACATGGGACTGCACATTACCCTTGTAATAATCTTTAGAATCATTGTTCTAATTTTAGCTTTTAGGGAATCACTCTTAAAATTCGATATTTATATGATTAATTGAGATTAATCAGAATGTCCAACTTATACCTTGTTAAGATACCTTATTAACGACTTGTCCAGCAAGCATTAAAATCAGCACGTTATCTCTTAACAATTTTGTTTATCTTATTCGCGGCCAACGATAAAACAAACCAAATAGTTAGTTATCAAGCTCATGAACGCAGGTAAATGCGATGTTTGGCAAGTAATTTCAGACTTGGAAAATCACATAGCAACAGACATGAGATTTCTTAATGGAATCAAAGTTTATTTCACTACTCTAACACAATACTAAGCTAAACAACACGAAACAAAATACGTAAACAAACACACACATTCGTTGCAATGAATTGTTTTGATCTGAAGAGAGTTTTAGGTTCTAATGCTCGTTTTCAACCTGAGGGAAATCACACACACATGGAACTCTTCTATCTTTACTCTTAAAAGATAAATACAACCAGTTCAGCAGATTCAGAAGATTTTGTCTTACTGTCTTTGCTTTCGGTTGAGTTCAGTCTTTTCCCGGTTCAAGAATGCTCTACTTCAACTTTCTTTGCTTTCAGTTGAGTTCAGCTGTTTCCCGGCTCAGGAAAAATCGTGCGCTGATTGGCGGCTTGGTAGTTCGTTGTCACGAGAATACTCTTCAGTGGTTGGTTGGCCTCGTTCTGACTTGATGACACTCCCAGGAAGTTGGTCTCAGTTTCTGAGGCTTTTAGATGTTAAAGTTCTTTGGAAGCTTGAGTCTTGATCTCAGTTTACTGCTCAATCATGATGTTAAATGACTGAGAGCGTCGAGCAAGGAGCGAGCTGAGCTTAAGCTTTTCTTTTCAATTCCCAACAACAACCACTGGGTATCTGTTTTTAACGGGCCGATTTGGGATCCGCCCACGGGCGCCTGACCTAGTCGGATTCTTCCTGTGGGGCGGAGCCCCGCCCTGCACAGCCCTTTTTCCGTGCATACATTATCCGTTCAGTTATTTATCACATGAAGAAATTATTGACAGCAGATTTCTATTTGTATTGTAATCATGCATTGATGAGAACAAACAAATTTCATCCACACCAGCTTACTATTAATGAAATCAGCTTTCATCTGAAACCAAACACCACGTATTTGACATGCACAAAAATACATATATCATTTGTATTCATTACGCGGTTAAGCCATAGAAGAAACAATCCTTAATTCTAAATAATCACATCGAGCATGTGAACTGAACACTAGTCATCAGGTATAAAGTCATGCATCAAAAGATTACAACAATATCATACGTTCCACAAGCCTTTAAAATGACACGAAAACAACCTTAATATATGTTGTAAATATATTGTATATAGTGTTTTTCGAGTATATTGCTTCAATAGCATAAACTAGTATAATTTGTCCCTTTTTAGATACTTGAGCAAAGCGTGGCGTCTCTTTGTCTGTTAGGGAGCAATAAAGCGCGTTCCTGGAATATGCTGATAACGCGAGTTCGTAATGTCACTTTTTTTTGGAAGATCTGGAGATTTTCTTAGTTGGACGTTGATTGTAAAAACATCATCTTCAACGATACCATCCTTGAATTACTGCGTTAATGGAAAGAGATTAGGGAGGGTTTGTGTGGAGTTTCTCCAAATGACAAGGTCTTTTGCCCTGTTCGACTTTATTTATAGTACCGATTGACCGTGCTGTTCTTTAAAGATATCCAGATGTTCTTCTCCAATATAGCCTGGGTTTTATGATCCCAGGAGATAAGAAGGTTCAGTGGAGGAGATCAGTGGATTAAGCTTTGCTCAAGAATGTGCTGTCCGAAACTGTGTGTGTGTGTGTGTTCTGGTTTCGACCAGCTCTTACACCCTGCAGGATCTGGACAGACCAGGGACTTATGTGAGGATCCTATTTGTGGACCTCAGCTCAGCTTTTAACACGATCATCCCATCACTCCTCCAGCCCAAATGAACTCAGTGCCCACCTCTGTATGTCAGTGGATCACCAGCTTCCTGACAGACAGGCAGCAGCTAGTGAGGCTGGGAAAATATACATCAGCACTGGAATTCCTCGGGACTATGTTCTCTCCCCGCTGCTCTTCTCCTTCTATACCAATGACTGCACATCTACAGACCCCTCTGTCCAGCTCCTGAAGTTTGCAGACGACACCACACTGATTGGCCTCATCCAGGACGGTGACGAGTCTGCTTACAGACAGGAGGTTAAAGAGCTGGCTCTCTGGTGCAGTCTTAACAACCTGGAGCTCAACATGCTCAAAACAGTGGAGATGATCGTGGACTTCAGGAGAAACCCCCCTGAACTCCCCCCACTCACCATCATGAACAGAACTGTAACAACAGTGGAGTCATTCAGGTTCCTGGGCACCACAGGACCTGAAGTGGGACATTCACATTGACTATATTGTGAAAAAGGCCCAGCAGAGGTTGTACTTTCTTCGCCAGCTGAGGAAGTTCAACCTGCCACAGGACTTGCTGAAACAGTTCTACTCTGCCATCATTGAATCCATCCTCTGCACTTCAATAACTGTCTGGTTCAGCTCAGCTACCAAATCTGACCTCAGAAGACTACAGAGGGTAGTCCGGACTGCTGAGCGAATCATCTGCTGACAACCCTCCCCACTCTCCAAGAACTTTACTCATCCAGAGTGAGCAAAAGGGCTGGTAAAATCACTCTGGACCCCTCACATCCAGCACACACCCTGCCGTCTGGTCGGCGCTGCAGAGCTCTGAGCACCAGAACGACCAGACATATACAGTTTCTTCCCTCAGGCAATCCATCTCATGAACACTTGAACTCTTAACAATAAACATGAAACACACAACACTATCATACTTTTTATTTTTATTTTACACACATACTTATTACATTTCAAATTTGCACCTAACATACCTGTACATACTGAATTGTCTATTTTGTATATTGTGTTTGTGATATTTGGCACATTGTCCATTTTTGTATATTTGTATATTATTTTATTTTTATTTTTAATTTATTTAAAAACATTTTTATTTTACACACATACTTATTACATTTCAAATTTGCACCTAACATACCTGTACATACTGAATTGTCTATTTTGTATATTGTGTTTGTGATATTTGGCACATTGTCCATTTTTGTATATTTGTATATTATTTTATTTTTATTTTTAATTTATTTAAAAACATTTTTTTTTACTATCTGTCCTGTTGCTGTCATTCTGTCGCACTGTGGAGCTACTGTGGTGGCTTCTGCAGATGCTGTGAGGAATCTGTAAATGAACAAATTAAAACATAAATATTATTAGTGAAAATTTACAGTTGTACTATAAAATAAAATGGTTATTTTTCTTAAATTCTTAATTTCTGCCATATTAAATTTTTAATTAAGATTAAGTTTACTGTAATGTCAGTTGTTTTTTGATTTCAAATAATTTTGTGGGTCTTGAAATAGATTAGCCTATACATGTTTAGGTGGGTCGTGGAATGGATAAGTTTGAGAACCGCTGTCTTAAAATATTCTATTCTACAACTTGAACTGTGTATGAGTATTGGTACAATATACAAGACTGGTCTTGATTCTAAGCAAACTAAGCCCCCCCCCCCCCCCCCTCCCTTTTTTTGTGTGTGTGTGTGTGTGTGTAAGTTACCCATTTATACAAATTATTTTCTTTTACCTTTTCCCATAAAACATGTGAATTGCTAATTTTTTATAACTGATATTATGATTATTATCTACAATATGTCTAAATTATCTAAATATGTTTTGCTTCTCGTCCAATTCTTATTCATTTTGTATTAAGTAAAAGCCACTGCCAGATTCAGATGAGAATTGAAAAGTCAATTCTAGGCAAGTCTGGGTGCTGTTGTCTACGGCTTGAGCTTGCAGAATTAGATGCATTAGGCATGTGATGATCATCAGATATCTTTTCTATTATGCTTCTCTGACAAAAGAATGTGAGATCCTTGCTTATCTCTTTTTGAGTTGTCATCAGTTTGCACTTCATCTTGTCATTGGTCTTCTCTCGTCACTTTCTCTTGAGTTTTCTGCTTGTCTGTTTCCTTCTCTTTCCACTTCCTCTTTTCCATTTGTTGGTCCACATTTGCTTTAAAGTATTTTGATCATTTCTTTACTGTCCCATCAATCATTCCATCTTCACCAGGGTGAATCTTTACGAGTCGTTGCAATGGTCTTCCCTTGGCAAGGGAGGGTCGTTACTAGCACACCCTTCATCCCTCACTTCATGCTGTGTGGGGTTGTTGAAGCTGGTTGTCGTATTTTAAGGTGAGAGATGTGAACTCAGGTGTCACTTTGCAACTATTTTGCTGATCATTAAAAGATTCTTCCTCGAGATCATAACTGCACACTCACTAGTTCTTATTGGTAACCATTCCCTGGCCTTGATAGAACTGCAGTCACCTGTAAAGAGAAACCTTTACAGCTTTTGTTAGTTATATCACGCATGCTCATTTGCTCATCTGGCCAGTCGTCTATTTTTGGTGTGGCCTGTGGAAATTTCATGTGGGTTGAGGGCTGTCCTGGCCCCTTTTTTGAGCTCTCACAAATACATTGCTGTCAATACAATGAGTATAGGGCTAATACCCATTTTCTATAATATAATAAAGAATTTGGATTTACTCAGTTATCTGCATCCTTATTATTTTTCAAATGATTTCAAATTAATTCTCAACAATTTACTAATTCATTTATCTTTTTGTTTTATAAACTGAGGTCCACTATATCACTCGATAATTTCCTGGGCCTATCTTGCTCAGTAGCATAGGCATTTTGACCTGGAAAACACTCAACCCACGTTAATTATGTTAACATTCAGAAAGACAATATTTTAGCCTTTTGATACAGAATCAGCTCCATCATGATATGCTGAAAAGAAAGTTAGATGTGGGGTGGACAGAGCAAGGTTGCTTGCTTTGCCTTCCCATGTAATGCGCTGCGCAAGTGTGGCACTGTTTTTCTTTCTGCCACAACAATGACCTAGGTACTGACCAGGAAACTTAACCAAATTCATCCATGGTCATTATTTTACTGGGAATAATGTACCCTGTGGGCCCACATATTAAAATTTGCATACAGCTGTTTTGGCTAAATGATTAATTTGCCTCAGTGTCTCATCAGACACCTTCTTTCACTCTATACAGCACCATCATTCACACTCTTTCACACCCCCCTTATGGCCAAAACCTATTTTTCTCTGTGAAACCTCAGCAGATTGTGAAGTGAATTATTTTAGCTGTGGAATGCCACGGATTCTAAATAGGATAACATGAACTTCTTTTCATTACACTGTATTGAGCTACCGTGCGACTCCACCGGGCTAGGACACCGGCAAAGGATATAAGTATCGCTTTTTATTATTTTTAATTTTTTTCCTTTATATGTTTACTATTGAAATGTTGTTGTTGTATGCATTTGTCAATTTTATTTTAATTTTTTTTTTTTAAATTTAATTTCTGTATTTTCTTAAATGGGTGTGTATAGAGTATTTACAGAGTGTTAACTTTAAGTTTTAATTACTTTTTCTTATTTGTAAGTCGCTTTGGATAAAAGTGTCTGCTAAATGACTAAAAGTAAAAAGTAAAGTAAGTAAAGACCTGGTAGCATTCCACAGTTACTGGATGTCATATTATGCAACTGGACAATGTCAGTCACCATAAAGTTTAATTTAATATTGCAGTATATACCTCTTTTTCCTCTAACACAATATAATAGATTAATTTGTTTAGAATAATTGTCTGCTTTGTGCAATTGAGAGAGCTGCAATTTCACTTTTTGTCACTTTTGTGTGTAATTTAAAGTTAAGTCACATTCTTTTTGTTTTTGCTCATGAGCTACTTTGAGAAGAGGATTGGAGATCTCTATACAATCTAGGATCCATGGCCATCAACATTTCTATCTTATTATCCCCAGTGATCACAGCATACAGTATGTGATTGAATGATTTTGGAACTTTGAATAAAATAATTAGAAAAAAATAATAAATACAATCTAGCCCTAAAAAATTACCATTAAACAAAACGGAGAGACCAGTATTTTTATTTTATCAGCTATATTTTTCCTATTAGACATTTTGTCTACCCTTTTTTTACTTCAAATTTGTTGTTGTTGTTGTTGTTGATTTTTCTTTTTTCTTTTCCCCAAAGAGTTCAGTATTGTTTTCAATATTCAGTTGTGCATTTCCCCCTTAGTTGGTTAATGAAATAGCCCTCACTATGCCAAATCCAGCTCCATTTTTATCTGATTAGTGAGTCAAGCACCCACTTCTTTCTGTAAAAATTCCTTTTTCTTTAAGACATAAGGCCTGGACTGGTACCTACTGAAAAGCAGATTGAGAATGTTAGTTAAAACACAGAATTCAGAGAACTGCTGTAAGACCAGTGAATAATCAAGATTAATACAGTTAATAAAATAAACTTTGAAACAGTCTCTATAGTGATCAAATAAATATGCAGCACCTGTGAACACAAAGGGAAGGGATGAAAGTGCTTCTGGTTAGATCATCAGCCTGTTGAAGCTGTTTGGCTGGTCGTCAGTCTGTGATGGCACTCAAAGGCCTGATGTTGTGGTGTATGATCTCCGTTGTTCTCTGCCTCTCCTCAATTCTGGCTTTTGATTGATCCTGCCAGTTTTGCATTTCAGGATGTTCTCATTACCTTTAGGAAAAGTCTCAAGTGAAAGATTCACCTTTTCCTGCTTTAAGTCAGCCTTTCTCCATGTTGACGTGTGCCCTCCTCTTTCAGGAGGGGAGTTGGCAATCCATCAGCCCCTCACTCTTCTTCTCTCTGCAGCTGAGTCTTTGCTTCTTTGCCGCATTGTTAGACAGACTCCAGTTCTTTGCTTCCTTTTGTCAAGTTCCAGAACTTCTGTTCCAGAAGCCATCTGAAATTTTTAACACTCAGAGACTGCATTAATCAAATTGAACCTTTATAAACTCTGACTAAATTGTGTCTGAGAAATCAACTCTTTATCTAATTTTCACTTTTCAACCATCTCTTTCAATGGTTCCTTAATAAAAAAGGTTAAATGAAAATATGTTGGGGTTCTGTCACTTTGGTCTAGTTTATTCATGGTTATGTGACGGAGCCCTGACACTCCCTTCTTGTCTTGTTTTCTGGTGAGCGCGTGGCTTCGAGTGTGCTCGAGCTGCGTGCTCTCTTGTCTGCGTGCTCTGTTTCATGTTGGGGAGTGGTGTTCGGATCCTGGCACTCCTGTCTTGTTCAGACTCTGTTCTGGTTTCGTGTCGGGGTTCGGACACTCACGCTCCAGGTTTGTTCTTGCTGGGGAGCGTGCGATTTCTGAGGCGATTTCTGGGGCGCTCCTCTGTTCTCTGTGTGTGTGTGTTTTGTTTGGTTCGGTTTTGGCCGCGTGCTTTTTCTCGTTTTGTTTTGCTCTGCGTTGCACGCAGTTGGTGTTTTTTCACTGGCTGCGTGCTTTTATGTTTGTTTCTTGTGAACACGCGGCTTATGAGTCTTCTCATTAGCTGCGTGTTTGTGTCCTGTTTTGCACATGGCTAGTGATTTGTTTTGCTGGCCATGTGCTTGTGTTTTTGTTTTGTTTGAGCCATGGCTGTTCTTGTTTAGTTCTATGTGCCATGTGCTCTCATGTCAATTGTTTTGACCCCACCCACCTTGTTTCCTGATTATTGGTTCATTTGCCCCACCTGTTACCTCATTACCCTCCTCATTTGCTCCCTTTATAATCTCCTTGTGTTTGCAGTCCTGTGCCGGATCGTCGTTCACTTTACCCTTGTGAAGTCCTGCCTTGCCTTGCCTTGCCAGTGTGTTTTCCCCTACGGGGTAGTTTTTGTTTGTTTATTTTATTTTTTTATTAATAAAGCCCTATTTTCCTCCAGCAATTGAGTCTTCGCTCTATCCCTTCACTCAACCCTGACAAAATAAATACATTAAAAAAGTCATTTGGTTAAAAACAGCAGTTCCCTTATTCTATTTTAGTAAAGCAAGTTCTTCATTGCAGAAAAACAGCAAGCAGTTTTTTCTTTGCAAATTGCAGAAAGCAGCTACCTTCATTATCTAAATATACAATAAAACAAAATAATCCTTCATTCTACAACAGCATGACATGCGTATGGTAAACTAAAGACGTAATTTTTCTTCTATTATTGCATACATGGTTCAGAATAATCTAGTAATGGTGAATGAATTTTCCCAACCAACATAAAATAATTGCTTTTTGTCTTATTTTATTATTTAATCAACAAGTTCTATTATTACTGTAAATTGTCCTATAGCTTTTGAATCTAAATTTCTATGAACTTGGTCACCTAATCTTGCTCTCATTCAACATTTCAGTAGACAAGTTATCTTTAGTTAACTCAAACCCAAATCTTTGAAACTCTATAATGTATTTTCTTTCACACTGTCTCCCAGGGATAACAAGATACAAATTTTAGACGTCTACAGATATAAGATATAAAGTTTTAAGCATGTGCAATATTTTTATTAATCTATTAAGACATGTCATTATGATAATAAATGTATATCTTATACATTTATTATTTTAATTAATCTATTATTATTTCATTCATCTGCAATGTCGATATCTTGGAACAATTTTTATTTTTCTTTCTTTTTTTTTTTTTTTTAATAGCACTCATTCTTTGTCTCTTTTTTAGATATAGGGCTCATACACTCATACACTCTTCTCCAGTGTAACACCAGCCACTCCCATCTCCGCTGCCTGACCACACTCATACATGACACATACATTAAAACAGACTATACTTACACTCTTCCTGAGTGACCTGTCAGATACTTCCTCTTTCACTGTACACTTCCTCAACACAGTAAAAAAGTAGCATCCTGCAGGGCTTTGCCTACCCGTACAGACCTCCTTGTACTTTATTACAAACAGAGCGCATCTCTTTTCTTTATCTGCTTAACGTTTATTGTTATCCTTCCAGGCCCACTTAACAATAAACACAGACCATTGCATATGCAATGTATATCTGCTTAATGTCCACTGCCATCCATCAAAGGCCCTCTTAACAGTAAAACAGATCTGTGCATGCAATTATTTCTTCTGGAATCAAAACCCTTTATTCTCTTTGTTCTTTAAATTTGGAAGAGCAATTTTTAAGAGTTCTTACCACCAAGGGCTAACTGGCAAACAACACAAACTAATTATATAAGCATAAACTGCCTACCTTTTTAGTGGCCACTTAATTTGTGTTGCTCGTCAAGCAAGCCCAACGTGTTCTTTCACCCTTTGCTCCTATCATCCTGTTCGTGACGCCAATTTGTGGTGGCTTCTGCAGATGCTGTGAGGAATCATTCTCAGAGTCTTGGGGTTTTGATGCCAGAATTTAGATTTTATTATCAGAGGCAATAAAACCGAGAGACCCTGCAGGGAATCTCCCGAGTGTGTGTCTCCATACCCTTTAATACAGTTTTTTGTGTATTAAAGGTATTAAGGTGTGTTCTATACATTTCCTACGTCATTGTTTATCTTCTTTTGACTGTGCCTCCATCTGCTTCCTGGAGCAGATAATAGGCCCCAATTTACGTTACGTTAAAGGAGGAGACCCAATCATGTCAAAACCAGATGTGCAGCTTTATCTTAAACCATACGTCAGCACATTCCATTCTTCTGCAGGCCTCTACTCACACAGGCAGATACAATTTTATAATAGTAGAATAACTTGATACATAAATGGCTATATTCACATTGATTACACTTGATTCATTTATATTTTGATTAATAAAACTCTTCGTCACCACACACCACTTCCCTTTCCCTTTGCATTGCTGGGTCAGTCTGTATGTCTACGCATTCATTTTTATTTGTACAGCGCTTTTCACAATATATATCGTTTCACTGCAGCTTTACAGAACATGAATGTTTATTACAACGCTAAATGAATGCTAGTAAGCTAATCACTTCATCCCATTATTACTGATTTCATTCGTTTTATAATGTGTGCTTAGTTTGGTCAAGTTTGTTGCTGTGGAACAGTGCTAGAAAGCATTTGAATGCTCTATCTGAGCCATCATGTTGTCACAAATAAACAAGATGAATGCAATTCAATGCTGGCTACCGTGTTTTGCATAAACCTTTATTATTTTTTTTTATATATTTTTTTTAAAGATAAAAGTATAGCCTACATGCAGATTAATAAATGCACACACACACTACATACAGTATATATGTGGGTATGTATGTAACACACATACAGGTAAAAAGTGTAGCCAAATGGAAAAAACAAGAACTTTTCCTTACCTGAATGGAAATGTGCGCTGTATATCCTAGAGCTGCTATTCTGCTTCTCGCTTCACTGCTGCAATCCAGGCACATTTCTCGGACATCTAAACCCTTTAATTTCCGATTATTTATAAATTAGTTCCAGCCCAGAGAGATCACCCAACCACCGAGCAACAAGGATCTAATTTTAATTTCGACATTTTAAACAGCAGGATTAAATAAATTAATCGCAATCCCATCAAGCACCTGCCGCCATTGTTTTGAATGCACTCAAACGCTAACCGGAAACGTCCGAGGAACAAATACATCACTTCCTTATACCGCCGAATATCCGTTGAAATGGTCTATAAATCTAGCAGCCATTCAACAGCAGAGATCCAGCTCACAGCGGAAAGTGAGTTTACACAGTTTAAAGTAAAGAACAAGATCATTTACAGCAATGAGGATTATTTGAAATACATTCTGGTCCAGTTACAGGCATTTCACATGACACAGGACAAAATGGACACTCTGTGACTGTCATCGTTGGTTGTGTGGGAGAAATTGTGGCACTGCTCACACTCTTTGCTATTGGATTTTGTACAAGATGAATTCAATTATATTTACAGTTACATAGCTGATGTAATTTTGAAGCAGATGATTTTAAGATACACTGCATTGTGCTTGTGTTAGTTTAAACATCAGGCACAGTTGGAAAAACATGAATAACATATGAAATGAAGTTGCTAGTGTTTGACTTTATACAGTGGCCAGATTAGCTTTTACAAAGCACTTGACTTCAGTCATGCACAGTCTAGTTTTTAGTGTGGTTTTTTGCTTCCTCTCACAGGACAAGAATGAAGACCCACTGTAGCATATGCTTATGATCCTTGATGGTTGTTGGGACTTTATGTCTTAAGTGACCCCTTTTAGCCTTTTGACATTTGCATATAATTCACAGACCTGGCTCCCCATTCAACCTTTATATGGGTGCTAAATTGCCAATGGTTGTCCCCCCACTGACAAAAAGACGCTAAACAGATTGACTATTTTTTCTCTCCATTTGACTTCAAACAAATTCCAAAGAGAACTAAATGACCAGGCCTGGCTGACCAATGGACTACCCCCTACGATTACAAGATACATAACACACACACACGTAGAGACATATTCTTTATTTACACCATAATTAATCAGTTATAAAGGTATCTGGTATATGCGTGTGTTGTTTGTATGTTTCCTTATTATATTAGCCTAGTGACCACTCGTTATTTGTATTAATACGCTCTAAACACTCATACTCAGGTGTATGAATATCTCTGGTTTAATATCTTTTAGATGTCTCTTTCTTGATATCAAGATGATCTGCTCTTTATTTATCAAACAATGATGTACACTATGTGATCGTGAAATGCATCATACTATTTTTACTGTACTGTGGGAAAATTTACACCGATTCGCCAGAACACTCATGAAACATGCAAATGAGGTGTCAAGTGGGACAAAGAAACACTTTCCAGCTGAAACTATGTGCCTTGTTATTGGTCAAACTAACCAAATGGGTGTTACAGAGAAACCAGATAAAACTTCTCATAGACAAAAATAACCAACCATGGATGACCACAGGTTACCTAAAGAGTGAAGACAGAAGTGGCCTAAAAAACAGAAGTGCTCTCACTGCAGTCATGCTCACAGCAATCACAAAAAAATGTGACTAAGGCCCCGTCCACACGAAGACGGGTTTCTCTGTATACGCATTTTTGAAACTGGGTCCCAGGGTGGATAAATTTGAAAACGGCGTTTTCGTGTTTTCGTGTGGACGGCGAATCCGTATATTTTCTGAAACGATGACGTCATCAGCCCACGTCTCGCCCCTAATCAGACACCGCTACGTCACATAACAGCGACAACAACAATGTCAGACTACGTGCCTGAGTTCGTGCTGCAGAACCTACTGAGCTCATTAGTTTTATTAAAGCAAAATCTTCTGCTTTGTGTGTTAGTTTATATTCAGCGCGCAAGGTTTACGCACATGGTCCAAGTCTTCTTCTCTGTTTTTTTGTGTATCACTGTGGCAGAATTACAGCGCCACATATTGGTCTGGCATGTGTACTACATCGTTTTCAGTCGGTTTCAGTGATTCCGTGTGGACGCAGATATTTCCTGAGACGACTCCGTGTTTACGGAATTTGAGGCAAAAAAAAAGATTGGATATGGAGAAACCCGTCTTCGTGTGGACGTAGCCTAAATCACCATCACCACATGATCCCAGCCATCTCATTACCACCATTCACACAGTGAGTGCAGTGGCACCCCCATTGTTTTTTAATAACATGTTTGCTGTTTTTTAACAACATGCACTACTGTTCCAAAGTTTGGGGTCAGTATTTAATTAAAACAATTTTTTTAAAGAATGTGAATACATTTATTCAGCGATTTTTATAATGTTACAGCTGAACCAGGTGTTTTAATTAGTGAGACATCTAAAACATTGTGGGAAGGGGGCCTGAGGACTGGAGATGAGACTACGGCTGTGTCCAAATTCAGGGTCTGCATCCTCCTTAGGATCCTTCCTACCCGGTTGAAGGAGGAGGGATCCTCCGACGTCCGCAAAACCCGGAAGTCGGTGTTTGTGAATTTGGACAGCCTACCCTTCTTTCAGTTCCCTCCCTTACCCGTTGCTCATATCCTGTCGCCTAGCAACCGTGACAGTGCCAAGCAAGAAGCGGGAAAATGGATAAACAAAGAGTTATTCTCCTCATTTTAATTATTTTGGAAGAAATAAAGCAATTAAATAAATTAAATACTTTCTTTGCTCGTTGTCGGAGAGTTTTTTATATCAGACTACAAGACAGTCACATCCAGGTAAGCCATTATAGCCTATTTTTATTTGTTTTTAAGTATTCTACTAATTTCTCCTACAAATTCATTGAGCCGAAGCATAAACTTTAGCTTGTTTTGTCAGAGAAACTCCTCTCCCACTCCGCTACCGCTCGCTTCGTCCGCCATTACGCTCTGCCGAAAAGAATTATGGGATAGGTAGGACGGGAAAGGATCCACCACACCCATCCTTCCAATTCGGGGAAAAGGAGGACGTATTTGTGGGCCGCATTTGAAGGATCCTACGAATTTGGACAGCCTTCGTCGCGGCGCTGTGACGTAACATCCTTCAAATGAGTACTCCGAAGGATGCAGACCCTGAATTTGGACACAGCCTATGCCTCTTTTACTATTTAATGCTGCAGCTTACTTCCCTTTACAAAATAGTTTTTTTTTTATTAAGATTAAGATGATTTAAGACATGTATTTTGTACATTTAATACGACTTGCCTTTTATTATTAACCTTGATCCAGGAGATTCCATCCTCTGACCTAGATTAAAAAAAAAAGTTAAATATTAAGAGTATGCAACACCTGTCACAGGTAACAATCAGCAGAAATGAATTCTTACCTGATGTGAGCAAACCAAGGAAATGTCCCTCTGATGGGCCTACAAAAAGGGAAAAATGAAGAATGAAAAACAGCTATTAGGTTAACCAGATATTGGTTGTAATTGGTTTTGTGACGTACTGACATAAGGTGTATCAAAGGTGTACAGTAAAACAAAAGTAATATATAAAATTGTTCACATAACATAAAAATTACATGAAATCAAACAATGTAAACTTTTTAATCATTTCTAATTAAAACAACAGAATAAAAACAAGTAGAATAAGATACCAATCAAGTGAAATAGTATTTAAGAAATACATGTAACGCCACGCCAGCAGAGGGAGCCCTCACCTGAATACTGACTGCATGCTCCCTCTGCTGCTTCTACTTCCACTTCCTGTTTGGTACTTTAAAAGCGATCACCATGTGCTTCCACCTTGCGAAGTATTGCCAGTTTCACCTGCCTTACCGAGCGTTTTTCATATACCCTGTCTGATTACCTGTTGCCGTCTTGTTTTGCCTCTGGATTATCGAGTTTACGGATCGCCCCTTTTGGATTGTTTGCCAGTGAGGACTGCTTTATGGTTTGACCCCTTTTGCCTGCCTTTGTCTTTTGCTCTCTAGATTTCCCCTTCTTGCTACGTTTGTTTAATTGGACTGATCACCCGGTATTGACCCTCTGCCTGCTTTATCTCACCGCTGCCTGGAATACGTTTATGTTGCATCTGCCTTAGACTGCCTTCTGACACCGACCTCCTACCTGTTTTGTGTACTCTGCTTTTCTTAATAAACATCCGCAAATGGATTCAACTTCTGCCTCAGCGTCCCCGTTACAGAATACTTCGCCTACAATGAATCCAGCGGACGTTTCTAACCTCCAAGCGGCATTTGCTTATCAAGGAGAATTATTAAAGAGCTATCAGGAACAACTCCGCAAACTCCAGTCCGTCAACGAGCACCTAACACAGTACATCCGATCGCTACCTCCTCCCACGCCTAGAACGGTAAGCTTTGCTCTCCCTGACAAGTTCGATGGTACTGCTGAGTTATGTAAAGGATTTATTCGTCAAGTTAAGTTATATTTCGACCACCAGAAAGACAAATTCGAAACCGAAGAAACAAAGTGTGCTTTCCTTATGACACTGTTAACGGGCAGAGCCATCGATTGGGCTTCAGCAGTGTGGGATGCGGACGTTCGGTTCAGATGCTCAGTTAACTATTTCATGGACCAACTCCGTGAGGTGTTTGAATATCCCGCAGGGCGCAGGGATGTTTCGACACAATTGATCAGACTTCAGCAAGGTGATCGTACAGCTGCGGAATATGCCATTAACTTCCGAACTCTGGCTGCTCAAAGTGGATGGAATGATGTCTCATTGAAAGCTATGTTTTTCCACAGTCTTAATCCTGCTCTACAGACTGAACTGGCTTGCCGCAAAGAGGATTTGTCCTTTTCTGATTTCGTCTCGCTCACGGTAAAGATTGATAACCTCATGAGACAACACTCCAAACCCAAACCTGAAAGGAGTAACCCCCGTAAATTCGCAATAGCACCAACACCCATATCTTCTCCACGGGAGGAACCCATGCAGATCAACATTTCAAGATTGTCAGCGGAGGAGAAGGAAAGACGTCGCACTAACAACTTGTGTTTCTACTGCGGGGGAACAGGCCATCGCAGTCTAGGATGCCCTCAGAAACGTCCATCCAACACCAGGGTAAATATTAACCACTTTGCCTTACTTACCAATCGATCTCTCACCTTTCCCATTACCCTAGAAAATGATACTCTGTCTCTTGAACTTACTGCCTTGATAGACTCTGGAGCAGCGTTAAACATCATCAACTGGACTGTGGTGGAGGAATACCAGATCCCCGTTCAACCTTGCACACCCCCCATAAAGATCAAAGCCATTGATGACGCCCTCATCGGAGAAGGAATCACTTATCAAACCAAGACACTCACACTCAAGGTCGGCCTGCTGCACCAGGAATCTATTTCATTCTACGTCGTTGACTCTCCCAAGCATGAGGTAATCTTGGGATTCCCCTGGCTTTCGATTCACGACCCCGACATCTCCTGGTATCATGGTGAGCTAACACATTGGTCCGCCTTCTGTCAAAAGAACTGTCTTTCCGCAAAACCCCAACCCTGTTACACCACCACGGTAGAAAGTCCCCTCACTCACAAGGACGTTACCATTCCATCCTGCTATCACGACGTATCTGAGGTGTTCAGTAAGACCAAGGCAGCCCAACTTCCACCACATCGTCCCTGGGATTGTGCCATTGAGCTCCTCCCGAATGCCATGCCCCCTAAAAGTAAAGTTTACCCCCTTTCACAAAAGGAAAGTCAAGCCATGGAGGAATATATTAACGAGGCTCTAGACTCCGGATTCATCCAACCTTCTACTTCTCCCGCGGCAGCAGGGTTTTTCTTTGTCGAGAAGAAGGACGGAGGACTAAGACCCTGCATAGACTATAGAGGCCTGAATAATGTCACAGTTAAATTTCGTTACCCCCTCCCTTTAGTACCCTCTGCCTTAGAACAGTTACGTGAAGCCACCATATACACCAAACTTGACCTACGAAGCGCTTACAATCTCATTCGAATCCGTGAGGGTGATGAATGGAAAACCGCCTTCCTCACCACTAGGGGGCACTACGAGTACCGGGTGATGCCGTATGGGATGGCCAACTCTCCAGCTGTGTTTCAGTCGTTCATCAATGAGATCTTCAAGGACCTGCTCAACAAGTATGTGATCGCCTATATTGACGATATTCTAGTATATTCCAAGACAGAGGAAGATCACGTTGATCATGTACGTACCGTCCTATCAAGACTCCTACAGAATCAACTGTATGTAAAGGCAGAGAAATGTGAATTTCACGTTCGTCAAACCTCGTTCCTCGGGTACCATATCAGTCATCAAGGGGTTAAAATGGACATTTCCAAAATCC
The DNA here is from genome assembly GCF_936440315.1 of Barbus barbus. Lineage (NCBI taxonomy): Eukaryota > Metazoa > Chordata > Actinopteri > Cypriniformes > Cyprinidae > Barbus > Barbus barbus. The sequence continues at coordinate 10,470,626 of NC_136724.1, forward strand.
AAGCAGTCGTCGAATGGCCACAACCCACCACAGTAAAGGAGTTGCAACGGTTCCTGGGGTTTGCTAACTTTTATAGGAGGTTCATCCGTGATTACAGCATGATTGCAGCCCCCTTAACATCCCTCCTAAAAGGTAAACCATCCAAACTAGCATGGACCGAAGCGGCCAGTCAAGCTTTCGTCTCCCTAAAAGAGAGATTCACCTCGGCCCCCATCCTGAAACATCCTGATCCAAATTTGCTCTTTATAGTGGAGGTGGACGCTTCTGATTGTGGTATAGGGGCAGTCTTGTCACAGAGACACGGTCAGCCAGGCAAATTGTTTCCATGTGCTTTCTTCTCCAGGAAACTGACTCAGGCAGAGCGTAACTACGACGTGGGGAACAAGGAACTTTTATCAATGAAAGCAGCAATTGAGGAGTGGCGACATTGGCTTGAAGGTGCCACTCACCACTTCCAAGTAATCACAGACCATAAGAATCTAGAATACATCAAGGGAGCGAAACGTCTAAATCCAAGGCAGGCTCGCTGGGCACTCTTCTTCACTCGCTTTCAGTTTACGGTAACCTACAGGCCGGGCAGTCAGAATAGTAAAGCGGACGCTCTCTCACGACGCCACGATCCTCCTATCGAACAACAATCCCCAGAACCAATACTTCCTCCCACGGTTATCCTGGCTCCCATCTCTTGGGATATCATGGAGGAGATTCAGCGTGAGCAACAGAACGAACCACCACCCACAAACTGTCCCCCCAACCAGCAATTTGTACCAAGTACTCTACGGAATCGAGTGATGCAATGGGTGCATTCTTCCCTAAGCTCCGGGCATCCAGGTATCTCACGTACTCTCCATTTAACTAAGAACACATTCTGGTGGCCCTCCATGAACAGAGATGTAACATCATTTGTGAAATCATGCTCCCTCTGTGCTCAGTCTAAGACCCCCAAAGAATTGCCCTCTGGTCTTCTACGCCCACTCCCCATACCACAAAGTCCATGGTCACACCTATCCATCGACTTCATCACCGACCTACCACCCTCCAACGACTTCACAGCAATACTGGTAACCATCGATCGATTCTCCAAATCCTGTCGTCTCATCCCCCTAAAAGGTCTGCCCTCTGCCATGGAAACCGCTCTTGCTCTCTTCCACAATGTGTTTCGCATCTATGGCCTCCCGGAAGACATAGTGAGTGATAGGGGCACCCAATTCACTTCTCAAGTATGGAGGGCATTCTGCAAACAGTTGGATATTAACGTGAGTCTGACTTCAGGATATCATCCTCAAGCCAATGGCCAGGTGGAAAGATTGAATCAGGAGATTGGACGATATCTGAGAACCTACTGTAACCGTGAACAACATAGATGGTCGGAATACCTCCCATGGGCAGAATACGCCCAAAACTCGCTCACCCACTCGTCTACAGGTCTCAACCCCTTTCAGTGTGTCCTGGGGTTTCAACCACCGATGTTCCCGTGGTCTGGCGAACCCTCCTCGGTTCCAGCGGTCGATGACTGGATAAGGCGTAGTGAGAGGGTGTGGGACAGTGCTCATGTTCGTCTTCAGCGGGCTGTTAGGACACAGGAAATACAGGCTAACAGACGACGCCGTCCACACCCTCCCTACCAACCTGGGCAACGGGTCTGGCTCTCCACTCGGGACATCAAATTGCGGCTACCCAGCAGGAAGCTCTCCCCAAGGTACGTCGGTCCTTTTAAAATTCTTCGTAGAATTAATGAGGTTACCTACCAGTTAGAGCTTCCTGTTAACTATCGTATCTCTCCCTCTTTCCATGTCTCCCTCCTGAAACCGGTCCACCCGGATGCTGACCCCGGCCATGAAGCCCCAGAACCACCGCCACCCTTGGACATTGACGGGACTCCCGCTTACCAGGTGCACGAGTTGCTGGACTCGCGTCGGCGAGGGGGTCAGCTCCAGTACTTGGTGGACTGGGAGGGATATGGACCTGAGGAGAGATCGTGGGTAGCCACCCGCGACATCCTAGACCCATCACTCATCGAGGAATTTCATCGAGCCAGACCCGACCGACCTGCACCACGACCACGGGGGCGGCCACGTCGAGCTCCGGGAGTCGCTCCTAGGGGGGGGGGGGATTCTGTAACGCCACGCCAGCAGAGGGAGCCCTCACCTGAATACTGACTGCATGCTCCCTCTGCTGCTTCTACTTCCACTTCCTGTTTGGTACTTTAAAAGCGATCACCATGTGCTTCCACCTTGCGAAGTATTGCCAGTTTCACCTGCCTTACCGAGCGTTTTTCATATACCCTGTCTGATTACCTGTTGCCGTCTTGTTTTGCCTCTGGATTATCGAGTTTACGGATCGCCCCTTTTGGATTGTTTGCCAGTGAGGACTGCTTTATGGTTTGACCCCTTTTGCCTGCCTTTGTCTTTTGCTCTCTAGATTTCCCCTTCTTGCTACGTTTGTTTAATTGGACTGATCACCCGGTATTGACCCTCTGCCTGCTTTATCTCACCGCTGCCTGGAATACGTTTATGTTGCATCTGCCTTAGACTGCCTTCTGACACCGACCTCCTACCTGTTTTGTGTACTCTGCTTTTCTTAATAAACATCCGCAAATGGATTCAACTTCTGCCTCAGCGTCCCCGTTACAATACATTTGTACTACAGAGGTGGCACAGAAAAACTTGTGGCTTCAGATGTTTAATTGATTTGTTCGAACGGCTGATTCATGATTTGGGTAATTGAATCATTGACTCACTAGATTCGTTTAAAAACGCGGTTAATTCATAAATGAAACACCGCTGTGTTTGAATGGAGATGCGCAGAGGCTCAGCTAGGACTTTGAAACTATTTTCGTTGATGAAATAGAGCAAAATAAGGCAAAAGTGTTGTAGTCAGACAATATAGGCTAAGTCACTTAATATTAACTTCTTGTTTAATGAACTGTTATTAAACTGAACTGTTGTATTAAATCAATATTACATTTTTAAACTCCCTTAATAATCATTAAAAGCTGTCACTCATCTTAGTTCATCTCGATCTCACAAAACTCCATTATAATCAACAAAGCTCCTTACACTGTACAATGAATCTCTTATTTACACTCCGTCTACACTTTTTTTGTTATAATGAGAAAATACGTCTGTGATCAACACTGCAAAAACACGTAAGTACCTTAGAAACCTTTAAAGCTCCCTCAGCACAAACACAAATATGCTGATCGGGTCAGTCGCACTGGTGCTCCTAAATATTTTTCATAGTTGCACACAGTAGTTTTCAGTCGCAAATGTGGTGGAGGGCAGCTACTCTGGTGGCGCCAATCCACAATCTTTTTTGGTGGCTGCAGCGGGCGCTGCATTTATTTATTTATTTTTTCACTTCATAAACTATTGTGAATTTACATTATGCATTTAAATTAATAGTACCCACTGCAAAATCATCCTAGGGTTGGCCACAGGGGTATGTGCTCCTTGGAAGCGCCCCTGAGTGAGTGAGAACAGCTCTGTGGTAGAGGGCTGCATTGGGTTTGGGTCAGAAAATTTTGCGGGAGACCCGCAGGGAATGTTGGGATTTGGTGTGTAATAGAAATGGAGTCAACACATTAAGTTGAGAAGAAAATTAAAGCGACTGTTTACTTGACAAAAAGTAGCAGGCGCAATGATATTACGCAGCACCTGAAAGTAGTCCCCAGCTATATCATAACTTGTTACCTAGCTGGGGACTACTTTCAGGCGCTGTTTAATATCATTGCGCCTGCTGCACCCATGGTACGGCAGCAATGTTCCTTGATTATTACGCCGGAATGAGAGTATAGTTCCTAGCCATATCAGCCTAGAAAATCGCAACTTTTCATTTTCCGTCGGTCTTAGTACACGATGCAACTACAGAAGAGTCAAGCTTTAAATAGGAAAATTATCGAAACTCTTTGGTCATTTTTGAGCGAGATGCTAATGGTCTAATTCAATTCAATGATCTATGCCAGGGGTGCCCAACCCTGTTCCTGGCGATTGACTGTCCTGCAAAGTTTAGCAAGTTTAGATGAGTTGGAGCTAAACTTTGCAGGAGAGTCAATCGCCAGGAACAGGGTTGGGCACCCCTGATCTATGCTAAGATAAGCTAAAAGTGCTACCGCCAGACCCGGAGATCGGCTGAATGGATTCAAAAACGGTAAAACTCAACTGTTTAACTCTAGGGGAGTTGTAAAATGAGCCTATTTCCAAAAAAAGTGGAGTGTTCCTTTAAATTGAACGAATATTTGAGTATTTAAGGGGGCAGTTGCTGACCAGCCATCTGCGCCAACACCCACCCTCCCCAAAATTGTTAGTCATTGAATCCCCAATGTCACCCCTGCTTAGTCAAGCCCAAACCCGGCTGTATAGTGGGGTACTAGACAGTGCTAAATTTACCCGGCACGTCACCTGTAGGAGAAAAAAAAAATCTGTGGCGACGGATTTGCAATCCGTCCCCTTAGTTTATAAACCATACTCACAAATTCTTAAACTGTTCCCTCGGTTTAACAAATCGTGTCCACGGATTAATAAACCGTACCCACAAATTCATAATCCGTGCACACGATTTCGCAATCCGTTCCCGCGGGTTTGTAAACTCACGGATTTGTGGCCCCACCCCCACCAGCAGATTCAACCAGGCCACCTGTTTAGGTGCGGGATGCACTGTATTGTGTTTAATAAACATTAATTTTCATAGTAGCCTATGAGACCATGATTCACACTCATAATTTAGACTTCTTTTTAGGTTTTTTTACTTACCAATAGGATAAAACACCGCAGCCTGTGGTAAATAAATGCTAAAAAGAAGAATAGAAAATTTTGCTAACAGACAGATATCGCAGGATTATTACAGAGGTAGTTGAGGATAATGGTGGAATTTGCAGCTTTACTCGCAAACTACAATACCTGTTCATCAATAAGATGAGAACCAGGCCCATTGTAAATCTAAATGTACTCTAATTAAATGAATTGTAAAGTGTGATATCCAAGTAGCTATTAAGATTTTTTTGCTTCTAAAAATGACTGAGTCTTCACTAATCCCATGCAAACGTACCCCCATCTGGAACAATCCTGACATATTGCTAAACAATAATATGATGAACCTCACAGATTGGAGTTGTAAAGGTATTAAATACCTGGAACATATATTAGAAGGGACAGACTTTATTCCCTTTGACAAATTAGTTAAACAATATGGGATTAACAAAAACAGATTTTTAGAATATCAACAAATTAAATCTATTGTAAAAGGGAAATTTAAATCTAATCATATCAAATTACAAATACCACCAAGTGTGGCAGATTTTCTTAATCTCAAAACCCCCAAATTAATGTCTAAAATATACAGGACACTTTCCAAAATAGATGAATCAGTATCACTTCCTATTGCAAAATGGGAGGCAGATCTAGCAGTAAACTGGGACCATAATTTCTGGTCTCAGATATGTTTAAAAACCTTTGAACTGATTAGAAATCCTGGTTTACAATTAATACAATACAAAACCCTGCATAGAGTGCACTACACAGGTCATCGGATGTTCAGGATGGGTCTTACAGCTTCTAACAACTGCTCACACTGTCAAGGCAATACACCTGACAATTACATCCACGCTCTATGGTTCTGTCCACCTGTTCAGAGGTACTGGTACAGGATTTGTGAAGATTTATCAAAGTGTCTTAAATGCTCTATTCCAGCCTCTCCTTCAGTCTGCTTGTTGGGCGACCTAGATGGTGTCACTACAGAAGGTAACACAATCCACATGGCTTTCACTGCCCTATGCATTGCTAAGAAGACTGTCCTCATGAACTGGAAAAATAAAAATAATCTTAATATCAACCAATATAGAAATCATTTGTGGGATTATATTAGTCTTGACACAGTTTCTGCTGCCACATTAGATCAATCTCTCTGGGCTCCTTTGATCAGCTCCATCACCTAGTGTGAGTGGGGGTCCCGATTCTGTCCGGCTGTGGTTTTTGCTGTTGGGGTGGCCATATGGGCTTGGGGCATCTGGGAGTTCCCTGGGGGTGGGTTTCTTGGGGGGTTCGGCGCTGGGGCTGCGATCTTGGCCTGGATGGGGTATTGGTGACTCTTGGGTGCTGTTTTTCTGGCGGCTGCATGCGGCGCTACTGGGGATGCCTGTGCCGGCGGACGTAGGTTGCCGGCCTGGCGGCTGCACTGTTCCAGGGTTGGTCCGGGGGGGGGCTTGGGGTGCTGGGGGCGCTCTGCCTCCCGGTTGGGGTTACGGCTGGGCCTGGGGGGCTTGGGTCCTGGTTGGTGTGCCGCCGGGAGCATGGGTTGGTGCATGCGCTTGGGCCCGGCCCTGGTGTGGGGGTCTTCGACACATCGGTGCCTCCGCGGGGGGGATCCAATAGAGGCAGGGAAAATGGGCTTAACCTGGGTGTCTTATTGTCTTATGTAGTCTGGGAGTTGAATGAGTGATGGGGTGGGGTAGTTTTTCCTCTGCTGTGGGGTCTGGTGGGCGGCCCCGGGCTGCCATGGGCCCTGGTCTGGATGGGCCTGGGCCCCCCGCCCTGGGCAGATTTGGGGTAATGGGGGTGCCTATGGGGGTCAGCGGGGGAGCTGGCTCCAAAGGGGGGCGGGTATTTTGCCCCCTCTGATGCTTTCCTCCCCATCCCTAAGGCTTCACTTCTCCCGCTCCATCACACCAACACATAGGTAGGGTTTTGAGGTGCGGGTGTGTCGCTGGGATGCGGGGGAGGTGGTACTCCTCTGTCTCCTCGTGGCCACCTGCATCTCAATCACACATTACAGCTTAGACATTCTCATTACTTACTGTCACATGACACATACATATAGGGCCTTGGGGGTGGGCACACTGAATGGCATCCGGAGGGCGGTCTGTTCATTCAGCCTTCCCTCTGGTGCCAGTGCCCACTTCTCAATTTTAAGTTGCACATAGACATTGAGGGCTCTAGGGAGGGGACGAGCTGACACAAGCTTATGGAGGGTGCCCCTCCCCTGTTTTAAAGCACCCCTGTTTTAAAGCACCTTAGAACAACACTCACCAACACTACATTTGAGCGGGTGAGGTGAAGCATGGGGTCTTTTTTTTTTTTTTCTTTTATCTCACACCCCTGTTCTCTGTTCTCTGTCCGGGGCCGGGGGCTGTGAGGATGAGCTGGCCGCCCGGTCGGGGTCTGGGCTGGTGGTCTTCTCTGCTGCTGCGGGGACCGGGGTGGTCTTCCTGTCCCCACGTCAGAGCGAAGGGGGTTCAGCTCCGGGATCGGGCGCTGATTACCCCTCTGGGGGTGGTGGTGCCTGGATCTAGGAGTATAGAGTGCATATAGGGAGTGTGAGTGTGGGTACCATGTCCATTTTTGTGTGTCTACATGTGGGGCGAGGGTGAGAATATTCGTTGCGTGCATGAGGGTGGGAACGTATGCTTGTGTATATGTGTGCTTGTTCGTCTACGTCTGTGTCAGGTCGGGCCTTAGACTCCACCTCACTCATCATCTCAGTCGACCCCCACCCCACCACCATGCCCTGCCGGTGGAGGATGCCGCCGGTGCGTTGGTGGTTTCTCGCGCCGGGGCAGGATGCTCGGGTGAGCGCTGGCCCACTCTCGGCGGTCGCTTGGCGGGGCCTGGCCCTACTGGCCTTGCTGGGCCCCGGTTGGGGGGTGGGGGGCCCTTGGATCTCCGGACCCAGGGCTCGGTCTGCCCTGGTGTGGTCGGCTGCCGGCGGAGCCTGCGGGCTTGCCGCCACGGCACCCTGGGGTGTCTATACTGTGGCTGTCGGATGTCCCACCTTCGGGCTCTCCTCTGCCCTTTTCTGGGTGGGGGCCGCAGTTGTCCCTGCGGTGGTTCCCCTGGGGGTCCCGTGCCCTGGGGGGCCTCCGGATGTTTGGGGCCTGGGTCTCTTCGATGCCTGCTTCATGCCTTGCAGGATGGGGCTGTTGTTCCCCACACACACACTATTAAACATTTACATGGAGGAACCTTATGAACACAAGCGCGCTCACACATACAGGTGTACACTCAAGCATTCACATTGGTGTAAAAACGGGTGCTCACAGACACACATTGTTCTGATCTGCTGTTGCTTCAAAACTTATTTTGTAATATTAGTTATGCGTGTTGTTCAATAACATTTAACATTTAGAATTAATTGTGATTCATACAGATGTTGGTTGTTGCTGCAGTTTCTCTGATGTTGTGTCTTCTGTTGTGTCTTCTGTTGTTTTCTCTTTTTGTCAGCAGGTATCGAAGCAAATTGTCTTGTTTTTTTTTTTTCCTCTCTCTCTCTATCCCCCATTCTCTCTTTTTTTCTCTCTCTCTCCCCCTTCTCTGTTGACTTTATCCACAATTTTTTTTTTGTTTGTTTGTTTTGTTTTCTAATTCCTTTTTTTTTTATTATTATTATTATTATTTTTATTATTATCATTATAATTATTATTATTTTTTTTTATTATTATTATTATTATTTCATTTTTTTTTTCTTTCTCTCTCTTGTTTTCTCTGTCCCCTGGTCTTGTCGGTCATAGTATGGTTAAATAAAAGGGTATATAAAATTTAATTAATTAATTAATTAAAAAAAATCAATAAATAAATAAATATATAAAAAAATATATATAAAAAAAAAAAAAAAAAGGCTGTGAATGATGATAGCATAGCTACACATACGTACTGTCATGTGTTATCTGTGTTACTGACAGGCCGGGTAAAAAAAAAAAAAAAAAAAAAAAAAGATTTTTTTGCTGTCTTAATGATAACAATAGCACATACAAAAATGGTAAATTAACCGTTCCATGGTCTGGCACCACACTAGATTAGATTAGATTAGATTAGATTAGATTAGATTAGATTCAACTTTATTGTCATTGCACATGTAAGGTACAGGGCAACGAAATGTAGTTAGCATCTAACAAGAAGTGCAATAAGAAGAGGTACAGGATATACAGTGCCTACAATATGTTACATATGTACAGAAATATACAGATAAGGCAGTACTATGGGCATAATTTACACATTTTTAAATACTATCAGTATGGTATACAGATGGGTGATATGAACATACTATACAGATGGATTATGCAGTAAATGTATGACAAAAACTATGAACATAATTACAAATGGATATGAATAAACTATACATTAAGATATATAAACACTAGTGCAATGAACACTGAAAGCGCATGGAAAATAAAAATTTCCAGTACATAGTACTCAGTGTGTAGATGGATTTTTATTTTTATTTTATTTTTTTAAACCGATTTAGTGATGGGGAGGGGTAAAGAGTTTGTAGTGGTGTGTGAGGGGGTATCACCGGGCAGAGTTCAGTAGGGAGACAGCTGTAGGGAAAAAGCTGTTCCTGAGTCTGCTGGTCTTTGTTCAGAGCCTCCTGAAGCGCCTCTCAGAGGGCAGTAAGTTAAACAGTCTATGGTCAGGGTGAGAGGAGTCCTTAAGATTGCCGCGAGCTCGACGTAAACAGCGTTTTCTCTGGACGTCCTCAATGGCAGGAAGTGGTGTCCCTGTGATGCGTTGGGCAGTTTTCACCACCCTCTGCAGTGCCTTGCGGTCAGCAACTGAGCAGTTCCCATACCAGACTGTGATACAGTTGGTCAGGATGTTTTCGATCACACACCGGTAGAAGCTCACCAGGATGGCTGGAGACAAGTGGTTCCTCTTCAGTGTCCTAAGGAAGGAGAGGTACATGCATACCGCACCCAAGCCACCTCTTCAAGCGGGTTATGGTAAAACAAACCGCACTGGACACAGCACAGAGCAGTCACACTTGTGAAATGAACTGGACTTTGGGGGTCAATCCTATTCAAGCACGGATCAGATCCCCTAGTGTGAGTACATCCTAAATCTAATTGAATAGCAGATAGCACACCACAACTATAACCATAACAGTACAAATAATGCTGAATGATAAAAACATTGACAGCCAATCGGAAACATTTCTGCTTTTAAGAGCTTGAGCATTTAGTGGCAGATGACACAACTGCTTTGTATACTTAGAATACACTAATATACACTCACCTAAAGGATTATTAGGAACACCATACTAATACTGTGTTTGACCCCCTTTCGCCTTCAGAACTGCCTTAATTCTACGTGGCATTGATTCAACAAGGTGCTGAAAGCATTCTTTAGAAATGTTGGCCCATATTGATAGGATAGCATCTTGCAGTTGATGGAGATTTCTGGGATGCACATCCAGGGCATGAAGCTCCCGTTCCACCACATCCCAAAGATGCTCTTTTGGGTTGAGATCTGGTGACTGTGGGGGCCATTTTAGTACAGTGAACTCATTGTCATGTTCAAGAAACCAATTTGAAATGATTCGAGCTTTGTGACATGGTGCATTATCCTGCTGGAAGCAGCCATCAGAGGATGGGTACATGGTGGTCATAAAGGGATGGACATGGTCAGAAACAATGCTCAGGTAGGCCGTGGCATTTAAACGATGCCCAATTGGTACTAAGGGGCCTAAAGTGTGCCAAGAAAACATCCCCCACACCATTACACCACCACCACCAGCCTGCACAGTGGTAACAAGGCATGATGGATCCATGTTCTCAGTCTGTTTACGCCAAATTCTGACTCTACCATCTGAATGTCTCAACAGAAATCGAGACTCATCAGACCAGGCAACATTTTTCCAGTCTTCAACCGTCCAATTTTGGTGAGCTCGTGCAAACTGTAGCCTCTTTTTCCTATTTGTAGTGGAGATGAGTGGTACCCGGTGGGGTCTTCTGCTGTTGTAGCCCATCCGCCTCAAGGTTGTGCGTGTTGTGGCTTCACAAATGCTTTGCTGCATACCTCGGTTGTAACGAGTGGTTATTTCAGTCAAAGTTGCTCTTCTATCAGCTTGAATCAGTCGGCCCATTCTCCTCTGAACTCTAGCATCAACAAGGCATTTTCTCCCACAGGACTGCCGCATACTGGATGTTTTTCCCTTTTCACACCATTCTTTGTAAACTCTAGAAATGGTTGTGCGTGAAAATCCCAGTAACTGAGCAGATTGTGAAATACTCAGACCGGCCCGTCTGGCACCAACAACGATGCCACGCTCAAAATTGCTTAAATCACCTTTCTTTCCCATTCTTATATTCAGTTTGGAGTTCAGGAGATTGTCTTGACCAGGACCACACCCCTAAATGCATTGAAGCAACTGCCATGTGATTGGTTGATTAGATAATTGCATTAATGAGAAATTGAACAGGTGTTCCTAATAATCCTTTAGGTGAGTGTAGTTATCTTTATAATTATCATTTTTGGTGTAAACAGGCCTTAATAGTGTTACTTCACTGGATGGCCAATTTCAAATGTATTTTGTGTATTTTCAAAATACAAAATACTGTATTTGTATTTAGATACATTTTCCCACACAGTATTTTGTATTTTTATTTTAAATACATATTGATGTATTTGTGCCCATCTCTGATCACGCTGGATCTGGATCAGCGCTTGCGTCATGTACTGTGGTGATTAAAAATTTTCTTGTGGCTTTGTAAAATTACGGTTAACAGACTGATGTCACATGGACTACTTTGTCGATCATCCTGGTACTTTTCTGGACCTTGATCGTGTAAGGACCCTTGCTGTCTATAAGCTCTCAGATTCCATCAAAAATATCTTAATTTGTGTTCCGAAGATGAACGGAAGTCTTGCGGGTTTGGAACGACATGAGGGTGAGTAATTAATGACAGAATTTTCATTTTTGGGTGAACTATCCCTTTAACTGCTTCTGTGGCCTGAGTGGGGGGAAGGTTGGTATCTCTCAACCTTCAATACCACGACTGAGGTAAGACCCTTGAGCAAGGCACCCCAACTTGTCCCCGGGTGCCGCAGCATTGGCTGCCCACTGCTCTGGGTGTGTGTGTGTTCACTGCTGTGTGTGTGCACTTGGATGGGTTAAATGCAGAGCACAAATTCAAGTATGGGTCACCATACTTGGCCCCCCGTCACTTCACTAATAGTAAACAGGCAAGAAAACGCTCTGACAGGATGGATTCATGCAGATAAGCTTTGTGAATCTGTGGTAAGTTTGAACAGAGAGAGTGAGTGCTCACTATTTTAGACTACTTTAGATCATTTGTAAATTAATACATTTGTATGTGAGTCTGTAACAGATGTTACAAGTTAGCAGTGTCTTAGAAATTGAACACAAGTTATGGGATGATGATATCTAATTAACAGGTAGCGTAACATTATGCACATATCTTTTTCTTTGTAAAGCATGATTTACCCTCTTAAGACCCGAGAAAAAAGTTTTAGGAAAAAGTTTTTTACGTAAAAAATTGCCAGTTGTTTTGTCCACAAAAAGAAAAATTGTTCCAAATAAAGTCAGAGCATAACTGACGGTTGCACGTCTTTGTCTCAAACCGTAGCTGTTTGATTCCTTAATGAATCAGTGTTTTTGAACCATTCAGCTGAGGGAATGGTTCAGTGACATAATCATTAAAAAAAAAATCCTGAATGGATCTGTGTATATGAACAAATCGACAAATTAACATTGTTGTGAATTGATTTCTGCTAATCTTCTAATTCACTTCACTCACTGTACGATCTCCTCAAACAATGCTTCTTTTACAGCAGAAAGAAAGTGATTCAAACTAATTAAAAAGAAAAAAATTCTCACTCTCAGGCTGAGGATAAAAACAGAGACACGATGGCTATCTATGCTAACAATACCACCGTGATCAGCAAGAATTGTGAGAAGAAAGAAACTGGTGACTTCTCCAGCCTCCAGATGGACCACAAGACAAGGGAAAACTCAAACAATGGCCCAGAGACAGAATATTCTGAGCTTCAAGTGACAGAGAGAAGGAGACAAATCAACGGTTCTCAGCAAATGGACAAACTTTATGCTCAGGAGCAGAAAAAGTGACTTTTCCTCATGTTAAATCTTGCTCTTGTGCCAGGGCCTGTGCCTCTTGTCAGCCATGGACAGTCACCAGTTTTCACAAATGCCATAATAATATCTCTTTCGACTGGTGTAACATTGTCTAAATAATGAAATAATAATCTATACTTCAGCAGCAAGGAATATAACTAGAATAATATTAAAAGCTCTTATAGTGCTCTTAAATATATTGATAATCTACATGCTGGTTACTTGATATAAGATGATATAAGATGATATAAGATGTAAATAAAATATTAAAGGGGTCACATTGTTTTTTTTTACTTTTTCAACTTCCTTTAGTGTGTAATGTACATGAAAAAGATCTGCAAAGTTAAACAAACAAATAAATAAATCAAATAAGAGGAGGCAAGGTCTTGTTGTGTTGCGTCAGTAGTGTGTTGTCGCCATGTCCAAGAGACGCTGTTTCACAGATCTAATATACTAATATATGTTCACAGGCATAACTGACTGTGTTTAAAGGATTAGTTCACTTCCAGAATAAAAATTCTGTCATTTTCTCACCCTCCACTTGTTCCAAATCTGTATGAGTTTCTTTCTTCTGTTCAACACAAAAGAAGATATTTTGAAAAATGTTGGTACTCGAACAGTTGATGAGCACCATTGACTTAAATAGTATTTTTTTTTTTCTATAATGGAAGTCAATGGTGCTCATCAACTGTTCGAGTACCAACATTTTTCAAAATAGCTTCTCCATCTTACATCTGGGGGTTTTTCAGCACAAAATAAGTACAAGAGTCTCTTTGTGGTGAGCGCTATAGATCAGTTTTTCTTTGCCATAGCCTAAAGATGAGATGTGGTCAGTGCTGTAATATAGATGTGAATTGTTTCAGAATACACTCAGGAATATCTAAAATTACATTAAATGCCATTAGATGCTTTCCATCATCTTTTCTAAGCACACAGCTATCTTTTTTATTGTATTATTGAATAATGTTTAGATTCAAAACTCCACTACACTATATATATATATATATATATATATATATATATATATATATATATATACAAACCCGATTCCAAAAAAGTTGGGACACTGTACAAATTACGAATAAAAAAGGAATGCAATAATTTACAAATCTCATAAACTTATATTTTATTCACAATAGAATATAGATAACATATCAAATGTTGAAAGTGAGACATTTTGAAATGTCATGCCAAATATTGGCTCATTTTGGATTTCATGAGAGCTACACATTCCAAAAAAGTTGGAACAGGTAGCAATAAGAGGCCGGAAAAGTTAAATGTACATATAAGGAACAGCTGGAGGACCAATTTGCAACTTATTATGTCAATTGGCAACATGATTGGGTATAAAAAGAGCCTCTCAGAGTGGCAGTGTCTCTCAGAAGTCAAGATGGCAAGAGGATCACCAATTCCCCCAATGCTGCGGCGAAAAATAGTGGAGCAATATCAGAAAGGAGTTTCTCTGAGAAAAATTGCAAAGAGTTTGAAGTTATCATCATCAACAGTGAATAATATCATCCAAAGATTCAGAGAATCTGGAACAATCTCTGTGCGCAAGGGTCAAGCCCGGAAAACCATACTGGATGCCTGTGATCTTCGGGCCCTTAGACGGCACTGCATCACATACAGGAATGCTACTGTAATGGAAATCACAACATGGGCTCAGGAATACTTCCAGAAAACATTGTCGGTGAACACAATCCACCGTGCCATTCGCCGTTGCCGGCTAAAACTCTATAGGTCAAAAATGAAGCCATATCTAAACATGATCCAGAAGCGCAGGCGTTTTCTTTGGGCCAAGGCTTATTTAAAATGGACTGTGGCAAAGTAGAAAACTGTTCTGTGGTCAGACGAATCAAAATTTGAAGTTCTTTTTGGAAAATTGGGACGCCATGTTATCCGGACTAAAGAGGACAAGGACAACCCAAGTTTACATTTACATTTATGCATTTAGCAGACACTTTTATCGAAAGCAACTTACATTGCATTCAAGTTACAGTTTTTACATTTTTATCAGCTCTTGCTTTCCCTGGGAATCGAACCCATGACCTTGGCGTTGCTAGCGCCATGCTCTACTATTTGAGCTACAGAAAAGCCAGTATCAGCTGGCTTTTATCAGCGCTCAGTTCAGAAGCCTGCATCTCTGATGGTATGGGGTTGCATGAGTGCGTGTGGCATGGGCAGCTTACACATCTGGAAAGGCACCATCAATGCTGAAAGGTATATCCAAGTTCTAGAACAACATATGCTCCCATCCAGACGTTGTCTCTTTCAGGGAAGACCTTGCATTTTCCAACATGACAATGCCAGACCCACATACTGCATCAATTACAACATCATAGCTGCGTAGAAGGAGGATCTGGGTACTGAAATGGCCTGCCTGCAGTCCAGATCTTTCACCCATAGAAAACATTTGGCGCATCATAAAGAGGAAGATGCGACAAAGAAGACCTAAGACAGTTGAGCAAATAGAAGCCTGTATTAGACAAGAATGGAACAACATTCCTATTCCTAAACTTGAGCAACTTGTCTCCTCAGTCCCCAGACGTTTGCAGACTGTTATAAAAAGAAGAGGGGATGCCACACAGTGGTAAACATGGCCTTGTCCCAACTTTTTTGAGATGTGTTGATGCCATGAAATTTAAAATAAACTTATTTTTCCCTTAAAATTATAAATTTTCTCAGTTTAAACATTTGATACGTCATCTATGTTGTATTCTGAATAAAATATTTAAATTTGAAACTTCCACATCATTGCATTCTGTTTTTATTCACAATTTGTACAGTGTCCCAAATTTTTGGGAATCGGGTTTGTGTATATATATATATATATATATATATATATATAGAGAGAGAGAGAGATTTTGCCATAGATCAGTTTTTAGATCAGGTGATACCTCCCATCCATTCGCCCCACCATTGGTCTACTGAGTAGAGTTGGAGCCAGTATAATATCATACAGGTATAAATTTATTTTTTAATTTATTATTAAAGGTGGGGTAAGTGATTTCTTGTAGCCAATGTTGATATTTGAAATCACCAAAACAAACATGGTATCTCTGAAAAGCCCTGAATATGCTCTGTACAGGACATCCAGACTTAAAACTCTGGCATGTATAGTCTCAGAGAAATTCACTAAAAAATAATGTCCTCATATGAGGCCACAGGGTCTTAAGAGGTTAAAACACAAAATAAATACAAGAAGTAAGAATCTCTAGTGACGTCTATCCTACAAATATCTTCCTGTGGTGACTACATTGGGGTGTAGTGCAATGTCACAACATGAAGCATGTTTGGAAAAAAAAGAAAAAAAAAGGCAGTTGCAACATAGAGGACAATTTTAGGAACATCTGCCTCTTAGAAGTTAAACTACTTTTCGGAGGTAAGAAATTTAATTATTGCTCTTTTCTTTTTTATATATAGACTAAAACTTGAAAACCACCCTGTTCATTTCAGAGTTTAAATGACAGAAAGGGAGAGCTGTGAGTTGTTTATGGGTGGGAGTCTGCAGTATTTTCTCAGCATACTGTGAGTTCCTGAGTTTTTCTGTGAATCAAGTCTCAGTTCCAGACATTTGTCTCCATAAATGTTTTAGCATAATAAAGGTATTTAGTTTTGCCACAATGAGAAAATAATTTGGTGCAACCTGTATTCATGTAGGTTTTTATGAATAGAAGAATATTTAGTGAATGAAAATAATTGATGTCGCTCAAATGAATCGCTTTTACTGATGTAACTGTAAATGTGGTCCGTCTGATGAGTTAAGTCATACATTTTTACAGTGGATGAATAAAATAGGCAAAAATGATCAATAGGCTACAGCAGATGGAAATGTACAGTATCTGCATGAGTGTAACAGTGGAAAATGTGGATCATCCTTATAAATCATTCTCTTGCTCTAGATAGCAAATATAGTAATGAGGTTGTTAAATGTCCATGACAGATATGTATTTTGTGTTATCAAAATAGTCATAAATACAAAAGAATCCTGAATTCATGTATTTTGTGTTGTTTAGTGATAAAGTGTTCTGTGATGGTGTTTTGGACTCGTTCGTTGCTATTGTAAAGTCCAATGTTATCCTCTCTACGGACCCTGATGGCAGGAAACCAGATCGCTTCCTTTATTTTCATCAGCTCTGTGTTGATACTTACTCACTCAGGTTGGTCAGTCTTTGTCGTCATTATGAATAAGGTTGAGTATGATTATAATGTGTACTAATATGAATTAAAAGCCAAATGCTCATTCCTTCATGACTAATGTGTTTTTATCTTGCAGCTGATGATATCTACTCTGCTGTGATGCCTCAGACAGTAACAGCTCTGACAGGCTCTTGTGTGCAGATTCCTTGCACATTCAACATCTCTAATTTTGAGGACAAACATAAGAAGGCAAAATCTATTCATGGAATCTGGCTAAAAAACATATCACAGCATGCTAGCAAAAACGGTTTTATAGCTTTTAATAGCAGTGAAAACATCATTAGAGGATTCAGTGACATACAGATGACTGGAAATCTCAGTGAGAGGAACTGCACAACTGTCTTCTATAACATCATGATGAATCATTCAGACCTCTATTACTTCAGACTGGAAATGGAGCCAAATGTGTTCAGAGCAACATTTAACCCCAGTACAGATTATTCAAGCAAGACTGTGAGGATCAATGTCAAAGGTAAATGTCATCTGAACAGACCATCCACACACCAAAGTATAAAGATGAATTTGTCTTTAAAAAGAAATGAAAATATTAGTTAATTACATCATATATTTATAAGTCAGTTTTACACTATATTTGTCAACAAACTGCATTTTTGAAAAACAACATTATAAAACAATATCTTCTGTGTTGAGAGGTTGCATTTCTTAGCTGACACATAGTAATAATACAGATAAAAGATACAAGAATATATTGATTATATAATATTTCAAATATTGGCAGCAGTGATTTTACCTTGTGAAACAAACAATCTACAAGTGCGAATGTGCTAAACCTCACTACAAGTGTGAGAACCTGACCTCCTAACATGACTGTGCATTGTATGTTTTCCGTAACTCTATCTGTTATCTTTTACCCTGTAGATTCACCACAACCTCCTGAACTGAAACCCAGTGAGCTACAGTATGTGATGGAGAACACTACAGTCAATCTGAGCTGTTCTGCTGAAGCCCCCTGCCCCAAACAACATCCTACAATATCCTGGTCTAACGTCCCTGAATCTGTCCACATTACAACACAGTTACAGGAGAAACCTGATAAAACTCAGTCAGTGGTTTCAAACATGACCTTCAAAGCTTCATACAAAGATCACAGGAAGAACATCACCTGCACTGCTACATATCCAAGAAATACATCTGATGTCTCAACTGTGGAGAGCACCGTGATGCTACGAGTCCTGTGTAAGAGATCTGGAGTAGTGTTTGGAATAGAGTTGTGTTTCTCGTGATCCTTGATGTGATGAAATGAAAAGGTATCAATTGTTAACCCCATATATATGTTTGTATTTCTCTTAAAGTTCCTCCAAAAGAAACTCACGTCCTCATTACTTCTGTTGGTACTAATGTGACTTTGACCTGCAAAAGCAAAGCCAGTCCATCAGATGACTTGAACTACACCTGGTATAAACGTGGAGAGGAGACGCCTATAGCATGGGGAAAGAACATTAATTTAACTCATGATCAAATAGCATTATACTTCTGCATTGCACAAAATAAACATGGAAAACAGTCATCAGAAGAGGCCCAGCGCACAGATGAAGGTAAATAAAGCACAGTTTTTGTATTTTTATTTTCAGATGTATCATGGATTCATGAATTTTATCTTTTACTTTTGTAATTTAGGACTGAGTGGATTCTCTCATCTTGTGATACATGGCTGTACAGGAGGACTTTTCGCTTTTTTTCTGTTGTCTGTGGTATTTTTCTACTGTATGAGGTAAATATATAATAAAAGGAATGTAGCTCATGTCTGTAATGTTTTATTTGTTTATTGCATATGTACAAAATTACAAAAATACTTTACAGTGTATATAATTTAAGAATGATTTTTCTTTTTAATTTACTTTTTTAAATTATATTCTTTATTTTTTTGGAACAGAACAAAGGCTTCAAGACAGGCCCATGTCATAGGAAGTGATCAGGTACAAAGTTCAATAAACAAGATGTTAACATTGAGTTACTTAAATTTGACATTAAAAATTGCCAGTTGTTTTGTCCACAACAAGAAAAATTGTTCCAAATAAAGTCAGAGCATAACTGACGGTTGCACGTCTTTGTCTCAAACCGTAGCTGTTTGATTCCTTAATGAATCCGTGTTTTACTCCAGATGGACCACAAGACAAGGGAAAACTCAAACAATGGCCCAGAGACAGAATATTCTGAGCTTCAAGTGACAGAGAGAAAGAGACAAATCAACGGTGCTCAGCAAATGGACAAACTTTATGCTCAGGTGCAGAAAAAGTGACTTTTCCTCATGTTAAATCTTGCTCTTGTGCCAGGGCCTGTGCCTCTTGTCAGCCATGGACAGTCACCGGTTTTCACAAATCCCATAAGAACGTCTCTTTCGACTGGTGTAACATTGTCTAAATAATAAAATAATAATCTATACTTCAGCAGCAAGGAATACAACTAGAATAATATTAAAAGCTCTTATAGTGCTCTTAAATATATTGATAATCTACATGCTGGTTACTTGATATAAGATGATATAAGATGTAAATAAAATATTAAAGGGGTCACATTGTTTTTTTTTTACTTTTTCAACTTCCTTTAGTGTGTAATGTACATGAAAAAGATCTGCAAAGTTAAACAAACAAATAAATAAATCAAATAAGAGGAGGCAAGGTCTTGTTGAGTTGCGTCAGTAGTGTGTTGTCGCCATGTCCAAGAGACGCTGTTTCACAGATCTAATATACTAATATATGTTCACAGGCATAACTGACTGTGTTTAAAGGATTAGTTCACTTCCAGAATAAAAATTCTGTCATTTACCCCACCTCCACTTGTTCCAAATCTGTATGAGTTTCTTTCTTCTGTTCAACACAAAAGAAGATATTTTGAAAAATGTTGGTATTCGAACAGTTGATGAGCACCATTGACTTAAATAGTATTTTTTTTTTATATATAATGGAAGTCAATGGTGCTCATTAACTGTTCGAGTACCAACATTTTTCAAAATAGCTTCTTCATCTTACATCTGGGGGGTTTTCAGCACAAAATAAGTACAAGAGTCTCTTTGTGGTGAGCGCTATAGATCAGTTTTTCTTTGCCATAGCCTAAAGATGAGATGTGGTCAGTGCTGTAATATAGATGTGAATTGTTTCAGAATACACTCAGGAATATCTACAATTACATTAAATGCCATTAGATGCTTTCCATCATCTTTTCTAAGCACACAGCTATCATTTTTATTGTATTATTGAATAATGTTTAGATTCAAAACTCCACTACACACACACATATATATATAGATTTTGCCATAGATCAGTTTTTAGATCAGGTGATACCACCCATCCATTCGCCCCACCATTGGTCTACTGTGTGTACAGCCAGTATAATATCATACATGTATAAATTTATTTTTTAATTTATTATTAAAGGTGGGGTAAGTGATTTCTTGTAGCCAATGTTGATATTTGAAATCACCAAAACAAACATGGTATCTCTGAAAAGCCCTGAATATGCTCTGTACAGGACATCCAGACTTAAAACTCTGGCATGTATAGTCTCAGAGAAATTCACTAAAAAATAATGTCCTCATATGAGGCCGCAGGGTCTTAAGAGGTTAAAACACAAAATAAATACAAGAAGTAAGAATCTCTAGTGACGTCTATCCTACAAATATCTTCCTGTGGTGACTACATTGGGGTGTAGTGCAATGTCACAACATGAAGCATGCTTGAAAAAAAAAAAAAGAAAAAAAAAGGCAGTTGCAACATAGAGGACAATTTTAGGAACATCTGCCTCTTAGAAGTTAAACTACTTTTCGGAGGTAAGAAATTTAATTATTGCTCTTTTCTTTTTTATATATAGACTAAAACTTGAAAACCACCCTGTTCATTTCAGAGTTTAAATGACAGAAAGGGAGAGCTGTGAGTTGTTTATGGGTGGGAGTCTGCAGTATTTTCTCAGCATACTGTGAGTTCCTGAGTTTTTCTGTGAATCAAGTCTCAGTTCCAGACATTTATCTCCATAAATGTTATAGCATAATAAAGGTATTTAGTTTTGCCACACTGAGAAAATAATTTGGTGCAACCTGTATTCATGTAGGTTTTTTATGAATAGAAGAATATTTAGTGAATGAAAATAATTGATGTCGCTCAAATGAATCGCTTTTACTGATGTAACTGTAAATGTGGTCCGTCTGATGAGTTAAGTCATACATTTTTACAGTGGATGAATAAAATAGGCAAAAATGATCAATAGGCTACAGCAGATGGAAATGTACAGTATCTGCATGAGTGTAACAGTGGAAAATGTGGATCATCCTTATAAATCATTCTCTTGCTCTAGATAACAAATATAGTAATGAGGTTGTTAAATGTCCATGACAGATATGTATTTTGTGTTATCAAAATACTCATAAATACAAAAGAATCCCGAATTCATGTATTTTGTGTTGTTTAGTGATAAAGTGTTCTGTGATGGTGTTTTGGACTCGTTCGTTGCTATTGTAAAGTCCAATGTCATCCTCTCTACGGACCCTGATGGCAGGAAACCAGATCGCTTCCTTTATTTTCATCAGCTCTGTGTTGGTACTTACTCACTCAGGTTGGTCAGTCTTTGTCGTCATTATGAATAAAGTTGAGTATGATTATAATGTGTACTAATATGAAAGCCAAATGCTCATTCCTTCATGACTAATGTGTTTTTATCTTGCAGCTGATGATATCTACTCTGCTGTGATGCCTCAGACAGTAACAGCTCTGACAGGCTCTTGTGTGCAGATTCCTTGCACATTCAACATCTCAAATTTTGAGGACAAACATAAGAAGGCAAAATCTATTCATGGAATCTGGCTAAAAAACATATCACAGTATGCTAGAAAAGACAGTTTTATAGCTTTTAATAGCAGTGAAAACATCATTAGAGGATTCAGTGACATGCAGATGACTGGAAATCTCAGTGAGAGGAACTGCACAACTGTCTTCTATAACATCATGATGAATCATTCAGACCTCTATTACTTCAGACTGGAAATGGAGCCAAATGTGTTCAGAGCAACATTTAACCCCAGTACAGATCATTCAAGCAAGACTGTGAGGATCAATGTCAAAGGTAAATGTCATCTGAACAGACCATCCACACACCAAAGTAGAAAGATGAATTTGTCTTTAAAAAGAAATGAAAATATTAGTTAATTACATCATATATTTAGAATAAGTTAGTTTTACACTATATTTGTCAACAAACTGCATTTTTGAAAAACAACATTATAAAACCATATCTTCTGTGTTGAGAGGTTGCATTTCTTAGCTGACACATAGTAATAATACAGATAAAAGATACAAGAATATATTGATTATATAATATTTCAAATATTGGCAGCAGTGATTTTACCTTGTGAAACAAACAATCTACAAGTGCGAATGTGCTAAACCTCACTACAAGTGTGAGAACCTGACCTCCTAACATGACTGTGCATTGTATGTTTTCCGTAACTCTATCTGTTATCTTTTACCCTGTAGATTCACCACAACCTCCTGAACTGAAACCCAGTGAGCTACAGTATGTGATGGAGAACACTACAGTCAATCTGAGCTGTTCTGCTGAAGCCCCCTGCCCCAAACAACGTCCTACAATATCCTGGTCTAACGTCCCTGAATCTGTCCACATTACAACACAGTTACAGGAGAAACCTGATAAAACTCAGTCAGTGGTTTCAAACATGACGTTCAAAGCTTCATACAAAGATCACAGGAAGAACATCACCTGCACTGCTACATATCCAAGAAATACATCTGATGCCTCAACTGTGGAGAGCACCGTGATGCTACGAGTCCTGTGTAAGAGATCTGGAGTAGTGTTTGGAATAGAGTTGTGTTTCTCGTGATCCTTGATGTGATGAAATGAAAAGGTATCAATTGTTAACCCCATATATATGTTTGTATTTCTCTTAAAGTTCCTCCAAAAGAAACTCACGTCCTCATTACTTCTGATGGTACTAATGTGACTTTGACCTGCAAAAGCAAAGCCAGTCCATCAGATGACTTGAACTACACCTGGTATAAACGTGGAGAGGAGACGCCTATAGCATGGGGAAAGAACATTAATTTAACTCATGATCAAATAGCATTATACTTCTGCATTGCACAAAATAAACATGGAAAACAGTCATCAGAAGAGGCCCAGCGCACAGATGAAGGTAAATAAAGCACAGTTTTTGTATTTTTATGTTCAGATGTATCATGGATTCATGAATTTTATCTTTTACTTTTGTAATTTAGGACCGAGTGGATTCTCTCATCTGGTGATATATGGCTGTACAGGAGGACTTTTCGCTTTTTTTCTGTTGTCTGCGGTATTCTTCTACTGTATGAGGTAAATATATAATAAAAGGAATGTAGCTCATGTCTGTAATGTTGTATTTGTTTATTGCATATGTACATTGTAAAAAGATTTCTGTAAATTTTACAGTAACTTACTGGCAGCTGGATGCTGCATTTTACAGTATCTTACTGTACATATTACAAAAAATACAAAAATCGTTTACAGTGTATATAATTTAAGAATGATTTTTCTTTTTAATTTACTTTTTTAAATGGAACAGAACAAAGAAAAAATGGAACAGAACAAAGACTTCAAGACAGGCCCATGTCATAGGAAGTGAACAGGTACAAAGTTCAATAAACAAGATGTCAACATTGAGTAACTTAAATTTGACATTAAAAATTGCCAGTTGTTTTGTCCACAACAAGAAAAATTGCTCCAAATAAAGTCAGAGCATAACTGACGGTTGCACGTCTTTGTCTCAAACCGTAGCTGTTTGATTCCTTAATGAATCAGTGTTTTTGAACCATTCAGCTGAGGGAATGGTTCAGTGACATAATCATTAAAAAAAAAAAAATCCTGAATGGATCTGTGTATATGAAAAAATCGACAAATGAACATTGTTGTGAATTGATTTCTGCTAATCTTCTAATTCACTTCACTCACTGTATGATCTCCTCAAACAATACTTCTTTTACAGCAGAAAGAAAGTGATTCAAACAGTAATTTTAAAACAAATTCTCTCTCTCAGGCTGAGGATAAAAACAGAGACACGATGGCTATCTATGCTAACAATACCACCGTGATCAGCAAGAATTGTGAGAAGAAAGAAACTGGTGATCTCCACTATGGTGAAATTGACTTCTCCAAACTCCAGATGGACCACAAGACAAGGGAAAACTCAAACAATGGCCCAGAGACAGAATATTCTGAGCTTCAAGTGACAGAGAGAAAGAGACAAATCAACGGTACTCAGCAAATGGACAAACTTTATGCTCAGGAGCAGAAAAAGTGACTTTTCCTCATGTTAAATCTTGCTCTTGTGCCAGGGCCTGTGCCTCTTGTCAGCCATGGACAGTCACCAGTTTTCACAAATCCCATAATAACGTCTCTTTCGACTGGTGTAACATTGTCTAAATAATGAAATAATAATCTATACTTCAGCAGTAAGGAATATAACTAGAATAATATTAAAAGCTCTTATAGTGCTCTTAAATATATTGATAATCTACATGCTGGTTACTTGATATAAGATGATATAAGATGATATAAGATGTAAATAAAATATTAAAGGGGTCACATTGTTTTTTTTTTACATTTTCAACTTCCTTTAGTGTGTAATGTAAAAGATGTAAAAAGTTAAACAAACAAATAAATAAATCAAATAAGAGGAGGCAAGGTCTTGTTGAGTTGCGTCAGTAGTGTGTTGTCGCCATGTCCAAGAGACGCTGTTTCACAGATCTAATATACTAATATATGTTCACAGGCATAACCGACTGTGTTTAAAGGATTAGTTCACTTCCAGAATAAAAATTCTGTCATTTACCCCACCTCCACTTGTTCCAAATCTGTATGAGTTTCTTTCTTCTGTTCAACACAAAAGAAGCTATTTTAAAAAATGTTGGTACTCGAACAGTTGATGAGCACCATTGATTTAAATAGTTTTTTTTTTTTTATATATAATGGAAGTCAATGGTGCTCATCAACTGTTCGAGTACCAACATTTTTCAAAATAGCTTCTTCATCTTACATCTGGGGGTTTTTCAGCACAAAATAAGTACAAGAGTCTCTTTGTGGTGAGCGCTATAGATCAGTTTTTCTTTGCCATAGCCTAAAGATGAGATGTGGTCAGTGCTGTAATATAGATGTGAATTGTTTCAGAATACACTCAGGAATATCTAAAATTACATTAAATGCCATTAGATGCTTTCCATCATCTTATATTTACAAGTTTGTTTTGATGTCGGGCCGACTCAGTTTGTTTTTGAAAAAATACTTACCCCACCTTTAATGTAAGTTTATACATGCTAGTTTCCATGAAAGAGTTCAAGATTTTCATTAGCTGCCAGTTTGCTAAGTTTTCTGATGATTAAACAGAATGCACAAACTATGCAATGTGGGAAAGTAATGCACCCAGATAGCACACGTATGTCTGCAAGAGATCACTTGATCTGGAAAGCATCTGTTGTGTACAAACACCTGACAGACGTCTGTAAGATTCTAAATCACAAACATCCTAAAGACATCTAATATACGTCTATTTGACATCTCATAGGAAACTTCCTATTGCTTATGAGCAAACTCACTATAAAATATGTCTTCCAGATGTAAATGCAGACATCAAATAGACCTCTCCTTGATGTACGTGTGTTATCAGGGTAGTGAATGAGGGTATACATGGCATTTTCGGACAGCAGTTTCTCATACGTCATTTTCTTTGATTCGTGAAATTAAGTGTTTGATCTAATATACAATATTTATTTCATAAAATCATATTGTTTTATAATGATATTTATCTGCTGTGTGCACCTAAACTTTTCAAAGACATTTTCTTTTAGCCCAAGCTACTCGTGATGCGGAACAGACACGGAGGCTTTTAATGAGATAGCGTTAGTTAACTCAAAAATGAAAATTCGTTCATCATTTAGGCCTACTCACCATAATGTTGTTCCAAACCTTCTGTGGAACATAAAAGATAATATTTTGAAACATAACAGAGAGACATGGGTAAGCAATTTCATGTTTAAGATTACTGATTGTCATACTTAATGTTTTTAATTTAAAATTAAGAGTCTGACCTCTTTCTAAAAAATGTGTAATTTGTCAAATGTTTATAGTATGCTTGCACAGTCGTTTATGTGCTGTCCCATACATGTAGAGATCATGCACATGGAATTATGACCATTTCTGTCATTAAAAGACTATTTTTTAGTAAGATGT
Organism: Barbus barbus; assembly: GCF_936440315.1. Taxonomy (NCBI): domain Eukaryota; kingdom Metazoa; phylum Chordata; class Actinopteri; order Cypriniformes; family Cyprinidae; genus Barbus; species Barbus barbus. The sequence continues at coordinate 10,496,912 of NC_136724.1, forward strand.
TTTTTTACAAAATATTTAAAGTGAATTAAATGTTTTCCATAAACAAATTGTTCACCTGAATTGTCATTTACATATAATCGTGTTGTTCCTCAGACACCATGTATGAAGTCTCTTCTTTGGATTATTCAAAATATATATTTTTTGTGTTCCTCAGAAGACAGAAGGTCATACTGAAACAACATGAGGGTAAATAAATGATGACTGTATTTTGAGTTTTGGATGAACTATTCTCGTATCTAAATTGATACCTGACTCTGACATTTCATTAGTGAATAGATTTGATGGATGTGAAATGGTCCTGTTTTTAGAATTTTACAGGAGCACATTTGTGATGCTGCAAGTGGGAGTGGAATTCTTGCTTGCCTGAAAACTGTGCAGAGAAATGCATCTCGTCATGCTGAAAAAAGAATGAACACTCTCCAAGGACGTCCAAACACCACGAGCAAAGACTTTGTTCAGTGAGCATTAACATGCATTCAAATGTAAAGTCAAGAGTTATGTTAAGAGTAATGTTTTTAGGACTTATCAAATGAACATGGTTAGTTAAATTTAAGGTAGTGTTATTTTATTTGTATTGTTGTATTTTTGCATGATTTTTTGTGAATATTTTGGACAATAAGTGAATGCATTGCACAAATAGTTTTTGTACAATTTATTTAACTTATTTTGTTTATGCATTGCACATTTATTTATATATTTTATTGCACTTTAGAGATTTTTTTAAAGGAAAGGTTTTGCACCTGGAACATAAGATTTTTTTTTCCAGTGGCATGTTAGATCTGCATTCCTTTTCCTTTGCTATAGGCCCATAATAATTATGTGTAGGGCCGAAAAAGAGCTCCCTATTGTTATTATTATTATTTATTTTGCACCATAGATAAATTATGTTTAGATTTTTAGCAGGAAAATAGATTAAATGGGTATTACTGTATTGCAGTGAGCTCTGTGTACGGCGAGGGCAAAAAGGTTGATACCCAGCCAGGTTTCTGGGCTGCTCAACGATGTTGTGAGAAAACTTTTCATAGCATTAGCAAGCCTTCTTCCCCGTGACTCAGTGGGTTCAGTTTCAACAGCATAAATGTCACGGAAACCTCTTCCACCGTCTCTAGATAGCACCTTAACAGTCATATCTTCAGCCCATGTGATGTTCATTGGTTTTCCCATGAGCTCTGAAAATTAAAGAGCCTTCTGGGCCTTTTCTGCATCATGACAGCATTTAAAAGTAACAAAACCATACCCGTGGGACAGGTTGGTTCTTATATATCTGCACATTTTCACAGTGCAGATGGGGCCGAATGGGAAGAATAATGCTTCCCCGAAGTTTAAAACTGCATCATATTTAGCAGGCCAGTCATTAGGCCTTGCTAGGACATTAATAGTCATGTGTTAGGCCCATGTGATGCACATTGGTCTTCCCATAAGCTCCAAAAATTTCAGAGCTTCTAAGGCATTTTTGGTCACAAAACCATACCCACGAGACTGGTTGGTTATTGTGTTTCTGCACACTCACACAGAACAAATTGTTCCGACTGGGCTGAATATTGCATGCAACAATTGTTCGGACACATCTGGGTGCAAATCACTGACAAGCAATGACCGGTGTATTAATCATTTAATTGGGTATGAGTGACCCCTGCTGGCCAATAACGTCTGGAAGCTCACTTGTGAAGCGTGAACAAAGTTCTAGTTTGTTATATTCTAGGTTCATCAGGCTTATTTTGTTCTCCTTTTAAGATTGCTATTTTATACTTTATACAATAAGGTATACAATAGCCTACATAAATAAATGTTATGTACATAAAACGTGATTTTGTGGCAAAACCATGGGCATGATCTGTCGTTTTTATCCTTTTGTTTAGTATATTTATTTGTTTGGCCAGTCGTTGTGGGTTTTAAGGACCTTTGAAATAACTTTGAAATAAGGGATACGGTCATGTAATGCGGTCAAGACCTGACTGGAACTACGTTCGCCGTGAGTTTCCCTGAAAATAATTGCACACCTTAGAACGTTCGTCAGCCAATCAGATTCAAGCATTCAACGGCCCCGTGGTATAAGCTGTAGTTAATATTATATTGCCAACTATTGCGTCCACATTAGTGTTTCCTTCCTGAATGATCACTTTTGTAAGAAATCGAGTGATGATTTAATAAGCCATTCATAAAGACGGTTGCTAAATTTAAAGTTGTTCTGGTATGCTATTTTAGCATATCATTTTATGACATAAATAGAGTACTATGCTTGAAAGCTGTTCTGAAATCTGAAAATCATTTGCTTCAGTACAGAATTTAATGATGACACATCTTGGTTAGAAAATTTGACCTAATTAAGTAAAATTTTTAGAAATTAGATTCTAATTTACTGTAAAAAGGGCCTAAATCTTTATTGGAAAAGTTATTTTCTGTCACTGACAAGGAATATTATTATATATGGCATTAAATGTAAAATTTGTAAAAAAAAAAAATATTACATACTTTTGCTTTTAATATTTGTATTATTTCTATAAAGGTATCTTGTGATGGTATCCTGCATAGGCTATAAAACTCGTCAATTCTCTTCATTGATTCAGACCTAAAGTATTTGTGTATGTTGCTGATGTGAAATACCACAAAACTAACATTTAAATTCAAATTCACTCTTGTATTATTTTGTATTTCAGGACAGGGTGGACCCACGATTGCTGGCTGTGTGGGAGTTTTGTTCTTGTTTTAGTATGAGGTCAATTTACCTTTCTTTTGCATCATAGTGTACATCTGGGGGTTTTGTAGCGCACACTAGAAACAGAAAAATAAGCACAAGTGTTTCTTTGTGGTGAGTGCTCTAGATTTTGCCTTATAGGTAGTAAAGACCTATGCAGTCACTGATTTGAATAGTTTAATAATTCAAAATAGTTCAAAAATTTATGATGTAAACGTGAGATTTATGGCATATTGTAGGAAGTAAAGAGATAACTGCAGTATCAGTATAATCTGTTTCTGAACGACAGATTATTACATCTGATGTTAAGAAAGCCGAGTGACGCACAAAGTTTGGTTTAGAGTTGTATTTATTCAGTCAGCTCATGTAAAAACATGCACACATTCAATGACTGAGACTTGTTTCTGTGTTATTTGGTCCGGATCTTTCAATCCTAGCTCAACCTGATTCATGTCAATCATATTTCACTGATAAAAGGCAAAATCCTTGGAAATAAAAATTCAGCTTTCATTAGGTAACCAGTAAAATGATGATACAAAAAATGATGGTACTGGTGCTTTCCTTGAACACGTCTGATCTTTTTCCTCAAAATAAACAGATATTAGGTAGTGTACTCATATATATATATATATATATATATATTGAAGATGCTGTGGTTTAAATTCATAATGTGGTAAAATAATCTAAAAGGCATTTTGGGACATAGTTTGTAAACATTAAATAGAGTTTTTAGCATCTATTGTTAGATAAAATAAGGCACCTAGGTACTGATACCACTGATGGCATCTAATTAACTTTTTGGTTTTGTGTTTCTCAGGTGCAGCATCTACTGCAGTGCAACAGTCACATTAAAACCTCCACCTCAACCCATCCTATTCTTCACATCTGCTCAACATCAATGTAATGTAGCGTCTATTCAATCCCTCACTCTCTCCTCCAGCGCCCTCAGCTCTCCTTCCACTTGTGCAGGTAGATCAGCTCCAACCTGCTGGGTGAAGTAGGTCCGAAGCTCCTGCGTTTCCTTCTGCCAGAAGGGTTTGGGCAGGTCAAAGAGGGCACCCATATCGATATTCCCACCCAGGCCTTCTGTGTTTATTGCATCGTTTTGTGGAATCCATCCCACAATGCTTTTGGTGGCAGCCTCGTCTTCATTGGTTCGGCCGCATCGTTTGAAGATCCACTCGAGGACGCGGGCGTTCTCTCCAAACCCTGGCCACAGGAAAGAGCCAGTCTTCTGATCTTTCCGGAACCAGTTGACGTGGAAGATCTTGGGGAGTTGGGTCTGGCCCTTGCGCGTCTCCATACTCAACCAGTGGGCCAGGTAGTCACCGAAGTTGTAACCGAAGAAAGGACGCATGGCGAAAGGGTCATGCATGATTACTTTACCTACAGAAAATGAGCCATATATATTATAATTTTTTTAAATATCAGTATGAGCTTTTTGTTCAGTTTATCAGTAAGTGCTTAAATGTACTGTTTATCATATGGAGAAATTAAAGTTTGTACCTTTATGTTCAGCAGCAGCTGTGGATTCAGATCTCATGGCTGCACCCACGAACACACCGTGACGCCAGTTAAACGACTCGTACACCAAAGGGACACCTGGGAAAAAAGACAGGTACATTTTAAGATATAATGTATAACAAATGTCTATGTATGTATACAGTACAGTTAGGTAGTTTGACGCCAGTAAGCTTTTTTAAAATGTTTTCGAAGTCTCTTATGTTCACCAAGGCTGCATTTATTTCATTAAAAATGCTGTAATAATGGTATTATTGTGAAATATTTTTACAATTTAAAAATAACTGTTTTTTGTTTTAATATATTAAAAATGTAATTCATTCCTGTGATGGCAAAGCACAGCATTTATATGATTTTTTTTTTTTTTGTAAATTTATAGATGTCTTAACTGTAACCTTTGATTTAATGCATCCTTACTGTTCACACCAGGCATGATAATGATAACTACTAGCAATAAGTAATGATAAATAGCATCCAAACCAACTTATAATAATGTTCTGCAGGTTGTCATCTGCCACTTTAAATGCTTGAGCTCCTTAAAGCAGGATGGATTCTTATTCATTTAAATTTAACAAGATTTTAAAACTAAATTTTTATCATTATTGTTATTATCCTTGGTATGAAACAGTTTTAGTATCAAGATACTATTCTAGTTTTTATTAATACTTTGGAAAAGTTTTTTTATATTTTATATTTTCCACTTGTGTGTTTATTTTATTGCAGGTAACTTTTTTTAATGGTTTTAGTTAATTGTGAATGAGCCTTAAAAGTATTGATTTCTTACATAATATGTGCATTTTAAATATTCTGATTCAGTAATACTACCCACCTTCTGGTCTTCTGCCACCAAATACAATGGCATCAATGGGGACGCCCTCATCACTTTCCCAGAGTGGGTCTATGATGGGGCACTGGCCAGCTGGGGCACAAAACCTGGAGTTCGGGTGAGCACACAGTGTAGAATCACCTGAGAAACACAAGAAGAGATAAACCAACACCATTATAACACAATGCCACAGATGCTGTCCATTTAGAAATTTGTCCATTATAAATGCTTCTAAGAATTTAAATATTCTGTAACAATGATTTTCCTAAACAATGATCTTACCATACTTCCAGGATTTGCCGTGCCAGTCTGTGAGATTGATTCCAGGTGCAGGTGGTTCCAGACCCTCCCACCAAACTCCCCCATCGCTGGTCTCTCCCACATTAGTGAACACTGTGTTCCTGGAGATGGTTGTCATTGCATGAGGGTTTGTCTTCATGGACGTCCCTGGGGCAACTCCAAAGAAACCATTCTCCGGATTAATGGCTCTGAGTTTACCTGGTGAAGAAAGTCAAAATACACCACCGTCTCTGTTGAAAACATCTATTTATAACCATTAACAACAGTATTCCAATCAACAATATATGGCAAAACTGTTTCTCAGCAACTGGGTGTTTTGTTTACTGAGAGCCATGTACTTATTTCTATTTTAATTAGTTCTCTTTCTGCTGCCCAATAAAAAATGCTAAAATAAAAGATATGGTGTCATTTCCTGGCTGCCCATAAACCCACACTTGTCACATGCTGTGTCAACAGACAAGTTATATTTCTCACCCTGCCTGTCAAATTTCATCCAGGCGATGTCATCGCCCACACACTCGACCTTCCAGCCTGGCAGCGCTGGTTTCATCATGGCCAGGTTAGTTTTCCCACAAGCGCTCGGGAACGCTGCAGCAATGTACCGTTTTACACCCTGAGGATTTGTGATTCCCAGAATCTGGTGGAGAAAGAAAAACAGAAGTCTATCAGCATGTTTTACAAATGATGACTCCAGCTAAAAGAGTAGTACATAAGTACAATGCAATGTTACTTGATCGATATGGCTAACATATCATTTATATAAGGTTGTAAACTTTCATTAAACTCAAAGGTCTTATAGGGGATAACAAGACAAATCTAGGATTCTGTCTGACGTCCCATACCAGCATGTGTTCAGCCAACCAGCCTTCGTCTTTGGCAATGCGTGAGGCGATACGAAGAGCAAAACATTTCTTTCCAAGGAGCGAGTTTCCACCGTAACCGCTGCCGAAGGACAGGATCTGTCTGGTGTCAGGAAGATGCGAGATCAACACCTTTTCCGGGTTACAAGGCCAGCTGTTTACTAGAGGAGCTGTGAGGGAAGAACAGAGAAAGATACGATATTGACAAGAAAATAAAAATATATACAGTAAAGTTTAAAAGTTTGGGAGCAGGTTTTGTTTTTTTATAAATTAATACTTTTATTCAGCAGGGACACAATAAATTGATCAGAAGTAAAGACATAATGTTACAAAAGATTTCTAGTTCAAATAAATGCATTTTTTTTCATCACAGGAATAAATTACTTTTCAAAATACATTAAATTAGAAAATTTATTTTAAATTATTAAATAATATTTCACAATAGAGCTGTGTTTATTGTATTTTTAATCAAATAAATGCAGCCTTGGTGAGCATGAGAGACTTTGAAAACATAAAAGCTTACTGACCCCAAACTTTTGAAAGGTAATGCAATTAATCAAATAATATTGTAAATAATAAATAATATGTGACCCTGGACAACAAAAGCAGTCTTAAGTCGCTAGGGAATATTTGTAGCAATAGCCAAAAATACATTGTATGAGTCAAAATAATCGAAAATCATTTAAAAATCATTAGGATATTAAGTAAAGATCATGTTCCATGAAGATATTTTGTAAATTTCCGACCGTAAATATATTAAAACTTAATTTTTGATTAGTAATATGAATTGCTAAAAACTTCATTTGGACACCTTTACAGGCAATTTTCTCAGTATTTAGATTTTTGTGCACCCTCAGATTTTCAAATAGTTTTATCTCAGCCAAATGTCCGATCCTAACAATCCATACATCAATGGAAAGCTTATTTATTCAGCTTTCAGATCATGTATAAATCTCAATTTCCAAAAATGGACCATTATGACTGGTTTTGTGGTCCAGGGTCACATATGTGGCAAATAAAATGACACAATCGATAATTTGAAGGAACTGGTGAAATTTAGAGTTTCATTTGATCGATTGAGTCACATTTACATTTAATCTGACATTAAAATAAAGCAGTAAGGTACCTTTGAGTGGTAAAGGTCGGCCCAAAGAGTGCTGGCAGCGCACAAACTCTGCACCCTCGGCTAGTTTCTCCAGCACAGGTGTCCCCATGCGTGTCATGATGCCCATGCTGGCCACCACATATGGAGAATCTGTCACCTGAACACCAAACTTAGCAAGAGAAGAGTTCACAGGGCCCATACTGAAGGGGATCACATACATAGTGCGTCCTATAGAGGGACAGAAAGACATACATTTTGAAGAGATTCATTCCGAAAGTCCCAGACTATCCTACATGAGTGTGTGGACTGATGAACAATTTGATGGATATTCGGATTTTAAAGGAATATGTCAGGTTAAATACAACTGAAGCTCCAATGACAGGATTCTGTGGAAAGTTATTATTTTCAGCGCACACATGAATCTTCTATCCAAGTCAGAATTGTTATATAAAATATTTCTATTTGCTTGACACCGTAAACATTGCACTATTGCTGTCCATGGAAGGCAGGTGCCACAGCAAACTGAATTTGATTTAAGAGAGCTCTGGTTTGTGTACATTTACAATTGATCATGGCAGCAGTTATTTATCAAATGATGATCAAATAATGGAGAAAAGCATTATAACCGGGCATATATCCAGCAGCACAATATAAACGACTGCTCTTTCAGCATTTTAAAGAGCTGATATTTTATGTTTAAATATTCAATAATGTTTTATATAATTCTAAATAACATTTAATAGTATATAAAATATTTAATGTATTTATATATTATAAATCATATTTATGATATTATTTAATATTATTATTTTAATATTTATTTTTATTTAAGACATATTTTCCACAACATTTTATTGGTGGTTAAAGGAACTACAGGTACATCTCAAAAAATTTGAATATCATGAAAAAGGTCAATATTTTTTGTCACTCATTTCAGAAAGTGAAATCCATATATTATATAGATTCATTACACATAGAGTGAAATATTTCAAGCCTTTATTTCTTGAAATTTTGATGATTATGGCTTACAGATAATGAAAACACAAAATTCAGTGTCTCAGACAATTAGAATATTACATAAGATCAATAAAAAAGGATATTTTAAACAGAAATGTCAGTCTTCTGAAAAGTATGTTCATTTCTATGCACTCAATACTTGGTTGGGCCTCCTTTTGCATGAATTACTGCATCAGTGCGGCGTGGCATGGAGGCAATCAGCCTGTGGCACTGCTCAGGTGAAATGGAAGCCCAGGTTGCTTTGATAGCGGCCTTCAAGTCATCTGCATTGTTGGGTCTGGTGTCTCTTATCTTCCTCTTGACAATACCACATAGAGAATCTATGAATCTTCAGGTCAGGAGAGTTTCAAGCACAGTAACACCATGTTCATTGTATCTTTGGCAGTGTGGGCAGGTGCCAAGTCCCGCTGGAAAATGAAATCAGCATCTCCATAAAGCTTGTCAGCAGAAGGAAGCATGAAGTGAAATTTCCTGGTAGATAGCTGGGTTGACTGGACTTCAGAAAACACAGTGGACCAGCACCAGCAGATGACATGGCAGCCCAAATCATCACTGACTGTGGAAACTTCACACTGGACTTCAAGCAACATGGATTCTGTGTCTCTCCACTCTTCCTCCAGACTCTAGGACCTTGATTTCCAAATGAAATGCAAAATTTACTTTCATCTGAAAAGAGGACTTTGGACCACTGAGCAACAGTCCAGTTATTTTTCTCTACAGCCCAGGTAAGACGCTTCTGACGTTGTTTCTGTTTCAGAAGTGGCTTGGTAGCCCTTTTCCTGAAGACGTTTGAGCGTGGTGACTCTTAATGCACTGACTCCAGCTTCAGTCCACTCCTTGTGAAGCTCTCCCAAGTGTTTGAATCAGCTTTGCATGACAGTATTCTCAAGCTTGCAGTCATCCCTGTTGCTTGTGCACCTTTTATTCTTTTACAAGAGATACCCAGAATTTATACTGTAGGGATGGTCATTAATTGAAACTCAAAGGTAAATATTCTAATATTTTGAGATACTGATTTTTGACTTTCATGAGCTGTAAGCTCTAATCATCAAAATTAAAACAAAAAAACTTTTGAAATGTTTTACTTTACATGTAATGAATCTAAAATATATAAAAGTTTCACTTTTTGAAATAAGTTACAAGAAGAAATTAACTTTTTCACGATATTCAATTTTTTTGAGATGTACCTGTATTTGACAGGTTTCAGTTATTGTTCAGTGGTTTAATTAATACACACCTGCCATGCAGCCAGGAAAGCGGTCCTCTCTGGCTTTCTGAAAGTCTTCCTCGCTCATCCAGCTGCCCAGCTGGGACTTGGCACCTCCGGTGGGAATGGGAATAGTGTCTCTTTGGTCCTTAGTGACAATCACAGTTTTACTCTCGACGCGAGCCACATCTTTAGGGTCAGTACGTGCCAGCCAGCTGCACACAGAAAAGAGCAGAAATTTAAATCAGGATTAAGGAGATCATTCACATTATCATCAGTATTGGTTCAAAAACTAATGATGAGACTAGAAAAAAGTATTTACCAGTTTTCATATTTGGTGAGTTTCTTCACCATGCCCTCTTTCTCCAGGTTGGCCAGGATGTCTGCCGTCTCCTCTGAAGTGCCTGTGACCACATGCACTTTAGCAGGTTTACATTCAGCCACTGCGCCCGACACAAACTCCGCCACCGACGGGGGCAGAGAGGGGATGGAGGCGAGTGACCGCACACCCACTGAAGCTGTACTGATGGCATTTCGCCTGTATGGACAGACACAAACATTAGTACAACATAAAGTCTGTAAATAGCATGCATCTAGTGCTGCCCAAATTTTTAGTTTACATAATATATGTACAGGTATGTGCACTGTGTATATTTATTATGTATATATAAATACACACGCAGTATATATTTTGAAAATATTTACATGTATATGATTTATTACAGATAAATATATTTAATATATAAACAAACTTTTTCTTAAATATATACATGTATGTATGTGTATTTATATAGACATTACATTTACATTTATTCATTTAGCTGACGCTTTTATCCAAAGCGACTTTCAATTGCTATATATGTCAGAGGTCGCACGCCTCTGGAGCAACTAGGGGTTAAGTGTCTTGCTCAGGGACACATTGGTGTCTCACAGTGGATTCGAACCCGGGTCTCTCACACCAAAGGCATGTGTCTTATCCACTGCGCCATCACCACCCCCTATATTTATTTAGACATAATAAATATACACAGTACACACACATACAGTGGGGAAACAATTATTTGATCCCTGCTGATTTTGTACGTTTGCCAACTGACAAAGAAATGATCAGTCTATAATTTTAATGGTAGGTTTATTTTAACAGTGAGACAGAATAACAAAAAAAAAAAAAACCCGAAAAACGCATTTCAAAAAAGTTATAAATTGATTTGCATTTTAATGAGTCAAATGAGTATGTGACCCCTTCGCAAAACATGACTTAGTACTTTGTGGCAAAACCCTTGTTGGCAATCGCAGAGGTCAGACGTTTCTTGTAGTTGGCCACCAGGTTTGCACACATCTCAGGAGGGATTTTGTCTCACTCCTCTTTGCAGATCCTCTCCAAGTCATTAAGGTTTCAAGGCTGATGTTTGGCAACTCAAACCTTCAGCTCCCTCCACAGATTTTCTATGGGATTAAGGTCTGGAGACTGGCTAGGCCATTCCAGGAATTTAATGTGCTTCTTCTTGAACCACTCCTTTGTTGCCTTGGCCTAGGGATGGGCGATATATCGCAAACTACGCAATATCGCTTTCATTATTGCAGATATATCGCCTTCGACAATGAACGCAAATTGCGTAGCTTGTCAGTGAACTACGGCTCCGTGTATTAAATGCCGCTCCATTTGAAAACAGGTGATGGAGATTTAGCGCTAATCAAGGAACCGGCTTTACTGACGAGATGCGCATGCATATCGCATGCGATATATCGCCCATCCCTACCTTGGCCGTGTGTTTTGGGTCATTGTCATGCTGGAATACCCATCCATAACCCATTTTCAATTACCTGGTTTGGCTTCAATGCCCTGGCCTTGATGGTACATAGCCCTGTCCATCGTCCCTTTGATGCGGTGCAGTTGTCTTGTCCCCTTAGCAGAAAAACAACCCCAAAGCATAATATTTCCACCTCCATGTTTGACGGTGGGGATGGTGTTCTTGGGGTCATAGGCAGCATTCCTCCTCCTGCAAGCACGGCGAGTTGAGTTGATGCAAAAGAGCTTGATTTTGGTCTCATCTGACCACAACACTTTCACCCAGTTCTCCTCTGAATCATTGGCAAACTTCAGAGGGGCCTGTACATGAAGGATTTCTGTCCTTCACAGCGTAGTGTGTTATCAATTGTTTTCTTGGTGACTATGGTCCCAGCTGCCTTGACATCATTGGCAAGATCCTTCCGTGTAGTTCTGGTCTGATTCCTTACTGTTCTCATGATCACTGAATCTCCATGAGGTGAGATCTTGCATGGAGCCCCAGTCCGAGGGAGATTGACAGTTATTTTGATTTTATTCCATTGGCGAATAATCGCATCAACTGTTGTCAACTTCTCACCAAGCTGCTTGGCAATGGTCTTGTAGCCCATTCCAGTCTTGTGTAGGTCTACAATCTTGTACATCTCTTTGGTCTTGGCCATGGTGGAGAGTTTGGAATCTGATTCATTGCTTCTGTGGACAGGTGTCTTTTATACAGCTAACAACCTGAGATTAGGACTAATCTCAGCTCCTAACCTGTATAAAAGACACCTGGGAGCCAGAGTGTTATTATGCCAATTGATAGGGGATCAAATACTTATTTGACTCATTAAAATGCAAATCAATTCATAACTTGAAATGGGGTTTTCTGGATTTTTGTGTTGTTATTCTGTCTCTCACTGTTAAAATAAACCTACCATTAAAATTCTAGACTGATAATTTCTTTGTCAGTGGGCAAACGCACAAAATCAGCAGGGGATCAAATATTTTTTTCCCCACTGTATTATGTAAACAAAAACTTTTATTTTGGATGTGATTAATTGCGACACATTTGAGCTTTTAGTTAGTTATGTGTGTAAACATTTTACAAAAATTCAGACCATACAAACTTAAATGTATCTTATTAATAGTTAGTGTGTTGATATACAATCCAACAAGACAGTGACCTCTCACCGTTTGTATCATTCTGTGTATTAGTGGTGGGAATTATTAATCGATCTCTGCAAGTAACATCAATACACTAGCAGGAGGCAACAAGTCACTGTCTTTAAGATTGGTTCAAAACATTGATTCATTCAGGAACGAAATGACTGAATTCATTCAAAAACACCCATTCATACAGGAAAGAAACACAGGTACCGTGTGTTGCTCATAGACGAGCAATTGTTATAACGCTTTGGAACTATTTCCATTGGCTGACCATACAGCATCTGAAATGTACGTTACTCAATATTACCTACCAATTTATTGAACTATGCTTCAATTATAAATAATAATTGTCTAACATTTATTAAAGATAGTGTGTGTGAAAGCTGATGACACCAGAAGTCTTGCACATTCTAGCAAAAATGTGAGCGCTCTTATGGCAAAAAAATAAGGTGGATAATATAAAGCCAACTCAGTTTAAAGTCTAAGCTAAGGACTGTAGATAACGTATAAAGTAGATGATCTATGTAATCCATCACGTTACATTAATGAATGAACATATATTTCAGCATGGCAGCACTAAATGTACTTTAACACAGATCTTTGACCGGAACTGAAAGATAAGCGATTACGAAGCTGCAAGACTAATTAGTGTCCTTTGGAATGAAATGCGCTACATGTACTGTACTACACTGAAGACTAGTATACAAAAAATATTCAATCAGAAATTGCTAGTGAATTTCACAAACAATTACAAGAAAATGGCAAATATCACATTAAATAAAACTTTTTTAAAATAGAAAAACTTAAACTGTTTTCTTGTACATCATGCTCCAATAATGTGTTTTACTTACAACTTTAAATTTTTAAAAGTATAGTAAACGTTTTGCAGCCCAGTTCAGATTTTAAGTCACCTTTTTAAGTCACCAAAATATTTTTTTATCACTGACTGAATATTATATATATATATATATATATATATATATATATTTCATTTACAGCAAGTCATTTATTGTACTTTTAATTTACAATATTAAGCCAAGGGCATGGCTTTGATTCCCAGGGAATGCACAAACTGATAGAATGCATACCATCTCAATAAACTGAATAAAATGCATGATAAAGACAAAAAAAGGCAGAATGAGAGGAGACGAGGATACTCTCTATCAGTATTTCTCACATGAAAGCAGAAAAATGAGGGAGAGAAACAGAGAAAGCTAAAGAAATGAAAAACCATGAGTTCAGTGAGCAAACAAAAAAGCAAAAACAGAACAAAGGTTTCATGCTAGACGAGAGACCTTTTTGTTCTTGCCATTCAATCCTCTGCTTTCTGAATATGGGTCAAAAATCATCTGAGACCAGCTTGTCATTCTTTAACAGTGTTTGTGAACTGAGCACGGTCAGCATAATCAATTAACAAGACGGCTCGTGACTGCAAGGCCTGTTGGCTATAATTAAGAGAATATTTGAAGGATAGCAAGAGGAATTCCTTGCCTTTACTCTCTGATTCAGTTCAGCGCAAACCCCCAGCCCAATTGCCACACTCCCCTCTATTGTTTTCCAAAGCCATAAAATGTATACAAACTCAACTAGAACAAAGTCTTTGGGTCTATTTGACCCCCATGATCCCTGACTTTCATCAATAACCACTGAGCTTTAAACCATCAATTATCATAAACAGTTAAACACACCCCCACTTGAACCAACCAATCAGATGGCCTCCTTTGCATTCACTCCCCTCCCCTCCCCTCCGAGGCTGGTTAAACAGGGTATGGCCACTTCAGGCACATTATGTTCATGCATGAACACATAACACACGTACCAATTTGAGAAATGTGCGAAATAATAAAACTCAGCCAAAAGGGTGCTTTTCTTTTTAAACCTCATGCATGCATTAGAGCTATACCTCAAGGGTATTTAAGTAAAAAAAAAAAAAACTGGTAAACAAGTTAGTAGACCCTTTCACTCAAAAAACACACATGTGTGTCATATTAACAATCAGTTCCTGGTATCATGCATGTTGTTGGGTAAAGTTTAGCTAGTAGAGACTTTCACACTGTGCATATTTACTTGAAGTCCTGTGCTGATGTAATCACTCATTCTGGTGAGAGATATAGAGCAGATATAGATTCATAAAATGGGTTTTAGCTGGGATCTGTATGGATATATTTTGTTCAACACATTATTCTCACTTTGCTGTTGATCTCTAAATACAGTCCACATTCCGGTTTAACAAATGACTCAGAAATGCTTATTGCGACTTTGCTTTTGTGGTCAAAGTTGATGGTAATTTGTTCATTCATAACCTGTTTTTCAGACTCTGTATACTTATTGAGTCTCTAAACATTTCTCTATGTGACTTACGTTGCTGCATTCCTGTACGTGACACACTCACTAACACTAGTTTAACTCTAATAGTGACATGTAATATGTGGCAAATGTCATTATTTGGCAATACCAGACTGCAGGACTGCATTTTTTTTATTTATTTTTTTATATATAACTCTATCAAAGATCATTCTGCATTATTACAGACTATTGTAGTTTAGTACCCCCACTAAAACAAGGGAGGTGACACTGTAATTGTACAGGGTGTTGACAAATGTTTTTATAGAACAGTTTAAACCTGTTTAAATATCTGATCTCACAAGAAACTATATAACAAGGATGTTTACCCAAGAAAGATAGGGGTGTGATACTGTGTATTGAATAGACTGCAGGAAAATAATACACCTAGACCTTTAATTCTGTTTTACTCTGTTTTTAGCTGCAACAAGAAAATAAATGTAATGATCTGAATAATATATGACAATAGCAACTTGCATTAAATATTATATGTGTAAATATATTAATATATAAATACATTTAGCATATATATATATATATATATGTGTGTGTGTGTGTGTGTGTGTGTGTGAGTGATATATATATTAAACATGTCTAAAAGACACTCACCACCTTAGTACTCCAAGCAACAGGCAGGACATCTTTGGTGCAAGTGAAAGTGGTGGAGTAAACAACCGAAATTATGACTAAAAATAAAATAAAGCAATATAAGAGGGGTGGTTTGTTCCTCTTCAGTCCTGTGCACCTCTCATATCAGACTGGTGAGTGTGATAGTCCAGCTCTTGAGGTAGACTAGAGTAAAGTAAGACCCTTGCACTGTAACACGTGTAACTTTATCATCAGCTGATCCCACCCTCAACTCAGATTCTGCACTAATTCTCCTAGCCAACCAGCCTGAGGTGTTTCAATAATAAATAAAGCTTTGTAACTTACTGACAAACTTCCTAGTCGATTAACATATTTCAAAAGTTCTATATTTTCCTGCAATACGCGTGCGCTTCCAATAAAACACGACAAAGTGGGAAAACTAGCTGTTGCATGTCAGTCCAAAAGCTCCCGAGTGATTCAAGTCACTGAAGTCAATCAAATCGAGTGAATCGCGAGGATTCAGATCAGTTCGCAAGGGCTCGCTGTGCTTCGTCCCGCTTTCCAGCAAAACACAGTTGCGTACAAGTGAATCTTTTAAAGTTTTTTTTTTAAAGCGAGCTCTGAGGTCACACGAGCGTCGTTGCGTTCAGCAGATGTGGACACTGTAGGCGGAAGCTTGTCTCTGTGACGTCGCTCCATTCATCACAGCTGCTGTGAGTGCAGGGCTCGGGAGACATTTACAGTAAATGCCTGGCATTCATAAATGTAAATATGAGGGAAATAAGCCTTTATTTTCTGAGCTTAGAAAGTCAACAGTACCTGCCCTTACGAAAATAAACCATGGGTTTACTAACAAAAAAAACTAAAAAACTTGTTACTATAGTTAAACCATGGTAAACACAAATTAACCATGGTTTTGCAACACTAACCATAGTTTAACCATGGTATTTTAAGTAAAATGTGGTTATACAAATGTAAAAAACCATACAGTTTTACTACAATAAAACCATGGCTAATTTTCGTAAGGTCTGTTCAACAGTAGGCTACCTAAAACTATTAATTTTGAAAGAAATAAGAAAGCTGTCTTGTCTGTAAACATTTAGCTTTTATTTCATTGATTTTATTCTTAAAATCTTAAGAATCAAAAGGCACATTAAAATGGTTGTGGAGATTAATGAACTGGCAATAATACATATATATAATAGCCTAGTGTTTGATTATTTTGCATTCTGTTTACGAATGCTTGATTTTTATTAAAATTAAAAGATTTAATTTCTTTTTGTTATTTGAAGGTCACATTAAATGTTACAAAGAGTGTATTATTAATCATCAATTCTTTCTATATTCAGTAGTTTTCTTCGGTAGCCTGTTTCAGTAAACACTACAGGCCTACCTGTCAAAACTTTGCGGTCTGTACAAGTTTTAAAAATGTTTTTTAAAGAAGTCTCTTATGTTCATTAAGGCTGCATTTATCTGATTAAAAAAATACAGTAAAAACGGTAATATTGTGAAACATTATTACAATTTAATAATAACTATATAAATACATTTTAAAATGTAATTTATTTCCTATGATTGCAAAGCTGAATTTAAATGTCAAATGTCACATGATCCCTCAGAAATCATTCTAATATGCTGATTTGGTGCTTATGAAACATTTTACCAAATAGCAGATGATTACCGTGCCGTCACGAGAATAAAATGCACTTATTTAACAGTTTAAATTGTAATAATGATAATATTTTTTGTCTTTGTGACAACAGAGAACCACAGAATGCTATTAGACACAATACATGCTTAAGAAAACTAAAAAGAATGTAAAAAGTTAGTTTCGAAAAAAGCTTTAGCATTGCTTGTTTTACAGACTATCTCTTGGTTTGATATATATGTATACAACAATAACATTTAGACATTTTTAAAGTGACCTAAGTGTCTAAACACTTTTTGGACCCACTGTAATGTTGATTTGTCAGTGCACACACAAACCACAGCTGCTGTATTTGCTGCATGGTAAACAGCATGCAAAATCTGAGCGAGGACAGGAACACCGAACAGGCTAAAGATCACAGTGTTTGTGTGAGAGAGAGAGGTAGATTAGAGGAGAGTGGATAAAGATAAGATGAAAAGTCATTGTGGTTAGACTTTAATCTGTGTGAAGTAACAGATCAACAAAAGCCCAATACAGTGCTATACTCATTATCCCAATGTAAACACATCTAGAGTTAAGATGAAATAATAAAATCATTCAATATTGTGATACACAACATATTTCTTGTGAAAGCTATTCCAGGGTTCTTGTATAGTTTATGGGGGTTCAAATCTTATGTATACTGAGGGTGGTGAACTGTTGAAATGTATTTGTATTAGTTAAATTTTTACACTTTAAAATGATTTTTTGAAGTTGTAAATAAAACAAACATTATTGGAGTGTGTTTTACCAAAAAACAAAAAAAAAAAACACAAATTTTAGAATGTCTGAGTGTGGTAATGAACATTGTATAATGAATTTGTTAAATGACTGTGCTTGTGATAGCAAGGATCATTCTAACGTTCATTCAATAACACACACACACACACACACACACACACACACACACACACACACACGCACACACACACACACTCTATGTTTGATGAGAAAAAAGAACTTTGCCCTTTGGACTGTGCAAAAACAAAAACATGCATTGTATGGGTCATTTCAATCAATAATTACTATAACCACATGAACTTAAAAAGAGTTTTAACCCAGTCAAAAATAACATATTGCATATTGAATATGTTCCTTAAAGAAATGGTCTGTCCAAAAATGAATATTTGATGAAAACCTGCTTACCTTATTTCTAAACAGCTGATAAAAACATCACAAGTGAAAACAGTCCAAAACAGTTCTAAACAAAGATGTCGGTGTATTTTAATGTGAGAAGACAACAGGGGATGGTCTTTTTCACTGGAAGAAGCATTGTTATGGATTATAGACTCATATTTTGACCTGAAGCAATGATTTACATTTACATTTAGTCATTTGGCAGATGCTTTTATCCAAAGCGACTTACAATTGGGGAATACAAAAAGCGATTAATCTTGAAGAGGCAATCAGACAGAGGAAGTGCTCTTAACACCAAGTCTCAGTCATTGTTCAAATAAGTACAAGCTAGTAAACAGAGAGAAAGATAGAGGGAAAGGTTTTTTTTTTTGAGTTTAGGATGAAGTCAAGTACTGCCGAAAGAGGTGAGTTTTCAGTTGTTGCTTGAATATTGCCAGGGATCCAGCATTCCGGATAGGGGTGGGAAGATTATTCCACCAGCCAGGAATGGTGAACGAGAATGTTCTGGAGAGTTATTTTGAGCCTCTCTGTGATGGTACCACAAGGCGTCGCTCACTAGCAGATCTCAGACTTCTGGAGGGGATGTAGGTTCGTAATAGTGAGTGGAAGTAGGAGGGTGCTGAGCCTGTGGTAGTTCTGTACGCAAGCATCAGTGTCTTGAACTGGATGCGAGCTGCCACTGGTAGCCAGTGCAAGGAGATGAAGAGAGGTGTAACATGCGCTCTTTTGGGCTCGTTGAAGATCAGTCGTGCCGCTGCATTCTGAATCATTTGTAGAGGTTTAATTGTGTTTGATGGCAGACCAGCCAGAAGAGCATTGCAGTAGTCCAGTCTAGAAACGACAAGGGCCTGGACAAGAAGTTGCGCAGCATGCTCTGTCAGAAAGGGCCTGATCTTTCTGATGTTGTGTAGTGCAAACCTGCAGGATCGAGCAGTCTTTGCAATGTGCTCTTTGAAGGTCAGCTGGTCATCAAAGATTACACCAAGATTTCTGACCGAAGTTGATGGGGTAATCATTGATGAGCCTAACTGAATCGTGAAGTCATGCTGTAGAGTCGGAGTGGCAGGGAAGACCAGAAGTTCTGTCTTTGCCAGGTTGAGCTGTAGGTGATGTTCTTTCATCCATGCCAAGATGTCCGCCAGGCAGCCTGAGATCCGTGCAGCTACCGTTGGGTCATCTGGTTGAAAAGAGAGATAGAGCTGTGTGTCATTGGCGTAGCAGTGATATGAGAAGCCATGTGCATGTATGATGGGACCCAGCGATGTAGTGTATGTGGAGAAGAGGAGGGGTCCAAGAACCGATCCCTGAGGAACTCCAGTGACCAGTTGATGTGGTTTGGATACCTCCCCTCCCCAGGCCACCCTGAAGGATCTACCGGTGAGATAGGATTCAAACCAGCAAAGTGGAATCCCAGTAAAGCCCAGTGATGAGAGTGTTTTAAAGTTAAAATGCCTTAATGGTGGATTTGTTTCTCACAGACATGCAGATTTTCACTTCACAAGATGTTGTTTGATGGACTGGAGTCTTGTGGATTGTTGTGATGTTTTTATCAGCTGTTTGGGATCTCATTCTGACGGCACCCATTCACTGCAGAGGATCAATTTATGAGCAAGTGATATAATGCTAAATTATATCACTATAGCGATTATCGTCAATTCGATTTCACAGATACTATTTAAACTAAACTGAGCTAGACAATGACATCACTGAATTTAATAATGAAATGCCTTTAACTGAAAATTGAGTGTTTAATCTTATTATTATACATTACTGACACTCTATCCTCCAATTTGATACTGTTACGTGCTTTGACACAATCTGTATTGTTAAAAGCGCTATATTAAAAAAGGTGACTTGACTTGACAAAATTTCTCCAAATCTGTTCTGATGAAGAAATATCTTAGATGGCCTTTCAGCAAATTTGGTGAACTATTCCTTTAATTCAGTTTGACAAGATCAAGGAGACATTTGATTCCTTTGCTATGCAAACAACCCATGTAAACAGTGGTATTCTGATTCATCAGTGGACATCTATGATGGAATGAGCGGAAAGTCAGTGAATAAACAGTGTTTCAGTGATTAAATCTAGTGGCCTGCACATAATTGCTGTGCACTTTGCTATTTGTATTATAGGAAACAGCATGCAGTATTCTCTTTCGCTTTCCTTAGGTGTTGCCTCTGTCTTTTGTTGATACCATTAAAAGCAACCTTTAGGAATAAATTAGGCAGTCTCTTGCATAACAAAGTACTGCACAGACTACTGTCTCTCTGTCAGTTAGAAATGCAATGGGTGCTCATGTCTTCTAGGCCTTTGAACGACTGATGTAACTGATCAGAACGTGATACATGTGTTAATCCTTTGCTTTGGCAGCATATGAATGTGTTCATGAGAACATTTTGAGTGCAAGATCATTAAAGATATTTAGGGGGTGGACTAATAATTGGTTAACAATATGGAAAAATATTTATTTTGACACAGCGAGTTAAAATAAATTTTCAAAATTTTGTTTAAACTTTCATTTTTAAAAATGTATTACAAAATTTTATTTAGTTGATGTTGTTGCAAATAAATAAGGCCACAAGTTCAGTTCCCAAGTAACACACAAACTTGAATCTAAATTGAAGTTGGTTGTGTATAAATGAATAAAAGAAATGTGTAATATATATATATATATATGTAGTACTCTCTTGACAGTGAATGAGAGAGACAGAGTTAGTAGTTGCCCAAGCGGTCCTCTTTTGTTGTCTGAGGATGTGATGCAGTTGTCATGGTAACTCTACTCTCTCAACTGCCACCAGGAACTGGGAAAATGCAGCTGGACTGTCCAGTGCAAACTCATTATAACACATTAAAGTAATTTAAATTAAACTTATATACATATGTAAACAGAAATAAACATACATAAATACATAACAAAATATATACAAGTAATTTCATATTTTTAGGAAACAAACTCTACGCAACAGGGTGGTCTCACACACACACACACACATATATATATATATCATATATATATATATATATATATATATATATATATATATATATAGTCACCTTTATTTATATAGCGCATATATATATATATATATATATATATAAATATTAGTGCTTTCAAACGATTAATTGCATCCAAAATAAAGGTTTTTGTTTACATAATATATGTATGTGTACTTTGTATATTTATAAATATATAAATACACACAAGTGCAGTAAATATTTTGAAAATATTTACATGTATATATTTATATATTCTTATATTTTATAATATAAATATATATAACATATAAACAACATATTTTTCATAAATATTTACATGCATGTGTTTGTATTTATATATACATAATAAATATACACAGTATACACACACATAGTATGTAAACTTTTATCAAATATTTCAACTTAATTTGTTTAATTAATTATTAGTATATTAGCAATATTTTGGATATATTTATGTATTTTAAAATACATGAATAATCGTATATATTTAGATAAAGGCACTGTAAAAATGCATTACATTAATTTTCTATAATTTGTTAATTCCTCGTTCACGCAATTGCTCAATCCAGTTTTTACCACAAGTGTGTACCAATGTGTTCTAACCACTGGTACCATATATATATATATATATATATATATATATATATATATATTTTTTTTTTTTTTTTTTAAGAAAAAAGTAGGACTTTTATTCTAGTTGGCAAAACAAATCCGTAACACGCTGAAGTTGTTGTTGTTGTCGCCCCCCTCCGGTCACATCAAGAATTACTTATTTGACGCTTAATTCACTTTCATTTTCACTCTTTATGCTGACTAACTGTGACTTCTCGTCGTTTCGTCGAGAACAACTGGATCCCATCATCTCTTTTGAACCTAAATCTCACGGTATCCAGTGGGATAAGATACTAAACGCGTGTTTTTCTGCAAACAGCTATAATAAAGTTTTGCAAGACAAATCGAAACGATGACTTCCTTAGACATGAGCCCTGCGTCTAAGAAACAGGTAGGGCGCATATTTTAGGCCCGAAACTTGATTTAAACGTATTTAAGATTGTATATTGGGCAGAAATTATGCATTTTGAGTCTAACCTGCTTATAAGCGTATATATTGAACCTGTTTGTGTTTATGTGGCAAGTTTGACAAACACTTCCTATGTACTTTGCAGGTGGATGGATTCTCCCATAAAATCACCAAGGAGGTAATTATACATTTATTCAGTCACACTCTTTCATTACTTTTAAAAATGCACCACAGTAATTGTAGTTTATGCCAGAAATACCACAGAAATAGTTACTACAATAAAACAGTGCATTATGCACTATTATAATTATAAAAGGAAATACAACATAGATTCATACAGCAGCTGTAATGAAAGTTTGTTTTAATCAGGCCGAACAGTTGATCTCAAACTTCTTCCCGGAGAAGATTGCAGAGATGGACAATATTTTACAGGTATGAAGTGCTATATGAATGTAAATCTAGCAGGTGCATTCATCAACATAGTTTGTGCTGTGGTTAAGAAATGCTGAATTTGTATCATTGTGTTATTTAGGGTTCCTGTAGTCTGAAGGATCTGTCCGTCATCAAGGCTCCTCTGGACATCCCAATCCCAGACCCTGCCAAAGAGGAGCTCAAGAGGAAGAAGAAAGAGGAGGTAATCATAACACATCATTTATTATTAACAAGCGTAATATATTTTTAAATTAATAGATTTTCTGATTGCACCTTCAAGCCAGTCTGTGATTTGAAGTAATTGATTAGGCCGGTAATGATATTTTATTCACACAGAAAGAGGCCAAAGAAAAAGGAAAGAAGGATGGAGATAAGGAAGAGGATGAAGGTACATGTTTAGAAGCTCTTTGGAAAATGAAACTGAAAATGTTTCTTGTTCAGTTTGCCTTTCCCTGGACCTGAATTCCCCCTAATGTGAAATGACAAGGTGTAATTCCCAGCATGAACACAGGGAGTCTCTGTTAATGTCATAGAAATTATACAGAACCTAAAGTAGATTTAAGTATTGTATGTCTTCATCCATCTCTGTCCTTGCAAGCTAGTGACTGTTACAAAGTGTTGATTTGAAGAGCACAAAATTAAACGAATGATGTTAATTGTGATCTGACAGGTCCTCCCTGTGGTCCCATCGCCTGCAATGAAACAGTAGAGAAACTCCTCAAACAGATCAAGCCTGAGATTCAGACTCTGAAGGAGCGTCTTAACACGGTGGGAAAGTGATGTCATATATTATATATCATATATAATTATGCAGGTCTCAAAAGTTAAAATTACGTATATTGAAAAAGTCAAAACCATCAAAAAAAAAAGTTTGACTTTATTAAAAAGTTTAATTTGTAGTTCATTATATACTCCTTGTAGACGTTTCAGAGACGGCTCTGATTAATTCAATAAAGCATTTTGGTACATTTTTGTACATTGTGTAATATTTGTGTTGTGCCCCTGTGCAGGTGTCAATGTGGATACAGCTACAGATTCCCAGGATTGAAGATGGGAACAACTTTGGAGTTGCTGTACAGGTCAGTTAACCTATCTTGTGTCATGCTAGCTTGGGACAGAATGAAATAACATTTGTCAAGTGATTCATTCTTATGTTGAGCTTTATATTAGACTTTATACAAATTTATGCATTACACGTGGTTTATAATATGAAACCTTCAGAAATCAAGCAATAATTAATATGTAGTTTATCCCAATTACTCAAAATGTGTAATTCATGCAAGTTTTATAAATTTGTGTGGTGACACTTTTAGCAAAATACATATGACTTCACCTATACACATGCATTGCTTTTACTGTAGTAATATGAATTATAGTGTTAAATTACATTATTATTGAAAAGTTGGGAGTCAGTCATTTTTTCCCAGCAAGGACACACACACTACATTGATCAAAAGAGGCAGTAAGTACATGTAATGTTATAAAACTTGTAATTAAAAAAAAAATATATATATATCACAGTTTTCACAAAAATATTAAGCAGCATATATAATTTCAACATTAGCAGTAAGAAATGTTTTTTGAGCTCCAAATCAGCATATTCTAATGATTTCTGAAGGATCCCGTAACACTAAAAAACTGGAGTAATGAGCTTTGCATCACATGAATAAATTACATTTTAAAATATACTGTAATAATATTTCACAATATTAATGTTTTTACTGTATTTTGATCAAACGAATGCAGTCTTGGTGAGCATAAGAGACTTCTTTCGAAAACAAAACAAAAAAATCTCACCGACTCCAAATTTTTGAACGGTGTTATGTTATATTTATATATAATTTAGTTTGTGTGAGTTTTATGTGAATAAAAGCAAAAATGTTCCTACAGGAAAAAGTTTTTGAACTGCTTACCAGCACCCGCACCAAGATCGAGGGATTCCAGACACAAATTTCCAAGTAAGTGACCAGACTGCATTACAAACACAATCAAACACTAGCATTTCTTATAAATACGTTTATAGCTATTTCACTTTTTTAGACATGAATATGCAGTTGTGACTTCTTTCTGTTTCTTCAGGTACTACAGTGAGAGAGGAGATGCTGTAGCCAAGGCTTCCAAACAGCCACATGTGGTCAGTTTATTTAATGTTAGATTTAGCTGAATTAAACCAGTTTACATGATTTCTGATCATTTGATTGTTTTGTTGCTTGGCAACAGGGAGATTTCAGACAGCTTGTCCACGAACTGGATCAGCACCAGTATTGTGAGTTGCGCATCATAGTCCTGGAGATTCGCAACACCTATGTAAGTTCAGTCTCTACTTATTCTACAAAACATCACGTGTTTATGTGTCTGGTAAGACGGCTGTGACTGATTTCATTCATTCCTTCAACTCTAGGCTGTGCTGTATGATGTCATCACCAAGAACTGTGACAAGATTAAGAAGCCCAGAGGAGACTTATCTTCAAAAGCACTTATCTACTGAGTACCAACAAGACACACAAACACACATTTGCTGAAACTTCAGTTACATCAACAGAACCTACTGTAGGACAGTTTTTACTCAATAAAGACTTTATCTAAATGTGGCATGTCTCATGTTTTTATTCAAAATGTCATAAAACATTAGTTTTATTATGCTTATAATTATTAACGTCGGACAAAACTGGAAAATAACTATTTCATTTTTCATATGCTGACACCCCTTTATAAAAGTTGTACATTTTTATACATTCGGTTTCTCATTTTCTTAACATTCACGTTGTCCCATTTGATGCAGTATTACATGTGCTATCTGGAAGCAAAGCTTTTGGTCTTCCAACACAGCACCAGCCAGGCTTTAAAACATACCAGCCCTTATAATAAAGGCCCTTCCATCCCAGATACCCAAGAGCTCCTCCAACCAGCTGGGCTGGGAACAGCGGGAAGTGCGCTAGCAAGCAAACAATCAGGAAGATCCAGAGACTCATCAACAACACACACAACAAGAAGAGTATCCTCAGTGGCGTCCCTACAGGCTTTCCTAGAGCCAAGCAGGGCCTAAAAACCCCTATTTCTTCAACAAGAATCAAACAACATAAACTCAGAATGAGGATGTCATCAGACACCTCACATCCCTGCCACTCTAGGCCGGCTTTAAGGCAGGCCGCTTTACCCTTTTCCTCTCTCAGTAGTAATAAGGGGCCTGTATCAGACTCCAGGAGCTCCCTAGGGTTCCTGTGGATTTCTGTGGGGCTTTGAAGTGGCTCAAAACAGCTTCCCGAGGCATCCACTAGAAAGGAGAGGAGACGGCGGAACAGTGTCCACAGCGTCCCGGCCACGGCGAGTCTCAAGAGGTGACAGATTGAGTGAATGAAGGAGTTACTGATGCAGTACGAGAGAAGAAAGATGAAAGAGCCACATAATATACAGGTCCAGCCCCAGCATGAATGCAGGAACAGCCTATGAGATCACAACAACCACAATCAATAGCTCATAAAACAAACAAGACAAAGCAAATACAAAATGGTAAATGAACTAGAAATACTTTTATTATAATAAATAAATAACCCAAAATACTGTACATTAATAATAGTAATACACACACACATATATATATATATATATATACACTAAAGAGAATGAAGTTCTTTAATTCTCTTAAGTTCATTCTCTTCATTAAGTAAATTATTTTTAAAGTGTATGGAAAGTACAGTAGTAATCTTTCAAAACACTCCCTAAAATCCATTTACTTGATCAGTATATGTGTCTTTTTATGCATTTTTAATGCATATATTAAGACTTATAAAAAATAAGACTTATGCGTATCTTAAGCATACATTTCAAAATTTAGTGATGTTTACATGTAAAACAGGGAACGTCTGGAAAATTAAATGATTTTCAGAATTGCAACTTAACTATATGACCATATAAAAAATATCTTCATAATATTTAAATATTTTACATATTATTTTTAAAAAATATATAATTTCAATTTGTTATCACTGAACTACAGTAACCATTTTTACAGCAATTATTATAGTTTTTTCTTTATATATTGATAAGTTTTACATTTCAAGTTGTATAAATGAATGTTACTTATGTTATGAATCAACATGAATAAACATTGAATAATATATTTACAAAATTAACATTAACTGAAATAAATACTAAAAAAAAGCATGATTGTTTAATTACCATAAGAAATGGTATCTTAATGTAAAGTACAATAATATGTATTTATTAAAGAACTAATATATTGTTCATATATATATATATATATATATATATATACATACATAAATTTACACACACACACACACACACACACTATATAAATATACATATAACGAGCAGCTTCACACTCAAAAACTCTAATAAGGTAATTATAGTATTTCTAGTTAACTAGAATAAGATCTTGCCTGTACAGGTAGTGATTCTTGTTGCCAAATATGCTGTACTTGGAGACCCAGAGACTCAGAACAGGTCCAAACATCACCAGCACAGAGAGGAGGAAGTGAAAATGACGTCTGAATAAGAAATGAGCCAGTAGTCCAGCTGTGAGATCCGTGAAGTGCACCAGAGCCCAGTGCAGAAGCTTGTTGACAGAGTTATGGATCCTATAAAGCATCTCCTTTAGTCCACAAAGATCCATCTTGGTTTGCTGAGGGCAGAACTTCCACTGCATGTTCAACAGATCAACTAACCGAGGGAAGGAGAGAAATGAGATTGTTCTGCCATCTGTCAGCAGGGTTATTAACTTCCCTTTTGTTTTCTCAGCTGAGTTCAACCTGCTGGTTTATGTCACACTTCTCATCATTTACCCTCTCACTCACAGTCCAGACAACAATTTGCTCCCTAACAGCTCCAAACATTCCCATCTTATCAGCTTACTCTGTGTGTGATATAAAGCAGCACAGCAACATTCCCTGTGTGGTTTCAACCGTATTTAGCATCTGTTTCTGTGGTATGGATTAAAATAAACTTTGGCTTTGGAAAAAAGGTCAATGACACTAGACAAAAAATACAAAACAACAAATATAAACCTCACAATTTAATCTAGTGCATGTATTGTTTCTTCTAAACCTTTTTGTTATTGTAAGATTGGCTCGTTTTACTCTATTTGCTAAACTACAACACTATAAAATTACTAATATAAACAGGTAACTGATAACCACACAGTATATTGATTATGGTTATTGTAATAAATGTGTTTTCCCACTATTTATTGTTATTTACACTACGGTTTAAAAGTTTGGCAGTACAATCTTTTGTTTTTGTTTTGAAAAAAGTCTCTTATGCTCACCAAGTCTGCATTTATTTAATTAAAAAATACAGTAATATGATAAAAAGTTATATAAAATATATATAAAAAAAGAGTTAACTGTTT
This sequence comes from Barbus barbus, assembly GCF_936440315.1. Classification (NCBI taxonomy): domain Eukaryota; kingdom Metazoa; phylum Chordata; class Actinopteri; order Cypriniformes; family Cyprinidae; genus Barbus; species Barbus barbus. The sequence goes on from NC_136724.1 coordinate 10,524,955, forward strand.
TTAGTATATTTTAAATGTAATTAATTCCTGTGATGATGAAGCAGAATTTTTAGCATTTATTCTAATATATCGATTTGGAGAAACATTTCTTATCATAAGAAAAAGAAAATCTTTTAAATCTTTCTAAATGTCTTCACTGCCACTTCTGATCAATTGAATGCATCATTGCTGAATAGAAGTATTCATTTTGAACAGTAATGTATATGCTGACTACATTTTTTTGAAAAAGACCATGTTCTCTACTACTTACTATCATTAAAATATAGCAAATATACAGTACACTCTTGTCTACACGAGTACCTAAATTCTGACCTTGTCTTAAACTGTTTGAAAATAATTTTGAATGTATGTAGCTCTGCATGTAACTAACTGTATTGCTTGCAGCTGACTGAAATATTTGAGATGTGATTTATAGCCCAAACAAACAAAGTTGTGCACATAAGTTTAATTATTCTTGTAAAACAATTTTGTGAGTGTTCCAATGAATTCTAAATGCACTTAAATTATACACAAATCAAATCTGTGTCAACATAAAACATATCTGCGCACACTCACACACACACACGCATAAAGAAACTCATTCCCGTACCCGTAAACCCACAGACACACTTTTAACACACATTCAGAGTTTTGACAAAGAAAATATTTTTTTTTTACATTGAACTACAAAATCAAATCCTGAACATTAATAGCAATAAAATATCTTACAATATTTAGAATTATTCCCAGAATTCGTTGCACTTTTAGAAATGTCCATTAGGTGTAAAATATTTTGCTATATATTTCATTATGCAAGTATTGCTTTTTTTGGGTAAAGCAACACAGTAATTGTTTCAAGTGAAGCAGTTGTGTTTGTGCCTGTCTGAAATCATGCGTTCTTTATATTGGTGAAATTCACTCAAAGTCTTTCACTTCAAACGGTCATTTCCCAGCTGAAATAGAGGCGTAAAAGAGAAATCACAGCACGCCCTGTGTTCATTAACTAAATGATCCTTTTACTTTAAACATATTTGTGTCATCTTTTGTGCCGTAATGTGAAATCAAACAAACACCTGAAGAGCCTGCCTAACAATACATCAATATTCTCTGCACAAAATGTGTTCTCTTTTCTGATTTGTTTTTTCTTTATTCCTCCTTCATTCCATTCCTGCAATGATGGCACCATCTACCTCTGACGTCATCAATAGCGTTTGGTTTTCATGTCCACCATATCCACGTTCATCCTCTCTCGATCTTTGTCCAGAGGGTGGTTCTGCGTGTGTTCCCAAAGACGGATGGCACCATCCCACTGAGCAAATGTGACGAGAAGGAAAAAAGACATACGTCATAAGGGTCAATTTTTCAAAATTGAGATTTATACATCATCTGAAAGCTAAATAAATAATCTTTCCATTGATGTATGGTTTGTTATTATAGGACAATATTTGGCCGATACAACTATTTGAAAAGCTGGAATCTGAGGGTGCAAAAAAATTCAATATTGAGAAAATCGCCTTTAAAGTTGTCCAAATTAAGTCCTTAGCAATGCATATTACTTATCAAAAAATGAAGTTTTTATCTATTTACGGTAAGAAATTTACAAAATATCTTCATGGAACATGATCTTTACTTAATATCCTAATGATTTTTGGCATAAAAGAAAAAAATATTTTTGGCTATTGCTACAAATATACCCCAGCGACTTAAGCCTGGTTTTGTGGTGCAGGGTCACATATATCTTTTTATTTCTTAGTCTTACCCTGCGTCCCAATGTGCACACTATCCATCCTAAATTCTATGTGATATTAGTCATTTTCAATACTATTTAGGGCAGATAGGGTGGATAGTATGCACATTGGGACGCAATGTTTAAGTACAAATACAAACAGAGGGGAAAAAATGTCTCCAAGCTCTGATTGGTGGCTCTTGACATATGGCTACCGCAAGCATAAAAACTTCTGGAGGTCTACATTTTTCAGTATAGAGAGATTTTAAATTTAGAGTTTTTATTATCATTTTTTTATTATTGTATTTTAGTCAAATTTTTTGTCTCATTGTTATAGTCACAGTGTTTAATGATGTTGTGTCGCCTTGCCTAGTCTTAGTCATGAAAAAAAGGTTTTCAACAAATATTTTTTCATTATTGTTTTCATTAACAAAATAAACACTAGTATTAAACAGTGGTTTTACTTACAGAGCTGCTGACCATGTTGTTGTGATACGGGTGCCAGCTGACGTCCCTCACACATGCGTCATGATTGGACAGCTTGGACACAATGGATCCCGTCAACACATCGTAGACTACAAAAAAGATGGGAGGAGGTAAAATATTGCAGATTTGGATAACAATAAAATGTGACTTTAAAAATAATTTCACTCTTGCTATTATTCTCCACTTACTGACGATTTTGCCTGTTGAACAGCCTGTGTAAATAAACTTCTGTCCAGTGCTGAATTCAGGGGAAAAGCGGCAGCGAATGAGCGTGTGCAGAACCCCATGACCCCTGTAGGTCATCACAGAGGTGTCGCCAGTCAGCTTATGCCTCTTTAGTGCTGCAGGCCAACAAAATGAGTCAAAACAGGTGCTTTGTGTTCATGTCTAAAATTAATGTTGACAATAAACAAGCAGGTCTATTAAAGTTACTCAAACACAGTAACGCACCTCTCTGTGGAACCTGCTGCCAGCGGTAGTCCCAGTTCTGTTGTGTGACAGCGAGCCGTGAGGCCGCGAGCCCCTCTTTGGGTGAAAACTTCCTCACGTCCCACAGCTTAATAGTCTGATCTTTGGAGTTGCTGATCAAGTACCGAGCATCGCCCTTCAGGACAACATACATACATATATTTGAACCTGCAACTTTTATCACAACAGTCCAACTCTTTAACTGTTTGACTACCTTCATCTTGTTCGCTGTGACATACAATACATGACCAAAAGTATGTGGACACCCACAGTCTGCAATTATGCACCTGGATGCAGCTGGAATAGTCAAACCCATTAATTAAAAGGCACTGTCCACATTTTTCTGGCATGTAGTTTAAATAAATACTTAGTAGTTACACAAAAGGCTGCTCTGCTATTTTTAGTGTATATTTTTATGGAGGAATAAGAATATCACTTAAAAATAAAATAAAGAAATCAATAATGTATTCCTTAAAAAAATTAAATGTAAATAATTTCCTACAAATAATGTCATATCATTAATAATAAATAATTTACTTGCATTTAAATTAATGTATAATTTTTTTTACATCCTTTTAAAAATTAATTAAATCTCTTTAAGTGTATATACATATATAAATGCAGTTAAAAAAATAATTATTAATTTATTTTTACATTGAATTTATTTGCCAGTTTGTTTTGATTCTTTTACATAAATTGATGAATGATTCTTCAATGTCCACTCCTGTTTAAAGTTTGGGGTCAGTAAGATAAAAAAACAAAACAAAATTATAATTCTTATATTCAGCAAGCATGCATTAAATTGATCAAAGGTGACAATAAAGATATTTCACATTGTTACAAAATATTTCTATTACAAATAAATGCGGTTCTTCTGAACTTTCTATTCATCAAAGAATTCTGAAAAATGTATCATGGTTTCCACAAAAATATTAAGCAGCACAACTGTTTTCAGCATTGATATAAACAAGTAATGTTTCTTAAGCAGCAAATCAGAATATTAGGATGATTTCTGAAGGATCATGTGACACTGAAGACTAGAGTAATGGTTGCTAAAAATATAGCTTTGTATCACCGGGATAAATTTCATTTTAAAATATTAAAATAGAAAACAGTCATTTTAAATAGTACTGTTTAATGTATGCTTGATCAAATAAATACAGGCTTGGTGAGCATGAAACTTCTTTCAAAAATAATTAAAAAATTATACTGACCCCAAACTTTTAAACTGAAGTGTATATTGTACCATGCTCACAATCATCTAGTTTATGATCACATATTATTATGTAAAAGGTTTGTGCAGTGTGTTGTAACTGCAGTATAAAACACAGCATCTTAACAATAATGCCATCAAAAATGACTGTGTGAATTGTGCTTTTATACCTTGCTGTGTATGAAGGTGATTCCATCTCTGTGTCCAGCCAGATGACCCACAGGCTGTGGTCTGTCTTCTCTGAGGGTACGTCTGTCCCATACCTTACACAGAGCATCATCACTGCCTGAGAACAGCAGCTGTGATGAACTGTCTGCAAACGCTACGGCATTCACATCATCCTCGTGAGCATCGATCTGAAAGATGGAGAGATAAACAACCGAATTCACATGGGTCATGCTACAGAGGGCAATGTCTGGATAATGCTCTCAGTAAATCTATCTTGCATATCAATGACCACATTCAATTCAGAACGTTAGACCTTTGATGCACTGAGACAGAGGAGCTGTAAAGATTACGTAAGAGATTTGAGAGATTGACAGTAGAGTTAACCGATATTAATCCAATAAAAGGTAAAACGCATGCACCATTAATTCAACATTTATCAGAAAGACATTTACTGTATTTAGAAGTGCAGCAGATGAAAACTGACCAAACATTTTTGGGTTACAGATAATGGGGTATTTGTGACTTTTTTTCTTCTACTAGCCTCTAAATAAATATTTTTATTTTATAATTTTGTCCCTGGATTAAGAATGTAATCTTATGCCCTTCTATTCCTTTACTAATGTGTGAAAATGTGTGAATCATACCTTTAGAGTTCTCTTGTTTTGTTCACGATCAAACACATACAGGCAGCCATCATTTGCACTATTTGATAGAGACAAAAAGCATCTCAGTAAGAATAATGGAACACTTTAGTTTTCTGTGTATGGTGGTTATTCTGCAATGCAATGCAATAAAATAAAATAGTGGAAATCAGAAATCATGTTTAAAAAGCTAATAATGAGTTATTAAAGGATCACTTTCTGGGGTTAGATTTCTTAGACCATAGTATGTTACTAACCCGCCTAAAATTTCTTTTCCATCTGTGGATGCTGCCAGTGAGAAAACACAGAACCTCCTTTCATCAGGACTGAAAGAAGAAAAGACACCTGTCAGCATCAGCAGCATTAAACACTAACAATTACAGTCATGTCTATGGTGATTACGTTCAATATACCTCACAGGCTATACTAAAACATAAATAAATATAAATCTTTAAACATCTAAACTCATTTCCATTCACACAGCTCTACCTTCCTTGGGGATGAACAGAGTAAGCCCAAACCTCTAAAAGCATAATATTAAGGGAAAGGGAAGTGGTGTGTGGCCAAGTATGGTGACCCATACTCGGAATTTGTGCTCTACATTTAACCCATCCAAGTGTACACACAGTAGTGAACATACACCTGGAGCAGTGGGCAGCCAATGCTGCGGTGCCCGGGGAGCAGTTGGGGGTTCGGTGCCTTGCTCAAGGGTCTCACCTCAGTCGTGGTATTGAGGGTGGAGAGAGTGTTGGTTATTCACTCCCCCCACCTACAATCCCCGCCGGACCTGAGACTCGAACCCACAACCTTCGGGTTACAAGTCCAACTGTCTATCCATTAGGCCACGACTGCCCCTCTAATATTACTGTTAAGTATCACAGGATGGTCACTAAATGTTATGAAATGTAGAGAAGACTTCAACATGGTCATGTGAATTTAATGGAAGAGGCAGAAATACACAATAGCAAAGTCAATTATTGGCATTATTAACATATCTGAAGGTGTTATGGCACTTTCATTATAATTTCACTATAGGGGGTTACTGTTCTTACATATTATGAGAATAAACATTATTATATATGAAAATAAAAAAAAATTAAAAAAAGGAGTGAACTCATAAATAATTAAGAATTGCCCCTAAAATATACAAATTCAGCCACATTTGGTCATGACTTTGAAAACAAACTTCCTTCAGATTACACTTTGCCAGCATGTTCAGTTTTGGTTAGCTCACAGTCAAATGATGGCTGCAGTGATGAATGATTATGGAAATCTATTCTACTGTCTGTCATCCACATGAAGAGGAAGCGTACAGGTGATTACCTGAGTTTTGATGCTAAAATGTACTATGAGGAAACACTAACTTGAGGTCCAGAGCGGTGTGTGTTTCATTGTCCCCATCTACACTGCACACATGGACTAAAGAGAGGGAGCAAAGACAGATATGCATTACTGGAAAAAATGACAGTAGTGCCAACAAAGCAGTTTAAGTGACCTGGCCCTGTCTTACTGTAGTCAGACCAACTGGAGTACAGCACACAACTTGCATCAGGGGTGAAACACACATCCAGAATGCTCCAGCCCACGTCTCTGGCCTTCACTGTCTTCTTTAGAGTAAAACGGCCCCTGCTAGTGTCATATAACCTGATATTCTGATCTATAAAAACAAAGACAGATAAAGGAGAGTGTAAGATACTGTTCGCACTACACAGTTCAATGATTTTCACATGTTTGCTTTTAAAATAAATCGTTTATGCTCATGTAGTCTGTTTTTATTTAATCAAAATACAGTCATATTGTGAAATATTATTACTATTTAAAATGACAATTTTCTATTTTAATATTTTTTAAATGTCATTTATTTTTGTGATGGCAAAGCTGATTGTTCAGCAGCCATTACTCCAGACTTCAGTGTCACATGATCCTTCAGAAATCATACAAATATGCTAATTTGGTGTTCAAGAAACATTTTTTTATTATTATCAATGAAAACAGCTGTTGTATCATATTTTTGTAACAGCAACCAGAAGCATTTTTTTTATTTGAACTAGAAATCTTCGTAACGTTATAAATGCCTTTAGTGTCACTTTATCAGTCTGATGCATTTTTGCATTTCTTACAAAAAAATGACCTCACTGACCTCAAACTTTCGAACAGTAGTTTATGTACTTAAATTGAAGCCAAAAAAGATTGAAACAATTACAATACTGGACTTTTGTAGAACATTGTTATGCATTTGAACATATCTGAGACATGACCGACATTTGGAAACTACTAAAAACAGAAAATAAATACTAATGACAAAGTCTTGAATTACAGTTTCACCTTGGCATGCAGACAGGAACATGTTTCCCTCATCACTGTAGAGTCCACAAAAGACTTTCTGCTGGTAGGTGTCCTTGTATACCACATGATTAGGAAGGAAACTATGAGGAAATGTGTATGATTTACTATATGTATGCAAAGACTGATCAGTTTTAGAAAAATAAATAAATCTGTATTTCAAATGTAATATGTGACTCTGTTTCTGCATCAAATATACATTATTATTGTTACTGCATAACATTTATGTTGCTCTTACTGTGAACGGATTCGGCTGCACTCTCCATGAGAGAAACTCGACCCACGACACCGTCCCTGTTCCCGCTTCAGAAACAAATACACAGTTAGATTATAGAAAGTTGCACATTTGTGAACTCTACTCTATTTGGCGGTATAAAGATTTCCTGATTTCTTAATTACAAATCAGAACAGCTGCAAAGTAAAAGAGCTGAGCTGCTCATTCAGACTCATTGTATTGTTACTATACATGCCCAGCACATTAAGATATACATCCATAGACCCATCTTACCTCTGCTATCATATGTGTGAAACTGTGTCTGCCCTTTAGGCCTGAAGAAGCAGTGGCAAGCAGGATCTGAGTGTGGATCTCACTGCGGTCAACTTCCTGTGTGTCTGGTTGGGCATCCACTGAGTGAGAAGAAATAAGGCATAGTAAATGACCACAGAATTGTGTTTAATTCAATGGTATTTCTGCCACCATTACTCACTTTTATAGACTGAAAATGATGCCATACAGTCCACAATTCTCACCTGGAGGGTCATATCGATGTCCTAGCCGCCCATCCCAGGCCCCATCGCTGTCCTCATCTGAGTCTGAATATGACTGCACGAGCTGTAGGCCCGTCGCTCCACTTCCATGGACCAGGCGGACCTGGCCCCTATAAAAGAGAAAAGGGAAGAACACTTTTCACTACCCATAAGACAAAAGAGGAAGCAGCAGAGTTCCAAAACATGTTTGAAATGCAGCCCAGACAAAGGGATCGCCAAATAAATGTTTTGTAGGTTATGCATATAATGTAATTACCTTCGCAGTAGGTACGCCAGAACTTGTGCTAAGTCAACGTCCTCTTCAGATCCTGACTGCCTCTCGGCCTGTGTGTGACCCGTCTGATTGGAATTCTGGTTGGGTTCTGGTTCTGACTGGTCTGGGTTGTTGCCAGAGCCCCGACCTGACATCCCAGAACTGGACTGAGAGCCCATAGACTGATTGTCTGCAAAATCATTTATTCAGAAATTAGCAATACAAGCAATCACATTCATTGCAAAAAGTGTTTTATGAGTCAAAGGCCGAGAATTAGTGTATGGTTTTGCAGATTTGGTGTGTGGTTCTGGTGTTTGGGTGTCAGGTTTCAGAAACTGTGTGACAAGTGAAGATTTTGTGTGAAAGTTGAAAAACAACTGTAAAAGACACTGAACACCATCTTTTAGTAATTAGGTAAAACATATCACATAGACCCAAGTAATACACCTGTAATGGCAAAACTGAATATTCAGCATATTCAGAATATTTTTTTTTTTACATTTCTTCTTATTATCAATATTGAAAACCATTGTGATGCCTAACATTTTGTAGAAACAAACATTTTTTTTCAGGATACTTTGGTGACTAGAAAGTTTTAAAGAGCATCATTTATTTGAAATAGAAATTTAACATTATAAATGTCTTTATTGAAACGTTTGATCAGTTTAATGCATTGCTGAATACAAATATGAACTTAAAAAAAGGACTTCACTACAGGACTTTATTAAGGCTTTTTATGCATTTTAACATGCTCGAGAAATACTAAGGAGAGAAAATTATTATTATTACTTTAAAAAGCAAAATATAAACAATTCTAGGTTAATCTTAAAGACATTTGACAATAGTTTTAGTAATACTGTAAATAATAGGACATACACCCAAATAATAATAAATACTCTTGTCTGATCATAAATTTGTGATGGACAGAATGCATAAAAGTGTATTACGCCAAAATTAACTCTGATGTAGTGCATTAATTGTGTGGTATGTCAGTGTTATTAGCATCCCAATGTTTGCTTGTCTTGAGAAATTCTGACATTAAACAGGTGATTTAAATTAACCTTGACATACAGCTGACAAAAGGCTGTGATGTAACTAACTGACAGGCGAGCGTGCTAAAATGACAGGTTAGAATTGAAAAGAGCAAATGTCATGGGACGAACACTTCATATAATGATTTCATATTTACAAACTAAGAGTTTAAAAAAGCTAAATACATAAAAGCCCAATTTTTACGTTAAATATCCAGCCAAAACAACCCTTTGTTTATAAGTTAGCGCTCACGCTAGCAGACCTACAAAAGAGAGACACCTACCAGTTAAATGGTAACAGCGCTTTGACAGCTCTTCTGCTCCGTTGTTTTCTTCCTGCAGATCTCGGTAAATAACCAAAAAGCAGTGTTATCAAATATGAATCTTGTAAACGCGGGAGTTCAGTATGCTAAACGCTTCTGAGTAGGTTTTAAGAGTCTCCAGGTTCGTGACGCGCCATGTTGTTTACGGTCTCGAGCATATGTCTGTGGTCTCGAGACTCGCCTTCCTCTGGTCACGTGACACACAGACGCTCTCCCACAAACACAAATAAAATAGAAACAGTGTATTTACATAATTTAATATAGAGGCCGTCTATAATGAATATATATATATATTTAAATTATTATTATTATTATTATATAATTATTCTGATTAATTTATTGCAAAAAAAAAAAAAAAGTAAATTAGATGACAGTCCTGTAGCCTGGGTTGGCACCGTCTTTCGGCTCTAGCATTGATAACACAACCAAAAACACAGGGAAATAGACAAGAAGATTAAAATTATATTTATAAAAAACATATAAGTTTCTCATTCTATTTCTAACAGGGGCCATTTGCTATATGCTACTAGATGTACGTATAATTAACAACATCTTATAATGTAAATATCTGTTTTATTTGGATATTATTGTTATTTTGTATTCCTCAAGATAGATACAAACAAATTAAATCGCCAGCCAGTGTGTGTTTGGACATTTCGGAGCTTCTTGGCACACTCAAACTTAGTGTGTAATATAAAAATGAAATCATTTATTTAGCTAAGTGCTGGCTGGATGTTAGAGCCATATCGAGGGTTACAGCGGGGACTTTTATTTATGAGCCACATGTTTGAACCGGAAGTGTTCAGTCGTATCACTGTCCGTGTTTCTCAAGAAACTTGCTTTGTTATTTTAATTCGCGGTAAGTGTGACAGTTGTACATTTATTATCCACAATATAGATTTGGTTATATGATTAATAGATGTACTTAAAGAAGATAAGATAATGCGATTTATTGATGATGTGTGTAAAATCTGTCATTTACTGTTGTGATCGTGACAGTGTGCTTTTGTATGTAAATATCAAGTTCAGCAAACTATAATAAACACAAAAACGAGTCTTAAAGGGTTTTGTTAACTGTTTGCCTCTCGAGTCATTATTATTTCACAGTTTTGTGGGGGTTTCTAAGTTTTCTTACTGTTTCTCTCTCGCAATAATTTATATGTTTTCCCTGTGCAATACACTAACATAAGCCTGATACATTTTTCTGTTGTTTGCAGGACTAATACAGCGCCTATAAAACAATGGGTTTGTATTTGCTATTCATCCTTATTCCTAGTCAATTTTACTCATATGTGTCTGATTAGCCATTGCATGTTTCTTTCTTCCTTTAAGTGTTCAAATAACATTTTCCAGCAGATGCTGAAGACTTACGGACTTACGGTGGTTGTGAAGGCCCTGATGCCATGCATGTAAAGCTGATCTCTTCAGATGGCCATGAGTTTATTGTGAAGAGAGAGCATGCTTTAACCTCTGGCACTATCAAGGCTATGCTGAGTGGGCCTGGTGAGTATGAAACATGGTCAAAGTCTAGCATTTGTTTATTGTGGAATTCTTCCATCAATCATTTGTTTTCAAAAACATGTTAGAAATATCTTACCAGTAAGAGAAAGCGATAACTAACATTTACATGTTTTCTAGGTCAGTTTGCTGAAAATGAAACCAATGAGGTGAACTTCCGGGAGATCCCGTCTCATGTTCTCTCCAAAGTTTGCATGTATTTTACCTATAAAGTGCGCTACACTAACAGCTCGACAGAAATCCCAGAGTTCCCCATTGCTCCTGAGATTGCCCTTGAATTGCTTATGGCTGCAAACTTTCTAGATTGTTAGATAGGAATGGAGAATGTGTTATAAAGTGACCGACTTACTTGCCATTTATTTGCCATTATATATGTTCCTATGATTTAGGAGTTTGTATTTATGAATGTTTTGCATTTTTTGATCCATTGAGGGTTTTTTTTTTTTTTTGTATGTTGTAATGTGAAATGGCTAGATAATGTGTTTTGTATGCAGTGTTTTAAATGTCTTACAATCATTTTGTATTTGCAAGTCTTTTCCTAGTGCCATTCGCACTTGGGGAAAAAAATGGATGAACCATATATGTCATTGTCACACTTATGTTTTTTTTTTTGACTAGTTTAATGTTTACAGCACGGAGAATAAACAAAATAACTTGCATTTCTTGTAAGACACAAGTGAACACAAAGTGAAGGAAAGCTCTACGTATTTTCAAAACACTAAAGAAACGAGAATCGAGGGTAGTACATGCTAAATTACAGTAAATGACGTATTATTGTACCATAAAAGGATAGTTATAAAAAGAGATGCCACCCCCCCAAAAAAATCTGTGTTGTACCAACCTAGGGGACTGACTTTCTTCTGTGACAGGATTAATTTCAAAGATTAGATACAATTATTACGTAACTATTAATAATGATAATAGATAAATAATAAGAATTCCTGATCCATAAATAAATCATCTGTCTTTATAATCAATCCAATCCCATTTCTCTTACTTTCTTCTGATTATGAAAAAATATATAAGTATATATATTTATTGATTATTAAAGCTATTATTAATAATAGTTATTAAATAAGAAGGAGGATTGTTCACCTGAAAATAAAACAAAATCTGGACATTGTTATTAACCCATCTGACTTTAATCATCTATAATATAATAATACAATAATAGGCATTTATTAAAAAGAACAGATATGTATGTAACTACTATTAATAATAATCATTGCTTAATTATAAAGGATTGTTCATCAAAAAAGTTTCAAACCTTTTCTTTCGTCTGTGACAGAACAATGAATTAATAGACATTTATATTTATACAAAAACACACGTGTCAATCATTATAATGATTAATATTAATAATTTAATGTTAATCGTTTAAAAAGATACTTCACTCGGGGAAAAAAAAAAACATTTTGAAAGTCATTTCAAATGTGGCTTTCTGTTTGGTGACAGAATAATACATTGAAAGACATTTATATTTATTACAAATATTTATTAATGATTATAATGTAAACAAACAGCTAAATAAACAAACAAACCTGAAAAATAATTAAATAACACTTATATTTATTAAAATGAACAGATATGTATTAGTTATTATAACTTTGATTAATGAACAGTTAACTAGTGTTAATTAATTAAAATAAAAAGTGTTAAGGTAACGTTTACACTCATATGTGACCCAGATCGGATGTGCTCTATGATAGAGAGTGCTGGCTGGAGTAGCACGTTATCAGAACTCGTGTGTCACGTGACTGTGCGCCACTGACGCAGGGGGATCCATCATGGCGTCGATGCAGGTAAGATCATAGCTGACATCTAGCTCTGTTTAATAATCTATCAATCACTCCTTGATCAGGTGTCGAGTGTGTCGTCTCTGATACTGTAATTACGCCTAATTAAGGGATGGAATATTGCTGTGTTATTTGTGAAATCATAACTCAGCTGCCAGGGTGAACAGGACTCAGTCATAAACTACTGATTGAGTAGAATTAACGTGTTATTATTAGAAGTATCACGAGGTTGCTATGGGAATAGCTTGAACTCCTGATACCAGCGTGGTTACTTGGTTTTATCCAGCTTTGCAAGGTTATTTGTGACATTTGATAGGAAATGTGAAGTTAATTGACTTAATATATTTAAGTCACCGTTTTGAGCTGAATAAGAATATTAGAAATGATAAATATAGGCTATATTTGTTGACGCACTGCTCTTGGTGGTATAAATATCCAGAGAATGTATATAGATTTAAATATGTAAGTAATAACAGTATTTTGAATACTGTACTGAATTTCAGTTCTCGGATGTGTCTCATACAACTTAATTTGCACAATTAAAATTTGAAGTACTAATTCTGACTTGTATTATCCTGCTATATTCTTTACATTAAGTGGTTTTCTATTTTTTAATGCCAACTACCCCACAACCTCTTTTCCTCTGCATATACCTATATTAAGATGAGACCGTGTGTGTATATATTTATTTATATTTGTCCAAAATGTAATTCTTACTTGGATGTTATTTATTATTTAAGTATCTATCTATCTATCTATCTATCTATCTATCTATCTATCTATCTATCTATCTATCTATCTATCTATGTGTTTGTGTACACACACACACTCAAAACATAAAATCTTACAGAATCTTTTCTTTTCTTTGTTTAATGCTTTGTCTATTTCTCAACAGAAAAGGTTACAGAAGGAACTGCTAGCCTTGCAGAATGATCCGCCTCCTGGAATGACCCTAAATGAGAAGAGCGTACAGGACACCATCACACAGTAAGACCGTCATTTCTCGACTCTTTGTTTAATCTTATACCCGTGTGTGTGATCACGGTGTACTTATTAACAGGCTAGCTTTCTCAGGCCATTCTGTATCAGGGACTGTCACAGGGGAAACATTTAAAAGCACACTGACTCATTGTTTTTTTTTTTTTTTTTTTTTTTTTTTTTACTTATTATTAAAAAAAATATAAGTAATTCATTGATGTCATGTCAAACCTGGAAAACTCTCGCCACTGTGGGCGCTGTTTTTTTTTTATATATATATTTTTTTATTATAATGTAAATTTAAAGGTCCCATGGGGTTTTTTAACATTAATATGAGTTCCCCTAGCCTGACTATGGTCCCCAAGTGGCTAGAATTGGCGATAGGTGTAAACCGAACCCTGGGTATCCTGCTTCGCCTTTGAGAAAATGAAAGCTCAGATAGCCCGATCTGGAATCTTCCCCTTATGTCGTCACACGGGGAAAGGTTACCTCCCCTTTCTCTGCTTTGCCCGCCCATGAGAAAATGAGCTACGACCGTGCCAGGAGAGCGCAATATTATTCTTTTCCTCCAGAGACATCATGGCAAACAAGCGAAGCATTGTTTTTTGGCACTTCAGATAGGTTCTACTCTATTAACTGTCACATACTGTAATACAACTGAATGCCCAATAAAGCTGTTCACATTTACATATTTTCTGTCAGTCATACATAAAACAAGTATAAATAGTAAACACGACCCATTAATAATATGTTAACCATGAATCACTCACACTATACTCCTTAAATCCTGATTTATAATCGCAATATCATCTGATAAAATCAATATACATCTAATTTACACTAAAAAGCGACTATTCAGTGGTTTTGGCTATATTACTGTTTTGCGTCTGAGTAATAAACTGCGCATATTAACAGACAAATTATGTTCAAATATTTAAAAGTCCAAACAGTCAGTAAGCGACAGATGCTTGTAAATGATTTATTGATGAGTCTGCTGCTTTAAGGCAAACTGAAAGCGCTGCTTCTCTGCCGCTCGCTGCTCAGAACAGACGCCGAGAGAGGCGACACTGCGCCGGGAGAGAGACCTCACGCTCTCGGGCCAGTACTGGAGGCATCTTCCAACTGAATGATAGTTTTTTTTTTTTTTTAAAGTCGCTAGGTTGTTAGTATGTACCCGTTATGGGAAAAAAGCCGCCAAAAGGGTCTGAAAGTTACAAAATATTGTTCTAAAGTCGCGCTCGTGTGTGTGAGACACGGGAGCTGATGGCAGCGGGCGGTGGATATTGTTGCGGTCCGCCCAGGTAAAGTCTATGTGTGGGAAACACTGACCATATCCAGACACAATATTTTAAACTAACCATTCGGAGACGTCCTGCTGTAGATGCTGAGTTGCAACTTCTTCATCCGGTGCTTCTCCATCCGGATCAGATTCTGGGTCAAACTGAAAAGCTTGAACGACTGCGTGTCTACGAGCCATTGCCATTCATCCACTGTCAGGACACACACCCACTCTCCACCTTGCCCCGCCTCTCTCCTCATCATTAGCATTTAAAGCTACAGACACAGAAATGACTCGTCCTAAGGAAAGCTCATTGTAGGACTGGCTCGTAGTGGCTGAAATTCTGCACCAAGGCTGAATTTCGGGAACGAGACTTCAGATACAGTACTAGTGACCACTTAGGCCTATATAAAAGCATTCAAAAACAGCATGTCATGGGACCTTTAAAAACTTTCCCATTTGGTGTCATTTGTAAGGCTTCTCTGCCCAATGTATAGAATGTCTGCTCAGACTAATCAAAAATTAAAGTTGTCAGCTCGAGAGGGTAGTATTGCCGTAACAAACCTTACTGACCTCTTTTTGGCCCATGCATGTGTTTGAATCCATTTCTGGAAATATCTAGCAGTCTTTTATGGGGAAAAAGCTGAATCTGAGTGTAACCATCTTGTGCTCAGTGGTGTTACGTCAGAAATTGGAAAAGAGCTGCCTTTACATGTGTTTATGTCTTTCTGTGTAGAAGTAATGAAAATAAATAATTGATATAATCACTTAGTTCCAGAGAGCTAAACTTTGACAGCCACGGCTTATAAAAATAACATTTATTTTATGTAACTGGTCGGTATTGTGGAAACATCATGTAAGTTAGTTTACTATTTTTATTCAGGAGCAGCTTTGTAGCCTTGTCTTGGTACTTATTTTGTCAAATAAAAGTCAGGTATGTGTTACCAGTTTAGCAGCTTGTCAAACGTGTTTGTCCTGAACTAATTGGTCTTTGTGTTTGTTGTAGTCCAAGTTTTCTGAAGGAGATTTGTCAGATTTGTTAGATAGGAGGGCAGTGGTTTAGGTTTAACCTAAATATGAACTATTACTCTTTCTCTTAGTGTCCTCTCTCACGTGAAGTAATATACTACAGGACATAAGTTTGGAATAATTAAGATTTTTTTTTTTTTATGAGCTGCTTTTTTATTATTTATGTATGCATGTATTTATTTATGTTTTAAATTAAAGATACAATAAAACAGTAATATTGTGAAATAATATTTCAGTTTAAAAGAACTGTTTTCTATTTTTATATATTTTAATTTATTTTAATTTATTCCTGTCTTGACCAAGCTGAATTTTCAGCAGCCATTAATCCAAGCTTCAGTGTCACAGAAATCATTGTAATATGCTGTTTGGGTGGAAATCACGATACATTTTTTTTTCTTTGCTGAACAGAACATTTAAAACAGGATTCATTTGAAATTCTATCGAAAATGATTATTATTATTTTTAATTCATTAATTTTTTATTCATCAAACAATCCTGAAAAATAAAATGAATCATGGTTTCCACAAAAATATTAAGTAGCACAACTGCTTTCAACATTTATAGTAAGAAATTTTCTTGAGCACCAAATAATCATATTAGAATGATTTCTGAGAAGTAATGCCTGCTGAAAATTCTCTTTTGTAAATAACTTTTGGAATAAATTGCATTTTAAAACTATTAAAATAGAACACAGTTCTTTTAAACTTGTAATAATATTTGATAATTACTTGCAACACTATTAAAAATCATGACTGGTAGTGTAATAGAAACTAAAGGGCAGAAATGTGAGCTCCTTTGACGACGCAGCACTGATGGTCCAGCAATATTTCCGCTCCTCCTTTGGAATGTTCTCTCTCTTCTGAAAACAGACAGCTGCTGTAGATATGATAATACTGTGGCAGAAAAATGACATCATTGATGGCACTTTATCTGACTCTGGTATATTGCAAGAATTTTGTTAACAGATGGTCTGACATTGATATTCCAAATGAAAATGTGTGTTTGTACTAGGGATGCCAAAATTAACACATTAACGTGATGAATGAATTCATTAAATAGGGTTACAGCTGTTAATATTTTTTTATGCATTTATCTGATTTGACATTATATCTTTTTCAGTGTACTCATTTTGATTTGTTTTGATGTCACTTAAAATTATTGTCAGACATTATGTATAGTAATAACTTTAAAGATGAGGTTTTAAAGATGTATAAAGCATTTTAAATAGTTGAGCTAGAATATAAGCACATTCAGTTTTATTTTAGGCTAGACTGTCAACATTTATTTATTAGTTTATTTAACAGGGACAATGCAGTATAATATTGCTACAATTTCATGCAGCCGATGCTCTACATATAGGCTTCTAGCCGGAGGCTAATTTGCAGCCCCAGTCCCTGGTTGGGCTAAAAAAAAAAAAAACACAAATAAAATAAAATAAACAACTAAAACTATGTACCACCATCAATGTTCACATATCTGCTTTTGTTTGAACCACTTTTTCAGTTTTGTTTGAAAAATATTCAACTGTGTTTGCATTTTCAATTCAGCTGACAGGCTGTTCCATAACAACGTACCTTGAACTGAAAATGTAGATTGTGCAAATTTAGTTTTTCTCTGTGGTATTATACAGTTCTGTGTAGTTGCACCTCTTGTAGCGATCCCCTTACTACTCTGTTTTGATATTAATTTGCATATAACTTTTGGCGCAAGATTATTTAAACATTTAAAAAACATTTTAATAAAAGATGAATTTATACAATTTTCAAAACTAAGCAAACTATATTTTTGTAAAATGCTACAGTGATGCCATCTGGTTGGTTTCTTATCCAAAACTTTTAGTGTTTGTTTATATAGGGATCTGACAGGTTTAATAGTCAGTTGAGAAACCTGACTCCAGACAGTCACACAGTAAGATAAATGTGATAAAATCATTGCATGCATGTATAACTTGGCTGCTTTCAAGGATATATATGGTCTAATC
This sequence comes from Barbus barbus, assembly GCF_936440315.1. Classification (NCBI taxonomy): domain Eukaryota; kingdom Metazoa; phylum Chordata; class Actinopteri; order Cypriniformes; family Cyprinidae; genus Barbus; species Barbus barbus. Next base: position 10,542,935 of record NC_136724.1, read on the forward strand.
ATGTAAAAACAATTCAGATTTGTTTTGATTGTTCTACATAGCTTCTTAACATGCATATCAAATTTCAAATGAGAGTCTAAAATAACACCTAAATATATAAAATTATTAACTGTTTCAATTTCCTTTTGATTGATCTTAATTACAAAACCACTCATTTCCTTCTTTCTAATTGAAAAACACATTGAGACAGTTTTTGTACAATTCAGGGTCAAACAACTGTTCTGTAACCACTGTGACACACCAATCATTTCATTTGTTAATATTTCTGCAGCTAAACTTGGAGTCTTTGCAGATACATAAATGACTGTGTCATCTGCATATAACTGACATTTTGTTTGCTTACAACAGTTTGGAAAATCATTGACATATAAGGAAAACAACAATGGGCCCAAAATTGATCCCTGAGGAAGACCCATATTATTATCTCGTAAAGCTGATCTTGAATTATTAATTTTAACACACTGATCTCGGGATTCTAAATATGATCTAAACCAATTCGTTGCCTGCTGAGTAAAGTTAAATAAATTTAATTTGTGTAGAAGAATTTCATGATTCACAGTATCAAATGCCTTTTTAAGATCTAAAAACACTGCACCTACTACATTACCTTTATCTAAAGATTCCTTCATAAATTCTGTGAGATAGCAGTTTGCCATTTCTGTTGAATACTTAGGCCTAAAACCAAACTGTTTAGAATAAAGTAAATCATGTTTTTCTAAATAATTGATAAGTTGTTCAGCTACCAATTTTTCCAGAATTTTTGAAATAGCAGGAAGAATAGAAATTGGTCTATAATTCTGAACCTCATCAGCTGATCCTGCTTTGAAAATTGGAGTTACAATACTAGTTTTCCAATTTGAAGGGAATTTGTTTTCTCTAATTGATAAATTTATCAGATTTACCAAGGGCTTTATCAAACAAGCACTATATGTTTTTACAAATGCAGTATCCATTCCAAATATATCTTTAGCCCTTGTGTTATTCAGTTGATTAATAATTTGAAGTATCTTATGTTCATCAACCTCAGAAATATGAAAGGATGAGGGTGTGCCATTTATTACATTTTGAGGTAATTGTATGGTTTTAAAACGCATAGCAAGCTCTTCCACAGACTGAGTAAAATATCTATTAAATTCATTGGCAATTTCAGTGCTATCAGTACTTAATCTACCATTTATGTTCAGCTCCACTAAAGGTTTTCTTTGTGTACCCTCTCTTTTAGAAAGTTTATTTATACACTTCCAAAGAGATGAGCTATTTCCTCCTGATTCTATTATCAATTTCTCAAAATATGCAGTTTTTGCCTTCCTCATATCACTAATTACTTTATTTCTTAATGATTTAAAATGTATAATATCTGTCTGCGTTTTTGTAAGCAATGACTTTTTCAAAGCTGTATCTCTCTTTTTCATTAGTTGATAGATATCTGAATTTAACCATGGTAGAGATGCATTTTGTCTACATTTTAGCGGTTGTGTGTATTTTTGAATATTTTTTTTCAATAGTTCTCATCACAGTTTCACTGTTTTTGTCCAATTCACCAATTTGTAATACATCATCCCAATTTATGTTTTTCATATCATTTTCAAATTTTAACATTTTGCTCTGAGGAATACCTACTTTTCCTGGTTTAAAAATTTGATGAAAATTATTCTGCAAACGTTTCTTTGTCAATTTCCTAACAACCAGGATCATGTTATGGTCAGACAAACCTGTCAGAAGATTATATGTTTTTATTACCCGTTCAGGTTTATTTGTAAATACCAGATCAATAAGAGTTTTACTTGTTTTTGTTATTCTTGTTGGTCCTTTTATTAACTGGTTAAATTTGTGTTTTGCTATAATTGATTTCAATTTTTGCTTACCATGTTTGTCTGACCAATTTATGTTAAAATCTCCAAATATAACAGTTTCAATACGCCCATTTAAAAATTTCAACATTTCCTCCAAATTATTATAAAAAGACATATCATATGAAGGTGGATTATACAAGATCACAAGATTAAAATTCATTTTTGGGGACAATATAACATTTAACGCCAAACATTCTAATCCAACAATATCTAGTTGTACCTGAGAGGCACATTTAAAAGTATCCTTAATATAAATCATTACTCCCCCTCCTCTTCGTGATGGTCTATCCTTTCTATAACAACATGAGAAATGACCTTTTTATATAAAAGAGTGCATTTCTGTTCCCAAAAATTGAAGTTGATTAATCTAACTGAATTTATATTGCCCTCTATGCCAGATGTTTCCTCCAGTGATGTCAGGCATTGCATGTTAGGAATCTCAGTGCAGAAGGTTTTGAATTAGTGAAGGACACACATGACACATAGTGACACATCCCAGTGAGTCTGAGTGTTTGTGTTGAGTCAGGAAAATCACTTCACCCTTCACACTTTCACCTGAATAGCTTTCTTGTCAAGTTGCTCTCTATCAGTTTGCTGTAGTCAAAAACACTCAAAATTGGTCGGATTATTCCCGAGCGCTTGGGTCAGGGATTTTCTTGCCGGAAAGAGCTGTCTATTTGACCTCTGACAAAGTGCTGCTTTCTTTGCGGTTTAGTTCTGTATACTTAATGGCTATCGTCTTGTTTCTTATTGCTCATAATCTTACTGCTTTCTGTATCTCTCCTCATGTTTAATTCTTCTCCAGGCCTTTAATGGCCGAAGTGAAACACTCTGCTGGCCGGCAGTATAGAGTAGTTCTATTTTGTTCTCAGTGGTTTATGCTGTTGCTAGTAGTTTAAGAGACCAAAATGCTTCATTATTGATGTCTTTCTGTTTTTTTTATAGATGGATTGTGGATATGGAAGGAGCCTCTGGTACTCTTTATGAGGGGGAGAAATTTCAGCTTCTTTTTAAGTTTAGTAGTCGTTATCCCTTTGACTCACCTCAGGTAGGTGTAAATATTACATGTGAACTCTGTATTTCATGATAAATACATTTTTTGAATATATATTTATTGGCAATATTAATAAGAATGAGTGAATGTTTTTTCATCCTTTTTACTTACAATTACAAATTTGTGCCCAATTTTATTTTAGTATTATTTATAGACTATTACAGTTTTTATAAAAAAAAGTTTTGTATTAATATTTTTTCATTTATTATATTTTCAATTTTAATTGAATATTTTGTCATTTTATTATGTGCTTTTGTCATTTGTATTAGTTTTTATTTTCAAAATATTTCTGACCAGTGTTATTTTAATATTATACACTATAGTTTTTATTAATATATATACATATATATTTTTTTTGTATTAATATTGTTGCTATTACATTTTTTTTTTTAGTTGCCCCCCCCCCCCCCCCCCCCCCCAATAATATAGTAATAATAATTTTAGTTTTAGATAACAATAACACTATTTCTGACATGGTTTTCCATGTATCATTTTATTAAATCTCTGAACGTAGCCAGAGACAAATCATATAAACAAGTGTGATTGTTCACGATAACATTAACTTCTCCATCTTACTGTACTCAGCTACAGTATCTCACATTGGGCTGATAACGTTCACCCCTGTCTATGCTGTTCTCGGTAGTTGCCACATCACATTGCTTCCCATTTGCATAAAATGAAACTTTGTGAATTGCTGGACATCTTTTTTCATTTGTAGCAGCCAGATGAACATTTAAGGCTCAACTAAAATCTGTTTTGCACCTGAACTGTAAAATAATAGGATCAGTCCGCACAAGGGCATTTTGAGCTTGTAGACTGCAGATTTAATGGCCACATATGAGGGGATTAACTCTGATCTTATTTTACATATCAGTTCCACTATATATAGCAGAGCGGTATAGACCAAATTAGCTAAACAAGCTCACACACCATTAAGGCTTTTAGGGATAAGAACAGCATGAGTATATAGTTGAAAACCGTGTCATAGCAAGTGACAGAAATGCTGTTGATGGTTTAGAGCTGATACAAAGTGTAAATGGAGCAAAAGTAAGTCTTAGTCAAAAGAGCTTTAAATGTGAGGGGCAGCACTTGAGATTAAAGGTGACTGATAAATAACCTTTTTTGTTGCTGAAGTGGCCCTGGCAGAGTTTGTGCGCATTTAATCAGGAGTGAAGCACTAGCTATTTTTTTCTGTCTGACCGTGAGTGCTTTATGCTTTTTCTTATGTAAGTCCGGATCTGGCGCCGGCTTCTCATTCACCCGGCTGTCTCTGTCTCTACCTCCTAATCTAGCGGCCTCATGCCAATTGTGAGGACTAAGCACCGGCTTATGATTTAAAGGGATAGTTCACCCCAAAATTAAAGTTCTGTCATCATTTACTCACTCATCATTTCTTTGTTCTGTGGAGCACAAAAGGAGATGTTTTGAAGTTTGTCAATGCTGCTCTTGTCCATACAATGAAAGTGGGTGGGGACTGGAGATGTCAAGGTCAAAGAGCACTATAAAAGATCATTAAAATAAGTCGATACTCGTTGAATATATATTTCAAGTCCTTTGAATTTTGTGATAGCTTTGTTTAGAACAGGTCAAAAACTTGTTTTCCATGGAAAATTTAGCTTGACCACTTATTTCCACCACGAAATGGGAAACTTTTATTACACAATTCCTGATTTTTCCTGACTTTTTCTCAGAATTGTGAAAAATTGCAAAGAATTTAGAGAGAGAGAGAAAAAAAAAAATTGCAATTCAGAGAAACTTTGAATTGTGAGAAAAATTTAGAATTTTCCTTTGTCTCAATTCTCATAATTTTGTCTAAATTCTCATAATTCTCATAAACGTTTTTCTTGCAATTGTGAGTTTACGTGTCCCAATTCTAAATTTGTCTCACAATTCTGAGAAGTCCAAAGAAAAGGTTTCCTTTTGTAACCTTTGGTGAAAACAAGCTTGTCACAGTTCTCACAATTCTTACTTTTTTCTTGCAATTGCGAGATTTCTTACAATCCTCCTGAGTTTATATCTTGCAATTCTGAGAAAAAAGTCTGAATTGTAAAATAAAATTGCAATTTCCATTTTTATTTTATTTTATAAATTGAGAAAATAAGCTTCCAGAATGTGCCCTTTCATTGTATGGAAAAGAGCAGCTTGAAGCAAGCACACACGGTCATCTAGTGTACTATATTTTTCTGAAAAAGCTGAAAATAAATGTCTTCATGTTGTGTTTTGACAGGTAATGTTCACAGGAGACAATATACCTGTCCATCCCCACGTTTATAGCAATGGCCACATCTGCCTGTCCATCTTAACGGAGGACTGGTCACCAGCTCTTTCGGTGCAGTCTGTTTGTCTTAGCATTATTAGCATGCTGTCTAGCTGCAAAGAGAAGGTAAGTGTCTCACGCAACAATGCAGTGGTTTACTTGATATGTTCTGATATCTGTTTTGTAACTTAGTTATTGCATCTCTTTGGATTTTAAAGTTATAGTACGGATCAACATGTAAAGACAGCACATTTAGGTTCAAATATGGGGCATATTAGACAGATATGTTTGTTCATTAGTTACAATAGTAAGACATTAACCGCCATATCTGGTCTCTCTCTAAATCAATGGCTTACTAATTATAGTCCTTGCTTAAAGGTGTCTTAACGCTGATGTTTTATAATTGACAGTCTATACGACCTTAGGGACAGGAACAGAAAACGGAGTTGTCAGTCAAACCCCAAGCATTTATTTTCAGATTACATAAAATATACAGTTAATACAAACTCACCAGCCTCTTTATTTGGTAGACCTGTACAAGTAATCTTTAATGCAAATATCTAATCAGCCAAGCACTTGGTAGCAACTCAGTGCATTTAGGCATGTAGGTCGATAATATCTGCTGAAGTTCAGACCGAGCATCAGAATGGGGAAGAGCTGTGATTTAAGTGACTTTGAACATGGCATAGATGTTGGTTCCAGACGGGCTGGTCTTAGAATTTCAGAAACTGCTGATGTACTGGGATTTTCACGCATAATCATCTATAGGGTTTACAGAGAATGTTCTGAAAAAGATATGAGAAGCAGATCTGTGGGTGAAAAAATGCCTTGTTGATGCCAGAGGTCAGAGGAGAATGGCCAGACTGATTTGAGCTGATAGAAAGGAAACAATAACTCAAATAACCACTTGTTCCAACCGAGGCATGCAGAAGAGCACTTCTCAACGCACAACATGTGAAACAAAAGGCTACAGCAGCAGAAGACCATAGAAGATTGGAAAAAGGTTGCCTGGGCTGATGAGTCTTGATTTCTGCTGTGAGATTTGGATGGCAGGGTCAGAATTTGACATAAGCAATATGAAACCATGGATCCATCCTGCTTTGTAATAGTGGTTCAGGCTTGTGGTGGTGTAATGGTGTGGGGGATATTTTCGTGTTGCACTTAGGGCCTCTTAGTACCAACTGGACATTTAAACGCCAGAGCCTACCTGACTGTTCTAACTGACCATGCCCATTCCTTTGTTCAATGTTCACTTTATTTATAAAGCACATATTAATACAACAAATGTTGACCACAGTGCTGTACATTAAACAATGCAGAATAAAAATAAAATCAACAAAAAAAACATTCCACCAATCTTTCTACAGCGGAGGCAGTAGGCTTCAGAGGTAGATACAACTGGGTGTCATCTGCATAACAGTGAAATGACACACCATATTTACTCAAGATCTGACCTAACTGGAGCATATACAATGAAAAAAAGACTGGTGCTAAAACAGACCCTTGTGGAATACCATAAGATAAGGTACTGAGGTCGACATACATTCTCTCATCTGAACAGATAAACTTCTGTTTTGAAGATAAGACTTAATCCAATTCAAAGCATTACCTCGAATACCTACACAAGTTTCTAAACGTGAGATCAAAATCTGATGGTTGATTGTATCAAAAAGCCACTGTAAGATCTAAAAGCAAAAGTAGAGTTATGTCACCAGAGTCCGATACCACAAAAATGCCATTAAAAATTCTCAATAATGCAGATTCTGTACTATGTCGTTTTTTAAACCCCGACTGAAAGACTTTATGACCACAATGTACCAATCTTGTGATGGCTAATTCCAGTTGAATAAATATCAATCTGGTTTCTTGAACATAATGAGTTCACTATACTCCAATGGCCTCCACAGGCACTAGACATCAATCCAACAGAGCACTTTTGGGATGTGGTGGAAGGGGAGAGTCGCATCGTATACATGCAGCCGACAAATCTGCAACAACTGCGTGATGCTATGATGCCAATATGGACCAAAATCTCTGAGGAATGTTTCCAGCACCTTGTCACAAAGAATTAAAGCAGTAATGTCTAAGCCAGTACTAGCAGTGTATTCCTAATAAATGATGAAAACTGTAGTTAGTAACATAGATTAGGTTATTCTTTTTAGGTAGTGTATTCTGACTACTTTTTAGATTACTATTAGATTACTTTATCTCATTTCTTTTAAACTTGCCATTAAACATACCATACTAATACAAAAAAAACTAAGAGAAAGAAAATTAATTTGTTTTTATTAACTGCATAAAATGCATTAAACATTACACCAGGATTTCCCAAACTATGCTTAATGTAAGAACTGCAGTGGGTTTGTGAGTTGTTGATAAATCTAATAATTAAATCATAAAAAATGTAAAATAAAAATAATCGAAACACTTGAACACTAAAAATAGAAATATTTAATTCGTTTACCTGAACATTCATGTGACTATTAACTGATATCAGAGAACTATAAACATGTTAATGTGTTGTTAAATTATTAAAACATCAACTAAACTATTTTATTTTAAGGAGTTTGCCTGACAAAAACATTTGGGAATTAACTACATCAAAAAGTTCTGAATAATTTACAGCCATTGTGTGTTTATGTAATCATGGGTTACACTTTATTTTAAGGTGTCGTTTGTCACAATGTAATTAAACATTAGTACTGAGTAATATTAATTAACTACATGTACTTACTATATGGTTAGGGTTAGGATTAGGGTTTGGTTTAGGGTTCCTTGCATGTAATTATGGATAATTTATTGCTATTATAATAGTAAGTACATGTAACGTGTAACAAGGACACCTTATGGGGGCAGTCGTGGCTTAATGGATAGAGAGTCGGACTTGTAACCCAAAGGTCACGGGTTTGAGTCTCAGGTCCGGCAGGAATTGTAGGAGGGGGGGAGTGAATGTCCAGCACACTCTCCACCTTCAATACCACGACTGAGGTGAGACCCTTGAGCAAGGCACCGAACCCCCAACTGCTCCTTGGGCGCCGCAGAATAAATGGCTGCCCACTGCTCCGGTTGTGTGTGTGTGTTTGTTCACTACTGTGTGTGTGCGCACTTGGATGGGTTAAATGCAGAGCACAAATTCCAAGTATGGGTCGCCATACTTGGCCACATGTCACATCCTTTCCTTTCCTTTAAAATAAAGTGTTATAGTCCATAAAAAAGTAACTGTAATCTGATTATTAGCATTTTAAAATGTAATATACTCTAATTACAAGTACTTAATATTTGGAATCTGATTACGTAATCTAGACTACATGTAATCAGTTACTGCCCAGCACTGAAAATATGTATATTTTTATATCTTATTATGAATTTATTTCTTTATATATTTTACAGAGACGGCCTCCTGATAACTCCTTTTATGTACGGACGTGTAATAAAAATCCAAAGAAGACAAAATGGTGGTATCATGGTAAGAACTAATGTTTTAGTCGATAATAAATAAAACCTCTTTAGTGGAAATGTATTTAAAATCTGCATTTTTTTTCACAGATGATACCTGTTAATATGAACTCTCTAGAGGGAAGGAGTCCTACTGACCTATAAGAGCACTTTTTGAAATCATATGGTCTCTGAACTTTTACCTTGGACTCAAACTCAAGCATGGACTCAGACCACAAACATGGGAGATGATGTCAACTGTGTTACCGGTAGCCAGTTGGATGCATGTTTTGGAAATGGAAATACATTTTTAAAGAGGATGGAAATGGACCCGTCAAGGGTTGGTGTGGAAAAATTTAGATAAATCCAGGAAAAAGGATTTTTTGTTTGTAGTGAGATTATTTCTATATTGGTCCATACATATTCCTGTTCATTTTTGTCATTGGTATGTTTTAAGGTCCATGTATCTTGTGCAATAACGAGGATAGGTGCATAGCAGGGCCAATAATGAGAAATCCAAATCATATTATAGAAATCCATCTGGAAACGATTGTAGTGTCCTTCACTTTTTCTCTTTCCTTATATTCGTATTGAAATGATATGCACTGTGATGAAAGACCAGTTCATTCTGACAAAGATATGATGCACCTCTTCAGCAAGTTTCTGATGTTCAACTGTAAATAGTTTAGTTTAAGAAAGGTACTGTTTTATCTCAATCATCTCAATTTCTACTATCACTGCAAATGTTGGTGTCACTTAGGACTATAATTGGTCCACCTTGACCATCCATGAACTCATATTTACCTCTACCAAGTCATATGGGATGGAACCAGTGTTGTGTGTAGGTTTGCCATTAAAGCAGAGCTATAGGTAACCCAGTATATTGAATGTTAGCAAGAAAGTTTTTTTTTTGTCTTTTTTTTTTGATGAGACGTAAGCTCAAATCTATTTTAAACTATTCAATTTTTAAAAATTTGCTTCACCTTTGTCGCTTTTTGTTTTGGTGCAAGCAATGAAAAAGTTGAAGAATGGCAGTATGTTCAAGAGTGTATGTCTTATTTAATATTGGGTACTTGATTTATTCTCTGTAACCTCAGATGGTTTGGAGGTTATTGTGGTTTATATATTCTCAAGATGTTGATTATCCTGGGCATACTTGCCTGGTTCAGGTAATTTTTTCAAGGATGAAAAAAGTCACAAATATTCCTAAATATTTTCCATTTGATTATATTTTCTCCTAAAGGACTGTTATGTAGTTTAGGGAAAAAATGAAAGAACAAAAATGATGCATATAACTCCTAAAAGTGAGATAAATTAACCTGGCAGCATGGTCTACATGTAGATAGACAAATGATGTTATTGCAGAGCACATATTTGATAATGTTTAGATCCTGCACTTTTTCTTAAATGATTTGAATTCTCCAAAAATGAGTGTTATTATGGTCAAAGATTATCGGGTAGTTTGGCTTATGTGTTTTCTGGGATAAAAAAAAAACACTTTCTGTCCCTAACAATTGTATATGTTTGATGTACGGTATCTGATCAGTAATGTGAGATCTCACACTGTTTATTAACTTCATACACTCCAAAGATGTATTTTTAGCCATCCATTCAGAAATACTTGAATATATATATATTCCAAACCTGATTGGTTTGTCTTCTTTTCCATTGTCTGTGGTACAGTGTACTTAGACTTCCAAGTGAATGTGTTGGTGTAGGAAAAAATGGAGATGGCCATGACTCTTCCCTCTGCACACAATATCAGGATACTTTATTTTGTGTTACAAATGTAATTGTCCTACTACTGAAAGAAATGTATGGAATTGACAACAGGGCTAAACTTGAATGTGTGTTTGCTGGCTGAGAAAAATATTGACACCTGTCAGCATTTGAAAGGAAGTCAATAAGTGTACACACTTATGTTTAAGTAGACTTGGGTATCTAAAAAGTTTTATTTATTTTTTGCTAATGAAGGGTTCTATTTAAATTGGTTTGCCAGTTGTAGGAGGTGATAGGAGTTATTGTTTTTCTAACTCTTTCTTTTTTTGGTATGTACAAATTATGTAAATTGTGCCTGTTAATTTAAAGAATAAAAATACAGGTTTTGAGTGAGTCTTCTCATTTACACATTGCATAACCGCAGTTATCCACTTTATTAAGTAAAGCAATAAAAACAGGTTAAGTAGTAATCATATTTCTAGTTATTTACAAAGTAATATTTTAGAATGCTTAATATGTTGTACTATTATAATTGATAACTAATAATAGTTATACTAATAAAAATGCCGATTAGTTGTATTTAATATTCATTGTAGGTCATGTTTATTATATTTGTCATTAATGTATAAATTATATTGGATGTACATTAAGTAATAATTATATTTTGAAGCTATTTACAAAGTAATATTTTAGAATGATTAATAGTATTCATTAATAATAATTTGTAGTTGTTTATAAAGTAACATTTTGGAATGCTTAATATTATTAATTATTGTAGTCATTCATATAGTAATATTTTAGAATGCTTATTATCTATTAATAATATTTGTAGTTGTTTATAAAGTATTATTTTGGAATGTTTAATATCTATTATTATTATTAATAATAGAAATTAATATTATACATTGGATGTAAATAATAATTACTCTAGGTACACACACATTAAGTAATAATTGTATTTACAGTTATTTATAAAGTTATATTTTAGAATGCTTAATATGATCTATTATTAATAATAAAATGGATATATATTATACATTAGATATATTTAATATTCATTAAATAGTATAAGCTATATAAACTGTTAATGCATGTATATGTATATATATATATATATATATATATATATATATATATATATATATATATATATATGTGAAGTTTATTTGCAAAACAGATAAAAATCATGTTTTCAAACATCTTGTTTTTTATTATGTTATCTTGTTATTGTGTTTTTTTGTTATTTTTTAACCAACTGCAGTTTGATTGAGATTAATGGGAATGCACAATGAAAAAGCATGATTTTTGAGAATTGTTAAAAGCAGAGTTATCTGCTTTTGCAAATGAACTCTTCATAGATTACCAGAGTGTATACTCTGTAAATAAATAATAAAAAATATGTGTTAAATACGTTTTTAAAAGTCATGTAGTAGCCTATGGGATTTGTATCAGGAAGCCGAACTGTACCATCTGTGCGACAGAGGAGGGGTGCACGCTTTTCTCCATCCTCATAAACACTAAGTACAAAATTGACAAAAACTGTAGTAAATGTAAATTTAAAACGTAAAAATCACCTAGCAGTGCTGTGCCGTCGTCCAAGTAGGCTATTTTTTTTAGAAAAGCACATGTTGTTCATATGTTGGTTTGGTCCTGGTACCATCAGTTCTCTTTAGTGTTTGCCAATGTTGGAGGTGTAACTGGGGTCTGGCCCTGGACGAAGGTAAACTATTATTATTAAATGCGTTGTGGTTTGAAGTAGCGATGAATTCAGGACCACGCTAGACACTGCGCTCTGTCGTTTGGTTGTTTGGTGGCAGCACAGGCAGCGTGCATCGATGAGATGTGAGGGGTATTTAGTCGTTCAGCCATGATGTCTGCACATTCCCAGCTGAGCTCAGACCGGTGGCCTGTGTGCTGGAGAGGAAGCTTGTGTTCCTAAACCCCGATTAGGGTTCGAGTTGATTTGAATGTTTAAAGGATTGCAATAAATCCCAGCATCGCGTCTTGATAATATAAGAAAATGACAACATCAATGAGTGAATAGACAGAGAGACAACTGGGAAGACAGTGTCCTCACTTTTGAGAGTCAGGTTCACAAAGAAAGCTGTCTTCTCATCCACTGCACTAATAAACTCCATGATGGATCCCAGTGGTCAAATGTCACTCCATTAGCTTGATGCGGACTTGCTTCCGGTCCATCATTTGTCACACTGGGTTTAATGATTAATGTCATGCATTGCATTTTATGAAGATTTATGGTACAGGAATTATTGAAATATCAGGTTGAGTGCCCATGGAAGTGATTTAAAATCTTTACGAATATTGTAAAAGTCAAGGAAGTTTGTGTAATAAATTTGTTTTTCCTGTAGGTGACTACAGGAAAACAAAATACTAAATTTATGTTTTTCTTCAGTCACTTGTAGAGTGTTTCATTGGGTCTTTCATTCATTTGGTTTTTAACAACCCGTATGAAGAAACTGAAAAATCATTGAATTCATCTGGTCAGAATTTAAGAAATTATGTTCTCAGTTGGCAAACACTGACATGAACATAAATTCTAACATGAACATATCAAATCCTTTTATTAAACTATTTCTGAATTGTCACCGGATTAAGAGCTGATAGAATATTCTTCACATTTCTCTTCACATTAACAAGTGTTATTTTAGTATTATTTGTATAATATTATAGGATTCATTAATATTTCTTTCAGTTAGCTTGTATTTTCAGTGTGCATGTTCATTTTAGTTCTAGTATTTTTTTATATATATATATAAATATTAAAATTTTTATATTTTCATATTTCTATTTATTTTTATTTCAGTTTTAGTTTTTTATTTTGGTTGCCAAGTTTTTATGTTAAGTTTTAGGTTTGTATTTTTATTTCAGCTTTATTTGAATAATGAAAACTATTATAAAAGTTGTTTTAGTCTTGGGTTTAGTTGACAGCAACATATTAGTTCATACATATTAGTCATATTTTACTATGATTGTACCCATTTAAGTGCTTGTTGAGAATACACCTACCTTATTGTTTTGAAAGTAATGCTTTCTTTTGTGTTGCACTTTGTCACAGCAGTGTTTTTATTTGACTTCTGTTTAGACAAAATACTGATATGACATCCTGCCAACAATAGCCTATATGTTATTATTGTCTGACAAATTGTTGAGTCAAACTTTGTTACAAAAAATGATACAGCCTTGTCTATTTTAAAAATAATGTGCAGTTTTGCTTATCCAGGCCTTGACCATGTCTATCCTGTAATGCACTGGAAAAGACATTTTGCATGTAGTCTGCAATCCTGCAGCCTAAATAGTTGATGTTGAGAAAGATCGTTTCATGTTAAATCATGTTGTTTTAACAGCGATAGAGCATGGCTCAAGTGAAAGTGCAGACATCAGCCCCCTTGTCTGGACCTGGCCTGACCGCCGTTGCGCCCGCTGTGGCCATGCCCAGCCCAGGAGCTCTGGGTCTGCAGCCCACCATCAATGGCACAGTGCCAGCCACAACGCCCACCTGCCCCAGCCCTGCCTCTGGCTTTGTGGACTCCACTGTACCAGCCAGCCCATCAGGTACACTGTGTGGACATGCAAGTCTTATGCATTTTGCCAGTGTAGTTTATAACGTTTATAGTGGTAATACTCATTTTAACGGCTAACACAAGCTGCCGTGGATGTCCTGTGTCCATTAAAGCCAGCTGTGAAACCGTTTCAGTTACTAAGCAAATTTTGTTTGGGAAAAACACAGAAAAACAGTGTATGTTGTATTCTGTTAGAGGGATTCTGTTTTTCACTTAATCTAAACAAACTAAAGTGAATAATCCAGTGTAATGTAAACATCTGATCCTAATATGCATTTATTAGTCAGTTCGGTGGAATGACATTGTTTTAGGCCGATTTTTAATATGATTAAATGACAGAATGAACTATTACAGTGGGCTCAAAGCATTTGGACCATTACAAATGTTTAAATGTGATCTGTTAGACAGAAAAATATGAGACCAGGTGCCATTGTTTTAAAGATAAACAGCACAAACACACTTTTCAAGCAAAGCATTTGACAAATTAGTGCTGTCAAACGATTGATCGCATCCAAAATAAACATTTTTGTTTACATAATATATGTGTGTGTACTGTGTGTATTTATTATGTATGTATAAATACACACACATACATGTATATATTTAAGAAAAATGTTATGTTTATATATTAAATATATTTATATATATAAATTATATGAATATAAATATATACATGTAACTGTAAATATTTAGAAAATACATACTGTATGTGTGTGTATTTATATATACATAATAAATATACACACAGATATATAATGTAAATAAAAATGTTTATTTTGGATCGCGATTAATCGTTTGACAGCGCTAAAAAATATGTTGTTTGGTTTTAAATGGAAACATACACTTGCATCAAAAGTTTGTGGTTCTTAAAATGTTTTATAAGAAGTCTCTTATGTTTACCTGGGCTTTTTTATTTGATCAAAATACTGTAGAAAAACAGTAATAAATTTAAAAATATTATTACTTTTGTTTAAAATACCTGTTTTCTGTTAATATATTTTAAAATTATTCCTCTGATGGCAAAGCTGAATTTTCAGCATCATTACTGGTTAACAACATTCTTCAGAATATCCTACTATATGCTCGACAGAAGAAAGAAACTCATACAGGTTTGGTACTTGAGTAAATGCTGACAGAATTGAATGTGTCTTTGTGGAATGTTTTAATTTCTTGAAAAATACGTAAATCTTACTAACTCCAAACATTTGTACATTTGAGTCAGCTGTTTTGGAGTCATATCTATAATACAGTGAAAAACCTGACATGCATTTGTTCATTCTTGCGTGTGTTTAAAAGCTGTCTCTTTCTGACAGGCCCTCCTCAAGAGAACATGGCAAACCCTAAAGAGAAAACTCCCATGTGTTTGGTGAATGAGTTAGCCCGTTTCAACAGGATTCAACCTCAATACAAGTTGCTGAATGAGAAAGGGCCAGCACATGCTAAGGTATTGTTAATGAAGAACTGTGATGAAGGCTATTGTAGTTTTTTGATTAAAAGTGTATTGACTTGAGCTAATGGAAAAATACATCCTAGATATAACTTCATGAAACATTAAACATGCTGAAAGAAATACTAGTGCTTACAAGGCAACAAAGAGTAACATTTTTTGTGAGCTTAGGCTCGCTAACTGACATGCTGCATGAGCAATGAAACTGAGCACACAATAAAGGTGCCATAGAATGGAAAACTGTATTTACCTTGGCATAGTTAAATAATAAGAGTTCTGTACATGGAAATGACATACCGTGAGCCTCAAACACCATTGTTTCCTCTTTATGTAAATCTTGTGCGTGCAAAAGACCACTGAAAAAGAGGTGAATCCCAACATAACACTGACTGTGAAGTGGACATACACATGGACATACAATATTGATTTGAGTTGAAGTTATTTTATTGTAGAAAACTTTTACTGTGTTATAGTCTAGAAAGCAATCACCTTAGCTGTCCTGCTGGATTGTGTGTGCAGATCTTCACGGTGCAGCTGTGCTTGGGGAACCAGGTATGGGAGTCAGAAGGCAGCAGCATCAAAAAGGCTCAGCACTCTGCAGCTACCAAGGCCCTGATAGAGAGCGTTCTCCCCCGGCCTCCTCCCCGCTCACCTAAAGATGACAGCAACAGCAACCCAGGTACCAACGTGGCCCAAACGGGGGTCCAGGATGAAATTATAGGTCCACCAACCACTATGGCCTGGTTTCACAGACAGGGCTTAAACTAAACCAGGATTAGGCCATAGTTCAATTAGGACATTTAAGTACTGTCATTTTTTATAAACGTGCTTTAGAAAAAAATATTACTGGTTTGCATCTTGAGACAAAACAAAGGCACTGACATGTTTTAGCATTATCAGTTGAAACAGCTCAGATTTACATATTAGTCTGGGAGTAGGCTTAAACCTTGTCTGTGAAACCGGGGGTATAAATATTCCAAATTCTAAATAGAATAAAATTAAATTAAATGAATTAAAATTAGCTGAATCAGTAGCCAGTACAAAGGATTAAAAAGTACAAACCTTATAGCCTAATTATACAGAATTCCTCAAATAAAAGTTAGTTAACATAAATCAGCGCGATAATCTGCTCAATCGGAGTCAGCCTGCTCCAGGTTTAAAGGCACTTCTCATTAGACCTGTCACGATAACTTTTTGTTGTGCGATATTTTGCCCCAGTAATAATTGCGATAAGCGATTTTGTCAGTTTAAGACCATTTTATGCCACTTAATATACAGTTGGGCAAAAAAGTATTTAGTCAGCCACCAATTGTGCAAGTTCTCCCACTTAAAAAGATGAGAGAGGCCTGTAATTTTCATCATAGGTACACTTCAACTATGAGAGACAGAATGGGGGGAAAGAATCCAGGAAATCACATTGTAGGATTTTTAATGAATTAATTGGTAAATTCCTCGGTAAAATAAGTATTTGGTCACCTACAAACAAGCAAGATTTCTGGCTCTCACAGACCTGTAACTTCTTCTTTAAGAGGCTCCTCTGTCCTCCACTTGTTACCTGTATTAATGGCACCTGTTTGAACTCGTTATCAGTATAAAAGACACCTGTCCACAACCTCAAACAGTCACACTCCAAACTCCACTATGGCCAAGACCAAAGAGCTGTCGAAGGACACCAGAAACAAAATTGTAGACCTGCACCAGGCTGGGAAGACTGAATCTGCAATAGGCAAGCAGCTTGGTGTGAAGAAATCAACTGTGGGAGCAATTATTAGAAAATGGAAGACATACAAGACCACTGATAATCTCCCTCGATCTGGGGCTCCACGCAAGATCTCACCCCGTGGGGTCAAAATGATCACAAGAACGGTGAGCAAAAATCCCAGAACCACACGGTGGGACCTAGTGAATGACCTGCAGAGAGCTGGGACCAAAGTAACAAAGGCTACCATCAGTAACACACTACGCCGCCAGGGACTCAAATCCTGCAGTGCCAGACGTGTCCTCCTGCTTAAGCCAGTACATGTCCGGGCCCGTCTGAAGTTTGCTAGAGAGCATTTGGATGATCCAGAAGAGGATTGGGAGAATGTCATATGGTCAGATGAAACCAAAATAGAACTTTTTGGTAAAAACTCAACTCGTCGTGTTTGGAGGAGAAAGAATGCTGAGTTGCATCCAAAGAACACCATACCTACTGTGAAGCATGGGGGTGGAAACATCATGCTTTGGGGCTGTTTTTCTGCAAAGGGACCAGGACGACTGATCCGTGTAAAGGAAAGAATGAATGGGGCCATGTATCATGAGATTTTGAGTGAAAACCTCCTTCCATCAGCAAGGGCATTGAAGATGAAACGTGGCTGGGTCTTTCAGCATGACAATGATCCCAAACACACCGCTCCGGCAACGAAGGAGTGGCTTCGTAAGAAGCATTTTAAGGTCCTGGAGTGGCCTAGCCAGTCTCCAGATCTCAACCCCATAGAAAATCTTTGGAGGGAGTTGAAAGTCCGTGTTGCCCAGCGACAGCCCCAAAACATCACTGCTCTAGAGGAGATCTGCATGGAGGAATGGCCCAAAATACCAGCAACAGTGTGTGAAAACCTTGTGAAGACTTGCAGAAAACGTTTGACCTCTGTCATTGCCAACAAAGGGTATATAACAAAGTATTGAGATTAACTTTTGTTATTGACCAAATACTTACTTTCCACTATAATTTGCAAATAAATTCTTTAAAAATCCTACAATGTGATTTCCTGGATTCTTTCCCCCCATTCTGTCTCTCATAGTTGAAGTGTACCTATGATGAAAATTACAGGCCTCTCTCATCTATTTAAGTGGGAGAACTTGCACAATTGGTGGCTGACTAAATACTTTTTTGCCCAACTATATAATTATAATATAACAGCATAATAATGCAAGAAGGCCTACAAACTTTCAAATTACAACAAACGTTTAATTCTTAAGAATATTTAGATCATGGAAATTAAGTATCAAAATATTAGATACCTTAAAAAATGTGAATAAACAGTAAAAAAAAAATTAATTCTTTAGTGCTGTCAAATGATTAATCCCATCCAAAATAAAAGTTTTTGTTTATATAATATATGTGAGTATAGTGTATACTGTGTATTTATTATGTATATATAAATACAAACACATGTATGCATGTATTTAAGAAAAATATGTTTATATATTAAATATATTTGTACATAAAATAAAATATAATAATATAAAAGTATGTAAATATTTTCAAAATATATACTGTATGTGTGTATATCTATATATTTATATATACATAATAAATATTAGAGATCGACCGATATATCGATTTACCGATATTTAAGCATTTTTCCATAATCGGATATCGGTTTTGTAATATCGGCTTCACCGATAAACACCGCCATCTTGTGTACGTTTTGAGAATTGCGCGCAGGATCGCAATTGCAGCGCAGGGGAGACGAGACAACAACAACGGCATGCAGGTACTTGATGTGCTGTAGTTAGTAAAGGATTTAATAGTACAGTCATAATGCACAAATTAGATGCATTACATAAATGCCTGATATGTAGTTTATGCAACTTGGCTCTAAGAAATATGATAAATAAGATACTCTGTCAAGCCCTGTCCCTATAAAGATATAACTTTGCCTGAAATAACACAGCCATGAATTAGCGCATGTTGGAAATAAAATCGCTGAATTGAATTCTCTCTCTGTGGTCTATTAGTCTCATGAAGTCGGAGTCATGTAGATAATCCGTCAAGTCCTCTTCCAATAAAGACGTAACTTTGCATGAATTAAATAATACAGCCATGAATGATTGCATGTTGGAAATAAAAGCATTGAATTTAATTCTCTCTCTGTTGTCTATATGCTCATCATTAGTCTTGTGAAGCCGCTTTCATATTGCAGTTCACTCAGCGGTTGATGCTCAAGAAATGCTCAGCACGGCCACTGCATGTAACTTTTAACAAGATTCTCTTTTTTGAAGCACCCTAAATTGTATTAACACTTACTATATAACCATTATTTCGTTTATAAACATCTAAATTAATACAACTCTATGGCTATTCTCTGCAATCGATCGCAGTTTGAGTAGCCTATAGTTCTGTTAAATGCATAGATAAACCGCGCTGTCAGCAGCATAATTTAAAGCATGCCAGTTGAGAAATGCAATAAAATACAATGCTTGTTATATTCCAATATTCCAGAGAATATTATTCCGTGAATTAACATTATCCAGTGAATTATTCTTCACTCTTTAGCCTATTAAACAGCTTATAAACCTACTAAAACTGTAGTTAAAAATGAAGTTGATATGACTCCTGTCCTTTATTTATTTTCTCCATTTGAAAACATTAGACATTCTACGTTTATTTTGCTAACTGCTAATATTAGTTTTGCTGCTAAAGCTTTTTATAAATAAAATGTTTTTATTGTTTTAATACGAAGATTAAATTTAACATGACAGGGCTCTAGACTGTGACCAAAATGGTAATTTTTTGCGAGTTCAAATTTGACGTGGTCGCATTTGTACGAGTGCCAGGTCTGCGCTGCTCCAAAGCGTCTGCTTCATACAGCGCGCGCTGCCACCCACAGCACATTATAGCAGGAGTCAGATTTCACTGATCACGTGAAGAGAGGTGCTTTCAGCGCGAGCGCTTCGTGGGTAGAGCCTGGTTTATACTCGCCGCGTCAGCACGAGCGCGAAGGTGAGCGTCGCGGACGGAGCGCAACGGAGGATTTTGTTTTCAAACTAAAGTAAAAGACCGCTTCTTAAACCAGAGAAGGTGAACATGCTGGTGTTCTTGTAGAAAAAACATGCAAGTCCTGTCAGCGACAGCCAGTTTAGTTTTACTTTTCTTTTTGTTTTCGTTTTGAGAAGCTTGTTATCTTTGCTGTTTACCTCACGTTATGCTATGGAGGCTTTCCTTAATTTAAAAAAAAAAATATATTTATTTGCTTCCTCAGAGTTTGCTAAACATTCTGTAATATACTCGGTATATAGTACTCCTGTGCCATGCCCGGTCTTATTAGTTTTTGTTAGTAACTGTTATGTAAGTTAGTTTGTCATTGTCAGCGTACTGTTTTATTGTTGTTGTGCTTTTTAATTAAGAATAAAAACAACGAATCCATCTTTTGTTTTAGTCTTAAAAAATGAAAGGTGTATAGATATAAGCAAAACAGACAATTATCTTTTCTTGTAAAATGTGACACCAAGATCGCAAATTTGAAAGTGAAAGCGCACGGAAAAAGGAATTCCTGTTCACAATTTAAATCACAAATAATACCGATAAAAAAGAACGAGTTGAATGTTGAACACTTTCGTTACCATATAACTATAAACTATAGGGGTGTGCTCAAAATATCGATTCTTAGATACATACCGATATAATAAAAAAAGATACAGTATCGATATTCTAGCCCTTAGTATCGATACTCCGCCCAGCCATTAGGGGGCGCAGCGGCGCCCGCGAGTTTCAAAAAAACTCATGGAAAATGTTAAAGCAAGATGTAGCATTTAAAGGTGCCATAGAATGAAAAACTGTCTTTACCCTGGCATATTTAAATAATAACAGTTCTGTACATGGAAATGACATACAGTGAGCCTCAAACACCATAGTTTTCTCCTTCATATGTAAATCTCGTGATTAAAAAAGACCACTGAAAAACAGGCGAATCAGAACATAACACCGACTGTGACGCAACAGTCGGGATCACTACGCCCCCAACATTTGCATAAACCCGCCCTTGTTCTAAGCCGGCCGAACCATCAGAAGCTCTGCAGGTATTGTAAATAAACAAGCGCGAACATCAGCGAAAATAACAAAATAAATGTTATGTTCCAGGCCATGCAGGGGGTGTGAAGTGCAGGGATGGGTTGGTGTCTGTATTCAGAAAGGCACAGAAAGCAAATAACGCGAGCCACTAAAGGGACATGGTTAGCTCCTTGCTAGCGGTAGCCTGTTACAGCACATAAGATTTCACTCTCAGTAAAGAGAGATGAGGATGATGGCGAATGACTTACAGATCCTGAGCACCACTGACAAGCATCTGATCTTGTGAAATGTGTGGTAAGTACTGTTGCTCCATAATGTAAACATAGTTTGTGTGATCGCGTCTCTTGAAAGTGAAACTATAACGCGATCGATGGATCGTTCAAAAGCAGTTTCAATGCCTCGCATATTAATAACGGCTCCCTGATGCTCGCGTTTTATATACAGTATAATTACCCGACGATATAACTGCGATAGAAAGTATTTAAATATATATTTTCCTCCCTGTGCTTCCTTCTTGCTGATGAGCCGTACTGTGAAACAGCCAATCAGAGCAGAGCTCATTATTATTCATGACCCTGCCAAATAAGCCAATAACAGACCATTTCATTCTAGGGAGAAATCCTAGGGTTATAAATGGACATGTAAAATCGTTTCTGGAGATTTTTTGCCCTTACCTAAGCCACATACCTTCTGTGTAGATATCAGAGAACAATTTAAAATACTGTATCAATGCATTCTATGGCACCTTTAAGTGATTTCATAGTGAAATATGTTATGGCAGTTCATGGTGTCACAAAAAGAATTATAAGAAGATTTAATAAGAAGTTAAGAATAATAAGAAGAAGATTTTGTGCTTGTGTGAGCTCAGACTGTACCCTTGGAAAGTTAAATGTTGACTTGTGGTAATTTCCAGATTAATACAATTTGTGTACAATTAATCAGAGCACTTAAAGTTGCAAATATTTAAGCAAAATGCACTTTGTTATAATGCACTTTTGTCTTCATTAAATTGAAGAAAAATGCAGAGTTCTGTTTGTTGAGTAAATGTGTTCAGCATTAACTAATTGGCTCTGGCCCATGTATTTTTATTGAATCGTATCGAATCGTGTCACATTGTATCAAATCGTATCGAGACAGCTCTGTATCGAGGTGCGTATCGAATCGTGACCTGTGTATCAAGGTATGTATCGTATCGCCAGGTTCTCCAAGGTATACAGCCCTAATAAACTATGATAAAAGTTCATCAGCATGCATTGATTAATCAAATGTGCAAAAACAAAAAACAAATTGCAACCAAATTGTGCGCTTGTGCGACCAACTGAGAAAGTTAGTTGCAAAAGTGAGTTTAGTGGGAAGAATGAGTCTAGAGCCCTGCATGAAAGACTGCTAATTCTCAAAACATTTTTTGTTAAGATGACTGAAAGGAGGAAAACCCAAAGTGAAGTATGGACTTACTTCACGCAGTCATTTATTTACTTTATAACAGCAAATAAATATCGGTTCTGCATATCGGTTATCGGGCACACAAACAATTGGTATCGGTATCGGTTATAAAAAAATCAATATCGGTCGATCACTAATAAATATACACAGTACACATACACATATTATGTAAACACAAACTTTTATTTTGGATGCGATTTAATCGTTTGAAGTAACAAGTATAAAAAAATAAGATGAAGATTAAGGTTTATGCATTTGACAGACACTTTTATCCAAAGCGTCTTACAAAGGAGGAACCAAGCAATTTGTGAGAGATCACTCAATGTATGTAAAGAAATGGGTAAAAACTGGAAATTAATGCTAAAATAATGATGGAAACTGAAAAGCAAATACAATAGATTTTTCCATTTCTGTCGAAAATCTGAAAACTTGATGTGTACCGGGAAGCTTTACTTAACAGTATTTTGTCTGTTAGGATATTGATATAGGGTCTGTTTTTGTCAAGTAAGTTAAAGTCATAATAGTTTCCTTTTAAACCAGTATAAACATTTTATACATGTTGTCCCCTGTATTGTCCCTCATAACCGGTAATATAACAAGCTTATAAGCAAGCTTAATTGTTATAAGCTAGTTTGACATGATATGCAAAACCAATACATTTTCTTCAAGTCAAAATACTCCCTCACTTTGCTCGTCTTCTGAGTGGACATATCTCATAACCTGCAGTGAATGACAGCAGTAACATTCTTGCACATCGCTAATTTTATTATGTATGCATTAATCAGAAAATCATACATTCAGCGGGGGTGCAGGGTGGCATTGTAAGTCAGCCAATTATAGTTTGATCATCACTTATTTTTGTGAAGAAAAAAAAAAGAAAGTTTAGGCACTATAAATATTATAGCCAAAGGAAGGATGCAAAAATATTTTACATTTTATACAAGAGGATCTGTCTATTTCCTTTTTGCAGGCAGCATCACTCCTACAGTGGAGTTGAATGGCTTGGCCATGAAGCGAGGGGAGCCAGCTATCTACAGACCCCTGGACCCCAAACCCATTCCCAACTACACAGCCAATTACAACTTTAGAGGAATGTTCAACCAGAGGTACGTCCTTCAGCCTGTGCATATGTGATTTTTCTTAAAACTTCAATGTCTCTGAAGCATTTCAGTGCTGAAAGTTGATATAATGTTTCTTTAAAATTCCTACCTGGAACTGTTATTGTTGTGAATGAATGTTATAATTCTAGTATGGTTCTGGTAGATGCGTTATTTGCCTTTGCTTCCACCTAGTGGTGTCACACTGGTGTTATATCAAACATAACACAGAGTGCATTTAAGTGAACTCATATTGGCTGTCTGATTTTAGAGTGACTACTGTATTCAATATTTTAATAATGCCTGATCTGTGATTTCGTACTAAGCTTTGATTATTGGACAACTTATGGGAACATAAAAAGAAGTTCTGCTCATTACCATTAGGTGGCACTATTGCCCTATTTTTTTCTCAGCCCTTATTACTTTTCCTTCAGACTTTTGGTTCAGTTACCCATAGTTTACACTGGATGCACATGGAAAGGCAACCCAGCACACTAACAGAAACCTAAAAGTAAACACAACTGCTCTTAACAGGAAATATTGAAAATGATTAATATTGCCATGTGTTTGGATGATGCTATGATGTGCTCAGATCCCACAGCTTTCTTTTGGAAAAACTGACTTGTCTTCATAGTTTAAGTGTTTCGTTTCTAAATACAGAATATTTAGAATTTTGATGGTTTCTTGACAGCCAATAATTCACAGCACACATTGTGGTCACTATGGATCACAAATCAACTCGTGTTTAATGTAGCCTGGGTTGTATTTTGTAGTACCTTGCAAAGTTTCGCTCATGGTTTTTGAAGCTGAAGGCATGTCACATGACCTGTCCACGTTAACATCTGTCCCATTGGAATTGTGCTGCAAAGTATCAAATTAAATACTTATTTTTCAATCTTTCATATGTCTAGCATTTGAGGGCACATTTAGCTCAGGATCTTCAGCATCTAATTTTGCAAACTTGGATTTGCTATTTGTTAGTCAGGTTTTTTTCCAGCTAAACCGGCGAGGATGAAAAGAAACACGCCAACACTGATGCGTTCATCAGCTAAAAGGAATGAATGGCAAGAAGCAACGTTGACGCTAATCGGAAAACTACATTACATGAAGCACATTACACCTTAATCCTGCTGTCATTTGAAGCTTATATTTAGACATTTGCTTTCGATTGAAGCTCAATGGACACTGTGAGAACAAAGACGAGGTGAGAAACCTGAGTCTTGTAATGCTAAGATCTCAACCTGATATCAAAAAGCGTTAAAGGGTCTGCATGTAGTGATTTTATGGAAAAAATGTATATATGTTTCTCCGCTGCACATCTAGAATTTCTATGATGTAGTCTTTGAAATAGTAATACAACAAGGAGCCAAAGTAAATCAGATCCTCTGTGCGATTACATCATTTTGGTGCGGAGCCTTGCCGGAGACCACCGTGGGGGACTGTTGTAGATATTAAGGGTGTTGCATATGAATTATAGCCTGCTCTTAAATCTTTTGCACTCTCCACTTTCAACACAGATCCTCTCAGAGGTGTTACAGGCCTCACATAATTTAAACATGGAGTCGCTTAATTACAGCTCTCTAATTTATGGTTTTATTAAAACATCGATGTTGTGTCTGTACTCTTCATTATGGAGAAGACTAATGGCATGGCTGCAGTGAATTGAGGGATTATGAGATTGAGAGCATTGACAGAATATGTATGCTTTAATCAGAAAAGGTATTGATTAGCCATAATGTGTTTTGATTTATGCAGTGGTACTTAAAGGGATCATATCATGAGGAATCTTTTAAGATGCAGTATATACTGAGTTCTGAAATCAGAGTAAGCTTGATATGTGCTTCTGTAGACCGATGACTTGACAGGAGAGTTAATAAAGAGGATTTGGGATAGATACTGTTATTCCTAAATAAATAGTATGAGTAAAATGCTGTGCTGTTCTTAGCTTGGTGTGGCACCTAGAATTTTTGCATATTCAGACTAACAGATAATGCTAACAGCTTAGATAATGTTGTAGCTTGGCTTTGTGTAGCATATATACATGAGTTGTATGCGCTACAATATAAAAGTTTGTGGTTGGTTTTCATGTTTTTAAAAGAAGTCCCTTATGCTCGCTGTGCCTGCATTTATTTGATCAAAAATACAGTAAAATAGTAATATTGTGAAATATAATTACAATTCAAAATACATGTTTTAATATATTTAAAATCATTATTATATGCTGATTTGGTGCTCATAAAACATTTTTATTATTAATGTTGAAAACTGCTTCTGCTGCTTAATATTTTTGTGAAAATCACACACACTGTAAAAAAAAAAAGTTGAGCCAACTTCAAATTTTAAGGCAACCATTTTCAGCAGATTTTTGAGTTTTCTCAACTTGTTGTTTTAAGTTTATACAACAAAAAGTTGAGAATCCCCTACAAAAATAAGTTGAGAGAACTCAAAAATCCGCTGAAGCTGGTTGCCTTAATTTTAAATTGGCTCAACTTTGTTTTTTTTGCAGTGCATTTTTCCACCCAGGATGAATAGAAAGTTCAAAAGAGCACAATTTATTTGAAATAGAAATATTTTGTAATATTATAAATGTCACTTGCAAACAATTTAATGCATCCATGCTGGATAGAATTATTAATTTCTTTAAAGAAAAATTTACTGACCCCAAATATTTGAAAGGTTGTGGATACTTGGACTTGGAGATGAAGACTGTAGCTTGGTTGTGATGTAAACAAACGTACATGCTCTCATTACAGTCCTGGTTAACTGACTTTAATCTGTATCAGCTCACTGTTAATGTCCTCTCTCAGTCCATCGAGACTGCAGTGATGCAGATTAACAAAAGCATCCTTTCTGAGAACCAAATCATGTACCCAAGAGTTGTAACTCCTCATTATCCCAGCTTAGTTAGACTAAAGACCAAATCTGGACTCCCATCCTGTCTCAGCTTATCCAATCACGTGTGGATCTGAGTGGGAACTGAGCTGCAGTCAGGTAGCATCACACAATTACCTCATTTATCCAGGCCTTTGCACTTTGTGACTAACATCAGGCTTTGCGTTCCTAACAACATCTTCTTTGGGGAGCGCCTGTGAAATTTGGATGGGTCTTTTCTGGGACGACCTTGCCTTCTCTCATTTGGGCATGACAGTAACATTGCGTCAGTGCTTAACTGTAACAATAATGAGGATAATTGCTGTCGATCCTCTCCAGTGATATTTCCTGGTCTGATATTGAGAGGTGGCTGAAAAGACTGGAAGCTCAGAGGAAGAGAGTTTGCTAGGTGAGCCGGTGTAGTGGAGGTGGAAATGCGTCACTGTCTAGGCCAAATCAGCACCTTGGTTTGTTTTGATTGCAATAAAGATAACGTGGCTCTGGGGTATGGTTGGATCAATAATTGTTGGATCAATAATTGGATGAACAATTATCCCTTAATAGTGTATAATATTTATAAAAAATATTATTGCAAGGTATGTGTCACAAATCGGCCAGGCTCCCACGCCAGCCAATCACAATGCACACCCTCACCAGAATTCTAATTGAACACACCTGAACGCTATCAAGATCTCATCACCACCACTACAAATACACACACCTCACAACACTCAGTGTCCGGTCTTGTTTACCTGAAAGTGGACTCTATATGTTTACTAGCAACTTACCTGCTACTTACCTCCTGCGTCTGCTCCTCTGTTCTCCATCGTCCATTCCCTCCAGCGATCTCAAGCCTGCTCCGCTCCATATTCACCAAAGTGAGGTGTGTGTATCTTCCGTCATCCACGAGTTCCTGTCAAGAGATACAATCTCCATTAAGATCCACTCTCTATTATAACTTACCTACTGAACTGATTACTCCCCTGCTTCTCCCCATCCACTCCATACCAGTCAATAAACTCATTCTGTTGTCAATTTTACGCCTTGTGTGAGTCTGCTTCCTTAACAGTTTGTGTCTGAGCATATTTTCAAATTGCATTTCCAAATTGGGAAATTCTCCAAATATTCAACAATATCAAAATATTGTAACTGAGCAAGAAAATGTGGACCATTAACTTGCTTTACTGAAATGGAAAGTGTGGGTGTGTATATATTTATATTTATTTATATATATATATATATATATATATATATATATATTACATACAATAAATATATTGATAACAGTTTTTATTACAGACACCTTTTAAATGTTTATATTTTAAATATGAATTTGAATAGAAACAATCGTTTCATTAAAATCTTGATATAAAAACTAGCTAATATGTAATTTAATATACAGTGGGGCAAATAAGTATTTGATACACTGCCGATTTTTCAAGTTTTCCCACTTAGAAAGAATGGAGAGATCTGTAATTTTCATCGTAGGTACACCTCAACTGTGAGAGACAGAATATTAAAAAAATCCAGAAAATCACATTGTATGATTTTTGAATAATTAATTTCCATTTTATTGCATGAAATAAGTATTTGAAACAATGGAAAAATAGAACTTAATATTTGGTACAGAAACCTTTTTTTTTTTTACAATTACAGAGGTCAGACGTTTCCTGTAGTTCTTGACCAGGTTTGCACACGCTGCAGCAGGGATTTGGCCCACTCCTCCATACAGGTCTTCTCCAGATCTTTCAGGTTTTGGGGCTGTCGCTGGGCAACACGGAGTTTCAGCTCCCTCCATAGATTTTCTATTGGGTTCAGGTCTGGAGACTGGCTAGGCCACTCCAGGACCTTGAAATACTTCTTACGGAGCCACTTCTTAGTTGCCCTTGCTGTGTGTTTGGGGTCATTGTCATGCTGGAAGACCCAGCCACGACCCATCTTCAATGCTCTTACTGGGGGAAGGAGGTTGTTGCCCAAAATCTCGCGATACATGGCCCCATCCATCCTCCCCTCAATACGGTGCAGTCGTCCTGTCCCCTTTGCAGAAAAGCACCCCCAAAGCATGATGTTTCCACCCCCATGCTTCACGGTTGGGATGGTGTTCTTGGGATTGTACTCATCATTCTTCTTCCTCCAAACATGGCGAGTAAAGTTTATACCTAAAAGTTATATTTTGGTCTCATCTGACCACATGACCTTCTCCCATGCCTCCTCTGGATCATCCAGATGGTCTTTGGCAAACTTCAGATGGGCCTGGACATGTTCTGGCTTGAGCAGGGGGAACTTGTGCGCTGCAGGATTTTAATCCATGACGGTGTAGTGTGTTACTAATGGTAACCGTTGAGACTGTGGTCCCAGCTCTCTTCAGGTCATTGACCAGGTCCTCCCGTGTAGTTCTAGGCTGATGCAATTAATACAGGTAATGAGTGGAGGATAGGAGGGCTTCTTAAAGACAAACTAACAGGTCTCTGAGAGCCAGATTTCTTGCTGGTTGGTAGGTGATCAAATACTTATTTCATGCAATAAAATGGAAATTAATTATTCAAAAATCATACAATGTGATTTTCTGGATTTTTTAAAAATATGTTCTGTCTCTCACAGTTGAGGTGTACCTACGAGGAGAATTACAGATCTCTCCATTCTTTGTAAGTGGGAAAACTTGAAAAATCGGCAGTGTATCAAATACTTATTTGCCCCACTGTATACAAGTCAGTTTTTATTGGAGTGATGATTATTAAATAGATTTGATAAATTAATTGGTTATTCAATAATCTGTATTTTCAGTTTGGGTTTACAGCTAAATAAAAACTGTAGTTTCAGTTTCAGTGTTTCTGTATGGAATTAATTTCGGTGCATTTTTAATCATAATAAATATCTATGATTAATTGTCAGAGTCAACACAATTTTCATTGACAAATTATGCAATGCATTTTTACACCCTTTCATTTTCATGTTTCACGTCACGCTTACTGGACTGTGCATGAATAGTGTTATATTTTTGATAGGGTTTGAATTTTGTTTCATTTTTAGTCAGAGGCTAAAGATGCTCAGTTTTGACACCTGCTTCTCCTTTCTTTAGATTATCTGAGGGTACTGGGAAATCAAGTGATGATTTATGTTTGTGGCATGGCTGTTGGCAAGATAAGATGGTAGAAGGATGGTGCTTTCCTCAACACCTACTCCCTCAACCAACCACATTTTGCTACGAAGAATACATTGTTTGGTTTCTCATCAAACTGAATTGTGGTCAAAGGGGAAATCTTTGTTCACTGGAATTGTTTTATATTTCCTGTAACATTTGAGTCATGTTGTAGGAATGATGTCTGTCACTGTCCGGCATGCAAAAGATAAAGCCGGTGACCATGACTAACATTAAGATGCACTCTTATTCCCCAAATAGAGCTCTGCATAATGAAATTTGCAGAAGATATCTTCAGACCTCACAGGAATTCATAAAACACTGAGAAAACAGTTAGATATAATTTTAAACACCCTTCACCAAAGAGTGTTTTGTGCATTTGTCCATTTAAAACTTGCTTAGTTTGACAGTTAAGCTCTTCAAGTTGCAAAGCCAGGCACATGCTGTTAAGCCTCAATGCAAAGGTTCTGAAAAATGTTTGCCTTTTCTGCACTTTCTCACTATTTTGAAACCAAAAAAATGGAATTAAAAGGAAATCTTTGGAATTAAAAGATTTTTTTGTTTAATTAACCAATAATGTGCTATATTTCTAACCCACTCTTTCTTTTCCAATAAGTTCAGTATTTCTGAACCTTTTTATATCAAGATTTTGGTTAAATAGTTCAGGTCAACTTTATCTATTGTTCTACAGTGAATAGATTTTTTTTTTATTGATTGGCATCAAATATTACACTGAACAAAATTCTCTGAGATTTGTGAACAATATTTGAGAGAAATAGGCCTTTTGTGTGCATAGAAAAAGTCTTAGATCTTTGAGTTCAACTCGTGAAAAATGGGGGCAAAAACAAAAGTGTTGCGTTTATAATTTAGTTCAATGTATATTTAATTTATTTGGAAGTGTTTAACAAAATTTGTGTCGTGATTAATTATCAGATATTATATTTTATTTATTTGGAAGTGTTTTGTGATTTATTTTTAAAAGGATTAGATATTAATGAAAAAGATTCACGTAATCACAGTTTGAGTTCCAAATGTATGTTCATAAAAGAAGCATGATTTTAATTATAGTGCATCATAATTTGATTGAAAACTTTTAAGAAATTCAAAAATGTATAGAATGCACACTACTGTCCAAAAGTTTGTGGTATGATTGTTTTAAAGACAATCATAGAAATGTATAGTTTCATTCAGCAAAGACCCATTCAATTGATTGAAAGTGACCGTAAAAACATTTAGAATGTTATAAAAGATTTATATTTCAAATAAATAGTTCTTTTGAACTTTCTATCCATCAAAGAATCCTGAAAAAATGGTGTCCACAACCATATTAAGCAGCTTCTTATCAATATTTCAACATTGATAATAATAAGAAATGTTTCCTAAGCACCAAATCAGCATGTTAGAATGAATTCTGAAGGATCATGTAATGACGGCAGAATATTCACAGGAATATATTACATCAAAATTTTAAATATATTTAAAGATATTATTCATGTTTTTATTGTGTTTAAATGGTATTTAATTCAAATATTTCTATTTACATATTTATTGAAATATTTAATGTTTAATTAAGCAACTACTTGATGATGCTCGCTAAAAAGAAGCCTGGAGGGCAAGAACCCAGACATTACCCAGCCACTGAATTTACAAGAGACACAAAGCTGAAAACTAGGCCAGCAATAGCAGTGAACCTCCCATTACTTTCTGTATGATGTCACATTAATAATCAAGTCATTTCACACACAAGTAATCATTATTAACCAGTGGCCAGTACTGCACTCTTATAAAGGCCTACCAAACAGCTCTTTGGAGAATCCATTAAGCATTCCAGCAAAATGATGTCTGCGTCCAGACGCACATCCACAAGGCTGCCAGAATCCACAGTTCATAAACGATTTAATTAAAGTGCTGTTATTAGGGTGCTGGACTTCCTCTCATAAGCAGCTGCCAGAATAATCACTTTATTTACCCAATATCAGTATCAAATGCAGAAGTGACCCCGGCCCAGCTTCTGTTCGAGGCCTTCAGGCAGAAAATTGTGTCAACAGAACAAATTGGCGGTAACTCATAAAGCAGAGGTTTATGTGCAGCTCTTCACATTCTATAACTTTCATTTTAATGTACTATGCGTTTGATGCCTCATGTATCACAGTTTTGTTTTTTAAAGAGTTTTGCTTTTAATGAAGAGCAGAAGTCGCCGCTGAAACGCTTGCCAAGATGTTTCTATGTGATTCTCCAAGGTCGTCTGTGTGTAATTTGTGCATTGCTATGTGGTTTCTAGGGTTTCTGGGTGGTTGCTAGGGTATTGTATGTGCTTATTAGTCAAATGAGTTATATTTTAGTCTCTAGATATAATATCCAGCATCATTTTGAAATGTGCTTATTTGTTATTACAAATAATTATATAAATATATGATGATGATAATAAATAATGATAATAAAATATAATATAATAAATATAAAATATGTTCAGTATATTTATACTGTACAGTATGGAAAAGTAAGGTTTATTTGGAGTTTTATTAAAGGTTTAAGAGTGTTATTCAATTATTAGTGTTTTTAAATAAGCATAACTGATGCGTTACCAGTGTAATTTTCATATTATACACAGTTGTTATTAATATTTTGAGCTAGATTTTATTTTTGTTTTCAGTTTTAATTTTCATTTGTTTAATTATTAGTAATTTTGTTATGCGTTATGTGCTGTTGTAAACAATTAATCATGATTAATCAATTCAAAATAATTTTGTTTACATACAATATGTGTGTGTACTGTGTATATTTATTATATATATATATATATATATATATATATATATATATACACTCACACATACATGTAGGCCTATATGTTAAGGAAAATTTTAGATTTATATATAAAATATTTATATTTATATATAATATAAATTATATAAACATACAGTGCCCTCCAAAAGTATTGGAACAGTAAAGACAAAATTGCTCTGTTGGCTGTGGAGTCAAGACATTTACAAATATGATTAAAAGATGAATATGAGACAAAACTACAGAATGTCACATTTTATTATTGGGTGATTCAACACATAGATGTTTTACCAGCTAAGAAGCTCAGCACTTTTAGAGTTTCATCCCTCTATCTGATGTGAGCATAAGTATTAGAACAGTTTCCTCACAGATCTTTCTAAGTGATCAGCTGTGTCCTGTTGCATTAATTCTTCAGATATTAAAAGCAGGGAATGTGTCGTATCAGTTATATACATTACTTCTGTATTCTGAATCTTGCATTCAATGATGACACACACAAACCAGGATGAAGATGAGGGAGCTGACTCTGAGAGAAAAGCAAACAATTTTCAAGATTCAAGATTTTTATTTGTCACATACACAATTATACAGGGTATAACCAGCAGTGAAATGTAGGTGGATGCAATTTGGATGCTAAAAGAAAAGAGGAAGTCAATTAGAGCCATAGCAAAAATAAAGGGCATGGACAAATCAAGAGTTTGGAAACCACCAGCGACACCAGCAACCAACAACTACTTGATCGGCTGAGAAAACAACAGTAGTTGATGACAGACAAATCATAAAAGATGTGAAAATGAATCCTAAAAGACGTGTCTGTAAAATCACCAACAACTTCCAGAAAGCTGGGGGGATGCTCTGACAATCTACTGTCCTCAGGAGACTTTGACACAGAATTACAGATGCTACACAGCAAGATGCAAACCTCTGACCAGCACCAAAAATAGAAAGGCAAGATTAGAGTTTGCAAAAAAACACAAAGGTGAGCTAGAAGAGTTTTGGAACTGTGTTTATGGACCGATGAGACAAAGATGAGCCTTTATCTAAGTGATGAGAAATAAACAATGTGGAGAAAAAAAGGGAACTGCAAATGATCCCAAGCATACAGCCTCATCTGTAAAGCATGGTGGAGGTGGTCTCATGGCATGGGCATGTATGGCTGCCTCTGGAACAGGCCCTCTCAACTTTACTGATGACTTAATGTATGATGGCAGTAGCATAATGAATTTGGAAGGGTACAAAACCATCTTGCCTACCAATATTCAAGAAAATGCCACCATATTAATTGGGAAGTGCTTCATATTGCATCAGGACAATGACCCAAAACACCCTGCCAGTTCAGTCAAGGAATTTATAAGGGCAAAGAAATGGAAAGTCTTAGATTGCCCAAGTCAATCTCCAGATTTAAATCCGACTGAACATGAATTTCACCAGCTGAAGAGGAGAGTAAAGGCAGAAACTCCCCAAAACAAGCAACAATTGGAATTGGCTGCATTAAAGGCTGGGAAAAGCATTTCAAAGGATGTGACCAAGAGTCTGGTGATGTCTATGGGTCACAGACTCACTGCTGTGATTGCGCACAAGGGATCTGCAACTAAATAATAGCTTTTAATCTTTTATATCTGCCTTATGTTCAACTGTCCCAATACTTATGCTCACATCAATGAGTGGGATGAACTCTAAAAGTGCTGTTATTTTTATTTGGTAAAACGTGTTGAAACGGCTAATAATAAAATGTGACATTCTGTAGTTTTGTCTCAAATTCATCTTTTAATCATATTTTCAAATGTCTTGACTCCACAGCCAACAGAGCAATTTTGTCTTTACTGTTCCAATACATACAAATACATACAATTATTTTTAAATATATGCATATCTGTGTGTGTGTATTTCTATATACACAATAAATATACACAATACACACACACACGAGTTTAATCGTTTTGCAGCCCAAGTGTTTTAGGTTATTATTTTTTATATTATTATTACTATTTTACTTTTATTTTTAAATATTACTGTTCAGGTTTATTATTTAATAATTAGGTTTTTTAATTCATTTTACGTTATTTTAAGTTTTCGTTTTTATTTGTTTCCAGTGCTTCAACTTCAACATATTTCAGTGATTCGCCAAGGCAACATAAAGTATTCAGACCCCCCCTTAAATTTTTCACTCTTTGTTATATTGCAGCCATTTGCTAAAATCATTTAAGTTCTTTTTTTTTCCTCATTAATGTACACACAGCACCCCATATTGACAGAAAAACACAGAATTGTTGACATTTTTGCAGATTTATTAAAAAAGAAAAACTGAAATATCACATGGTCCTAAGTATTCAGACCCTTTGCTGTGACACTCATATATTTAACTCAGGTGCTGTCCATTTCTTCGGATCATCCTTGAGATGGTTCTACACCTTCATTTGAGTCCAGCTGTGTTTGATTATACTGACTGGACTTGATTAGGAAAGCCACACACCTGTCTATATACTGTAAGACCTTACAGCTCACAGTGCATGTCAGAGCAAATGAGAATCATGAGGTCAAAGGAACTGCCTGAAGAGCTCAGAGACAGAATTGTGGCAAGGCACCGATCTGGCCAAGGTTACAAAAACATTTCTGCTGCACTTAAGGTTCCTAAGAGCACAGTGGCCTCCATAATCCTTAAATGGATGACGTTTGGGACGACCAGAACCCTTCTTAGAGCTGGCCATCCGGCCAAACTGAGCTATCGGGGGAGAAGAGCCTTGGTGAGAGAGGTAAAGAAGAACCCAAAGATCACTGTGGCTGACCTCCAGAGATGTAGTAGGGAGATGGGAGAAAGTTGTAGAAAGTCAAACATCACTGCAGCCCTCTACCAGTCGGGGCTTTATGGCAGAGTGGCCCAACGGAAGACTCTCCTCAGTGCAAGACACATGAAAGCCCGCATGGAGTTTGCTAAAAAACACCTGAATATTCTCTGGTTTGATGAGACCAAGATAGAACTTTTTGGCCTTAATTCTAAGCGGTATGTGTGGAGAAAACCAGGCACTGCTCATCACCTGTCCAATACAGTCCCAACAGTGAAGCATGGTGGTGTTTTTCAGCTGCAGGGACAGGACGACTGGTTGCAATCGAGGGAAAAATGAATGCGGCCAAGTACAGGGATATCCTGGACGAAAACCTTCTCCAGAGTGCTCAGGACCTCAGACTGGGTCGAAGGTTTACCTTCCAAGAAGACAATGACCCTAAGCACACAGCTAAAATAACGAAGGAGTGGCTTCACAACAACTCCGTGACTGTTCTTGAATGGCCCAGCCAGAGCCCTGACTTAAACCCAATTGAGCATCTCCGGAGAGACCTAAAAATGGCTGTCCACCAACGTTTACCATCCAACCTGACAGAACTGGAGAGGATCTGCAAGGAGGAATGGCAGAGGATCCCCAAATCCAGGTGTGAAAAACTTGTTGCATCTTTCCCAAAAAGACTCATGGCTGTATTAGTTCAAAAGGGTGCTTCTACTAAATACTGAGCAAAGGGTCTGAATACTTAGGACCATGTGATATTTCATATTAGCAGTATTAATAAATCTGCAAAAATGTCAACAATTCTGTGTTTTTCTGTCAATATGGGGTGCTGTGTGTACATCAATGAGGAAAAAAAAGAACTTAAATGATTTTAGCAAATGGCTGCAATATAACAAAGAGTGAAAAATTTAAGGGGGTCTGAATACTTTCCGTACCCACTGTGTGTAGTTTTTGTGAACTTAAAATTGTCTTTAATTTAATTTGAGCTTTATTTCCATTTGAATGATAGCATTTTCTCAGCTTGTTTGCAGTCATCTACAACCCAGCTGCAGAGCTGCTCCACGTAATGGATCTCCCAGGTCAAATGAGGTCTTTCTGTGTGAGTTGGAGCGGTGTCAGGCTAGCTCATTGTTCTGGAGATCTCATGGTCAGCCCAGCTGTTGTGGTTCAGCCTCATACTTGCGGTTTGTTAGCATTAATCACTCCAAAACTCACATTCATATCAAAAGGCTGGACCAGAAACTCCTTCGTAGATTCAACGGTTCCTTTTCCGCTGTTATCTCGTTCCGTTCCGAGGGGCGTCAGAGAGAATGACTTCCTCTAAATGACGAGGTGTGGGGTGTTTGTTGGAAATGTGTGTTTTGGAGTACTCAGCCGCGGCCCTCCCTGTTGTTGCTCAAGCCATGTGCCTTCCTTCACACAGAGGAGGAGCTGCTATGAAAATGCTTTTTTTTTTTTTTGATGGTGGCATTGTTTTGTTTGGGCGAGTCATTAATGCTTTTGTGGCTCGCAGTCAGAGGACAGCTGCTTGTCTTTGAGTCATACAGCTCGTTTCTCTTCTGTGTTTGGCTCCAGGTGTTCGCTGCTTACAGAGCCACACAGGTGTGTCTCACATGGGGTCTGTTTCAGTGACTGTCCTTCTGTATGGTTTGATCTCTCATGGCAAACATGAGAGTACCTGTACAGTAAAGCAAATATTGTGAAACTACTTTTAAGTAACTTTCATAAAATAAACATTGAATTACCATAAACTAAAAAACCAGCGAGCCTTTGGCTCTTGAAATGGAACATTTGGAATATTTTATCATAGTTTTAATTCATATCTGGATTGAACTTTTTTATATAGCTTTTATCATTTAATTTTTTTTTTAAATATTATTATTTTTGTTTTATTTTTAAATATTTGTTTGGAACCCCTTTTGAGTTTTTCCCCCAGTAATTTTCAATGCTTAAACTTACTTTTATGTCTGCGCCAATAGGCTTGTGGTGCTGTTACGCTTTGGGCATCCCGAGTTCGAGTCCCCGATCCCATCCCCCCTCTCTCTCCCACTTCGCTTTCAGTCAACCTATACTGTCCTATGTAAATAAAGGCATAAACGCCAAAAGGAAATATAAAAAAAAAAAAAAAAAAACTTTTCACACTGCACTCAACCCTGGGTTATTGTTTTAATACGTTCAAATATGGTAACACCAAATAAATAATAATAATAATAAAAAGATTATATTGCAATAACTTAAAAACCAGAGAGCCACTGACTTTTAAAATGAAAAATTAGGAATTTCTTTGTGATTTTTTTTTTGTTTTGTTTTCGGAAATACCATATATCAAATCAAAACGTTATTTTAAATACTGAACTTAACTGCAAATCAGTATTTTGTAAATATTTTTGGCTGATTCATTAAAAATAACAGGTTTTTTTGTGCGAATTAGGTTTTAATGAATTTAATGAATGTTTTTGACTGACTCTTTAAAACAAAACTGTTTTAAAACTGGGGGTGGGGGGTCCCTAAACTTCCTAGAGATCCCTA
Source organism: Barbus barbus (assembly GCF_936440315.1). Classification (NCBI taxonomy): domain Eukaryota; kingdom Metazoa; phylum Chordata; class Actinopteri; order Cypriniformes; family Cyprinidae; genus Barbus; species Barbus barbus. Next base: position 10,580,697 of record NC_136724.1, read on the forward strand.
TGGCCTAGAAACTATCCAGAACAACCTAGCAACCACATAGCAAGATTCTGAAACCACTCAAAACACCTTCACATGTCTTAGCAACCACCACTGTTATGTAATTTTATACAAGTCGGATGTTCTTGGCATCACAATTGCAGGTAACATCTTCCAATAAATTCCATTAATTTAATAGTAAATGTTGTGATCACAGCAGTTGCTACCGTCTTAATTAAAACAATCATCTACTAGCGTTTAAACTAATGCCGTTAATGAGGACAGAAGCAGCTGTGCCGGGCATAAGTCCAGCTTAAAACCGTAGTGCCAAAGTTGCTTCATTAGCAGTAAATGGACTGACACTAAGTGCTCCTAGTCCTATCTGAAGCGTTACATCAACCACCGCCTCTTTCTGCAAATGAGAAGGACCTGAAGACCAATTAAATTTCAAGATGTGTAAATACAGTCTTATTAAGCCAGTGAGTCACTTTAAATCAGTCGTAAAGAATCGGGGAGGGTTGGAATTTGACTCGCCGCTGCATTTTTGAAGTGATAAAACAGGGGAAACCCACTGATTAACCAGCAGAGAGCTTTGTAATCTCATGTTTGCAAGAGGAACCATAACACGCACTCCAGAGGAATTTGGCTTTAGCTGACCTTAAATTAAAGTTATAAGCGCTGAAGTTCTGTACTGTGTCATCCGAAAGGCAGATTTCACTTTTAAGGGGCTTTTAAAATGGGAGCTGGCTTATTTTGCTGTTTTGGCTGTATGCTGTATTGTTATGGACCATCAACCTCTGCTATAGCCCAATTAATGCCGGACCATGAATATGCAGCCGGGATTTTATGCAGTTTTCTGATCCAATGTGGATTAGAGTCAGCACCCCCTGCCGATTTATTACAATGCTTTTAAAAGTGGCTTGTTATGAAAAGTCGTCTTTTGTATTACTTTGGGTTGGTTTGTTCCATGCTTCTTGCCTTTTCCATATCCCCTCCTGGGCCAACTCTCATGTAGGAGGTCTTCACCCCCTGATGACAAACCTTTTGTGGTCTAGTGGAACACTACGTGGTATCATTTTGTCATTTTTTTTCTTTACTCACATCTGTGGAAAAAACTCTAGCAATGTGAATCGACACATGGAGGGGTGAATGGGAGGAAGTATCCATGTTTTCCCTTGTCTCTCAGGGGGACGAGGTGTTGGAAGTAAATGTGTGCCACCAGGAGATGACCATGTTCCAGGGACTGTTAGATTAAATGCAACTGTCCTGTTGACCCATTTGATTGTGTTTTTATCCCCAGTAGTCCAGGATGAAGGAGTTTTGCAAGGCTTGAGATACACAAAGATGGTTGTTTGGCTGCCTGGACATTGTGTGACTGCATTTCTCATTTTTGTTTGGCAATTAGCTACATTTAAGTTGAAGTACTAAAAACTAAAATTGAAATGAAAAAAAGCTAGATAGAAATGAACAATGACAAATAAAATAGACAAAAGAACAAAAGACTAACTAAATTTTTTTTAGAAAAACTGAAAATATAATAAAGGAAAAATGTTATACACACTATAATTGTATATTAATTATACTAAAATGAGTGATTTTAGCAATCACAGTATCAAATAAAAGCAACATTTTTGCCCTCACACACTCCCAATTGCACAGATTCCTACTGAAATAACTGGATTTCATCTGTGAGATTTCACAGACCAAAGGTAAATTGTGGCCTCTTTAGTGTCCAGTAGTTTAATTCATGTATTTGACTGGAGAGAACCATTTGTGGGTTAGTCAGACAGTTTTATTATTCTGGAGAAGCTGTAACACCTGTTAGCATGTTTATGTGCTTTTTCTTTAATCCTCACAGGATTTTCAGTCCTCTACCCTGAAAATTCACAAGTAATGTGTATCTATGTCAATGTAAAGGAGAACAAAACTGCAGTCGGGGCCTCCTGTTAGTAGTTAAAATGGCAAGAGATAGATTGAAGTCATCAGAGGCCCAGCATGTGCTTCTAGCTCTTACTTAAGGTTAGCAACACACTGATGATCAATCAATGATGAGAAAGAGAGATAGTCTGGCACATTGCCTGACTGTTAAAAAGCCTGTCCAGGTGACTGATCAGTAGTTAAGACCCAGTCTATCCATTTCTTCTGTGTTTACACAAAGTCAGTGTATAGCAAGCCAGTTCACTTGGCGGCCATCTTGGAAACACCTTCAGCCAGTTATTTCCACTTAAAGGGTTAGTTCACCCAAAAATTTAAATTATTGCATGTTTTAGTCACCCTCAAAGCATCCTGGGTGTATATAGCAAAGCATTCCAAGCGTTAGAATGGGAGAAGCTTTAGAATTCATCTCGCGTTTGTTAGCAGAAGTGAGAAAAAAGTATTTATAACATTTTAAATATGGATATTTTCTTACAAAAACGCATCGATTCACTACAGGAGGCCTTTATTCACCCCCCCTGAGCTGTGTGAGGCATGTTTTATTATGGATGCATCTACTTTTGGAATGTTGAACAAAAACACCTACCTACTCCCATTCTTACGCTTGGAAGAGCCAGGATATTTGTTAATATAACTCCGATTGGATTCGTCCGAAAGAAGAAAGTCATATACACCTAGGATGCTTGTAGTAAAACATGGGCTAATTTTCATTTTTTGCTGAACTAACCCTTTAAATGCAAAGTATACTTAGGTTTTGACACAAACACTTATTGTGCAGTTGAACAAAGTATTCAAAGTATACTCCATTTGATAGCATGTGCAAACACAGGCGTTCAACACATGCATGCTAGAAAGTTTTTTTTATTTTGCGCTGTTTCTTTCCAGAATTTACGGCCGATTAAAAATGTCTTTGTACTCTTTAAACTAGAGTTGCAAATATCTTGTAACCCTCTCACACAATTGCTTGTCAACATAGGCATCTAATATTGCCCTTAAGAAAATTAACCTTGGTTTACTACAAATAAAACCATGGTTACTATAGTAAAACCCTTGTAACCACAAATTAAACATGGTTTTGCTACACTAATCATAGTTTACCATGGTATTTGTAGTAACACTGTGGTTATACAAATGGTAATCAATATGCTAAAAACCATGGTTACCACAGTTTTACTATAATAAAACCATGGTTAATTTTTGTAAGGGTTTTGCTGTCTCCAGTTATTTTGTGTTGTTGTTCAGTCTCATCCATTTCTTTTTTAGCAATATTTTAAAAGTGGATATATACATCCAACTTAGGCTGCATACATACACTCATGTAAAGTGATAAATGCTATACAGCAAATCTATAGACTATATAGCAGCTCTATATTTAAAGTTGCATATACGTTACATTAAACTCAGTCCTCATACTATATATCTTATAGTTGACAAGATGGCGGCGCGAACACATCACGAGGCTCAGCGTCTCTCCAGTATTTGCAATTTTGCAGTATTTTTCCTGCTCATCTCGGGTCTGTTCTCACTGAATAGCTTTGCCTTAACATCATACACCCGACAGGAGCTTTTGGATATCGGTCTGCACTTTTCCAACAGTTTTATAACCAATTATCGACTCATCCCGGAGATCTCCAGAACACCCGAGGCTACGCACTCTGCTCGGCCGGGCAGAAGTGCTCACAGGCGGCGCGGGGTTGGAAACAAAGGCGGGGGAAGCGCGGAGGACTAAGAGCTAAGCTAAAGCTAACACCGCACCGGCTCTCTTTACCCAGCATTTTCCTCGCTAATGTGCGGTCATTGGTGAACAAAATGGATGAAATACGACTTCGCATCACCCATAGTAAGAAACCTTTGGACTGCAATGTCATGGTTTTCACTGAAACATGGCTACATAGCGACATACCCAATAATGCTATTGATCTAACCGGACGCTACACGCTCCGAGCAGATAGAACGGCAGATGACTCCGGCAAGACCAGAGGTGGAGGATTATGCATTTATGTAAACAAAGCTTGGTGTACGAACTCTGACATTGTTGGAAAACACTGCTCACCTAACCTAGAGTTTCTCTTGGTTAAGTGTAGACCTTTCTATCTGCCGCGGGAGTTCACTTCCACCATCATAACTGCAGCCTATATTCCCCCGGATGCTAATGCCAAGCTTGCTATGAACGAACTGCATGCGGCCATTAGTAAACAACAGACTGTACACCCGGAAGCTGCATTTATTGTTGCGGGTGATTTTAATCACTCTAACTTAAAGACAGTGCTCCCCAAATTCCATCAGCATGTCTCCTGCCACACTAGAGGAGAAAAAACTTTGGATCATGTTTACACAAACATCGCAGGAGCTTACATCGCGACTCCCCTCCCCCACCTGGGACAGTCTGATCACCTTTCTTTGTTTCTCACCCCCAAGTATTCACCCCTCATCAACCGTGTGAAGCCATCAGTGAAGACCATCAAAGTGTGGCCAATGGGAGCAGAGTCTGTACTTCAGGACAAGTTTCAACACACGGACTGGAGTATGTTTGCTTCTCAGGCTGCCAGTGGCTCTCACACGGACATTGACATCTATACCACCTCTGTACTGGATTACATCAATACCTCCATTGACAGTGTTACAACAGAGAAACAGATCACAACGTACCCTAATCAGAAGCCATGGATGAACAAGGAAGTGCGGCTCCTGCTGAAAGCCCGCAACACTGCTTTCAGATCAGATGACGCTCAGGCCTACAGCATATCCAGGGCTAACCTGAAGAGGGGCATCAAGAAGGCCAAGCACTGCTACAAGCTAAAGGTAGAGGAGCATTTTTCCAACTCTGACCCCCGGCGCATGTGGCAGGGCATTCAGGTCATCAGTGACTACAAGCCATGCAACTCCACTCCAACGGTCACAGACGTCTCCTTCCTTGATGAGCTAAATGACTTTTATGCTCGCTTTGAGAATAACAACAAGGAGACAGCCACCAAGATCACACTCTCAGGAGACCATCAGACCCTCAAACTCACCTCCACAGATGTCTGCACAGCATTGAGCCGGATCAATGCATGCAAGGCCGCTGGCCCTGACGGCATTCCTGGACGTGTGCTCAGGATATGTGCAGAGCAGCTCGCAGAGGTCTTCACAGACATTTTCAACCTGTCCCTCACCCAAGCAACTGTGCCAACATGCTTTAAGTCCACATCCATTGTGCCAGTGCCGAAACACTCCTCCCCGACGTGCCTGAATGACTACCGCCCCGTAGCACTCACACCCATTGTAATGAAGTGCTTTGAGCGACTGGTCCTGGCACACCTCAAGAACTGCCTCCCACCCACACTGGACCCACACCAATAGGAGCACTGAGGATGCAGTATGCACAGTACTGCACTCGGTACTCACACACCTGGATAATAACAACACATATGCACGGATGTTGTTTGTTGATTTCAGCTCAGCATTCAACACCGTCATTCCCTCCAAGCTGATCACTAAACTTGGTGACTTGGGTGTTAACACCTCCCTCTGCAGCTGGATTATGGACTTTCTGACCAACAGACCTCAGCATGTTAGGTCAGGCCACACCTGCTCCACCACCATCACACTCAACACCGGCGTACCACAGGGCTGTGTGCTGAGCCCATTCCTCTACTCCCTCTACACCCATGACTGCAGGCCTATGTAGGGGTGTGCTCAAAATATCGATTCTTAGATACATACCGATATAATAAAAAAAGATACAGTATCGATATTCTAGCCCTTAGTATCGATACTCCGCCCAGCCATTAGGGGGCGCAGCGGCACCCGCGAGTTTCAAAAAACTCATGGAAAATGTTAAAGCAAGATGTAGCATTTAAGTGATTTCATAGTGAAATATGTTATGGCAGTACATGGTGTCACAAAAAAGAATTATAAGAAGATTTAATAAGAAGTTAAGAATAATAAGAAGAAGATTTTGTGCTTGTGTGAGCTCAGACTGTACCCTTGGAAAGTTAAATGTTGACTTGTGGTAATTTCCAGATTAATACAATTTGTGTACAATTAATCAGAGCACTTAAAGTTGCAAATATTTAAGCAAAATGCACTTTGTTATAATGCACTTTTGTCTTCAATAAATTGAAGAAAAATGCAGAGTTCTGTTTGTTGAGTAAATGTGTTCAGCATTAACTAATTGGCTCTGGCCCATGTATTTTTATTGAATCGTATCGAATCGTGTCACATTGTATCAAATCGTATCGAGACAGCTCTGTATCGAGGTACGTATCGAATCGTGACCTGTGTATCGAGGTATGTATCGTATCGCCAGGTTCTCCAAGGTATACAGCCCTAGGCCTATGCATGGATCCAACTCCATCATCAAGTTTGCTGACGACACCACAGTGATTGGCCTCATCAGAGACAACGATGAGACTGCCTACAGGGAGGAGGTACAGCACCTGGCAGCATGGTGCGCTGACAATAACCTGCTCCTCAACACCAGCAAGACAAAGGAACTTATTGTGGACTTCAGGAAGAAGAAAAGTGGAACGCATGACCCCATCCACATTAACGGGATGGTTGTTGAACGTGTCTCCAGCTTCAAGTTCCTGGGAACCCACATCTCGGAGGACCTGACCTGGAACACCAACACATCCAGCCTAGTCAAGAAGGTTCACCAACGCCTCTTCTTCCTTAGGACACTGAAGAAGAACCACCTGTCTCCAACCATCCTGGTGAACTTCTACCGGTGTGCGATTGAAAGCATCCTGACCAACTGCATCACAGTCTGGTATGGGAACTGCACAGTTGCTGACCGCAAGGCACTGCAGAGGGTGGTGAAAACCGCCCAACGCATCACAGGGACACCATTTCCTGCCATTGAGGACGTCCAGAGAAAACGCTGTTTACGTCGAGCTCGCGCCATTCTTAAGGACTCCTCTCACCCTGACCATAAACTGTTTAACTTACTGCCCTCTGGGAGGCGCTTCAGGAGCCTCCGATCAAGGACAAGCAGACTCGGGAACAGCTTTTTCCCTACAGCTGTTTCCCTACTAAACTCTTCCCAATGATACCCCCCTCACACACCACCACAAACTCTTCACCCCTCCCCATCATTAAATCGGTTAAAAAAAAAAAAAAAAAACATCCACACACTGAGTACTATGCACTGTAAATTTTTATTTCTATGCACTTTCAATGTTCATTGCACTAGTATTTATATATCTTAATGTATAGCTTATTCATATCCATTTGTAATTATATTCATAGTTTTTGCTCATAGTGTACATACATTTACTGTACAATCAATCTGTATAGTATTTTCATATCACCCATCTGTATATCATACTGATAGTATTTAAAAATTTGTAAATTATGTCCGTAGTACTACTGCCTTATCTGTATATTTTGTACATATGTAACATATTGTAGGCACTGTATATCCTGTACCTCTGCTTATTGCACTTCTGGTTAGATGCTAACTGCATTTTGTTGCCCTGTACCTTACATGTGCAATGACAATAAAGTTGAATCTAATCTAATCTAATCTAATCTAATCTAATATATAGTACACTAATGTAAACCAATATATACTACTGTATATAACAAATCTCAACTGTTTGGCTTTTGTTTTGTCAGAAAATATAACTGTATTATCACCCAGCTCTATATATGAAGTAGAAAATGTATTATGCAACATTATCCACATGCATACAGTACTCAGGTCAAGTGATACTATATAGCAAATCTTGACTGTTTGACTTTGTCATTGTAAAATGTAAACCGTTATTGCCCACAGGGCTGGGTAGTAACTGATTACATGTAGTCTGGATTACGTATTCAGATTCCAAAGAATAAGTACTTGTAATTATTGTATATTACATTTTAAAATGCTCATAATAAGATTATAGTTACTTTTTTATGGATTACATAATTACATATTATTCACGCAATTGCTGTAAATTATTCATAATTTATAGATGCAGTGATTCCCAAATGTCAGACCAAAAAAAATAAAAATCACTTTACAAAAAATGGTGATACTACCATCCATACACATCCATACACATCCATCCTTTAATGATAAAAATCCACCCAGTGTTTTTTTTTAAATCCTCTTTCTCAAATCAGGCTGTTCTGAGATTCCTGTCAGACTGACGTAGTTCTGTACAGACCGTTCCCATGAGCTGAGAGCTGTCCGCCATTGTGTCGACTCTGGTGCAGGGGAAGACGAGATGTCTCCGATTAAGCGATTGAGGTGTTTTGTTGTTGAATGTAATAATGAATATAGCAGTCGTCATTTACTCCCAACATCTGAGCCGCTGAAGATGCAGAGGATTAACACTACTTTCATTTTTGAAGGGAATGCGTCAATCCCGATCTGCCTAAATGCGTCTATGTTCGCGCGAATCTTTCGTGATCTTTAGTGAGTATAAGGGTTTTTTATGAATCTTTGCAAATCGCCTTTCCTAATAATGTGCTAGTTAGCCAGTTTCAAGTTTAGTCTGCTCGTCACTCCACTGAAGAAAGGGGCGGGGTCAGCAGAGCTCATTAGCATTTAAAGCAACATGGACTAAAAAAAGCTTACGGAAAACAGAGCTGATTTTGACAAGGTAAAAAGGGTGTTTTTTACACTACCATTGAGAAATTTTAACCAAAGTATGTTATAGACTTTTCTTTAAGACCCTAAAGAATCATATCAACTTGTGGAAAATGGGCATCTGATGACCCCTTTGAATAATTTAACAACACATTCACATTTTTACAGTTCCTCTAATATCGGTTAATAGTCACATTGACATGCAGGTAAACAAATTAAATATTTCTATTTTTAGTGTTCAAGTGTTTAAATGCATTTATTTTAACATTTTTTTAAATTTAATTGATTATTAGATTTTTATCAACTTACAATCCCACTGCAGTTCTGACATTAGGCATAGTTTGAGAAAACCTGGTATAATGTAATGTTTAATGCATTTTATGACGTTAATATAAGAAATAGAATACATTTTCTTTCTCTTTGCTTTTTTCTATTAATATGGTATATTTAATGGTAAGTTCAAAACAAGTTAGATAATAAAGAGTAGTAAAGAGTACTACTAAAAAGTAGTCAGAATAAGTTAGTTAAAAGGAGTAACCTAAATTGTTACTAATACAGTTTTCATCATCTAATCGGTAATCAGTAACGGACTACAATTTGTAAGTTAGCTACCCAGCACTGATTGCCCAGCTCTTAATATAAAGATAAGTATATAATATCCAACTTTCTGCATAGAGCAATATATACTATATAGCATCTCAATGGTTTGATTGATTGTTTAGTTACAAAATGTTAACTATATTATATATTATTATATCTGTATTATGTTACTATATTATATCTGTTATATGCAACTATAATAAATGAATATATAAGATATTGTAAACATTAACATCATGATTTTCTGTAAAGCTGCTTTGAAAACAATGCACATTGTGAAAAGTGCTATGCAAATAAATTTGACTTGATTGTGAAACAGTGGGCCCTTTACGCCACATGCACTGTACGGATACCCTATATATAGGGCATATACGTGAAAACCAAAGTATACTTGGCTTTCTTTCACCCCATTCTGAAAGTTGAACTAAAAGGCAGAATTATTTTTCCATCTCTTTCCCCTGCTGTCAGATTTACTTCTAATCTCTTCACTAAAGCGCACAAGTGAAGACTAACCAGTTGCTGCCGTTGTTTTAGTTGCTATCATGCCATGCCGCATAGTTTCTGGATACAATACATTGATGATGATATGCGGGTCCCAAATGCTTCATTCATCAAAACCATACCAGCTGACATTTTTCACAACTTCTAAAACTGTAGAGAAGATCGCCAATACATCCTGGCCAACGGTGAAACATAATCTGACATCTGGGCCAAGAAACTCCGCTCGAGATTTGGGCGTGAGCCTCTTCCCGAGGGAGTTGAGGTGGATTTGTGCTTGAATAACTACAGGAAGGGAGTCTTGTCTTGTTTTTGAAAGGATACATGAGCTTTTGTTACAAAATAGTGTGTTTGGGATGATCCATGACTCGTCGTTGTGCGATGAAACTTGAGGGAGTAGTGTTGCACGTCAATCAGCATAGGCATAATAACATCTATTGTTTCATGATGTGTAATTGCTTTCTTCTTTAAAAATGGGACAGGTGCGACTATAGGCGATATTAATTTTATATCACAACATGAGTTTTATTTCAGGGCAATGATATATATCACAATATAGTTATTTTTGCTTTAAAGTCTTTGATATCCACATTTTTTTATACCATAGAAATTTCATAATTCTTGTCACCAGTGTCAATATCACAAACACATAAAAAATTAATACTTGCCTAAACTCAAAGAAAAAACAGCAACCTCAAGCTCACTGAAGAAAAGTAAACAGTCAGCGATTAAATAAGAATTAGAAACGAAATAAAACAATAGGACAAAAAAACTACTGTAGAACAAATAAATAAAAAATGCTAAATACATTGTATAAATTAATCAAATGTATAAAAACACTGCACGCTGTAAATTAAATATATATTTCTTCTTATTAAATTTACAAAAGTGAAGTCAAGAGCAGTGAGAGATTTTCTTTCTTAGTATAGTTCAAATCTATTATCATATTTACTGACAGATAACTCGAGACCTACTGATATACAAATTATTCTGAACTTTTATTTGGAGGATTACTTGTGCACAATACACATTTCTTATTAATAAGCCTAAAATGTGTTTTAATATCACTTTTGATGAGGATTGCATAATATCGCCCTTTAAATTCAAAATATTTAAGGTGTACCTAAAGTATACTTGCAATAGTTCCACTTTAGCACAATCAAATATACTAAGTATGTCTTCAGCACTACTTCTGGACAATTAAAGTACATTAAGTACAAAATTAGTTGTTCCAATTTAGCAGACTTTAAGTATACCAGTTTAGTACACTAAAAGTACAATTGCAGCTCATTTTATTAAGTACATAAATATGAAAATGTATTTGTAGTATACTTAGTATGAAATAAATGCATTTCAAATTCATTTAAGTATATTTCTTTTTCACTAGGGTTGTTTGATTATGAATGACAGACAGCAGGAATATTAGACTGCTGTCACTTTAAGAGCTGCCTGGATCCAATATATTGTTACACATGTGTTTTCTTTCTCAGCTGTTTGTTTTCACTTAAGACCTAAATTACGTTGTTTACGATGAGACTGGCATTTTCACACATGCAAGTGTGTGTGTGTATATTTAACTGTTCAAGGCCTATAAAGTGGTAAAAATAACTCCCGCGGTCTATGAGCGTCGTCTTCACGTGCCGTGCGTCTCTCAGACAACACACACATATGGTAAAATGAGTTCTCTTTTGCTGCCGATTGCATTTCAACGGCTTTAATTCATTTGTTTTTAAACTGCAATGCTTAAAACCGCGATAGAAACAATAGTCCAAAATCCCTACCGGTTAATTGTGCCCATGATGTTGACTGATGTTGATGTTCTCACATGAATGTGTGTCTCTTTCCTTTGAATTGACAATGTACAGAGCAGTTCTTTGGAATGGAAATCTAAATGATGGCTGTCCCATCTAATGTATTCTGTGAAATCAAGGATTAATTAAGATGGCTTGCTGGGAATTGTATTCTGGAATCACAAATAAGTCTATTAAAAACTTGGAAATGTCATCGAAATGCTGAGTTAGTATCGGGTTGCTGTATCCTGATATATATGTATATATGAAAAGTAATACTTTGATGACTCGTTAAGACTTAAAGTGGTAGTTCACCCCAAAAAAAAAAAAGTCATCATTTACTCACCACCCTCATGCCATTCCAAACCTGTAGAACACAAAAAAAGCTATCTTGAGAAAAATCTTTATTTTTTATTTTTATTAATATTATTGTTTTATATTTTTAATTGTTTTATTGTCCAAACAACGAAAGTCAATGAGTCAAAAGTTTTGGACCCCACTGACAAAAACAGTTGAAACGTTCTTCAAATTTAGCGGGGAAAAAATCTAATTCTTATTAGTCTAATAAAATTGCAATTGTTTTATTTTTTTTTTTATACAGATTTTTTTTGTGCTTGTATGACTGCGCAATTTGTGTGTAATTATACATCATTACAGTACATCAATTTGGATGAATAATAAAATATTAAACAAAATAAGAAATATTATTTTGATAACATCACTGTAAAATAGTGGTCAAGAAAAAATGTTCCTGGCTGTCTAAATGTTTGGTGTTCGACCAAAAAAAGAAAGTCATACAATTTTGGAATGGCATTAGGGTGAGAAAATGATGACCGAATTTACATTTTTGGGTGAACAATCGCTTTTAAATGTCACAGCAGTATCTTTCTGATTGTGGCTCAATAGGTTTCAGTCGGTGCCTGTTGATCCATTTTGCAAATGAGCTTTTCTGTTGAAACCGCATCTTCAAAGTCTTTTTGGTAGACATTTGCTGTGAGTTATCAATTTATTGAGTCATTCCCTGTCTCTTTTCATCATTCCTTCACACGCATAAATAAAAAGACAACGCTAATGTTTGCCTTCCAGTGGGCTTCTCTCCCTGTCCTCTCACTAGGTGTTCCCGCTTTGGCTTGTGTTCCTTTCTAATGCAGACCAGACAGGCCTGGCTGGTGTGTGTGCTGATAGATATTGGGTCTAATGTGGCTCAGAGTGTGTCAGCAACGACTTTCCCACGTTGCACAAAGGGGCCTCCTACGAGCCGGGGCCGCAGCCACTCTCCCTGCACCTGTAACCAGAAAACCGACCGCCCCAACATCCTGGCTGGGTCCCATGTTGCACTTGGCATTTCCTCCAAGCGTCTGGGACCACGCTTGACATGCAAGGGCAGGCTCCGCCTCCCTCAGAGTGGCTGTGGTCAGCCGAGCGCAGAACCCCTTGGAATTCTGGGAGAGAAATGCTGAATCACTGTTGGAGCAGACAGGACACACGCAGGATGCTGGCGCAGAGATGTGGCTCCGAACACACATGTGCTGGAATGATTTTACAACCATTAAAAAACCATAGACAAAACCTCCCACTCAGTTAGAGCAATCAAGGAAGGAATTACCATAAAAAGCCGGTAGACACATTTATGATGCAGAGCTGAAACAACAACAACAACACAAGCACATGCTAGATTATCATAACTTAACACTCCTTTAAATGCTGCTTTATTATTCTATTTTAATGTTATTTCTGAAAATGTAACTATTAGATGAAAAACAAAAACATATCTAATTTAAATTAATTGCTTTTGGTATGTTTATCTTTACACAGAGTGTACGACCACAGTGAAAGTCCTGGAAATAAACAAAATTATTTAGTATTTTGAGTTATTTAAAGCAAAAAAAAAAACTTAGCTGATGAAGCAATATTTCTAATAAATATTGATTAAGAATAAAATTTAAAAGTACATTTTCTAATGAAGATTTGTTATTTATTTTATTATAAATTATTATTTATTATAAATTTGAAATGTTGCCTTGCCAAATAACTGGAATGAAATAAATTGAAGTACTAAAATGACTAAAAATGAGATAAACTAAAAAACTAAAGCTGAAACTAAAAACTGAAACTAATAAAACTGACAAAAGTCATTAAAAAAAGTAAACCTATATATATATATATAAAATCCAATTCAATATACTGTATTAATAATGCTATAATAAAGAAGTCATGCTGGTTAAAATCAACCCTATGGTTTCATGCTTTTAATTGTCATAATTATTATAAAACATCCAGTAGACACATGTATGGTACAGAACTGAAACATATTTTAAGTTTAAAAGTAATTTAAGTTTATTTATCATTTAACATCATTTGGACATACATATTTTATTTTATTTTCCCCTTGTTTAACACATGCTTTTATTTATTGGATTCTCAGTTCTGGAGTTCTGAAATATAAGGTTTGTGCTGAACTAATTATTGCATTAATTAAATACAGATTACTGTTTTAGAGTAATTCTTGATTTATGTGGTTGTACTAGTTGCTCAGTCATTGTGGAATTATTATGATATAATTTTATTGGGCAGGAATATAGTTCTGCGTTTCATTATCAGGCATGTAACGCTATCTTTTCTTCTTTCCTGGTGGCTTTGGCATGGGCTTTGATTTCAACATCTCTCAGATGGCTTCAATTGGTATCAAATCTAATATCACAAGCCCTACAATGAAATGGAAGTTCTCTATCAGCTGAAACTAAAGAACTGGAACATTTATGGAAAAGTGTATATATAGATCAAATGACCCTTAGTTTAGTATAATTGAGTACATGGCACATGTCTGTTTCAGTTTTAGACTTTTCTCTGTTCAAGTTTAAACAATCATGAAAGTTTTGAGCATGTGACTCTATCAGTTCTGCCTGGAGGTTTTCACCTCAAATTAACTATGTATAACTATATTTGACCTCCTTAAACTTTTATTTATTTATAGATATATATATATATAAGAATTTTATTCAGCAAGGATGTATTAAATTGATCAAAAGTTACAGTAATGGCATTCAGAATGTTACAAAACATTCTATTTTAAATAAATGCTGTTCTTTTGAAATTTCTATCTATCAAAGAATACTGAAACTGATCATAGTCTTCAGAAAAAAAAAATTAAGCAGCACAATTTTTTCAGCATTTATAATAAGAAATATTATCAAATAACAAATGTTTCTTTAGCACAAAATCAGCATATTAGAATGATTTCTGAAGGATCATGTGACACTGAAGACTGGAGTAATGATATACAGCTTTGCCATCACAGGAATAAATGACATTTTAAAACATATTGAAATAGAAAAACAATAATAATTTGATTACATAAATGCAGCCTTGGTTGGCATAACAGATTTCTCTCAGTGTACCTAGTGTATTTTTTTCGAGTGATTTCTGATTGATAAAATCAAGTCATGCCCTACATTTTTCTCTTGAATATCCTGCTTCACTTGGAAATGCATCAAATTACGGAAGTAAAAGGATTTGCAAACAGTTGGCTTTAGCAAAATGTACCATTTAGTTCCAGGATCTGATTCTAAGCATTTCTAAGAGTCCAACACATTTTGACCTTGTTCATGACTGCTGTTGATGTATTTTTAATTCCCCAATTGCTGATAAGAGCTAAAACCGTGAGAGCGTGATGATTTTGGAACGCAGCAGCTACTTTTTAGCACAGTTCGGTCCCTAGACGCTGCAGAGGAGTGTGAATGGGTTCTCCTCAACGAGGGAAGGGGGAGAGCTGACGCTGGGTCAGTCGGTACCGTTCCTCATAAAGGCCTTAAAGTGCAAACAGACCCTTAAATCTACCCACTGAACAGCGGCCTGACAGCCCTGCATGGGTGAGCCAAAGTTAAGATAAAGAAAGCTGGATATATGTGAAGCCGCTTTTGTTCCGAGCTCCTTCGCTTGGAGCCAATGGGAGTCATTATTTCACCAACTCATTGTTATGTCATTGACCCCATGGAAGAAGGGCCCTTTAATTTCACCATTTATTACTCTACCAATATTGTTCGGGTTCCGCCTCAGAAATAAATCTGTCTTTTCTCTAGTTGTTTTAAAGCTTTGTACACCACTCCCATCAGCCTTTGTGTCTTTATACATTGGTGCTCAGTGACAGCGGAGTGAAGGGGGTACATAATAATGTACGCTATAACTGCGTGCGTAGGAAGGTCTTGATACTTAACTAGCTGTCCAACAATAACCAACTAGTCCCTAAGGGAGGTTGACTCACTTATCTGTAGTTTACATTTGTTTAGTAGCGGCGCTTTACTTGGAATGCTAACAGTTTAGATTAACGTTCTTTAAAGCATTGTAGCTACAGTCTTTCACATTCAGATGACTGTTGCATCACATCTTATTCTTTTTTTATTTTTTGAGTATTAAATATGTGTTGGCTAATATTGTGAATGCTCAGATTTAGGTTGCCTTTGCTGTCATCAAATGCTCACTAATCTTTAAAACACATGGTAAATGTAATCTTTAGCAAACCTAGAATAGTTATCAATTTTTCATACTTAATATTCATTTTTACATGCTCTAAAAACTTGAAAACGTTCAGTTATCTCATTTAACTAATTACTTTTTTGGTATATTTATCCATATCCAGAATTTGAGAGCACATTGAATGTAATTTTTGTAAACCTGGAAAATATATATATATGTATGTATCTTTATATTATATATTATTATAAATATATATATTTATATAATATTTAAAAATAATTTATTTAACTTTTTTTTTTTTTTTTTTAGACAAAATAGTATGAAATTTAATATTTATAGAATTTTAATAACATTTTATATGTGCCATATATTGGTTATCAGCAATTACATGAATTATAATTATGATAATGGTCATCTTATCTTATTAGCTGGAATTCCGATAGTTAACTTGGTAATATGGATGGAAAAACCCAATCCTTATTTTGTTGCTTCCTTTCCATCACAAGTCATGTTTTTCCCATCATTCCTTCCAATTAGCAGTCGGCATGTTCAATTCAATTCCTGGTTGCTTTTCTAGTGTCTATCATTTCCATTCTAGAGTTTGTGCTGTAATAAAACTGCCAAGTTTCGATAAGATAATCCTCTTATAAATCAAAGGGCTTTTTTTCCTTTTACCTGCCCTTTTCTCTTTCACTCAACCTTTCCTTCTCTGTCTCTTGGCCCTCTCCCAAACCTAGGTACCATTACCCAGTGCCTAAGGTATTTTATGTGCAGCTGACAGTGGGGAACAACGAGTTTATCGGAGAGGGGCGGACTCGCCAAGCTGCCCGACACAATGCGGCCATGAAAGCCCTTCAGGCCCTGAAGAACGAACCCATTCCAGAGAGACCACCTCAGGTAACCTTCACAACTGTCCCACCTAACAGAACACACAGCCATGCAATCAAATTATTTTCATCATTTCATAATACTTTTATTCAGGAAGGATGCATAAAAATGATCAAAAGTGACAGTACAGACATTTATAATGTTACAAGAATTTCTGTTTCAAATAAATGCTGTTATTTTGAACCTGAAAAATCCTGAATCCTGAAAAACAAAAATCCACAAAAATATTAAGCAGCACAACTGTTTTCGACATTCATAATAATTAATAAAAAAATATTTCCCCTATTATGCCTTATCGAATATTACCTTTCATGCAGTGTGTCATGTAGCAGTATGTGAACATAAAATTTCTGCAAAGTTGTGAAGCCGAAAGTGCAATATATATAATGTTATTGTCTATCAAAAAAAAAGAGTCGGCTCACAATCGCCTAAACAAGTCATTAGGAATTTGAATCTTATTCTGTTACGGCTGTACGTCACGAAGTAACACATTTGCATAATGTCCGCCCATGGGCTGTCATTCGTGCTGTACACGGTAGACCAATCACAAAGGACTGCGCCATCTGACCAATCACAGCAGCAATTGCTCTCGGGAAGGAGGGGTTTAGAGAGACTGATTCTTTGAACTGCTTCACACGAGTCGTTTAGGAATCATTTAGAAATGAGGTCAAATTAAAGCTATTTTTTGAGAAAACTAAAGTGTGTTTTGACCTTAGATGCATGTAAACCTATTTTAGGAGACTCATAAAACAATATTAGCAACCTTAAAAATGGTATAATAGGGGCACTTTAAACATCGCATATTAGAGTAGTTTATTAAGATTTACCATTACAGGAATAAATAACAGTTAAAATATATTAAAATAGAAAACTGTTATTTTAGATTGTAATAATATATCACAATATTATTGCTTTTTCAAAAACATTAAAAAATCTTAATAATCCCAAACTTTTGAATAGCACTGTGCATATAATATATTTAAAAAATAGAATCTGCAAGATCCTACATATTGTTTTTTTTTTTTTTATTATTGTTTTTGGTATATTTTTCCATATACATAGTCTGAGACCATATTGAAAGTCCTTGTTTTAATACCTGGAAATAAACAAAGTTTTAAGATTTTGAATTATTTTTAAAAAAAGGCAGCTGAAGAAAAAAATATTTATAAAAAATATGCAGTTTAAGTATATTTACATAATCTGTCTAATACAAAAATTCTAATTTGTAATGGATTTTATTATTAAAATTATATAAAAATAATGCATTTTCACTAATGGTCTCTGACATTTTATGTGTCAGTTTCCTGTTTTTCATTTGATCACATTCTGCATATTCATAACTTGTTGTCAGGTAAAAGTGATATTCAGGCTAACGATCCAAGTCACGATATTTAAGAAGACACAACTGTCCTGTTTCCTCATCATCTGTCAATGTTCACAACATCTCCTCAGAGCTTTAGTTTCTGTCAGAGCCGTGTTTGCACGTACCTTCGGGCCATCCTTCAAAATACTAATTTCTCCCACCGGAAATCATATTACATTGTGCCCCAAATGCCTGGCATCGACCAAGGTTATTTAAACCACAGTGGCGCCTCTCCTGTTTAGTCTTGTCCCCCTTCTGTCTCCATAATGAGGGCTTTGTCAGATGTTTCTTCTGTGTATTGCTTTACAAATTGATACACACCATACCTGTGCACACCTCAGGGCAAAACCGTTCGTCTGCATGTCTCTACACTCCTGTACCATATCTCAAACCTCGAGGATGAGTATCATGCTCACACAAACAAACACACTCACAATGGGTTTCATTCACACATATTCGTGCGCACATCTTTACTAGCTTTATTTTTTAAACCACTAACTACGTGTACTTGATCCCTCATTTAAAAGCGTAAATTTAATGACATCAGAATGAGAATACGAGCAAATTTATGTGCGTTGTAGGGGTGTCCCGACTAAGGATTTTCATAGTCGAATCGGAAATGTTGAATCTTGCCGATAGTCGAATCATATGTTTGGGGGCGGGGAAAAAATACATTACCAAGAGTCAAGTAGTCAGACATTCAACAGTCAAAAATACTGACATTAAAGGGATAGTTCACCAAAAATTAAAATTCGGTCATTAATTACTCACCCTCATGTTGTTCCAAACCCGTAAGACCTTTGTTCATCTTGTTCATCTTTGTTAAAAAAAAAACTATTAATAGCTGTTACCTCATTTAAGTAATTGTTTTTGGTATATTTATCCATATACAGAATATGAGACCATATTGTAAGTCCTCATCTTTATTATCTTTACCTTTTTTAAATTACTAACTGTGTGTTCTTGCTCCCTCATTGAAAATTATACAGATCTCACAACATTATAATGAGAATGAGAGCATGCATGTCCACACCTGTTGTGACCTGGATATAAATAAGGTCACTTGCGCTGTTATTAGTGAATGCGAGCCAGTGTTTGTGGCTCAGCTGATTTGTATTGTCAAGTACACCATGTTTGCCTTGCCCTCAACACGCTCATAAACTCACAAAGCCAATTGTTTACCATGTGCTAACAGGCAAACAAGTGTATGCCAGAGTTGTCGAGGGAATAAACAAGATTGCGGTATGTACAGTAAGCACAGCTCTGAATGGTTAGTAAACAGACCTCGGGAAGCTTCTCTGTATCGTTCAAGACTGTATAACGGGTTCCGATCACTGGTTGTAATGGGAACGGTGCTCAGTGACCACACACTGTTAGCAGGAAATCTCTCAGATCAAGACGTGCTCACAGAAAGGCAGTTTTGAGGGGTTTTCAAAGAGAAACGGATGATTAATCCATCAGAATGTTGATTTTTTTTCATCTGGTCTATTTAGCAGATGAGCCCAAATTATGTTTGTAAGACATTGTTTTATATCAGACACTAATGGCTTCTTATTTTAGATTCTAAAAAACCTGAGGCTTAGCTTGATAGATTCAGATGTTGTTGATACATAAAACACGTGTATTCAAAATAAACAAATCTTTGCGATAAATCAAAATAATTGTAGTTTTTTTGGTGGCTTTTTTGTTTTGCAAGTTAAGCAAAGACAATTTTTTGGAGTAACAGTTTTATTGATCAACTTTTATGAGGACCATTTAGCTGTGGGAGGTTCTCCATAAGTAATATTTTTAATATTTCTACATTTGTGGTCCAGATTTATTATACATTATTTATTATACATTATAAGCTGATAACAACATCAACAACAGTAATATGTGACCCTGGACCGCAAAACCAATCTCAAGTCGCTGTATTTACATTATATGGGTCAAAATTATTTGTACAACTTGGACAAAATATCAAATTTAGCTTGTGACCTGTCAGTTCAGTTTAAGAAGGGCACACAAACAAGCTTTTACAGTCTGTCACACAAAGTCTCTCACTCTCCAGACCACCTGACGGCTCTCCATCCCAGACATCATTAACAGGCGTTTGAAGGAAACGCACAATGACATCATGCCGTGTGATCGCTATAAGGACGACACTGAGAACGCAGTATTGAATGTCTGCAAAAAAAACACTACTTGATCGAGCGCTCTTAGATCACACACTCCTGTTCATGTGTTGCATGAGAACACACTCTTCATTCTGAAAAGAAATGTCAGTAGTGTAATGGAAGTGACCAAGATAATATGCTGTAGGGATCATATTAAAAGTCACCCTTTGGAACTTGTGTGAGAGTTCTATTGCAGCTCCTTTTATAGTTGATAAGATATGAATCGGAACTAAGGGAACTGCTCTTGGATCAGTTTGAAAGCTTTTTCTTCTTACAAAACCAAGCCACTTTCTTCAGAATCTCATCTGATCAACAAAACCAGAAGCATCTCTTTTCAGTGGAGGTACATGAGAAACCGCAGTCATGCGTTGAAGCAGACCCACCATCAGCTTTGAGATCATGCAGTCTGTTCTTAAAGGGATAGTTCACCCAAAAATTACAATTCTGTATTTAATTACTCACCCTCATGTCGTTCCAAACCCGTAAGACCTTCGTTCATTTTCAGAGCACAAATTAAGATATTTTTGATGAAATCCGCGAGCTTTCTGACCCTACGTAGACTACCATGTTCAAGGCCCAGAAAGGTAGTAAGGACATCATTAAATTAGTCCATGTGACATCAGTGGTTAAATTTTTGTGAAGCTACAAGAGTAGTTTTGTGCACATAAAGTTAAAAATTAGACTATTTTATTAGCCTTTTATTTTGCTGTCTATGCAGGGTCAGAAAGCGCTTGGATTTAATAAAAAATATCTAAATTTGTGTTCTGAAGATGAACGAAGGTCTTATGTGTTTGGAACAACATAAGGGTGAGTAATTAATAACAGAATAACATTTTTTGGGTGAACTATCCCTTTAAAATCTTCCTGGCAGGTTTTCATTCTGGTAGTGGGTAAAATGTTGGTTTGGGGCTGATTTGAGGTCAGCAACAGAAATCTTTGTACTGTAATAAAGGGATTGTTGAGAAGAGGTAGTCAAATTTAGGCACCGTTATACATTGAGATTTGTGAGTTCTCGCAAAAAATGTATAATAATAATGGTTAAATATTGTGCGTTAAGCCATTTTTGTTCACTGACAAAACAATGCTAAATGTCCCTGCTCAGTCAGTACATTTATTATCAATATCAACTACAGATTTCCTGTTAAACAAATTATTTAATACAAATATTCAAAATATTTAAAAAAGTTATTTTTGTTTAATTTTTTGTGTGATTTGACAGCAATAAATGAGGCCATTAAATAGAAAACAATATAATTTGTGCGTAATTTATTTATGCTGCTAATTTATACTAGGAGCTCGCAATTTTAGATATTTGAATAAGTAATAGATTGTTTTGGACACCTCTGTTGGGGGAATAGTCTTGGTTCATGTCTTTTTATGTCAAATCAAAGTAACGTCATGACTGAAAAGGCCAATATGCTGGATAAAATATAATAGCTTTTTTTTTTGTAATAGGCCTCTTTTGTGTTTAACTCTTTCAGTGTTCAGAGGAGAAGAAAGAAACGGAGGAGAACAGCGATGCCAGCAAATCTGAGATCAGCCTGGTCTACGAGATCGCCCTTAAAAGGAGCCTGCCTGTTAACTTTGAGGTAAACTAAGCTACTTTAATTGAGAATATTAAGGAATGCAACACTAATAATGTTAGTTCAACAATAATGTTTGTTGCACAGTTATTCCCAGTTCTAGTGACCCTATCCAGCTTATGAAACATTTTCTTTGTACTCCAAAACAGTTGTATGCTTTTAACCTTTTTTCTCAGCTTGACAGCACAATATAACCCTAAAGTGTCATATGTTATTGTTAGTTCAAAACCAATTAGGTTGAATGTAACTGTTCCAAATCGTAACTGACATCTTAGTTAGTCTCAGCCTCAGACGTCACGGCCACAGAACGTTGGCTAAACGTCTGATGCATATGGCACACTTTTCTGGAAACACTTCAGGATTGTCGAAGTCGTCATCTGACTGGTTGAAATAAACCGGAATTCCGGGAGACGCGAGTGTTGCGTTTATTTTCGGTCCGCTGGGAAACAAAGATGCCATGGCGCCAAACCCCCTCACGAAAGAAGAAAACCGTCATGCTTCCAACTGTGACGATGAACGCTTATCAGGGTGAACTAAACGCTGGATTTTCAAAAGTATGTGAAATATTTAAAGTTCGCGGCATTGAATCTTTAAAATACATCTGAGAGTTTCACACACCGCTTTGTTATTGTGGCGACATTTCCACGCCCCGATACGTGACGCTAAACGAAACGAATTATGATTGGTTGTTTGACGTGTCGGTCAAATGGCCTCATGGGCGGCCTTGGCCAATGAAAACGGCCATATATTCCAGACCTTCAGCCGTCAGTCTGAAGGTCTGGCTACGCGAGACTACATCTTAGTAAGCTTTCTTATTGCATATATGCAGGAACTTCAAACGTATAGCATTCCTGATTTTAAGCGCACTGTAGTTTAGGTTTGCAATGAATGCTAGTAGATTTCTTTGATGTTAGCATGTTGCTGAGCAAAATGCTATACTATAAGCATTAAAATACAGTCCACACACAAATAATAGTCCTTTTTTATACAGACATTTGCATACAGTTTGATTATGAATAAAATATTTCTCTGGGCTGAAACTTGTCACAGTGCATTCTGGGATTACCTTTTCAGTGTACTATGTATGTGTTGCTGCTGTAGACATCCAAAAAAAAATGTATGATGAAGCTTTTGGAGCAGGCATTGTGTTGAGAGCATGCCTGTGATGCCTTAAAATACTGTCTAGATTGTTTCAATGGGTTTTGGAACAGAGCAAGAGTCTCTAACTGCTTTTTGTAATTGCTTTAAAACATTTATTGTGCGGAGGAGGGTGATTTGGACACCTTTCAAAATCAGCACTTCATTAAAGAGCTGCATCAGCGACTCAAATCAACACAAACCTCAATGTTCTACATAAACACCAGAGGAAGTCTGAGGGTCTCTGTAGCCTGACTACTACTGCATCCATATTTATCTTAAATGATTTTCCACGGCTGTCTCCAACTTCACAATCTGCAATCATCTACTTGGCTTTGGTCAATCAGAATCTTCCTGATATTTGTTCTCCACTTGCATGCAATCTGTTACATCTGGGGACCCCAATCTAACTGCATTTGGACACGCTGTAGCTCTTTCTTTTTTCTTTCTTTAAAGTTTTGACTGAAAATCATCTGTGAGAGCCTGGACTCGTTTCAACCTTGTTAGATCTTTTCAGGAATTTTCTCCCCAGCTATTTGTAGGAATGGAAACGTTTTGTTCCTGATTCAATTAGCACGCAAACATGGAATATTACGGAAATAATTACTCTGTGAGAAAGAAACCATGAAACCATTTCTTGTTCAAAGATGTGGGACTTAAATGAAATCTTTTGAATAACTGAAAAAATTAACATTTTGTCATTATTTACATTACTGCCATTATTATTTATAAACCTGTATGACTTTCTTTCTGTGGAGTAACAATTGTCGATACAGTAAAAGTCCATGAGGACCAGTGTTGTTTTAGACCCTACTGGCTTTCTTTATGTAGAAATAAAATTTATTCCTGTGCTTGTAAAGGGGCTGCACAATGTAGCCCAACATTTTGTGATCGTACGCAAGTGTCTTGTACACATAAAAAAACAAAATGGTGCTATAAAGCACTAAAAGTGGTTCTTTGTCTCGTAATCATAGGGGAACCACTTTTGGTGCTGTATAGCACCAAATTTTGGTGCTTCAGTGGTTCTTCAGCGGTTCTTCACCATTTCTTTGGCATGACTGAGGGGCTATATAGCACCGCTACCATATACAGAACCTGTTAAGCTCCTGTATGGTTCTTCAGTGGTTCTTCAGTGGTTCACAGTGGTTCTTCAGTGGTTCTTCAGCATTGAATCAACATGGCGGCGCGCACAGACACAGCGGCTTCTCTCTCTCCCGACAGAACGGTGTTTTCGTGTTTTTTGTCTTGTAAGTCGCAATGTTTTTGTACATCTTCGTCACGTCTACCTGTCTTTAAGCGCGCATACAGTCGTGAGTTTCTGCTCGATGTCGGCAGAATCACATTTTTAGAGTTAAACTCAGCGCACGCTGAAGAGCTGCAGGACCTCGGTCTGCTCCGAAAGCCCACTCTATCACCGACCCCCACTACTGCATCTCGCCCACAGCGGAGGCGCTACAAGCGGCGTGAGAGGAAGCAGAAGAGGGGTAAGCGCGGAGGTATCCGAGCTAGGCTAGAGGCCAACCCACACAAGCCAGCTATCCCCACCATAGTACTGGCGAACGTACGCTCTTTGGACAATAAACTGGACTACATCCGACTACTTCGCTCTACTCAGAGGACTGTAAGAGACTGTTGTGTTTTTGTGTTTACGGAAACATGGCTTAACAACAGCGTACCGGACTGCACCATACAGCTCAACCAGCTAACATGCTATCGAGCTGACAGAGCTCTCGTCGAGGGAGGTAAGATCCGCGGCGGCGGTCTCTGTGTTTACATCAATGATGCATGGTGCCGCGACGCTGTTGTGGTCTGCAAACACTGCTCACCCTTGGTGGAGTTTATGATTATTAAGTGCCGGCCATTCTATCTACCGAGGGAATATACAGCTATACTGCTCGTCGCTGTATACATCCCTCCCAGCTCCAACAACAACAACAGGAGTGAGGCACTAAATGATCTGTACCAGCACACCAGTGAGCAGCAGACAGCCCACCCAGATGCTTTTCTCATCTTGGCTGGGGATTTCAACCACGCAGACTTAAAGAGTGTGTTCCCAAAAATACACCAACACATAGAATTTCCAACAAGGGAAAAAAATACTCTGGAGTTTGTTTACACCACCCAGAGAGGAGCTTACAAGGCCCTCCCCCTCCCCCACCTCGGAGCCATCAAACCAATACACAAACAGATACGATACGGAAGGCAGATACGGAAGGCTCGTCAGAGGCACTTCAAGACTGTTTTGACACCACTGACTGGAATATGTTTAAACAGGCTGCCACATACAACAACACTACAGACCTCCAAGAGTACTCAGAGACTGTCACTGCCTACATCATCAAGTGCATTGATGATGTAATGGTCACAAAGTCTATCACTGTCAGGGCCAACCAGCCGTGGATGACAGGGGAGGTCTACAGACTTCTGAAGGCTCGGAACGCTGCCTTTAGAGCTGGAGATGAGGAGGGCCTGAAGACAGCTAGGGCCAACCTTTCCCGCAGCATCAGAGAGGCCAAGAGACAGTAGTCCAGGAGGATAGCCCATCGCTTCAGCGACAGCAGAGACACTCGGAGCCTGTGGCAGGGGATACAGACCATCACGGACTACAAGCCCCCACCACAGACCAGTGACAGCACCATCCCCCTGCTGAACGAGCTGAATGCCTTCTTTGCTCGCTTTGAGGCACGAAACAGCACCACTGCACAGAAGACTCCACCTCCATGTGGCGACCAGGTGATGACGCTGTCCCCGGACGGTGTGAGGAGATCCCTCAGCAGGATCAATTCACGCAAAGCTCCGGGTCCTGACAACATTCCTGGGCGTGTACTGAGAGACTGTGCAGTGGAACTCACTGATGTCTTCACAGACATCTTCAACATCTCGCTAAATCAGGCTGATGTCCGCACATGCTTCAAAGCTACCACCATCATTCCAGTCCCGAAGAAGTCATCTCCATCCTGCTTCAATGACTACCATCCAATAGCAATAACTCCTATTCTCATGAAGTGCTTCGGACGGCTAGTCATGCACCACATCAAGTCTGTCCTCCCCCCCTCCCTGGACCCCTTCCAGTTTGCATATAGGTCCAACCACTCGACCGATGATGCCATCACCACTGCCCTCCACCCAGCCCTCACACATCTGGACAAAAAAGACACATATGTCAGGATGCTGTTCATAGACTTCAGTTCAGCATTCAACACAATCATCCCTCAACAGCTCACTCATAAACTGGTCCAGCAGGGGCTCAACACCTCTGTGCAACTGGCTGTTGGACTTCCTGACCGGGAGACCTCAGGCAGTACGGGTCGGCATTAACACATCCAGCACCATCACACTGAACACTGGGGCCCCCCAAGGATGTGTGCTTAGCCCCCTCCTCTTCACTCTGCTGACCCACGACTGCACACCGTCACACAACTCCAACCTCTTCATTAAGTTTGCGGATGACACGACTGTGGTGGGTCTCATTAGCAACAGAGATGAGACAAACTACAGGAGCGAGGTGAGCCGCCTGGCCGGGTGGTGCAGTGACAACAATCTCTCTCTGAATGTGGAGAAGACGAAGGAGATTGTTGTTGACTTCAGGAGAGTACACACTCAGCATGCCCCTCTGACCATCAACGGTGCGACTGTGGAGCAGCACCAAGTTCCTGGGTGTGCACATCACAGAGGACCTCTCCTGGACTAACAACACTGTAGCACTGGCCAAGAAAGCACAGCAGCATCTCTACTTCCTCCGCAAATTAAGAAGAGCCAGAGCCCCGACCCCCATCATGTGCACCTTCTACAGAGGCACCATCGAGAGCATCCTGACTAGCTGCATCACTGTGTGGTATGGCGCTTGCAACGCATCCTGCCGCAAGTCACTTCAACGCATAGTGAGAGCAGCTGAGAAGATCGTTGGTGTCTCTTTCCCCTCCCTCCAGGACATTTACAGCACCCGTCTCACCCGCAAAGCCCTCCACATTGCAGGTGATCCCACCCACCCGACACACAGCTTCTTCAGTCTGCTGCCATCAGGGAGGAGACTGCGGAGTCTCCAGGCGAGGACCAGCAGACTGAAGGACAGCTTCATACATCAGGCTGTCAGGAAGCTCTTTTACCCCATGCAACACTGAACACTGATACTGCGACACCCCCACCCACTTAAAAACTGTGACCAGCACCTGTCACTTGTGCAGCATTGGACTGATCACTACCTCATCCAGCATTGACTGCAAACTACCTCTTCGGATAGTCTGATAAAAGACTGTTCTCTTGTCACTTTAACAGATTGATAAGCTTTTCTTGCACTACACGTATATCTGCACAGTTTTGTTTTATTTGATTTATTTCTGGTTTGCACTCTATCTATTCTGCCATGTGCCTTATGCCACTTTATTTATCTCCTTTTTATTTTTCTACAATGTCCTCAGACTGATAAGTTCCTCTTGCACTATATATATTCACTCTATACATATACACATATATCTGTACAGTTTTGTTTTATTTAACTGATTTGCACTCTAACTGCCATGTGCCTTATGCCACTTTATCTATCTCTTTTCCTCATTTGTATATCTGTATAGTTGTATGTACATATGTTTAAACTGTATTTATCCGTATTTGAACGTCTACTGTCAGTGTCTTAAATTTTAACTGTATGCACCAAGGGTCTGAGAGTAACGCAATTTCAATTCTCTGTATGTATGTGCCGTACATGTGGAAGAATTGACAATAAAGCAGACTTGGGACTTGAGAGTGGTTCTTTGGGGTGATTAAGGTGCTATGTAGCACCACTGCCGTACAAAGAAACTGTTAAGCCCCTTTAAAGGTTCTTTACGAGCCAAAGAACCACTGTTGGTGCTGTTTAGCACCATTTTTGTTGAAGAAATACAATGCAATATGGCACCTCTTATGGTTCTACATAGCACCATTTGACAAAGGTTTAAAGATATGGTGCTATATAGCACCAAAAGTGGTTCCCCTATGATTACGAGCCAAGAATCACTTTTAGTGCTATGTAGCACCATTTTTTTTTTGAGTGTATGTAAGTATCAATATCAATATGACTATAATAGGGGTGTAACAGTCCTCAGTAAAAAATCAAACCATACTGTTCTCCACCCAAGGTTTGGCACGCACTTGCACTGTGGTTCAACTTAAATCTAACAAGGCATCTGTAATATGGTTTGTTAAAAACACATAAAACAGACAGAGATTGTTTCTGTTTATGGATACGCTTTCTGGCTTCCCAATACATCACAAAAATAGCGATGAAAAAATAGTGGACAAAGCAGTCACTCTTTGTGAACTTTGTTCTGTGCGAGTGCCGTATGCTCCAAAATGCCTTCGTCACACGGGTGTTGATATTGCGCATGTACAGGTGAGACCTGAACAGCACATGTTGCTATCTGTGTTTAAACAAAACTTATTTAAGCCTTGCAAGTTTAAACATTCAAGAGCCAGAAGACGTGAATGAGAAATTGCGCGCAGTGAGTAGATTTGTATTTGCGCTTATCCGAAGCGAGAAAACCCTCACTTGCGCAAATATTGACTTCTCTTTCAAGTCTTGTGCTTGAATGGACAAATTCACACAAAAATGATGTCAGCATGCCCGTCTTGGTGAGTATCTTAGCAGAACCTATCAGTGTACTAGATCCATGCATTGTCTTAAAGTGACAGCACTTTTTAAATGTTA
This sequence comes from Barbus barbus, assembly GCF_936440315.1. Classification (NCBI taxonomy): domain Eukaryota; kingdom Metazoa; phylum Chordata; class Actinopteri; order Cypriniformes; family Cyprinidae; genus Barbus; species Barbus barbus. The sequence continues at coordinate 10,609,341 of NC_136724.1, forward strand.
ATCAAACAACAAAAGACAAGGAAATCACTCATGTCTCTTGATTGAATAGTTTTTGTAACTTTAATAAGGATTCACCTGTAATTTATACTGTCAAATATGCAATGTCATTTTACGTTTGATTACTTTATTCAATTTCTGTACCTAAAAACTAATGTTAGACCTACCTAAAAAACTTGAAAAGCACTATTTATTTTATTTGTATCTTTGCTCTTTTGTATTTATTTGTGCTGTTGCTTGTAATTAGATTATTTGTTCTTATTTTCTTTATTTTTATGTAACAGCATGGTTCCTAAACCGTCCTAAAACTTTTTCCCTAAACAGAGAACATATCAAACTGTTCCGAAACGTGACTCTAAAACCGTAATACAAACCAAACCGTGAGTAATTTTTTCCGTTACACCCCTAGACCTTAATAATAACTGTCATATCATCATTATTATTTATCATAATGATTATAATTACTGAATAAAAATGAAGTAAAGAAATATTACTGTTAAATTTTACTGTGTAAAAAAAAAAAAGTTTGTGTGAAGCAGCATTTACTGTAAATTGAGCTGCTCTAAGAAACTGAAAACACTAGATCATGAGCAGCTTGCATGTAAATAAACACAGTGTCGTGCTTTGCTCTGAAACATGCAGTGCCTAATGTTTATTTAATTAAATTGCTGTCTTTGTGGTTCTGCATTCGCGGTAAGATATATCACAATATCAGTTTTATTTTGATTAATTGTGCTGCTCTAAAAGGAACATTTGAACCTTTCTTGAAAATATCTTCCTTTGTGTTCCACTGAAGAAACAATATCAGGTTTGGAATGACATTAGGGTGAGTAAATGATGACAGAAGCTTTATTTTTGGGTGAACTATGCCTTTAGGTCAACCAGAACACTGTCTCACCTGTCCCCTTATGAAATCAAGGACCACTCTCACCTTCTTGTTGGTGTCAAACTATATCAAACAGATGCCAACTTCAAAGAACAAATACATTAATCACAGTTTCTTGTCGTGGATGACGCCTTACAGAGGTACAAGAGTGGAAACTTGTGCCAAGAACCACCCATCTTGTACATAAGTACCTTCCCTCAGGCAATACACATCAACAATCTATACAAAAGAGCTTTTCTTCATTATATCAGTCCTTGCCATTGTCCCACCCTGGCCTGGTATCCTGCCTTTTCACCAGGCTGAGGACACGGCAGTCTCACTAATACAATATCTCCCCTCGCATCCATGGAGGGGATGAAGAATGATCAACCTCATGTTACAGCGATTCCTTCCTACAACTTGATCTCCATTGCCAGCCATGCGAGACAGAGAGCAGACAGAGGAACTGGCCACCATCAGACACAAGAATCAAACACTTGCTGAAACCCCATCACTGCCTGAGGATGCCATATCATCTGTTGCAGACAACACAACCTCGTCTGCCGCCATGAAGGGAGTCGGGCCCCGGTGCCAAGACCTCCTCATAGTCCTCGTTCACCCGATGAGGCTCATTCACTAGCTGGAACTGCTGCCCACCTACCTCAGTGTTTTACAGCTGCCATGGAAACTGTGTCAGGAGGCCAGCTCGAGAGTTACCAGGCCCGTTTTAACTTGTTGATGGTGTAGTTGGTGAAGTTGCCGCAGCTTGTCTTCACCGGCAACTCGTATTCGTTAAAACTAGCGCAAAATAAGATATAAAGGGATAGTTCACCCAAAAATGTAAATTCTGTACTCTTTTACTCACCCTTGTGTTATTCGAAACCTGTTTGACTTCCTTTCTTCTGCACAAAGAAGATATTTTGAAGAATGTTTCAACAATTTTTGTCCATATAATGAAGTGATTTCATTATATGATTAAAAAAGCACTGAAGACAATAATGTCTCACCAAACACAATAAGTCATACAGGTTTGGAATGATATGAAGGTGAGTAAATGATGACAGAATTGTAATATTTGGGTGAACTGTCCCTTGAAGTTGACATTCTTGCTTTTCTCCTAGAGACTGTGCCCAAGTCAATTCACCATTTAAAAAAATGTGTAATTTGCAACAGATTTGCAACAATGAAGTGTTTCCATCGTTTGACAAAATACACAGATTAGCTTTATGCCTCATTTTGGGACTCAGGACTTAGTAATGTACATTTAAAAAGTTCCCTTTTCAAGTTATTTGAGTCTCTGTTTCTGAGATATGTCTCATCAAGGAGAATTGCAGAGAAGTTGACATGTCATTGGAGTCTTGGTCTCTTTTTCTCTGGGAATTTCTTGTCCGACTTTAAAGCTGAATTGAGTTAGTTGTATAATCAGTGACTGTGAATAACCAGGCTAAATCTCCACTCTCGGCCCATGGAATAGACTGTGTGGGAGTTCCCTGAATGACAGACTCGCAGCTTTAAGCCCTTTTCCTTCCTCCCCACACCTCATCCTCGCAAGAGAACTGAAAACGACATGCTGATATTTCCAAGAGGGAAGTACAGCAGAATTTCGTCACTTCATTATGTAGTGATGCTCACCCAGAGGAATTCTCTGAATTCTTATGTAACATCTAAGTGTGATGATCAAATGCATTCCACATCAAGGCCTAGTAAATATTGGGTTATGCCGCTCTGTCAAGTGTGCGGGAAATGCACAGAGCTCTCTTGTGTTCCTCAGTTCCTCGCCATCTTCAGATGAAAGCCCAGATTGTTGAGGATCTGGAGCTTACAGATGAAGATTAATGATGTTTGTCTACGCTTCCAGTCATTCAAATAAACTGTCTTGAGCTTTAAAGAGAGAGTTCTCTCAGAAATGACATTTCTGTCATTATTTACTCATCCTCATGTCGTTTGAAACCTAGATTATTTTCTTTCCTCTGTGAAACAGTAAGGGTGACAGTGAATAGGAACTGGGACGGTCAAGATAAAAAAGATCACCAGAAAAGTACCGTAAACACAGCCCATATTAAAAGTTTTCGAAATCAATTTCCATGTCACTGTTTTATGCTGACTGTTCACCTCTGTTCTATTGTTGATTTTCAGTTACAGTGGCTTGCGAAAGTTTGTGAACCCCTCGCAGAAAATGTGAATAATTTGAACAAAATAAGAGAGATCATACAAAATGCTTGTTATTTTTTATTTAGTACTGTCCTGAGTTAGACATTTTAAATTCAAAGTTAGACACTTCAAATTCAAAGAGTTTTCTCTTTTTCTCTTTTTGGTCACACTTTTTATTGGGTGGCCTTAACTACTGTGTACTTACATCAAAATATAAGTACAATGTACTTGTTATGTTCATATTGCATTGCAAAACACTTGCTGCTATTGATATGGGGATACAGGTAAGGTTAGGGAAAGGTTTGGTGGTATGAGTAGGTTTAAGGGTGGGTTAAGGTGAAAGGGATTAAATTACAGTAATTAATTACTTGAAGGTATTTTTAAAATATAAGTAAAAAACATGTTCGTGCACAATAAGTGGATTGTATCAAATTATTAATTTAATTGTAATTACATAGCAGTTAAGGCTACCTAATATAAAGTAGGACCTATTTTTCACCCATTTTCAAACACTTCATACATTTTGTTGTGTTGAAAAGCTGCAGGAACATTCAGAAAAGTTCTCTTTTTGTGTTGCATGGCTGACAAGTTTGGAACAACAACCAATGGTGGATATTTGTATGATCTATCTTCATAAAGTATTGCATGTTTGAAATGACATGGGCCTCCAGGCTTCATTTATGCAAGCCTTGAAACTTTTTGAAGTTTGACACTGTATTTGAATCGGATGTGATAATCTTCATTAGTTTTGTATGGGGATATGGGTCCTCTCAGCTGAGCCTGTTTCACTGGAGTGTCACATGTTTGTATGAATGCCAGAATGGTCATGTGTGTGAAGAGAGGATGTGAGGAGGGAGTCTCTGGAGACAGATAACTTTCAGTTCTGACTGAGCACACAGAGGCCCACCCTCAGCTGTATATGTGCGTCTGTGTGAAACTCAATCCCCCCAGAGTTGCTCTTAAAGAGCTCAGAGGAGCTCACCTGTTCTGTTGACCATCTTGGTGATGTCACAGGAAATACGATTTTAAATACGAAATTATTAAAATAAGGGGGTTATTTTAATAATTTCAGCTATTTTATTTGTCTTGTGGACTACATGTTAACATCTTTTATTGAAAATATCTTACTCAGGACAGTACTAAATAAAAAATAACATGCATTTTGCATGATCTCTCTTATTTTGTTAAAATTATTCACATTTTCACAGATTCTGCAAGGGTTTCCCAAACGTTCGCATGCAACTGTATATATAATTTTGCATGTTTGTCACACTTTAATGTTTCAGATCATCAAACACATTTAAATATTAATCAAAGATAACACAAGTAAACACAACATGCAGTTTTTAAATGAAGGGAAAACAAAATCCAAGCCCACATGGCCCTGTGTCACTTAAATAGGACCTGCCTGACAAAGTGAAGTAGACCAAAAGATCCTCAAAAGCTACACATCATGTTGAGATCCAAAGAAATTCAGGAACAAATGAGAAAGAAAGTAATTGAGATCTATCAGTCTGGAAAAGGTTATAAAGCTATTTCTAAAGCTTTGGGACTCCAGCGAACCACAGTGAGAGCCATTATCCACAAATGGAGAAAACATGGAACAGTGGCGAAGCTTCTGTAGTTTTGTTACGTATTCATCTTTTAATCATATTTGTAAATGTCTTTACTCCACAGCCAACAGAGCAATTTTGTCTTTACTGTTCCAATACTTTTGGATGGCACTGTATATATATATATATATATATATATATATACACACACACACACACACACACACACACATACACATATATTAACTAGGACATTAATATGTGCTCTATAAGTAATTATAAATAGCCAATATGCTAATTGTATGCATGCTAATAAGCAACTAGTTAATAGTGAGAATTGGTCCCTAAACTTAGTGTTACCAAATTAAGATCAATAACATTATTTTAATATAAAATAAAATGTTTTTGTCTTGCACAAAGAAAAGCGGCTATTCTTATGAACAAGCTTAAAACACTTCATTAATACGTGTGAACTGTGCTTCTGATTTATGCATATTAATGTATTTTTGTATTCATATATTCATACTGAGTGTTTGTGGTGTGTTTAATAACCAGGTGCCATTTCCCAAGTTCCAATGGTCTCGCTCCCCATATGAGTTATTGATCCGGTTGTTAAACCGGACAGTTCGAGTGTAGTGAGTCTAATTAGCAGTATTCCCATTTCCATCGCCGAGAAAAAAGGTGGTAAAGGGCAGAAGGAAGAGAGCGTGCAGCAGATATGGCCTAAGGGGCAGAGAGAAAGGGAGCGTGACTGGAATGACTGCTGCTCCCACTTCTGCATGCATGTGTGTTCTCTTGTGTAACGTGTTCATTACATACTCCTCAGGTGCTGAAGGAAAGTGGACCCCCGCACATGAAGAGTTTCCTCACACGTGTGATGGTGGGGGAGTTCTCAGCCGAGGGTGAGGGGAATAGTAAGAAACTTTCTAAAAAGAGAGCGGCCCTCTCCATCCTGCAGGAACTGAAGAAACTGCCAGTGCTTTCTGTTGTGGAGAAAACCAAAGTGCATTACAAGAAGCGGCCTAAGACCATATTAAAGGTGGGTTGTTTTAGGAGCAGATCCAAAAGGAGTGCTGCTTCCTTAAGATTCCAGAGTGGTGGCTGTTACTGAAATATTATATCGAATTCTATGCATTATTATGGGATGTATTTTGGACAGTCTAAATGTAAACTCTGTAATTTCTGTGTTACTAACAACATCAAAAGAAATTGCCAAAATAAAGGCTGTTTTCATCCTTTATGTAAATTCCAAAAGCTACTATACCAACAACTAGTGAATGTATATATCTAAATTTTTGTTGACAATATTATATTTTTCTTTAGTTCAAAAATAAATATTGTGATTATATTATTACAATTTAAAATGTTTTCTATTTGAATATATTTTAAATTGAATTTATTCCTGTAATGACAAAGCATTATGTATGTGTGCATATATATATATATATATATATATATATATATATATTATGGCTGTCAGTTAATGCATTAACTTAATTAGTTGTGAAAAAATAACGCAATTAAAATCTTTTAATGCAGTTAACGTGCTGGCCCCGCCCCCAGACCTGTACATCATAGTACGTTTCAAACAGTTGACTGTTGACAAATATGAGGCAGGGCAACAACTCCATAAATGCTGTTAGGCCCTAAAATTCAAGGTATTGGTGCAAAAAATACCCCTGTATGAGTTTTTGTCACATATTTATATCATCCTCTATCACACAAGCAGCGAGAGCAATATCAGCGAGTGCTGATTTTGTCCCGAATATCACAAGTTTAAATGTGATTTTATACAACAGTTCAGTAAATAAGAAGTTGATAACGTGTTGTGTTTTAAGCACAATATGTGTTTTTGCTCAATTTTGCAGGGAGCATATTAGCTTTAAAGCCATAGCAGAACTGTTGTGCGTCTCTGAGCAGTTCAGCGGTGTTTCGTTTCTAAATGAATACGCGTTTTAAACGAATCATGTGAACCAATGATTCAAAAACCCATTCATAGACAGAGCCGTTTTCTTCATTGCTGAATGAATCAGCCGTTTGAACGTGAAGACATTTACCGCCACCTGCTGACAGAATTAGTTTCTTATTTAGAGTATCATTTCTTAAAAAAATATTAATAATAATAATAAAAATAAAAAATAAACTTTAAAGGGATAGATCACCCAGAAAATAAAAATTCTGTCATCATTTGCTCACCCTCATGTCATTTAAAACCTTTCTTTTGTGGAACATAAAAGAAGGTATTTTGAAGACTGTCAGTAACAAAGCCATAGTTATCATTGACTTTCATTGTATGAACAAAACATACTGAGATGTTTCTCAAATTATCTTCTTTTATGTTCCACAATTTATAATAGGCCGTTGTAGCCTAAATGTTTGTACAATACATTTTATGTTAAATCAAATAAAATATTTATTTCTAAAGCTACAGTTAGTACAATTCGTCTACTTGATACTTTCTCATTTAACAAAAAATAGCTTTAAATAATCTTTTGTGGGTATTTTGACAGTCAAATTTATTTTGCAATTAATTAGCTTAATTAATCAACACGTAATTAATTAGATAAAAAATTTTAATCGACTGACAGCTCTCTCTCTCTTTCTCTCTCTACATATATATATATACATACACGCATATATACACACACACACGCATATATATATATATATATATATATATTTATATTACAAATTCAAAGCCATACAATATTTTTTTTTACCAGATTGAAATTAATGTCATATTAATTGAAGATCTTTGTCATTTTGGAGTTTGTCAGACCCAATCCAAATTTCTTCGCTCACTCAGTCAGTCGCTCATTCACTCTTTTGTCATTCTCCTGACAGGGTTACTGACGTGAACATTAACCAGCCGTCCATCTGTCCCTCTGCTGCTTTATCTGTGTCTCTCATCCTCGTTCTCTTTTTCTTTTTCATTCTCAATTTCTCTCTCAGACAGGACCAGAGTATGGACAGGGCATGAACCCTATTAGCAGACTGGCTCAGATTCAACAGGCCAAAAAGGAGAAGGAGCCCGAATATATGCTGCTTTCAGAGAGAGGGATGCCTCGCCGGAGAGAATTCATCATGCAGGTAAATTTAATAAGAGAGGGAATGAAGAGGTGTAAAGTAATAGAAAAATTTGAAGGCCGAGAGGGGGAGTGAAGGACAGATGAGTCTTGCACAAACACTGATAACCTCCCACTGTGCAATCTGTCTTAATCAGAAAGGCTGTCACCTCCTCCGGCTCTGATTACCACTGACCTTCAGCTCTGTCAAAGTCAGACAGAGACTCTTTTGACATGCACATACACAGTTGCTCGTCCACTCTTGGAAATTTCATCTCATTGCAGAAGTTAATGGATAATTAATCTTAATTTAGATCCTTTAGGTGACGACAGTAATTTTCCCATGTAGGTTCAAGCAAAATTCAAAGCTTAAACACAAAACGTTGGGCAAAATCCTCTGCCTAGCTCAACACGCATGTGCATTTATGCCCTGGTGCATGAAGGATGCAAATACAAGGTTTGCATGAAAATTTATTATTGGCTTGTATTTAAATGTAAAAAAAAAAAAAAAATCAACCCATTATTTTCTGATTGTTCACTGCATCACATATGCACTTAGCACACATAACATCATTGGCCGGTGTCCACTGGTTTATTACAGGTCATTAAAACAACAATAACTGTACTGCTGGCTGCCTAGTAAAAAATTAACTTTACCTCATACAGTAAAAATGAAGCCCCCCTGTAGCCATAAGAGTGGTGCTTAGTCCCTGTGAACAAAGATGCAAAAATACCAGCAGAATTGGCTCTAAATCACCTTGGATTTCTACATACAGTGCCCTCCAAAAGTATTGGAACAGTAAAGACAAAATTGCTCTGTTGGCTGTGGAGTCAAAACATTTACAAATATGATTAAAAGATGAATATGAGACAAAACTACAGAATGTCACATTTTATTATTGGGTGATTCAACACATAGTTGTTTTACCAGCTAAGAAGTTCAGCACTTTTAGAGTTTCATCCCTCTATCTGATGTGAGCTTAAGTATTGGAACAGTTGCCTCACAGGTCTTTCTAAGTGATCAGCTGTGTCCTGTTGCATTAATTCTTCAGATATTAAAAGCAGGGAATGTGTCGTATCAGTTATATACATTACTTCTGTATTCTGAATCTTGCATTCAATGATGACACACACAAACCAGGATGAAGATGAGGGAGCTGACTTTGAGAGAAAAGCAAGCAATTTGGATGCTAAAAGAAAAGAGGAAGTCAATTAGAGCTATAGCAAAAACAGAGGGCATGGAGAGATCAAGAGTTTGCAAACCACCAGCGACACCAGCAACCAACAACTACCTGATCGACTGAGAAAACAACAGTAGTTGATAACAGACAAATCATAAAAGCTGTGAAAATGAACCTTAAAAGACGTGTCTGTAAAATCAGCAACAACTTCCAGAAAACTGGGGTGATGCTCTGACAATCTACTGTCCTCAGGAGACTTTGACACAGAATTACAGATGCTACACAGCAAGATGCAAACCTCTGACCAGCACCAAAAATAGAAAGGCAAGATTAGAGTTTGCTAAAAAGCACAAAGGTGAGCCAGAAGAGTTTTGGAACTGTGTTTATGGACCGATGAGACAAAGATGAGCCTTTATCTAAGTGATGGGAAAGCAAAAATGTGGAGAAAAAAAGGGAACTGCAATGATCCCAAGTATACAGCCTCATCTGTAAAGCATGGTGGAGGTGGTGTCGTGGCATGGGCATGCATGGCTGTCTCTGGAACAGGCCCTCTCAACTTTACTGATGACTTAATGTATGATGGCAGTAGCAGAATGAATTTGGAAGGGTACAAAACCATTTTGCCTACCAATATTCAAGAAAATGCCACCAGATTCATTGGGAAGTGCTTCATATTGCATCCGGACAATGACCCAAAACACCCTGCCAGTTCAGTCAAGGAATTTATAAGGGCAAAGAAATGGAAAGTCTTAGCCTAAATCAATCTCCAGATTTAAATCCGACTGAACATGAATTTCACCAGCTGAAGAGGAGAGTAAAGGCAGAAACTCCCCAAAACAAGCAACAATTCGAATTTCCTGCATTAAAGGCTGGGAAAAGTATTTGAAAGGATGAGACCAAGAGTCTGGTGATGTCTATGGGTCACAGACTCACTGCTGTGATTGTGCGCAAGGGATCTGCAACAAAATAATAGCTTTTAATCTTTAATATCTGCCTTATGTTCAACTGTCCCAATACTTATGCTCACATCAATGAGTGGGATGAACTCTAAAAGTGCTGTTCTTTTTAAACGGCTAATAATAAAATGTAATAAAATGTGACATTCTGTAGTTTTGTCTCATATTCATCTTTTAATCATATTTGCAAATGTCTTGACTCCACAGGCAACAGAGCAATTTTGTCTTTACTGTTCCAATACTTATGGAGGGCACTGTATGTTTAGAAATGCTTCCAACTTGGATCTACTTTTGTTCTCTAGTTTTGGATCAAAGAACAGAAAGAATCAAAGATCAGAACTCATGCAACTTAATTGACCTTGCTCTTGCTAGTGAAGCATTGTGTAGTATTAGTGAATCAGAGCAGAATAGCGATTTATAATAGAATAGAGTTAAATGGAGTTGTGTAGACTAGATCGGATGGGTTAAGTAGAGTAAACAGGATAGAGTTGAGTTGTATGGAGTAGACTGGTATAGACCTATACAGAGTAGAGTATAGCTGTATAGAGTAAATGCTTTTAGAGTAGTATTGAATAGAGTTAACAGGACAGAGTAAATTTGTATAGTGTAGAGTAGGGTAGAAATGTATAGAGTAAGGTTGAAAGTAATAGAGTAGAGTAGAATATATAGGATGGATTGAGTAAATAGAGTAAATTAATTTACTAAATTTGTATAGTTTAGAGTTGTATAGAGTGGTGTAGAGATGTATAGAGTAAGTTTGAAGTAATTGAGTACGGTAAAATAGATCAAATGAATTGAGTACATTGTTTTTTGTTAATTTGTACAAATTTAAGTAAATTAGAGTAGGGTTGAGGTGAATAGAGTAAGGATAAAGTAATAGAGTAGGGTACAATTGATAGGATGGATTGAGTAGAGTAAATAAAGTGAATTTATTTAGTAAATTTGTATAGTTGAGAGATGTATGCAAATGTGGCCCAAATCAGATTTTTTTTGCTCTATGTGACTCAGATCTGTTTTTCTAATGACTGTGCGAACAGCACAAACCTCATGTAATCTGATCTTTTCAATTCCGATTTGTGCCACTTCCATATGTAGTTCTAAATCCGATACAGATCAGTTGTTTTTCAATGCGACCGCAGTCTGAACAGTCATATCGGAATTCAGGCGAGTTTTACGTCACTCTAGATCTACGTTCTCAACCATTCTGTGCTCATGGGAGTCACAGATTTTATCAAGTTGCGAAAGGTAGTCAGTGGAAGTACAGTGATGTGTCCGAACTCATAAGTATTACAGTCACAACTCTATATACAAGCAAAACATAAGGACTCATCACAAATGTTTCACAACTCTGCTAGCTTCTGTCACATCCTTGTCTTTACTTTTCATATTGCCTGCACATAATTTCTCTGGGTTCTGCAGCAGATCACACTATAAATAAACACGTAATCCCTTACTTTATGTTCTACGTGTTTACATCCGTATGACATGTTGCCAAGTCCATGGTTTTCCCATGGAATTGGGCTACGCTTTTGCTGTTCCTGTGGGTTGTTTTTCAACTATGTGGGTTTAAGCAACCCTACTATCATGTAGTAGCAACTGACGTGATAGTAGGGTTACTCTATTTACCCCCCAGGATGCGATTGGGGTAGTTTTGGACTAGTTTTGAGAAGCAATTGGGCAGATTTTGTTGTGAAAACCTGGCAACCCTGTTCGTATTGTTCTTTTGCGTGTGCAGTTCAGATCAGAACCATGTTCTGTTCACACTGGAAATCTGATATTGGCCACATTTAAAACAAAAAATGTGAACAGCTATACAAAAAAAAAATCAGATCTGAGCAAAAAATCGTAACTCAGCACTAAGGCTCGCAGTGTGAATGTATAGCCATAGAGTAGGGGAGAATAGATAGGATGGATAGATTGAGTAGAGTAAATATATTTTGTAAATTTATATAGTTTAGAGTTGTATAGAGTGGTGTAGAGATGTATAGAATAGAGTAGAGGTGTATAGAGTAAGGTTGAAAATAGAGTATGGTAGGATAGATGTGAGCAGATCAGAAAAGTATGGTGTGTATCTGTGGAGTAGTACATAGTTGAATGGAGTTTTGTAGACTAGATAGGATGAATAGCGTGTAGAGTTGTATGACATAGAGTAGTTTCGAGCACTTTAGAAGAGATAGAATAGATGAGAGCAGATCTGAGTTAAATAGAGTAGTATTGCATAAAGTAGTACTTAGTTGAATGGAGTTGTGTAGACTGGGTAGGTTGAGTATGGTAGATTGGATACTATAGAGTAGATTTGTATAGAATAGTGTAGAGTTGTTTGGAGTGGTGTAATTAGGGTGGAGTAGAATAGAATAGAGTTAATGGAGTTGTGTAAACAAGGTAGGATAGGATGTATTGTGGTAGAGACAAAAGGATATTTTAGAGCTAAGTAAATTAGCATAAAGTAGAGTAAGTAATGTTGATTAGAAGGATGGATCAAAATGGAGTGCACAGAAGAGAGTTGACTACTGAAAAAAAGTATTTTTTCTGCAGGGAGGGATGCCGCAGTATTTCAGCAGCATAAATGGTACACTGAACACTGCAGTAAATTAAAAATAAAAAAAATAATCATGTTGAGTCTCATTCTGAATGATCCGCTAGAAGCTCATCCAAGTTGGAGAAGTTTCTCTTCCCTGTCTCCCGTCCGATAATCCCTTGCTTTAAAGTGCTCTGTGCATCTCTGAGTGTGCGGTAACACAGCCTCTAACTGATTCTCCATGCTCCTTTCACTGTCCCATTAGACTTTGCTTGTGTGCGTTTCTTTTGTGTTGCCCGGTCTCTTCTAAAATTTCCACATTGTTTGCTCTCTGGTCTGTGGGCATCAATACGTGTCTGTTTTCAGGTTTTCAGGCCCACACCACACCATCCTTCCCCACCTGCTACTTTTCTCCTCATAAATATGAAAAGATGGTTGTCTGGGTTTAGAGACAGTTTTTGACAACAAAATGTCTTTATCTTTTTTGTTTTTATAATAACTATTTGAGAGTATAGTGCTACCGATTGGGTGTTGGTTGTGCTTTCTGCCAGATTCAGACTTTTCTTTCAATATTGAAGTAGTTTTTACTGGCAATATAGGGCATTTTTACATTTTAGCTACATCATTTTTTTCAGTCCTGGTTTTTGTACACTATATGTGTTTGTTGACAGGTGAAAGTAGGTACCGAGGTGACCACAGGAACTGGACCCAATAAAAAAGTGGCCAAACGTAATGCTGCTGAGGCCATGCTGCTTCAACTGGGCTACAAGGCATCTACACCATTACAGAACACTCCGGAAAAGGTCAGTTTCAATCAAGCTGCTTTGAAACTTTTAAGCTGCAAATGCTGGTAATTATTATGCTACAACGAACATGTAATTTAAATGAGTCAAAGTAGTTGGCTACACTACAAGGTACTAAGCAATTAAAGCTATTTAAAATAAAATTCTATTAGGTTACATTTCACATCATGCTACTAATTATGTATCTTAGTGTTCATAATTTGGGGACACATTTTATACAATAATAATTAATAAAGCAAAAATGTCTATGAAATATATAATTATACAAGTACATAAATATGTATATATGTGTGTGTGTTTATATGTACTTGTATGATTTATTTTGACTTTTTATTATATAATATATTTACTTATATCCAATATAATTTTATAAGTAAATAAATTATATTATGTATATATATATATATATATATATATATATATCAATTACATAATAAAATAAATAAATAAAATAAATGTTTATTTAATTATTTTACTACCAAAAAATTATGATGATGATATTATTATTATTATTATGTTGACAATTATGGAAACAATTAATTTGTTGTTTTTAAATTGGATATTTGAAACAGACCATTCAACATTTTTCAGATTTTCCTTTCATTATGTCCTAATATAAAAGTATATGAGGTCGTTTTGTAGCGCATCAACTTTTAATTGATTTCTATTAGATGTCTCTCTCATTTAGCAAACTAATTGTCCCGGTAAAGTAATTAAAGTAAGAAACATTCAACTAAATAAAAAAATAAAAATCAATAGTTTCATTAAATATTTATATTTAATCATTTATTTCACTACAAAAAATAAATCACATCACCGGCTGAAAAAAAAAAAACTTATTGGAATGAAGATGATAGAAATTAGTTTTCTTTTTATTTTGATCTGGTTATTCTAGATCAGGGGTCACGAGACTCGGTCCTGGAGGGCCGGTGTCCTGCGTAGTTTAGCTCCAACCCTAATTAAACACACCTGAAGCAGCTAATCAAGGTCTTACTAGATACAGGTGTGTTGAGGCGAGTTGGAGCTAAACTCTGCAGGACACCGGCCCTCCAGGATCAAGGTTGGTGACCCCTGTTTTAGACCTCTATTTTTTCCCCATGCTAAAATGTTTGAGACTTTCCATTTTATACTAATGGCAAAAATGTAAAAAAAATTATGAGGTTACTTTGTAGCACACTGACATTTAATTCGGTGTTTTTACATTTAACAAGTTTTTACAATGTAACAATTCTGTTATGCCATTTTAGAACGATTTTTCACTCGCCGACAGTTTTGATAAATTGCAGACAAATGCCCGAAATCGGAGGCAAATCGGTGCTTATGCGTCGCCGACGCCCGTGAAATATTTGGCATGCTGAATATCTGGACCTGTCAGAGATTCACAATCCTGCTGTGTGAAATGAGTTCTGACTGAAACATACATGGGCGATGACCTAAAGCCAATGAGAGAGCCAGATACAGGGCAGTGGAAAGTTTGGGGAGGTCTTTTTTTTTTTTTTATCAAGCAATACAAACAACGTGGCAATATCAGTACATTTTTGCATTAGAATATACAGAACAGGTACAAGGAGATACAGTGCCCTCCAAAAGTATTGGAACAGTAAAGACACAATTGCTCTGTTGGCTGTGGAGTAAAGACTTTTACAAATATGATTAAAAGATGAATATGAGACAAAACTACAGAATGTCACATTTTATTATTGGGTGATTCAACACATAGTTGTTTTACCAGCTAAGAAGTTCAGCACTTTTAGAGTTTCATCCCTCTATCTGATGTGAGAATAAGTATTGGAACAGTTTCCTCACAGGTCTTTCTAAGTGATCAGCTGTGTCCTGTTGCATTAATTCTTCAGATATTAAAAGCAGGGAATGTGTCGTATCAGTTATATCCATTACTTCTGTATTCTGAATCTTGCATTCGACGATGACACACACAAGCCAGGATGAAGATGAGGGTGCTGACTCTGAGAGAAAAGCAAGCAATTTGGATGCTAAAAGAAAAGAGGAAGTCAATTAGAGCTCTAGCAAAAATAAAGGGCATGGAGAAATCAAGAGTTTGGAAACCACCAGCGGCACCAGCAACCAACAACGACTTGATCGGCTGAGAAAACAACAGTAGTTGATGACAGACAAATCATAAAAGCTGTGAAAATGAACCCTAAAAGACGTGTCTGTAAAATCACCAACAACTTCCAGAAAGCTGGGGTGATGCTCTGACAATCTACTGTCCTCAGGAGACTTTGACACAGAATTACAGATGCTACACAGCAAGATGCAAACCTCTGACCAGCACCAAAAATAGAAAGGCAAGATCAGAGTTTGCAAAAAAGCACAAAGGTGAGCTAGAAGAGTTTTGGAACTGATTTTATGGACCGATGAGACAAAGATGAACCTTTATCTAAGTGATGGGAAAGCAAAAATGTGGAGAAAAAAAGGGAACTGCAAATGATCCCAAGCATACAGCCTCATCTGTAAAGCATGGTGGAGGTGGTGTTATGGCATGGGCATGCATGGCTGCCTCTGAAACTGGCCCTCTCAACTTTACTGATGACTTAATGTATGATGACAGTATCAGAATGAATTTGGAAGGGTACAAAACCATCTTGCCTACCAATATTCAAGAAAATGCCACCAGATTCATTGGGAAGTGCTTCATATTGCATCAGGACAATGACCCAAAACACCCTGCCAGTTCAGTCAAGGAATTTATAAGGGCAAAGAAATGGAAAGTCGTAGATTGCCCAAGTCAATCTCCAGATTTAAATCCGATTGAACATGAATTTCACCAGCTGAAGAGGAGAGTAAAGGCAGAAACTCCCCAAAACAAGCAACAATTGGAATTGGCTGCATTAAAGGCTGGGAAAAGTATTTCAAAGGATGTGACCAAGAGTCTGGTGATGTCTATGGGTCACAGACTCACTGCTGTGATTGTGCACAAAGGATCTGCAACTAAATAATATCTTTTAATCTTTTATATCTGCCTTATGTTCAACTGTCCCAATACTTATGCTCACATCAATGAGTGGGATGAACTCTAAAAGTGCTGTTCTTTTTATTTGGTAAAACATGTATGTGTTGAAACGGCTAATAATAAAATGTGACATTCTGTAATTTTGTCTCATATTCATCTTTTAATCATATTTGCAAATGTCTCGACTCCACAGCCAACAGACCAATTTTGTCTATACTGTTCAATACTTATCAGAATCAGAATCAGAATCAGAAAGAGCTTTATTGCCAAGTGTGTTTGCACACACAAGGAATTTGTCTTGGTGTTATGAGCTACCAGTACAGAAAGTACAAACATAGTGCAGACAACATATAATTAAGGTGATAAAGAACACTAATGAAGAGAATATACAATAATTAAGAATAACAATAGTAATAGAAATATACAGAAAAGAGACTTGACCATAGACAGAACTGTGAATGTGCATGTGTCCTATGTACAGATGAAGGTTTGATGGGTTATTTACAGATGTACAGTACCGGGGTGTGTTATGTGTTGTTCAGGTGGGATACGGCCTGGGGGAAAAAACTGTTCTTGTTCTTGTGTCTGACTGTTATGGAGGGCACTGTGTATATAGTCTAAATAGCCTATTTATATTAGATTAGATTAGATTTAGATTAGATTCAACTTTATTGTCACTGTGCAGAGTACAAGTACAGAGCCAATGAAATGCAGTTAGCATCTAACCAGAAGTGCAAATAACAAAGTATATAAATAAATATAATGTGTATATACATTAAGTTTTATGACATATAGTGCAAGTTATGAGGTAGAGGGGGAGAGACTAGCTCAGTGCAAATGATTGTACATGCAATTTAGGTTGCAAGGAAGTATAAACAGAAGGTGCATTATAAAGTGAGATATGTAAGTAGCATATGTTTAAATATGGCCAATGACCTTAACGGCATCCGGAGGTAGAAATGCGTTAGGGAATGTGCAAAATATCAGAAATGTGCAAAATAACAGAGGAAACAATAAGAACATTGTGAGTGAGGAGTGCAGACAGGTTATTGAACAGTGCCGTTTTTTTTTTTTTTTTTTTTTACCATTAGGTGGTCCATCTTGGATGTAGTGTTCAGCACCTGAGATTGCAGTTCAGTAGGCTACGTATATATATATATACAGTTTTTTCCTGTATATATAGCATTTTTCTTTTTAATCACTTTGAGGGCTTTTGTAGGCTATAAAAAATAAACTCATTATAAAATGCACAAAACGTTTGTTTCACTCTCAAGTAGCCTATTAGATTTGTGTAGGCTATATAAAATTTTCCCAGCAGAAGAATGTTGTTAACAAGTCATCTTTTAATTATTGTGCGTTCGTGGGGGACTTTTTACAGACCATAAAATCAGCGTGATCTTGCGTTATTCTCGTGTGCGTTTGGCTGTAGTTTGTGGATCAGACAGAGTTGTCGTCAAGTCATGAAGTGTGTAACCTCTTATTGCTGATCCATCATGCAATGTGAACACAGCAGCAACTGACTGCTACCCCAGATAGTCGTGCAGTGAAAACAACGGTGATCCGACGACTTTGAAAATCCTGCAGTGTGATCTCAGCATTAGTTGTCTTTCTTTTAACAAGTTAATTATCCCATTTTGCCGCCACATTCAGTATGAACAGCGTGGCGGGGATATTGATGAGAGAGTATGTATCATCACGTTGCTTCCTGTTTCGGTGCGCACAACCTTAATCTTTAAATCTCCCATCTACTTAGTCTTTGCATGTTAGTGACGCTTATGTCGTGATGTCTCAATTTGGTAGTGATTCTCCCTTTCTAATGAAAACAAGGGATAGCGACTTGTCTGACACGCATGAAAAGGGGTTTGCTAAACTGGCCCTCTTTTTCTCTCTCTCCATTTCTTCCCGCTCCTCTATTATCTTAACATTGGCCACAGATGGACAACAAAGGCTGGAATGGACAAAGGGCTGCTTTTCCTGAAACAACGACCAACAGTAAGTGTTTTTCTCTTCGTCTGTGTTCCCCGGTGTAGGTGATGCCGGGCCGTTTAATCTATCTGACTGATTAATAAGAAACCGAGTCGGCTCAATCACAAATTCACTTCTATGGAGAGCCTGTGAATTCCTCCTATTCACGCAGACTTATGTGCTTTCCCAGGGGGTCTGTGAGACCACAGTATTACACACTCACACACACATTAACCACCCAAACACTATTCCAGGGTACAACCGTGGTCTTCCGGATGGGTTTGCATATACACAAACATATCCATTTTCATGCCATGCTCGACTAGGAGTTCTGCAGATCTCTTTTAGGACCGAAGTTCTGAGAAATAAGGTCTCCATTAGGTCCTCAAATATTCCCACTGTGTCAAAGAACTTTTAATGGGTGCTCTTTTCAGCGCCTGTTTACATTTCCTACAAAATCACATAATGATGCAAGTCATTGAACTATGTTATAATGACCATTTAATGTCTGTTTTAGTTAGGTTATGTACTACATAGCATACATACAGATACCCAATTAGCCTAATAGCTTATACACTATGCATGAACTTACCTTAAATGTAATAACCATTTTTAATGCCATTACATGAATGTTAAAACAGTTCAGTTATTTAAAGACAGATTAATTAAAATTAGTTTATATGTTTATGTATTCGAGAAAAAGTGCACCCAAAAAACTAAAATTTGTCAAAAAATTTACTTGGCATCAGGACTTCCAAGATGTAAATGAGTTTGTTCATCAGAACCGATCTGGAGGCATATGAGCAATATCACACAAGTAGCAGTGCGATATGGCTGATTGCCTTTATACAACAGTTCGATGGCATGAGTGTGTAAATGCATAACAAATAACAACAGAGTGTCTTTAAAAACACTCTTTTGTGCAGAACTACTTCCTTCTACCACGGATTCAAATATCAGTTTAACAGCTGAGCCCAAGCCTCCGTTACTAATTCGAAAACATCACTTTATAACTAATAACGAAGGAACGTTGAGTTGCTTAATTGAAAGCTTATTGTATTACTGTATTGAAAGCTCACTGTATTATGCAGAGTAGAGTGTAAAATATTACTCTTAGCTAAAACTATTTGCTCTGGAACAAATAATAGACTAATGAGACCAATGACTGACTGTTAGATTTACCCAAAACGAATTATATCTCACGTTTAACCACTATAGAGATATCAGAGCCAGTGGTAAATTCCAGAAGATTTGGCCGAGGTGAGGCGCTCTCGGTGGGTTCATGAGCACTGAACGGCTGCTGAGGACCTGGAGCTCACATCTTCTAAAACGCCAAAGGAAATTTTCAAATAGACATTATCTTTATTAACATACTGCATATTTGAGGTCTAAACAACTACATTCTCCCCTCAAACTCTACATTCCGTTACACAAAAACAGTATTATTTTTTTAAATTATAGTTTGCCATGACACTCCCTATGAGAAATACTGCAGGCGGAGTGATACAAATGGCGAAACGGTTGGCGTTCCGATATCTCTTAAATATCGCACTCCTGAATCAGATTCGAGGACCAGAAAGAACTGTTGTATAATTAGCATTACATCACTAGCTCAAAAAGTGGATCCAATAAACCTCAAATAAAAAGCTATGTGTTTGTACGAAACAACTGACTTATTTGTTTCGAATGAATTTAAACTGTTAATGTTTGCTGGGCATATTTCTCACCTGATTCAGACGAGAAGACTTATTTTTTAATGGAGAAAACACTGTTGTGGATAGAGGACTCTATTGCCAGAAACAGTTTGAAATTAAACCCATCTTAATAATAAATTGTGTAGATTATTGTGATATTTTAATCGCTCTATTTTTGACGGCACCCATTCACTGCAGAGAATCCATTGGTGAGTAAGTCATATAATGCCTAATGATAACTGTTCTTTTCATCTATTATTATTTGTTTTATTTACTATATAGTAAGCAGTTCTATACATATTTTAAACTGACATTGTTAGTGTGTATTTGATATAGCTATTAACAATTGATGGAGACTGATTTCAAGGAAGGACCAAATTTCTCACAACATCGGCCCATGATTCCCAGCTCTGACTTTGAGAGATGAGAAATTATGTAACTGGCAACGTTCCTGCATAGCCTGCCTGCAAACAAACATAGCACATCTCTTTGTTTATGAGCTTTGCCAATATATTTTAACATCCTAAGTATTTCAAATCACTGTCTTATGCAATCACAAGCTGCTTTGATGTGGTTAGAAGTTGTGTAATGAATAAAAATCATAGCAGTCAATTCACACATATGATATTTGTAAATAAAATCATTTTAGACAGATGGAGAAAACAAACAGAATTAAGAAATACACCGAGTGTCTGTCAATTGAGCATCTCTGTAAACAGCTTTGTGATTATAATGGCAGTGATCTAGTTTTGGTTTGCGTCAGTCTTGCCAGACTGAGTTGTAGTTGTTGTTGTTGTGAACTTGTGGACATTATTACACCCCTGGCCTCTGGCATTATTGGGTCCTGATTCAATTTTTCCAGACCAGTCTTTTTTTTCTGCTGTGGAAATATGCAGATCTGGCACTACTTGACACTTGAGTTTAGGATTATATAAAATTGCATGATAAAAAACAATTGAAATCTTTGTCAAATGCTAAAACAACCCTAACAGTAATGAAGGTTGCAGAAATGGTGAAGCAGAGTGATATGACCAACATCCTCGTGTAAACAACTTCAGTTAATTTTCAGTGACCGCATTGTGTAATTAAGCAGTTTTGTTGCTTGATTTGAAGCCGTGTTTGACAACTGTTTTGGATGAATCTATGAAAACAACAGCAGCTCTAAATCATCTTTAAATCAGGTCACTCGTGGTCTAATGTTGGAGCATATTTGACCCAACTATGTTGTGACATTCCTGGAACTTGCACACATGCTGACGAAAGCTCTTGGCTGATGGAAAAACCTTTATTATAGTGCTTGCAGCAAGCAGTTCATTTTCTTTCTTACAATTCTACAGTTAATTCAGCTTGAACCACTTAACTTTTTCTAAATATTTAAATATTCTGTCCTTAAAAGCCTTCATTTTTTTAAAGAAATGTGAGTTTGAAATTAGGAGAGAAAAACTTAACTTAGAATATGTTGTTGAGAATTTCTCCTTGACTTACATAATTGTAGTATTTGCAAACTAAATTTAGCTTAAATTAATATTTTGGGTTCAGTTATTAAAAACTGTAAAAATATGAGTTCTAGCGAGGCACTTATTATGAAAGTAAATAGGGTCATTTTGTAAGTATTAAAACACTTAGCCACAACATGTAACATGTAAAAAAAATCTTAATATTTGCTTTTTGTAAAGATTGTTTGTGCTAAACAGCATTATGCCACAAATATTGATTGTGCTTAGATTTTAATCAATAAAGTTAAACTTAATTATTTTGCATAATTTCAACATCATGGAATGAAGTTATTTTTAAGTGACCCAATTAGGTAGCCTCAAAATGATTTTATATGGTTCCCTGGCAGGATTAATTAATCCAATTTCATATATTGAATGAATTAAAAGATGTGTAATTGAAATGGTTCTAATTATTCCAACATAATTGAACATAATGTCAACATAACATTAAACAATATCGGGTCTAGTAGAATGGATATTTTTATTTAAATACATTAATCGAAAGCAAATAATTCAAGCTGAAAAGAGAAACAGTTTTGTTGCATACAGTAGATCGCAAATAATATGATTGAAAAAATGGAAAACATATGCAATGGCAACCAAAAACTCTATGGTTTCCCACATTCTTCAAAATATCTTCTATTGTGTTCAACAGAAGAAAGAAATTCATACAAGTTCGGAACAACTTCTGGGTGAGTAAGTGATGACTGAAATTTTATATTTGGGTCAACTATCCATTTAACTTAATTCTAAAATATTCCTTTAAAGCAGGGGTGCCCAACCCCGTTCCTGGCGATCAACTGTCCTGCAAAGTTTAGCTTCAACTCTAATCAAACACACCTGCCTTTAATTTTCACGTGATCCTGAAGACCTTAATTAGTTGCTTCAGGTGTGTTTGATTAGAGTTGGAGCTAAACTTTGCAGGACAGTTGATCGCCAGGAACAGGGTTGGGCACCCCTGCTTTAAAGGGATAGTTCACCCAAAAATGGAAATTCTGTCATTAAAGGGCACCTATTATGCCCCTTTATACAAGATGTAATATTGGCCTTGGGTGTCCCCAGAATGTGTCTGAAGTTTCAGCCCAAAATTCCCCACAGATAATTTATTACAACAGCTGAAAAATGTCATTTTTAGGGTGTGTCTAAAAAAGAGCTGTGTATGGCTTTAAATGCAAATGAGCTGCATATTCCCATCCCATCTCCAGAAGAGGGCATCGCGTATACATCTTTCTGCATTACATATCTATAGCAATAAACAGCCGGTATAAGCAACATAAGAGAAACGGTGTTCAGCCGTACATATGGGAAGTCAAATGCACTGAAAGTGAGACGAAACAGCGCAATGTTACAGAGCTCGCACGTGGATCAATAGATCGAGCCGTGCTACCGAACGAATCTCGCTCTACGATCAGCACAAACTAATCTCACAAGCATGGCGCTGATCAGTTAAAAATACTTAATGAACGCACACAAATACGGTTAAAACGCTAAGCACTATAACGCATTACCTTGAAAAATGAAAGTAATCCACAGCATCCTCAGCAGCTCAGATGTTGGGAGAAAATGAAGACTCTTATGTTCAGTCTTACATCCAAACACAGAGCACCGGGATTGCTTGCGAGACATTGTTGACGTTACAGTTGTTCGAGCATGGAGAAAATGAAGGACAGCGTAACCGCTGAGGGCGGAAACTATAGCAACGCAGGGCTGTCAATCAACCCCCGTGGACCGGCCCTCCGAAATGTGACATCACACTGCGGTGAGAGTCAAAACGGCAGGCCTAGGGAGACTGACTTGGTTTAAAGGGGATTAAAAAATGAGGAGTGGGTGGATTTTTATCATTGTAGGGTGGTTGTGTTCACACACTGCCATCACACATTTATGTCCAAACACCATGTAAGCGTGGATTTTGCATAATAGGTGCCCTTCAATTACTCACCCTCATGTTGTTCCAAATCTATAAGATCTTCCTTCATCTTTGGAACACAAATTAAGATATATTTGATGAAATCCGAGAGCTTTCTGATCCTCCATAAACAGCAAGGGTCCTACCACGGTCAAGGCACAGAAAGGTACCAAGAACATTGACAAAACAGTCCATGTGACAGAAGTGGTTCAATCGTAATTTTATGAAGCACAAAGCATGAGTGTGATTTGATCTGCACATAAACCATGCAAGCGCGTGGTGCTGCTGATGCAGAACACATATGCATCGTGATACTTTCCAAAATGGCGCTATGGTGACACTCATTTTTTGCACAACAAAAAGTATTCCCGTAGTTTCATAAAATTACGGTTGAACCACTGATGGACAATTTTGTCGATATTTTTGGTACCTTTCTGGACCTTGAACATGATAGGAGCCTTGCTGTCTATGGGAGGGTCAGAAAGCTCTCGGATTTCATAAAAAATATCTTAATATGTGTTCTAAAGACGAACGAAGGTCTTACAGGTTTGGAACAACATGAGGGTGAGTAATTAATGACAGAATTAATTACTGCATTTTTGAGTGAACTATCCCTTTAAGCTTCTGTTTTTTGTGGACATCTGTTTCAGTGTTGAATCGGTCTTTATACATAATATGCTGCATCTGAAGTGGCATATATATATATGAAAAACATGCATTTGGACACACTTTTCAATGCTGCATCAATGCAGCCTAAATATTTCATGTTAAAACACAATTATCCATCTCTCTCTTCATCTATCTGTTTTTCTTTTGGCCTTTGCTCTGTTTTGGAGAAGATCCATTCTCCAGCTCAGCTTTATCGCGCTGGTGCTGTTAGACTCTATCTATCTCCTAATTGACTTCACAGACTTTCTCAACCGTAGAGTCTTTAATGTCAGAATAATGCTGGTTAATTTACGGTTCCTGAGATCTGCCAGGCAGAGAATCAACGTCTCTAAGGGGTGTAAACTCAATTCAGAGCAGATGTACATGTCAGTGACCTGCGAACTAAGTTTTTCCTTTCCACCCTTGTGAACACAGAACCAGGTTCTCTAAAGCAGATTTATGGTACCTTCTCCATTACTGCTAAGTGTGCAGATTTATATCAGCTACATTTTGATTATGCAAGAGCTATGATTTAAATCCTTAGCTGTGCATTCTTGGGTGTTTCATGAACTGTGCACAAATTTGGCCATGTGGACTCTCTAAAAACACATTTTCATACTTGTTGTCCAAAATTGTCAAGTCAAGTCACCTTTATTTATATAGCGCTTTTAACAATACAGATTGTGTCAAAGCACGTAACAGTATCAAATTGGAGGATAGAGTGTCAGTAATGTATAATAATAAGATTAAACACTCAATTTTCAGTTAAAGGCATTTCATTATTAAATTCAGTGATGCCATTGTTGATGCTCCGTTTAGTTTAAATCGTATCTGTGAAATCAAATTGACGATAATCGCTAGAAATCAAGTGTCCCCAACTGAGTAAGCCAGAGGCGACAGTGGCAAGGAACCAAAACTCCCTCTGTGACAGAATGGAGAAAAAAACCTTGGGAGAAACGAGGCTCAGTCGGGGGGCCAGTTCTCCTCTGGCCAGGATATTATTGTTTATTTATTGTTTAATTATTGATTTAATTAAAATTTTAAATATATAAATGTATGTTATATTTCTATTTTTATATTGTTGCTTTATTTTATTATGTAGTTAGGTATTTTATTATATTTTTAGTTATTTTGTTTTATTTTTATTTTTATTGTATTTTTAGTCGAGGTCTTCACTGGGGATGTGTCCCCGGGGCTAATCCAGGTGTCCGGCCTCCGCCGACGATCAAGGCCGCAGACATCATCTCCCGGCGCCGATCCACCATCTGATCCAGACACGGACTGAGAAACAGAATAAGAAAGAAACAGACAAATATTGGCATAGATGCCATTCTTCTTACGATGTTACAAGT
This sequence comes from Barbus barbus, assembly GCF_936440315.1. Lineage (NCBI taxonomy): Eukaryota > Metazoa > Chordata > Actinopteri > Cypriniformes > Cyprinidae > Barbus > Barbus barbus. Next base: position 10,634,462 of record NC_136724.1, read on the forward strand.
ACATTGTGTGTTATGAGGAGTGTTCCCAGTTCCGGTTAATCTAATTAATGCAGCCTAACAATTCTTTAACGGATTTGAATAATAGAAGTGTAGTAGTGTGTTATGTGTAAACCAGGTTAAAGAAATGTCTTTAATCTAGATTTAAACTGACACAGTGTGTCTGCCTCCCGAACAGTGTTAGGTAGATTGTTCCAGAGTTTGGGTGCTAAATAGGAAAAGGATCTGCCGCCTGCAGTCGATTTTGATATTCTCTGTATTATCAAACGGCCAGAGTTTTGAGAACGCAGCGGACGTGGAGGACTATAATGTTATAAGAGCTCGCTCCAGTACTGAGGAGCTAAGCCATTCAGGGCTTTATAAGTAGTTAACAAGATTTTAAAATCTATACGATGTTTGATAGGGAGCCAGTGCAGTGTTGACAGAACCGGGCTAATATGGTTATACTTCCTGGTTCTAGAAAGGAATCTAGCTGCTGCATTTTGGACCAAATGTAGTTTGTTGATCAAACATGCAGAACAACCACCCAGTAAAGCATTACAATAGTCTAACCTTGAGGTCATAAATTCATGAATTAGCATTTCTGCATTTGACGTTGAGAGCATAGGTCGCAATTTATATATGGTTTTGAGATGGAAAAACGCAGTTTTACAGATGCTAGAAACGTGGCTTTCAAATGAAAGATTGCTGTCAAACAGCACACCTAGGTTCCTAACTGATGAAGAATTGACAGAGCAGCCGTCAGGTGTTAGATAGTGTTCTAGGTTATTAAATGTGGGGTTTTTAGGTCCGATAATGAACACCTCTGTTTTTTCAGAATTTAGCAGTAATAAGTTACTCGTCATCCAGTTTTTTATATCGACTATGCATTTCATTAGTTTCTCAATTTGGTGTGTTTCACCAGGCCGTGAAGAAATATAGAGCTGAGTATCATAAGCATAACAGTGAAAGCTAACACCATGTCTCCTGATAATATCTCCCAAGGGTAACATTTAAAGCGTGAAAAGTAACGGCCCTAGTACTGAGCCTTGAGGTACTCCATACTGCACTTGTGATCGATATGATACCTCTTCATTCACTGCTACGAACTGGCGGTCAGATAAGTACGATTTGAACCATGCTAATGCACTTCCACTAATGCCAACAAAGTGTTGTAGTCTATTTAAAAGAATGTTGTGGTCGATAGTGCAGAACGCAGCGCTAAGATCCAGTAGAACTAATAAAGAGATACAACCACGATCAGATGATAGAAGCAGGTAATTTGTAACTGTAATGAGAGCAGCCTCAGTACTATGATACGGTCTAAATCCTGACTGGAATTCCTCACAGATACCATTTTTCTCTAAAAAGGAATATAATTGTCAGGATACTACCTTTTCTAGTATCTCTGACAGAAAAGGTAGATTTGAGATTGGTCTGTAATTAACTACATCCTTGGGGTCAAGTTGTGGTTTTTTAACGAGAGGCTTAATAACAGCCAATTTGAAGGTTTTGGGGACATATTCTAATGACAATGATGAATTAATAATAGCCAAAAGAGGATCTATGACTTCTGGAAGTAGCTCTTTTAGTAGTTTAGATGGAATAGGGTCTAACATACATGTTGTTGGTTTAGATGATTTAACAAGTTTATACAATTCTTCCTCTCCTATAGTAGAGAATGAGTGGAATTGTTCCTCAGGGGATCTATAGTGCATCTGATGCTATACTGTAGCTGACGGCTGCATGGTTACAATTTTATCTGTGATAGTATCGATCTTGGAAGTAAAGTAGTTCATAAAATCATTACTGCTGTGCTCTTGGGAAATGCCAACACCTGTTGATGCTTTATTTTTCGTTAATTTAGTGACTGTATTGAATAAATACCGGGGGGTTATGTTTGTTTTCTTCTAGAAGAGACGAAAAGTAATCAGATCTAGCCGTTTTTAATGCTTTTCTGTAGGATAGGGTACTTTCCTGCAAAGGTATACGAAACACCTCTAGTTTTGTTTTCCTCCAGCTGCGCTCCATTTTCCGGGCTGCTCTCTTTAGGGTGTGAGTGTGCTCATTATACCACGGAGTCAGACTGTTTTCTTTGATCTTCCTTAAGTGTAAAGGAGCAACTGTATCTAAAGTGCTAGAAAAGAGAGAGTCCGTAGTTTCTGTTACATCATCAAGTTTTTCTGTGCTGTTGGATATGCTGAAGAATGGAGATAAATCAGGAAGATTACTTGCATAGCAGTCTTTTGTGGTAGAAGTCATGGTTCTACCATACTTGTAACAAGGAGTAGAATTAACAGTTTTAGCTATATGGAGTTTACACAAGACTAGATAATGATCTGAGATACCATCGCTTTGCTTTAGAATTTCAACACCACTAACATCAATTCCATGTGACAGTATTAAATCTAGAGTATAATTTCGACAATGAGTAGGTCCTGAAACGTGTTGTCTAACCCCAATAGAGTTTAGAATGTCTATGAATGCTGATCCTAATGCATCTTTTTCATTATCGACATGGATATTAAAATCACCAACAATTAAGGCTTTATCTGCAGCCAGTACTAACTCAGATAGAAAATCAGCAAATTCTTTAATAAAGTCTGTATGGTGCCCTGGTGGCCTGTATACAGTAGCCAGTACAAATATCATAGGGGATTTATTAATAACGTGTTTCTCTAGATAATGTTATACGCAGCACCATAACTTCAAACGAGTTATACTTAAAGCCTGCCCTCTAAGAAATACTGAGAATATTGCTATAAATTGTAGCAACACCTCCCCCTTTACCTTTTGGACGTGGCTCATTTTTATAGCAGTAATCTTGGGGGGGTAGACTCATTTAAAGTAATGTGTTCATCTGGTTTTAGCCATGTTTCTGTCAAACAGAGCAAATGATCTAGGTTATGATCATTGATCAAATCGTTTACAAAAAGTGCTTTTGTAGAAAGGGACCTGATATTCAGTAAGCCAAGTTTTATCAATTGTTTCTCTGTATTGTAAACATTTTTTATTTGTTGAACATCAATTAAATTGTTACTCTTAATTTGGTTTGGGTGTTTTCTGTATTTTCTAGTTTGGGGAACAGACACAGTCTCTATAGTGTGATATCTAGCTGAAGGAGTCTCTATGTGCTGAGAATTAACTGACTTCTGTGACTTGAGGCGGCTAGCAGATGGTCGGTTTAGCCAGTCTGTCTGCTTCCTGACCTGGGCCCCAGTTAGTCAAGTACGAACTCTCAGACTGTGTGCCATATTTCTAGAGAGAAGAACGGCACCACCCCAGGAGGGCTGAACACCATCTCTTTTCAACAGGTCAGGTCTGCCCCAAAAACTCGTCCAATTGTCTATAAAGTCTATGTTATTCTGCGGGCACCACTTAGACATCCAGCCATTGAGTGACGACAGTCTGCTATGTATCTCATCGCCACGGTAAGCAGGGAGCGGCCAGAACATATTACAGTGTCTGACATCGTAATTGCAAGTTCACACACCTCTTTAACATTATTTTTAGTGATCTCCGACTGGCGAAGTCGAACATCATTAGCGCCGACGTGGATAACAACATTAGCCAGCACTTTTAAATTTGCCAAGATGTCAGGCGCTCTGGCTCCCAGTAAACATTGGACTATAGTGGCTGGTGTCTCTATTTTCACATTCCGTACAATAGAGTCACCAATTACTAGAGCACTTTCATCAGGTTTCTCAGTGGATGTGTCACTGAGTGGGGAGAACCTGTTTGATGTTTTGATCGGAACAGAACAACGGTGTTTTGACCCGTGACTAGGCCGCCTTACAGTCACCCAGTTGCCCTGCTGCATGGGCTCTAATGCCGGAACCGAACAATGTACAGGACTCCCTGAGCTAGTCGTATCCAAGGCCGTATCTGCAGCCCTCACATTTCTTACTATCCTCAACTAAAGTTTAGATGCGTGTCTCTAGTTCTAAAATCTTCTCTGTCAGCCTAACTATTTCCCTGCATTTATCACATGTGAATCCCTCGTCGCCGACAGAGAGAGATAAACTGTACATGTGGCAAGCAGTGCAAACAACAATAGCAGGAGAAGAAGCCATTACTCACCGTGATTGATGAATGATACCAACTTACCACTGTTGTTTGATGAACTCGTGAAAAACGGAGAGAGAGAGAAATGAAAACTGAGCGAGAAAAAAGAAAACAATAATAGGCACAAATGGAACCGCGAGTAACAAGCTAACCGGCTAACTAATGCTAACGCGCTGCACTTGCGGTTTTAAAAGCGAACGATCAAATTAGTTAGATTAGTTTGATAGATAAATAATATTTACACACATTTTGCATCATCAATGTTACAGTTTGGAAATTATCCACAATAATAATATTGGTGGGCGGAGTGAATGTCCAGTGCTCTCTCCACCCTTAATACCACGACTGAGGTGAGACCCTTGAGCAAGGCACCGAATCCACAACTGCCGCATCATTGGCTGCCCACTGCTCCGGGCGTGTGTTCACGGTGTGTGTGTGTTTGTTCACTTCTCACTGCTGTGTGTGTGCACTTGGATGGGTGAAATGCAGAGCACAAATTCCGAGTATGGGTCACGATACTTGGCCTCACGTCACGTCCTTTCCTTTCCTTTTCCTTTCCTATTGACATGGTTTGTTAGAATTTTTATGTACTGGATATTTTTATGATGGATTTTCATGTTGAAAATTTTGGCACAAGGATAAAGGTTTTAATTTGTCACATTTACTTTGCAAAAAATGTGTTTGTTTTAATAAAAATCAACCTTAAAGATTTAAAAGTGCCTGTTGCACCCTCATACCTTATTGCCTAAATGTCTTCAAAGTGACATATAGAGCTAAATGCCCAGAGTTGGAGCCTTCTCAAGAGTGTAATAGTACAAAATGAGCAAGACTTCGAAATAAAATGAAATATAGTCAAAATTGCATATTGTGTCATGTCCGGCACAACCATATGGTCTCAGGGCTCATGTAACATGCTGTATTTAAACTAACAAGACAATGTGTCAGACATTATTAATCAGTTTCCTGTACTGGTATCCTACAAGTTTTAGCTTTAATCCCACAATGCATTCTTCTGAATGTACAATCCCATGGAGATACTTGGCATACGTGTTATAATTTGTGTGTGGAGTAATAAATGGATGAAGGAAATGAGGCGGGAGGGATGGATTAAGGGATGTATGGGAGGTCTCAGCGTTGCGTTATGTCCCAGAAAAGCAACAAATCTTCTTAATTGAGTTTTTTTTAATTCCCACACGATCTTAGGAGAAGTCCAAAAAAACACAAGCTATCCATTCTAGATAAGCATTACAGCAGCTTTTCGTCAGCAAAGTGGCTATAATTTATTTCTTGGTGTTTTTTTGTGAATGTGCGTGTAAGAAAGAGTCTGTTTGTGTGTTAAATAGGGAAGAAGTAGAGCAGGATTCCACGAAAACTGAGTATGTGAGTAAGACAGCGCTTTGCTCGTGTATGTACGAATATGTCAGTGTGTTAGTGTTTAGTGTCTTGGAGCATTGCTTCATCGTGTTGATTTACAGTTGGGCCTTGTGTGTTATCTGTTTTAAATCACAGCTTGGGCCATGAGCTGGCCAATCTCCAGCCCACCATTCTCAAATTCAGCCCATTATACTGGGTGGAACCTGTTGGAACGGGGAAAGAGAGAGAGAAGGGGAAAAAAGAAAGAGAAATGAGGGTGGTGGTATTGTTTTTTCTTAGCGTTTATGTGCTTTTTGTCATAATTCCTAAATTGATGTCATTCTGGCTCACACCTCTCGTTTTATACCATGTTAAGTATGCATTTTTCTCTGGATGCTGATTTGTGTAATGTGAAATGCAAGTTGTCATGTAAGATTTAAAAAATTCAATGTCTGTTGCCTTCTTCGCCAGTCAGCCTTGTTGAAATGGCCGACGGGAACTCCAAACTGCTGGTTTTCATTTACATTCTCTCCCCGTGAATTAAAGGGTTGCGTCAACGGCACACTGCAGCGCTTGGAGGAACTCCCTATTTACATTTCTCACAATTTTCTGGGGTAATATTTACCAGTTTTATGGCCCGAACACTAAGTTAAATCAATTGTTGCTTGTTCTGGGTTGTCAGAAATTGTGGAGAACAGTCGGCTGCTTTTGGAAACTTCATTTAGGACAGCAAACGCAAACAGGAAGCATAATCTGTGCACAGATGAGGACGTCCGCTGCAGCTGCTCTGTTCCTCTTTGCTTCTCTTGTGTACTGGCTTCTGTGGAAAAGAATTTGGCTTTTTGTCTGTGTCTGTCAACTTGAAAGTCATTTATAATGCTGTAATCTACATATAAAAATTACAAAACTTCCTCTTAACAGATGTTTAAAATATACACACTTTCTGTTTTGAGGAACATGCTCCACTGTTTTATCATCGATCAGGTGAAAATCATAAGTCAGATCACTCAGAAAAGCAATAGCTCATCCATATTATTTTATTTATTGTTTTTTTTGTTGTTAAAATAGTTTGAACCATTTACAAGCTAGGGGTCAGTACTTCATGTTTTTGAAAGATGTCTCTTATGCGCACCAAGTCTGCATTTATTTGATTAAAAATACAGTAAAAACAGCAATATTGTAAAATATTATTACAATTTTAAGCAGCCATTACTACATTTTTCCTACGGAAACCATTATAATATGCTGATTTTGGTGCATAAGAAACATTTATTATTATTATAACTCTTAAAAAATGGTTGTGCTGCTTCATATTTATATTTATATTTATATTACCGACATTTTTTCAGGAATTTTTGATGATTAGAAAATTTAAAAGAACAGTGTTTATTAAAAATATTAGTCTTTACTGTCAATAATCAAGTTTCCATCCAGATTTTGCGCTGTTTTGTTATCGACAAAGAGAGATGCGTTAAAAAAACTTTGCGAAATTTGCTGTCTACAGCCTGTTTCCATCCAACTGGCCTTTTACCGATAAAATGGTGTGCGTCATGACGTCATCCCTAAAAAACCGAATTGTTGCATAAGTTTTGGTATATCGCAAAAAAATGTTGCCCTTGAGCTGTTTCCATACATAATTTATCCTTTTGCGTAAATTATAGGCTAGGCTAGCTGTTCTTCATCCATTTGAAACAAACAAAAAAAGCCTATATTAAATTGTATAGGCCTACATAAAATAATTTTTATTAAGTGTTTTAAATTTTTTTTTGTATTTTGTTATAGACTAGATAGATAGGCCACTGTTGATAATCAAGCAATGATCATAAACAGTTGCAGTTGTATTATTATCATTTTTCTGATTAACGTTTAAAGGAAATATGAATGTTCATTCCGGTTATTTTATTTTTCCTAACTGACGGTCGTTAAGCCATATTAACCGTTAACCGACAAGATTATGTTAAATTACAATTAAATTAAATTTAAATTGATAGGTGGCTTGACCCATTACAAATACCTAAATTTGTTTTCCAGGTATTCATTTTATACACGCGAAAAGCAGAATAAGCAACATGAACGTGACCTGCAGCGCTTCTGTGAACGGAGAAAAACATAAGCTATTATATATAAAAGCAACAGGCCCATATGCAAAATATATTTTTCTAAATAATTAATGAATTAACAAAACGAACGAAAAAAACCTGCAACAATTAGCAGCCTATATGCAGAATTTCGGTTAATTGCTGTGATGCACATTTGAGAAAGCGGCAGTTTTCCTTTATTTCACAAAAGTACGTTTTGTTTTATATTGTGAATGTACACAAATAAAATTAAATATTTTGAATAGTTTTGAATAATGTCTTACTCTTATATGACCACAAATGAAGGAGTAGGCTTTTGCAAGTTGTTTTCACTTTTACAAGGGAAAAAAAAAAAAAAAAACACACAAGCGATCGTGGCGGCGCCTCACGCGCAGTTACGCATAGCCTGTTCATGTCATAATAAAATACAGTGAGCCAAAAATATTGAAGAAACATGAAAAGAAAAAAAAAATTCCCTCACTCCACAACAAATCTACTCACTCCATCAACAAATTTAACAGTAGAAAGAACTCAGAACAAAGCAAGAATAAAAATATAAGAAGCTAACAAGTCAAAACAAATTAAAGTTTTGTACTTCACGTTCATGTAAAACAAAATGTGCTTGGCATAATAATGGGGTTATGGTGGTCAAGCTATCCATTTTAGTTATTTTTTTATTTGTTTTCATTTTATCAGTTACCTTTTCAATATTAAGAATAGAAGCGTGCCCACAGCTGAGCAATGACCGTGTGTCTTTTCCATCCCTATATAGCACAAAAAGGAATTCTTCACCTCTCTCCAGATGTGTATCAAGAAATGGAAGCGAGCCGGAATAAGGGAGTCCCCGGTGCCCCTGGAAACTACCTGACACCCAAAGACATTGGCCAAGGATCCACAGGACCATTCTACACCCCGTCAGTGGGCAACACCGCTACCATCGCAAGAGAGCTGCTGCTGAGCGGGACTTCGCCCACGGCTGAGGCCCTGATCTTGAAGGGAAAAGCACCTGCTTTGGCCTGTGGCTCCATCCAGCCTTCCCAGCAGCTGGAGTACCTAGCCCACATTCAAGGCTTCCAGGTATGGAATAAATGAAGTGATTTTACAGATCTGTTTATCTCTCGCGCTCGCTCTCCACTGCTAGCTCTACCCAGAGAACCAGACCTCAAATTTCATAACATCTATCGCGGAGCCTAAAATTGATCTGCTTGGCTTACACTGTTCGTCCATCTGGACGAGACTGCAGAAATGTGGAAGTGCCTGCTTTTGTCATTGATGTTCCTACAGGCCAGGGAAGTCATTTCTCACAGTTACATTTCCCTTTTCCTGTCTGTATACCATTGCAGACAAAGGATAACAACCTGTCTTTAGCTGATTTGTCTTGCACGGCTCAGTTTGTCCTACGGCTGCATTATAATTAGTATAATTGTTTTATTATAAGAAATATTATAATATAATTAACTGCAAATTATAATTGTTGATTTTTTTTGTTTGTTTTACTTTTATTTGTGGAGCAGCTGCACGTTATGTTCTGTATGTAGGCTACCAAGCAATAAGAATGGCCTGCAGTTCCATTGTGAGAATGTTTTGTGCCAGTTTACTGGATCAGCACTATATTATTTTTTTTATCATGCACATTCACTTTTTTTATGCCTTGCAAAAAAATAAAATAACTTTATTTGTTATACACACTACACTTCAAAAGTTTAAGCTTGGTAAGATTTTTCCATGCTTTTGAAGTCTCTTAGTTTGACCAAGGCTGCATTTATTTAATTAAAAATACAAAAAAGTAATATTGTGAAATATTATTTTTACATTTAAAATAATGGGGTTTTTTTTGTATTTCAAAGCTTTTTGTTTCACATGATTCTTCAGAAATCATTCTAAAATGCTGATTTGGTGCTCAAGAAACATTTCTTATAATTCATGTTGAAAACAGTTGTGCTGCTTAATATTATTGTGGAAAATGTGATATTTTTTTTCAGGATTCTTTGAAATAGAAGCCTTTTGAAACATAAAAGTACTTACTTTCACTTTTAAACAATTGTTGCATCCTTGGTAAATAAAAGTATTAATTTCTCCCAAAAAATGAAAAATCTGACTGACCCCAAATGTTTGAACAGTAGAGTATTTATACAAAGCAGTAATAGAATTTATACACTAAATTTATACAATTTAATGTGACTTTTTATTAAATTGCTGTTAAAACGTAAATAGACGCACGAGTCGAACAAATTTGAATGCTGTAATTGGAACTTTTTAATATTCATAATCTAAGTTATTATTAATAATTTTCCGATTAATTATACCTTTCCTGAACCCCAATGTGCGTGTCCTCAATCTCCTCTGCATGTTAAAGAAAACCAAGCCAGTGATTGAAAAGCACCCTCCAGTACCTCACCCTGAGCAGGTGCTTTTCATATTGGACAGTAAAAACATTTTATCTTAACCTGCTGAGGTTGCCTTTGAAAAAGCCTTTGTTTTTGCTCAGAGCTTTCCTGTAGTCTGAAACCTGATGAAGAAGAGTGAGGCAGCCAAACGAAAACACGGGGGGGGGGGGACAGCAGGTTTCACTTAAAGGGCCAGCTGTGAGGGATGAGCCGACCTGCCTGTGAGAATCGCTCCACATTCAAACCCCTTTCCCCCTCGATCACCCTGATAAGAATCCCGCCTGGTATTCCTTGGTGTCTTCTATCAGGAGGATTTGAGAGTATAATGGAGGAAGGCAGGAAATACATCATTGAAACAATGCGCCGAACGATGTGGGTTGGTAATGAAAACCTGAATGTACCAAAAGCAAAACAAAACCGCTGAGATGCGTCTTTAGCGCTGAAACGCAGATTCCAGACTTTCATATGTTTGTTGGCAGATGCTCTTGTGCAAAATAGTGTGCGCTTATTGGCAAACACCTTACTGTTTCTAATCAGAGCAGCAGACATACTATCCACAGTGCCAAAGGACATGTTTAAATCAGACCATGTTTGTGATTTAATTTGGACTTGACGGAGCTGTTATGAAAGCCCCTATGAGGCCCTTTTCATTGGCATTGGAGCAACAGAAACACCTGAAACTGTTTGGGAAAGCCACAATAAGAACCGATGTTCAATCAGTTTCCTGAAGCAGTTGTTCTACACTACAGATGTGGTATTCATTGTCGTGTGGTTATTCATGCGTCTGTTTCCTCTAAATCCTGATTCTGATCTCGAAACTCTTAATGGAGAAGTTAATAGATGCCTTGTAAAAATAAAGACCTAGCACAGGCTGTATTTGGCATTGACTTTCAGTTGAGATTGGTTCATTCAGGTCTTTTGCTCTTGTTGGGCCCCAACTAGACACATGGGGCCTCTGAGAGTAAAGAGATTTGATTGATGGAATTTGGCCAGAGGTTGAAAATTAGATAGGGCATCTGTATATTGGCATTTTGGAAGCAGTGCTGATGCAGAGAGGGTTGGAGATAATAGTTAGTTTGCTGTTAATTTCCCTGTTGTCTCAGGCCACATGTGATGGAAGTAGGGCAGAAATAATGGAGTCGTTTGAGTAATGCATAACATATGCTCTCTCTTTCTCGTTCTCTTTAGTGAAATGCTGTTATTTTCTCAAGATTCAAGATTTTTATTCGTCACATACACAATAGAGTATAATCAGCAGTGAAATGTAAGTCAGGTCCGCTCCAAGGACAGTGCAATTGTATAGACAAATATTAAGAAAAAGAAAAGTAGAAAAAATAAAATATAAAAAATATAAATATAAATGTGCAGGTCAGTATGTTGTTGGCTTAGTAATATAAGAGGAATGTGCAAAAGAATGTGCAAAAAGTTGTATAGGGTATTTAAATAGCAGCAATATGATGTAGAGAAAAATTCTGAATAGCTTATTGATATGGTGATATTTACATGGAGTCGAGTGATGTTATGACACAGAGTTAGAGTTTAGGAGCCTGATGGCCTGGGGGAAGAAGCTCCTCCTAAGTCTCTCAGTTTTTGCCATCAGGCTACGGAAGCGCTTACCAGATGGAAGCAAAGTGAATAGACGGTTACCAGGGTGATTTTCTGTAGTTGAGCTTCACATTTTTACTGAGTTTGTGCCCACACTTACCTTTTAAGTGGGCTCTTAGATAGTCTGTTGTCTTCAGTCATGCTGAGATGTTCAAGATCATTAGAAAAATAGTCCTAAATACCATCAGATTAGGTTTCTTTGGCCTGTAACGTTAGCTGTATCCCATTTTGTGCCACATATAAATTAGTCTCACATTGCCAGACTTTGATTTTTAGCATAAAGTGTCTTCCTGCTTATTCTGTACCAATTCTTTATTGGGATAATTTGTGGTCCAGCTTATTCCAGCCAAGAATCACTCGTTTAGACAGGAAAAGGCCATTTAACTAACATTTAAAGCACTCATTATGTTTAACCCAGTAAAAATCTTTGTACTCTGACTCCCAGATGTTGCATAAAACTGCTAAGCATGGCTTATTTGAGGAACAGACCTAAATTTAAGTCGTTATTCATTCATAATCTTCCCCTTCAGTTAGCTGTTAGTGGTTGTGGCCACACTGAGTAACTGACTTGAACTTGAGATCAAGATGAATATAATGTGAAAACAAATCATTCCACTTTGTTGAACTGGATTAGTTGATTCATTGATGAGATCCAACTCAAAAGAACAATTCATTCATTTGAGGGATATAAACATTTTTCATTAACTACAAACCAACGTTTGGTCCCAAATTATCTAGCCACTACTGAGTGAGAACAATTGAAACCCTGTTACCCATTTTGGCATAGATTAGTTATTTATTTATTTATTCATTCATTTTCTGTCTATTTAAAAAATACTTTTAGAAAATTTTGTTACTTTCTAAAAGTATTTTTTTGTATTTTAAAGCTTTTATTTTATTTTATTTGAAAATATATCACAAAAATCTGAATTTCAACATTTATTTTGACATGTCCCTGTAACAAAAGAAAGTTAAGCACCGCTTTTTTGATCTGGTTAAACTCTTGAGCCTCTCTTGGTCAGCTGGGTGACTTGTTTGGCGCAAGTAGCATCGGCTTTAGACGAACCCAGAGATGGATCTTTCCTCAAACCCCCCATTGCTCTGCCAGCTAGCGTTCACTCCCCTGGCTGGGGACACAGAGATTCGGAGAGAACGAAAGGGAGAGAAGAGGTGGAGCAGTGAAGTCAATCTCTGTGGGAACGTTGCTCTTCGCCACATGTCAGGTGCACATCATAAAGGGCCTTTTGTGCTGAGCCTGTGAGCTGCAAAGCAGTCTGGGAGAGCGGAGAGCAGTAGGTAGAACTCATGTTAGGGATGAGTCCTGAGCATTTTATGAACCCCGTTCTTCCTATCACTTCATATGAGACCGAGTGAAACATACTGTACCATAGTCTTCCACCCTGCTTGTATACTTCAGAGCTTATGACCTTCTCAATGTAAATAATATAAATTATGTTTTCAACTTTTACTATTGCTGTGTTGACTTCATTAACAGTTATTGGAGGGAAACAAATTACAAACTACAGTATATATATTTTAAATAATCTTGCTTGACTTTTTTAGTTTAAAAACTAATTCGTTTCAAACTAATTTTATTTTATTTACCGCCTGTATCGTTTTTTGCCTATTAATTTTTTAGAATTTAAAAATAGAAAGTAAGAATTTATAAATAGGAAGCATGGGTCAAAATGTATTTTAAAAATAAAATAAAATACATAAATAAGGATATCAGTATAATTTTTAGCTGGCAATCAAGACTTTCTGAATGTTTTGTTTTTGAGTTTTAGACCATATACTTGGAGACCATCACCTAATCCCTCTTTTTCATGCCCGTTTCAGCTTTCCCTCTGCCTCATACTCGCTCTGTTTCCTCCCACCCTCTGAGCCCCTCTGCTCACTGCCCATCTGTTTCTCTTTCTGTTTGTCTGTCTCTCACATGGTTTCTAACCTTGGCTAGAAATACCAGCATACCTAGATTCAGATCACAGGCTCTCAGTTATTTCTTCAAATAACGCCCATTGATGTTTTATGACCTTCGTTTTGAGATGAATGGAGACGAGCCGATAAAAGAAGTCGTGCTTGGATTTCTCATCCTGCCAGTGCTGGGCACACATGCATTTCTCTGTGAGGTGCTGCTTTGATCACGGGTGGCAGGGTTCAGCATCTATATGCCAACTGCTCAGCAGTCATGCCATAAATCACTTCATAAATCACTTCATATGCAGGTGATGTAAGCATCCGTGATGCATCCGTTATGCACATCTGCATAAAAATCAAGCACATTTCATCTCTGCTAGATATTTCACAGTCTACTGCAGGGGTAGGCAGCATCGGTCCTGGAGTGCCGATGTCCTGCAGAGTTTGGCTCCAACTCTGAAAAACCCTCACCTGCCTGTAGCCTTGGTAATCCTGAAGGCCTTGATTAGCTTGCTCAGGTGTGTTTGATTAGGGTTAGAACTAAACTCTACAGGACAGCAGCAGGACCGACGTTGCCTTCCCCTCGTCTACTGTTTGAAAACTGGAAGCATTTAGGAGCAGCAGCAACTAAGCCACGAAGCGGAAGACCACAAAGTCATGGAGTGAGATCACAGAGCGCTGAAGCTAAAAGTCTCCACTGCTCTGCTGATTCCAAAGCTAAAGAGTTATACACTTCCACTGCCATTAATATCAGCACAAAAATCAGGAGCTTCATGGAATGGGTTTCCATGGCCGAGCATCTGCATGCAAACTTCATATCAACAAGTAAAATTCCAAGCTTCGGATGTAGGGATGTAAAGCATGCTGCCACTGGACTCTGGAGCAGTGGAAACCTGTTCTAACGAATCACGCTTTTCTGTTTGGCAGTCTAATGGGTGAGACTAGGTTTGGTGGATGCCAGAAGAGCATTACCTGCCTGACTGCATTGTGCCAACTGTACAGTTTGGTGGAGGAGGGATAATGGTATAGGGACTGTTTTTCATGTGTTGGGTTAAGCCCCTTGCTTCCCGTGAAGGGAAATCTTAATGCATCAGCATACCAAGTATTTCTGAACAGTTCTCTGCTACCAAGTTTGTGGGAACAGTTTGGGAAAGGCCTATTTCTATTCCAATATGACTGTCCTAGTGCTCAAAGCATGGTGCATGAAGACATTGGTTGGATGAGTTTGGTGTGGAAGAACTTGACTGGCCCATATACTGGATGGGCAAAAACTCCCAAACTCAGTTCCTGTTGATGTAATGGTCCCAATACTTTTGTTCATTATATAAATATGTTTATCTGCCATAACATGGTAATGTTAATGTTCAGAATTTTAATATCTCTAATACTTTCTCAATAATTACAAAGCTAAGCACATACCTGAAGTTTTACATGAAAAACTGGCATTGAAGCCAATATTGTGACTGACCATTCATACGTTTTAATCACACTTTAATTTCCATGCTGCCCACCTGCAGCATTTCTATAACCTGTAACCCACCTTCTTGCCCTTAATGGCAAAGCACTGACTGATGATGTGAAAGTGATTTAATTTGATGCGAGAACATCGGGAGTTGTGTAACTCAGCAGTAGCATCAGGTTCATAATTTCAATTACAGAAGTGGATTGATGTGGGCTTTTGAAGGTGACTCGATCCTTTTATGGTGAACGATATGATTCAGAAGACGTTTTTGGCACTAGACTTGCAATCCAACCCAAAAATTGGTGAAGAATTTTTTTGGATGACTTATGAGGCGATTAAAGATATATTTATGTTATAACTGTAAGGCATGTATCAAATTTGTTGATGTGCAGTGTCTGCTTTAGTGGTAAAGGGAGCCGTATTTGGTTAGGAAAAGTGAAACTTTATCTAACTGGCTTCAGACTCTATATATATTTGCTAAATTATTTGCCCACACTTTTAAAAATAAAGATTATTGGCATCTGTGGTTCATTTTAACATCCATTAAACATTTCAAATACACAAAAGTTTCTTTATACTTTATGAATGTTCTTTAGGGTGGTTCTTTAAAGAACTGTTCACTGCTAGGTTCTTACGGGGGCCCAGTAGTGCACAACACAATGAAAGAATGAAATCTTCACAACACAATGAAATTAGCACAACACAACAAAAACAAGCAGCAACACAATAGAAACAAGTCACAACACAAAGGAATCAAGCAGCAACACAACAAAATTAGCACAACACAACGGAAACAAGCAGCAACACAATGGAAACAAGTCGCAACACAAAGGAATCAAGCAGCAACACAACAAAATTAGCACAACACAACGGAAACAAGCAGCAACACAAAGGAATCAAGCCGCAACACCACAAAATTAGCAGAAAACATTGGAAACAAGTCGGAACATAACGAAATTAGCACAACACAACAGAAACAAGTCACAACACAACGGAAACAAGTCACAACACAACAGAAACAAGTCACAACACAACGGAAACAAGTCACAAGACAATGGAAACAAGCTGCAACATGACAAAATTACCACAACTCAACAGAAACAAGCCACAACACAGTGAAATTAGCACAACACGTTCTAAATTAGTCCTATGCGTTGTGGCGTGCCGATTTCGTTGTTGTGGTGATTTCATTGTGTTGTGCACTACTGGGCCACCGTAGGTTCTTCATGGCATTGCTGCAAAAATTCCTTTATAGAACCTTTGTTTTTAGAAGTGTAGTTATTTATTTTTAGACATTTTCCTCCTTTTCCGTGTAGAAATGTTCAACCCAGTTGTTCAGGAGAGCATGCTGAAGCTAGACGTATCATAAACAGAGACATGTTATGACTCGAACTGCTGGTTTAGCGCATATGTAACTGCAATATGATGTTATCAGACGTACTCATGTGTTAAATCCGCCAGCAATATCATCCTGATAAGAATCACTGGTCCATGTGCTTAAGTCAAAGGCAAGATGTTACTCCATTTTGTTTTAATTTTCTCCCTTGCCATGTAGCAAATCCCACTTTAATGAAAATAAAAACTATCAGATGATGTATGTTTTGAACATCTGTGCCAAAAGATCTGCCTCAAGATGCAGTTTATTCTTTTTTGTTTTTCTTACCCCCCATACTCTGCTGTGTTCTCTGTGTAAAAAGCACTTCAAATAGCACTGGCAGAGTCCTACGCTTGATTTGGCTCCTTTTCCACTGCACATCTCCGTCTTATACACAGTCGACATCAAACGCCTCTCCCTGTCCAAGCATCAAAGAATGGGACGGTTTGTTTCTGTCCCTCTTGCCCTTTCCTTGTTCCTGGAGCTGGTGTTTATGCTGGGATTTTCATTAGCAAACACATGCTAGACGTGCTAATCCCTTATGGTCTGATTTTTGCCTTGTTCTGATGGGGCCCAGCTGTATCGCTGTGGCGTATTTGTGCGAGGAGCGAACTTTGAAAACAAAGTTTGTCAGGGAGATGAATCTTCAGGCTGACAGGAAGCTGGCACTGATCTGGGTGTCTTAAGCTTGATGGTGGCCCACAGTTATTTGCTCAAAGTGACGATTCTCCACCACAGTTAAATGCATTAGGAAAAGATTTATATCAAACCCAGCACTGCGAATGGATACACAGTCAGTGGTATATATTTATATATATATATATATATAAAAAACTGTTGACTAGTTAATATAATGTGATATAATAAATATAATAGTTTTACAGCATTTAAAACTATGCAATACAAATATACATAATTATATATAACTAATAATATATACCTCTTTTAGATTTTGTTTTCCAATCTTATGAAGACATTTTTTAAAGTATGTTTTTATATTACATGTTTTTATTATGTGTAATAATTTAGTTATATTTCAGTATATTAAGAGGGTTATTATAATTATAACATAGTGCTGTTAATTGGTTAAAAACTGTAATTAAATCAGTTACTCAATTCATTGCATTTTCCAATATTTGCTGAGGTTGAAATTGAAATAATTTTTTGGGATACATTTTTTTATCACAATATTTTTACTTGACAAATTAAAGTTTTAAAATGGCATTCCTAAGAACATGATCTGTTCGTGCAGAATATAATAGAAATATTAACCAAGTCAGCGGAGGCATTTATTTCTTCTCTTCACCAGACACAAGATGTTTGTATATGTCAGAGTTCCTGTTTCCTGGAGCTGTAAACGCCAATCACACATTGTGCTTCTTGCAAACCGTGTTGTTAACATTGTCTTTAAAACACACTTCACAGCGGAATGCCCTGTGGATCTGGCCCATCAGACCACTTGAAGACTGAGCATAAACACACGTTCATGGAGTGAGATTCCTTCAGTCTGCTGTTGCACTCATTCATCTGTTTCTCTTCTCTTCAGGATTCTCAGTTTTATGCAGTAACATTTATTTATTTTAAATAAATGATCGGCATTTAGTCCAAGACATTTCTTGTGCTAAGAAGTTCTCTGGAAGCAGACTTTCACACATTGTAACCAGCTGTCCAGACATTTTTTCCATGGAACAACTCACACTTTTCCCAAGTCTCTATGATCAGAAATGTAGATCTGTATCCACTGAATTTGTCTCAGTGCTTTTAGAAACAGTTCATCCTAAAATTAAATTTCGGTCATTATTTATGAAACCAAAAACACTAGCAAAAATTTTTTTCTACAAAAATTCTGAAAGTAATAAATTGAAAAAGCAGTTTCTGTATGTTCTGCAAGTAAAAAAGTTTTTAAAATGGCCTGGATGTGTATATAGGTCAGGCATAAAATGATCAAAGTGGCCCAGCATAGTGTCCAAATCCTTGCGCACACACACACACACACACAATCCTTTGGGTGTTGCTGAGTGGAGTTTGACATGCAGAGGTGTTCTCAGAAACCCCAAACGGGGCCAGAGCTCCCCTCTAAATCACTATCACTCGAGAAAGCGCTTGAGAAAGCATAGATTGTGAACCATTCTTGAGGATGAAGATCAAAATCTAAAACCACTGCTGTTATCGAGTAAATGTGAGCACAAACTACCAGCCAAGTCTGAGGATCCAGTTTGTACTTTTCCCACAAAATGTTTTCCAAGGTCAGATCCGCAGTGCAGTACATGCTGTAAATTGCATCACATATTTAATACTCCCTTCCCTCCGTCTCTCGTTTCTTGCAGGTGCAGTACTCAGATCGGCAAACTGACAAAGAGTTCATGACCTACCTGACCCTCTCACCTGTGCAGATGACCTTCCACGGCATTGGGAGCTCCATTCCAGCTAGCCATGACCAGGTTATCTTATCTATATATCTGTTTGTCTGTCTATCGTTCTATCCATTTAGTCTATCTATCGTTGTATCGTTCTATTGTTCTATCTCTCTGTCAATCTGTTTTTCCTTGTATCTATAAAGCAGTTTTTGAATCTATCTATTTCTATCTATATCCGTCCGTCCGTCCATCCATCCATCCATCCATCCATCCATGCATCCATCCATCGTTCTCTCTATCTGTCTGTCTATCTATCCATGTCTGTCCCTCCATTTATCTCTCCGTCTATCTATCGTTTTATATATCTTTACACTTAAAGTCCCCCTGTAGTTAGAAATGTTCTCTCTTAAAACTCATTTTTGATCATCAAAATTACATATTTAAATGTTTTTTCTTGTGAAAATAATTTTCTCATGCCTTAAAATAGCTTTAATGAAACTCTACACCCTTGCCTCATTTACTATGCGCAGAACTATGAATATGCAAATTCCCCCACCTCCACTCAGTCACACCAGCCAGGGCCTCCTGATCAATTCAATTCAATTCAATTTGAACCATGGATAATGACTGATAAAACTGTTTTTACTAGCAGACAACTATAGTGGATACTGTAACAGTTGTTAAAGTTACTAATGTGACGATATTGTGTCCTAAAATGCCTTGAAAACTCGAATGCAGCCAAGTTTGGGATTCTTAATTAGCGCCCGCGAGCATATGCGAGTGAATTTTTGAATTATTGAATTTTGTGACGTAGCAAACCGAGGGGCTGTTTCAAACCGCATTTCTGGAACAGCCTTTGGGAAACTACAGTTTTAAGGAGAAAATACTCAGCAGTGGTGTTGATTAGTGGATTGGCACATGGTTTGTCTAAAAGCAAATTGAAAACACTACATAGACAAATAAACAACATAAAAAACTAGATTTTTTACTACAGAGGGATTTTAATGTATGCAGTTTCAAACGTTTCAAATTTTGAAAAAGTATTCTTTTAAAATTACTGTAACACCAGTTGGCTGATGTCACTTGGTTTGATATTTTGCATCTAAAACAGTGACATTGTCAGTGTGACTTAAGTGCCCGTAGGTTTTGGGTTTCTTCACATTTGTTATGTTAAATGAGTTCCAGATACAGATGATTTTAAAGAAATGATTTGTTCAGCAGGCTGGTATTTCATCACCTTTTTCCCACGGCTTTTCAAGCCAGTTACCGCATTCCACGGCGATTCGTTGATTGCTTTGGAATACAAAACTGATATTGGGAAGATGTCAAACCAACTGACACATTTGTGCTGACAGATTTGAAAGCATCACGCAGTGTGCTGTCAATAAGAGGTGTTCATTATGAAGATTCATTGGGGAGAACATATTGTGCACAGATATTTTATTGCATTGTTTGTTTGCAGAGTTTCCTTGGATATATCTGACTATCCGCAGCCAGTTACTTACTAGCACAGTTTCAGTATTCAGGCAATCGGAACACGCACAGCCATTATCCCCATTGTTAATGATAAGTGTGGTTTAGTGACAGACCAGACCACGTTTGATTAGGTTTTCTTTTTTCATTTTTCTTGGAGTAATTATGAAACAAAAAGAGCCCTAGGATCTGGGCTGGCTAGTATTCATGAGGTGGCTTATTGTGTAGTGTCATCCATGCAGAAAAGCGGTTGCTTACATTATCTAATCTAAACATAGGACGCTCTTTTGTTCTGCCCTTCAAAGCTCCACTCTCTAATAAAGCCCGTTCTATAACCAGTAATAGGGATTTCTGTTGTGGGGACACAGCCGCCAGAGCAAAATGAAGGCAATATAGGCCATGGACTTGTTGTTGCCAAAAGCACTGGTGCATGACCGACTGTTAGGGAGCCTTTCTTTTCCAGATTCCTTAGTACAGTGGCATCCAGCCACAAAAGGAGTCAGAACAATGAACCCAGGGTGGTTCTGGATTGTGACACTTTTTGGCCCAAGTTACTCCTCTGCCCCACAGTTTGCAGTCAATGCTTCTAACTATAATCCACTTCAGCAAGAATGAGAGCAGGGCTCTTTCTATATCACTGTGTGGTTTGTGGTAGCCGGGGACTGGTGGTCACACTTTTTACTCCCTTGAATATTTCTCGGGGGTGGGCTTATTTTTGAAAGATTTGTGTATAGGAAACACATGGCGACCTTTTGTGACCACATACCCCAGTATCAAAATATGTTGTCATTTATGATGCGGTGTTTTGTAATGGGCAAAAATAAGAAACCGTTCTGACCTACAAAGGCAAAACACAAAACATCTTCACATTTTGTCCGAAAATCATCTCTGGCGTAATGGTGTTTCCTATAACAGATGAGTTTGTCTTAACTTCTCAGATTTAGAAAATCTATATGTGAACCTGGACCACAAAACCAGTCATAAGTAGCATGGGTATATTTGTAGCAGTAGCCAAAAATACACTGTATGGGTCAAAATTATAGATTTTTCTTTTATGCCAAAGAAGTATTAGGATATTAAGTAAAGATCATGTTCCATGAAGATATTTTGTAAATTTCCTACCATAAATATAGTATATTAAAACATAATTATTGATTAGTAATATGCATTGCTAAGAACTTTATTTGGACCAATCTAAAGGCAATTTTCTCAATATTTAGATTTTTTGCATCCTCAGATTCCTGATTTTCAAATAGTTGTATCTCAGCCAAATATTGTCCTATCCTAACAAACCATACATCCATGAAAAGCTTATTTATAAGCTTTCATATGATATATAAATCTCAATTTTTAAAAATTGACCCTTATGACTGGTTTTGTGGTCAAAATTATTATTTTTTTATTTCTATTGTTTGCATATGTTGCCATTTTGCATTCATAAGGCAGCACTATTTTGGCCTACAAATAAATATAAGGAAAAAATATAATATTTTATTTTATATATTATAGTTATAAATGCAAAATTAATTTTAAAATACATTTTTATTTGGAGGACAAATCACGAAGAGTAAACTAGATATTTGAGTCCAACATGCTAAATCACTGCTAGAGAAAACACATTTGTGTACAATAATTGGACGATAATCGTTACTATGTAAAATGTTTCATGCAAAGCACAGCGCTATCAAGATAACTAGGTGGTAGGTGGACATGCGTGATCTAGGTTGAGGAATCAACCTCACATGTATACGGATGGGGTTTGTGATGCATGTGGGCTGAGGCACGTGTGCCTGGGATGTTCAGATGGATTGTCTTATGAAGTGAAGTGAAGTGACATACTGCCAAGTATGGTGACCCATACTGGAATTCGTGCTCTGCATTTAACCCATCCAACGTGCACACACACAGCAGTGAACACACACACACCGTGAACACATACCCGGAGCAGTGGGCAGCCATTTTATGCTGCGGCGCCTGGGGAGCAGTTGGGGGTTCGGTGCCTTGCTCAAGGGCACCTCAGTCGTGGTATCTCTAACCATTAGGCCACGACTTCCCCTCATCTCACTACCTGTGTAGTCAGTGGGAATGTGATGGGGTCCGTTGATAACTCTTTCCTGGAGATTACCAGTATACTGTCATTCAAGCTGAATGAAGACTATCAGTCCACAAGAGAAGAGTCCTATCAGTGTGTAACATGTTTTTAATCCATCAAAATTGATCTGTCTTCTTGATTTACATTCCTAAACCAGTCACAGTACATTTTGTATCGTATGTCTCACAGGATTTTGATTGGACGTGAGCCGTGTGATGTTTCCCCATAGCAGTCCCAGGTCACTTTTTGACACATACTCATTGGTAGAATTGACAGAGTCCTGCAGAGAACTGCGTAGAGTTGCTCCTGTACTTTCCTGGCTCCTGCAGAGCCTGTCAGTTCACAGGGCCCAGGGCGCTGCTCTTTCTCACTGCCGATGAAGGCCTCAAGCCCCCATAGGCTTACGCCCCTCCTGCCCTGATCCTTGGCCCTCCATGTGCATTCCTGGAGGGCCTGGGCGTCTTAGATATACAGCTGAGCGCCCCCACCGACCCCGTGCCAGCTACGCAATGCCATCTGCCCAACATATGTTTGCATTCACTCATTTTGCCTTGAGCAACAACGAACTGACTGGAGGCCAAAATACATACTTAGCTGCATGTCTTTTTTGGTTAATGTCTTTTTTGAATGCAGTTGATTCTGTTAATCGATTTTTGTGTCATTGTTAGTGCGGCTGTGAAAATAGTACTTCAAAAGTAGCTTGAACTGGTCCAGCATGTTGATCCCAGAGTGTTTGATTCCAAGAACGGCGTGTCCATTTTTGGCTTGTTAAGGCCTTTAAATTGTCCATGTTCTACAGAGCTGAAGTAACATAAGTGTCAGCCCACAGCGGCAACAAACATGTCAAAGCGGGGAGCTCACAGAGCCCTGCACGAGGTGTTGCTTATACAACATGGAGGCCCTGAAATCGAATGTGACAGGGCGAATTTGGCTGCTGCTGCGTGTGCATGCTGTGCTCAGCTGGCTGCTCTTTTCCCAAGAGCCTTTGCATCCAGCCTTCAAGCTGAGGCCTGGGAATAATGCAACCTCATACATCAGGGGAGATCTGAAGTTGGCAGTTTCTGAAGTTCTCAAATGAAGACTAAAAGCTGACCGGCAGAGGCCAGAAGTTCTTGAAACTCAACTACGGGTTGGCTGCTTTCTGTTTTTAGTCCTATAGAAAAAATATAATAGCCGTTTGGCAGACTGTTTCAAGAGTTGGCCTAGTCAGAAGGGATATTTCACCCAAAATGAAATTTCTGCCCTTAATTTGCTCAAATCAGAAGATGTTTTAAAGCAGTTTTTCAGCTGTTTTTGTCCATAAAATGAGATTCAGGTTAAAACCCCTGGGTGGACCCCATTGACTTTTTTTTTATAAAATACATTTACATCAATTTAGTTGATGCTTTTTTTTTTCAAAATTAACTTACCAATGCAACTTCAGTTCATCTTAACGGGATAGTTCACCCAAAAATAAAAATGTTATCATCATTTACTCACCCTTATGTCGTTCCAAACCTCTATGAGTTTCTTTCTTATGTTTAAACATAAAAGATGAGATTTTGAAGAATGCTGGTAATCAAACAGCTGATGATCTCCAATGACTTCCATAGTATTTCTTTCCCTACTATGGGAGTCAATGGGAACCATCATCTGTTTGGTTCTTCAAAATATCTTCTTTTGTGTTCAACTCGTACAGGTTATACACATAAAAGTAAATGATGAATTTTTTTTCATTTTTGGGTAAACTATTCCTTTAAGGAGGCAATAACATGTGAAGTTTCAAACATCATCCAGAATAGTACAAGCTACAACAGAAAGTACATTCTTTTGTCTCCCATGGAATAAAGCTTCCTTTTTTGGGTGAACTGTTTCTCTAAAGTTTCAGCCAGATTGTTTCAGTTCAGTCTGCGGAAAGCATAAAAAGCATGAAAAGTTCTGTAACTGTAAAGACCATTTCGCCTGGTGTCCCACAACATCTTCGCTTTGACTTCCTAACAGAACTGAGACATTGTTCTCGAGCAATTAATTGTAGCCCTTGGATCTTGTATGTTTCATTATGTGCTTGTTTGTTTGCAACAGGAAGCCCGTTCATGGTGAGAATGCATTCCACTTGTTGGGAAATGGCTCTTTCATTATGACAAGCGAGGAGAAAGTGATTGTGCGACAATTCAGACACCTGTTGAGAGGATGGGCAGCTATTGACAGGCCTGATTCATGGCCGAGAGGCTGCTGTGTCCGTCTTCAGAAGATCTCCCGCTGGGTGCTGGGCCGTTTGAAGTCTCCTTCGGCCCAGGGCTGGAGACGTTAGTACAGCAGGCCGCCTCTGTCAGGGGTCTCGGCATGTTACTCAGCTCAGCAGCTGTTCTCGTCTTCTCTCTTTGACACGGACTAAGCCTTGCATAATGTGTCTGTCGCCTACAACGGCACCTGTAGGAAATCTGTTTATGTAAAAGCACAACCAAAAGGGTTTTACCTAATCTACATTGTTTGGAGGAGGATTATTTTTCGAAGAGGATTATTTTTCCAAGGCTGATTGTGTTTTTAAAGTCCACTAAGCAAAGACCTGTTAATTGAATTGCATGAGGGAAAAGTTCACATTAGGTTAAAAAACCCTTCAAAAAATTATGCAAAGTGTTATGATATTTATAGCTGATCTTATGTTAAAAATAGGCTCAAATGATATTAAAAAGACTTAGGGCAAATTAAGATATTCAATGCTAAATTATAACAGACATGGATTGGGTTATCGAAACCATTCTAATATGGAAGGGATTTTTAACTCAGGAGGTGCTTTACACTACTGCACTTCTTCTAAAAATATCCATTACTGTTTAAAAGTTGGGTTGGTAAGGTTTTTTAGGACTTCTTTTGAAATAAGTCATTTATATTCACAAAGGCTGCATTTATTTGATCAAATCACAGCAAAACAATAATATTGTGAAATATTATTACAATTTAAAATAACTTTAAATAGTAAAATGTCATTTATTCACAGCTAAATTCACAGCAGCATTACTCCAATCTTCAGTGTAACATGATTATTCAGAATCGTTCATGTTATTTGGTGCACAAGAAAAAAGTCTTATTATTATCAATGTTGACAACAGTTGTGCTGTGTAATATTTTTGTGGAAACCATGATGAATTATGTTTTCAGGATTCTTTGATGAATAGAAAGTTCAAAAGAACGGCATTTATTTGAAATATAGATCTTTTGTAACAGTATAACGGTCACTTTTGATCAATTTAATTCATCCTTGATGAATTAAAATGTATACATTTTTGTATTGAATTGTAGTGCAAATACCAAAAAAAACACGATTTAAAACGCAAAATTTGGTAATGGTAAAAATAAGAAGGAATTAAATACTTGTAGAATAATAAGCTGTTTTATGCTTATTCCATGAGTGTTGCTATATGCAAATGCCTATAGACTGGAATAATGTGGGCATCTACATATATACATATATATATATATAAAAAAAACAGACAAGAAGTTCTTGGAGTTGGTATTGTGTTGGAGCCTTTGTCATGTGGTTTCCCCCAGAACGTTTCCTGCAGTTTCTTGCCTAATAGAAGCAGCTTGATTTTCACTGACCTTACACTGGTCACACTGAAAGACTCGTGTGTGGAATCACATGAGCTTGTTATTTTGGGATGGGTGCTTTTTTTAAATAAATGACAATAGCATTAAATTA
Source organism: Barbus barbus (assembly GCF_936440315.1). Lineage (NCBI taxonomy): Eukaryota > Metazoa > Chordata > Actinopteri > Cypriniformes > Cyprinidae > Barbus > Barbus barbus. Next base: position 10,660,281 of record NC_136724.1, read on the forward strand.
AATAGGACTTAAATAGTTTTCTCCACCTTTATTCTAGTCAGTCCCTCCTTTTAGTGAAGAATCAGTCTCCCTTTGACTCGTTTAAGGTGTTTAGTGTCATTTAACATCTCTTCTGCTTCTGGACATTCATCATCAGCCGCTCGGGTCGAATGTCAGCTCTTATCACCGCTCGCGACGTGTCAGGTAGAAAACGAATAATGATAAAGCAAGGTCGCGGTTTAGTGATACCAGTCCCTTACCTCCCTCCATCCCCCAAAGCCTACCCTTTAAGAGGAGACTTTTCCCCATGTTTGGAGCCCCTGCTGTCAGCAGGAGGTAGCGGGTTGATCAGCACCCATTTGTCAAGCGGTCCCACACTGCGCCGAGATCCCATTAGCCCGTCTTTGAACGTCGCTGTCTCAAACCGTCCCATCGAGACCCCCCTGTCGGCCCGTCGCACCAGCAGCCGTGGGCTTTGGTGAGAAAACAAAGCCCTTCCATTGCACCATCACTCACCCTCGCATGTCTGTCATCTGTTTTTCTTAGGAAACGACTTTCAAAGTTGGCTGCATTAGAATGCGGGGGACCTCAAACGAAGCGTCAAGAGATGATAGGGCGAAGAGGATGTAAACGTCTTTTCTTCTTCCCTCATTGACCCCCCTCCAATGCCTATCCCTCAACAAGCTTTGAATCGGCCTGCCAGAGGATACGATTGTCGGGCCACTAATCTAAACATGAACTTGCACATTAAGGGCAACTTGTTGATACCTAAAGAGGCCTCTCCAAACACAAAGGGTTTGATAATAGGACATTAGCACCTTGACGGACTCTTAAGTGCCAGACTCATTGGAGTTAACTACCCACGGTGCCACATTCGTGCTTCCCACTCGATTTTTCAAAGCCACAAGATTTTAATCTCAGTTTCACTTTGAGTTTAGTTTCACACACATGTTTGCTCTGGTGTTGAGTTGTGCAATGAGCATAATTCAGTTGGTTTGGCTGTGATTCACCAAGAAGAAATGAGCAGATTTGTGTCAGGTTTTACAAGCATTACCATTTAAATAATGTTCATTTTAAACATTTATGCAGCCTTGAATCCAAGCGGGCTCACGCACTAAATACCAAAAGGCTCCTTTTTTAGATTTTTATTGAATTAACCCATATTTATCCTTTTTTTTTTTTTGTTCCAAAATAAGTTTGTCATGCCCGTAGTCCAAAGTTGCGAGGAATGTTTGTTGGATTTTGTCAGCTCACGTCAAATCTGGTTTTCATTTTCAGTTTGTTAATCTTTGTTAAAAAGCTTTTGTTTATTCTTCAAGGAGCGAAACAAAACAAAGGCTTAGTAGCAGAGTGAGAACATATGTTTGCCTTATCTACAAGTTCATTGCATATGTGGGTGTTAGTGGTAAAATGATTATTTCAGACCACAACACCTCCATCGAGTTCTTCTGACACGAAGCTGCTGTTTTTTTTCGCACCCTTGCCCTCATGTGCTAAGTGCTACGTTCATTAGCACCTTGGTGCCAACGGAGCACAGTGTTTTACCAATGGCCATTGATTAGTGTTATTTGGGGAGGTGTGTGAATTTACTGTTTGCCCAAACTGAAGAGTGAGCAGTGATTATCAGTTAATCAATTCAAGTCTATATCAAGTTCTGTGTAATGGATAATCGAGTGAATCTCACAAAACCTGTCATACCCAGGTGATATTTTACTCCAAAATTAAATGAAAGAAATTATATTTGATTTCTTTCATGAAAGAAATGAAAGAGATTATATTTTGACAAAGAAAATGAAGCCGTCTTAAACCATTCTTAAATATATTTATATATTTTTATTATTGCATATATACACGTTTTGTATTAATTTTCTTGATAAAGAATTCTAAAATAATTGATTCATTATTATTATTCTTAATGTTAAAACCATCTTGTTTTTGTCTTTACTGTCACTTTTGAACAATTTAAAGCACCCATGCTGAATAAAATATTAATTTCTATATTATATATAGAAATTTAATGGTAGTATTTGAGTAAAAAAAAGTTTTAGAGTAAAAATACTATGCTACAGTAAAAAGATGAACTATTGTGAATCATTCCTTTTGGTTGAAAAGTGCTTTATTGTCATTAAAGTAATGCCACAGCCCCCCCAAAAAAATTAAATAAATAAATCTTAACGACCCCATAAAAAGCCCTTTTTTTCTAAATACAAAATATAATCTCTGAATTATTTCTATGAATTTTGAAAGGAGCTATGACCAGAATTGTATCGTGACATGCCTGCATAAGTTATTCCTTTTTAAGTATTTTTCCAATATGAATACCTTTCTCATGGTTCCTTATATAACTGCAGAAGTCAGTACTCTTCTGTATTCTAAAGGTGAGAGGAAGGAGAGCTTTATTAAACTACATTTACAAGCCCTTGGGGATGACTGGGTTTCACATACAGCCCAGTCTATAGGCCTGAAATAGTCTCTTGATTCCAGTTTCCTCACAGCGGCACCGAAAGACTCATTCAGGAGCAAACTAACACTGACATTTGGAGATTCCTTCCCTGAAACAAACCCTATCCTTTGTCTGCTTTCTTAGTTACGCTTTAGTGCAAAACCCAGGGATTGAGATCCTCTCTTAACTTGATATGTGACACGCGTCTTGCGGTTAAGAGCTGCTCTACATTAATCATCGCCGAATGCTTCTCATGAGAGCAAACTTTCAGTGAGCATATACAAGACAATGAGACTCATTGTTGTGTAATTAACCACAAGTAGTAGGAAACACTATCCCAAGATGTGTTGATTTATTCTTTTAAAAATAATTTTTGACAACCTGTAATTAAGGGATGTCCTTCCCCAAATGATAGACTATTACTTACGCTCAGTGTCATCGGTGACGGCATCAGTCACAGCTTGTTCAAAGTCTCTGCACGAGAGGATATGTTTGCTTTTAGCGTAAAATATAATAAAAACAGTGATATATTTTTCTGTTGAAATATAGTTAGTCCTTTGCTGGTTAGCATGAATTTTAATCGGCCATTACTACATTCCTCAGTGTCACATGATCCCAAAATATAAATTTTTAACTTATCAATTTTCCATATCCTTGCTAAATAAAAGTTTTTTTTATTATTAATATTTATTTTATTTTTTTAAAGAAAAAAATGTACTGACCCCAAACCTTTGAATGGTAGTGTTTATTGTTACAAAATATTTCTATTTTGAATAAATGCTGTTCTTTTTAACTTTTTATTACTCAAAGAATCCTGAAAAAGTGTCACAAGTTTCCAACATTAATCAGCATATTAGAATAATTGATGAAGGTTCATGTGACACAGGAGTAAATTATATTTTAAAGAGAAAATATTAATTTAAATATTAAAATTAAAATTTTTACTAAATATTAAAACAGAAAACCGTTATTTTAATTTGTAGTAATATTTCACAATATTATCATTTTTATTGTATTTTTGATCAAATAAATGCAACCTTCATAAGCAGCAGACACTTCTTTAAAAAACATGAAAAATCTTACTGTTTTTAAAAAAAAAAAATGCTAAATCTACAGTAAAAATTAAAATAAATTATTATTACAGTTAAAAATTATTGTTTTCTATTTAAGTATATTTTAAAATGTAATTTATTCCTGTGATGGTAAAGCTGAATTTTCAGTATCATTACTCCAGTCTTCAGTGTCACGTGATCCCTCAGAAATAATTCTAATATGCTGATTTGCTGCTTGAGAAACATTTTTATTATTATTAATATTGAAAACAGTTGTACTGCTTATTTTTTATTGTCACTTGAACGGCCGCATGTATTTGTGAGAGAACATCTACATTTGTCCCATAGACCTGAGGATGAGGATTGTGGATTTCTAAGCAGGGGTTCATTAGTCGCCCAATCAATTATAAGCACCCTAATCAGAATTATCTTATGGAAATGAGAGGAGCAATTTGAGATAGTTTTTCTGTCTGTCTGGGACCCCCTCTCATCTTTCAGACATCATGAAACGCCCGTGAACAACGAGTGCACCAGGGGTTAACGCGGATTACGACCGAAGTGTCACACACTCCTGCTGCTAAAGCAAACAACAGGCTTTTGTGTGTGTGTGTGTGTGTGTGTGTGTATGTGTGTGTGTGTGTGTGTCTGGTATGTCTTAGAACAAGGATGAGTTGCCCTAGAGTTGTCAGGATCCATATATGTGTGTGAGTGAATAAAGATAACGCTTCTCTTTTATTTCAATATTTCTTTTTTAGAGATATTATTATTAGAGATGTGGGCAGCCTTTTGTCGCTGGTATTTCGGAAATGTACGTGCAGGATGTGTTCAGAGATGCATGACAGGTTTTATATGTCAGATTAATATTGCATTTTCTGATTGGAGGAGGAAACTCTCTCTGCGTGGTCCTATCACATCTTCCTCTACTCTCATGTGCATAGATTAGACAGGAGGAGAGCGCAGCCAAATCATACAGCAAAATCGATGATGGTATTGTCAATGTCATCATGACATTTGTTTTTCAGTTTTAGAAACTGAAAGCGAAGGTTGATATATGCAGATGTATGATAAATTTTATCTGCGAAAATATAAAAAATTGTAATACGCTGCTTTTTTTTTTTTTGAAATGCATTATCAAATAAATGTTTTTTTTTTTACATTTCTTTTGATCAAAGATTCAAGAATGATAATAGGAAGAAATGTTTCTTGAGCATCAAATCAGCATATTAGAATGATCTCTGAAGGATCACACTGAAGTAATGATGCTGAAAATTCAGCTTTTCCATCACAGGAATAATTATATTTTAAAATACAAAACTGACATTTTTAAATTGTACTAATATTTCACAACATTAATGATTTACTGTATTTTTGATAAAATAAATGCAGCTTTTTGAGCATAAAATACTTCTTTGAAAAAATTGTACCGACCCCAAACCTGTATGGCCTCCCAAGAATAGAAAATCTTAATTTTTTTCCCTCATATATTGAAAGTTAATCAGCCAAATAAAAACAATACATAAAAATGGTGTATATGAGTTTTGCAGTAACATAATTATTTTCCATTTTAATATATTTTAAGCATTTATTTATTTTTCATAAACGTGCTGTGTATGACTTTTGGACTATATTATAAAAGCTATAGTGGAAGTGCAGATTATGATTACATTTTACAATTATTTTCAATTATAATATGACTTTTGCTCTGTATTATAAAAGCTATAGTGGAGGGGCAGATTACATTTATATTTTAATTTTATGTTCTGCACATTACATTTTATTGAAATTTGTTTTTGTTTATACAAAGTTACCAAATGGCCTTGGAATATTATGCATGAGTCATATGTACCACTTTTATGAAATTTTGTATTGTTTTTCTTTTTTTTTTTACTGTTTTGACACCCGACAGCCCCAGTCCTCATTCTTTGTGAAAAGAGCAGCGAGGAACATTCCTCAACATTTCCTCTTTTGTATTCCACAGCAGAAAGTGTCAAATCTGAAATGACTTGGCACATGATACAAGTAAATGATAACATTTTCATTTTGGGTTGAACAGAATTACCTTGGTGTTTTCTGATTATGTAGATAAACATAAATCATGTGTGATTGCAATTTTGCAGCTGCATCTCATAATACTGCAGCATTATACAGACAATCTCCATACAGATAAGTACTTGATTTCTGGAACAGGATTTAAACCTTGAATAAAATAGCTCTGCTTAACGTCAAGGCTTCCTATCAAAAGTAGGCACATCGTAAATATATTCCTCTCAGACATCTTGAGATTCCCTCTTTTTTTTCATGCAGTCCCTGTAACTTTGGAGTCCAGACGTGTAACCTTGCGAGTATAATGGGATGAGACTTGAAATGAGATTTGCAGGATGAAAAGACAGTGCATTGATTTATAAGAAGCCAGTGGGCAAGGAAATGTTTTCCGAGGCTGCAGAAGGCCACAAGGTCCGCCATTAATCCCCTGACCTCTGATAGGAGCAAAGAAGAAAGGAAGACAGGCGAAAGCCGATAGGGAGAGAAGACATTGTCTGCTCTGTTGGTTTGATGGGCTCAGCTGCAGGAATGGCTGGCTCTTTTGTTTGAGGTGCTTCGTTCGTCTTTTACGACTCCCCTCTTAGTTTTACTATCTGTGATCTAATTAGCTCCGTCCTAATCATGTGTTAAATTGCATTACCTGGTGTTTACTGTCTGTTTACCATGTTGTAAAAACGTGTGAGGGTGCCTGTAAAATCAGATCGCAATGAATTTGATTACTTTCCCCTCCTTTTAAAGAGCTTCTGGTATGGGAGTTGCAGGACTTCAGGAAGAAATGTAACCGGTAGAGTTGGCATTTAAAGAACTATGTGCTGCACAAAGCATTCTGGGAATGTATTATCCATTGTGAATGTTTTTGTCTCAGTGCCAGCTGAAGTCAGTACATATTATTGCTTATAATCATACAATAATCAACCAAAACACAATTTACATTTCACCAAAAAAAAAAAAAAAAGAACAAAAAGGTAATTTAACTTCATTTGTGTCCCACAGTTTGTATCCCATCATATTACCACAGGATTTTTCTCATGTTAAAAAAATAACATTCCACAATATGCTACATTATTTTCTTAAAGTACATATTTACTTTAAAAAAGTAACATTATTTTATTAATCTTATTACATTTTTTTTCACACAAGGTAAGATCACCCATGTTACTCTATGGAATGAAAGCAAACAAATACTGTATTATTATTATTATTTTTATTATTTTATAAATCTGTTTATTCACACATGCAAACCAGTTTTTAGTCCAAAACTAGCCTCGTTTTATGTTAAAGTGTAATGTTAAAAGGTTTGTGGTCGGTGAGATGTTTTAAATGTTTTTGATAGATGTCACTTATATTCATCAAGGCTGCATTTATTTGATCAAAAATACAGTAAAGCAGTAATATTGTGAAATATTACCATTTAAAATAACTTTTTTCCATTTTAATATTTTTAAATGTAATTTATTCCTGTGATAGCAAAGCTGAATATTCAGCAGTCATTAATCCAGTCTTCAGTGTCACATAATATGATGATTAAGATTATTATGAAAGATAATATGAAGAGATAATTAATCATATTTTTTTTCAAGATTCTTTGATGAATGGAAAATGCAAAAGAACGGCATAGAAAATAATTTGTAACATTCTAAATGTCTTTACTGTCACGTTTGATTAAATTGATGCCTCCCTGCTGAAAAAATCATAAATTTTCTTCCAAAAAAATCGTACTAAATCCAAACTTTTGAACGGTAATGTAATTATTTACTTTGACCTTCTGAGGTTGATTTAAAAAATGAACTTCAAAATGAGACATACTCTCTCTTTTTTTCCCAAGGAAATGCACTGACATTTCTGTAATTCACTCAGCATGACGCAGTTAACATTATTGAATTTTCTATGAAATGCCATTATTTGCACACCTCCTCTTATGCAATCAGAGCCTCTGACATCAACGATGAGGATCACATTATGAAAATACCGCTATATTTCCTCGAACACCATGTGAACGCTCTGAAATACATATGCGTCGCTTAAACTAATAGTCCAATCAGGCACATGTTACACATTCATCAAGTCCAAGGCACATGGGTCCAAATGTGCCAGGATTGGAAATACGTCAGATCCCTGGAGTGGCCAGGCCCTTTGATACAAGCAATCCAGAATGTATTGTTTTTTGTAAACACATCTCAATGATGAAACGTCCACTGATTGTGCCGCACGCTCTCCTGGCAGCAAGGTCAAGTTTTTCCCCAACAAATTGGCCAATGTTTTGGGGGTGGAGGGCGATGCAGTCGTTTTTGTAATCAGCGTCAAGCACCGTGTTTGTTGAGAACGCAGATGGAGAGGGGGCGTCCGGACCCTGCATGCTTGAGTAATGGGGAATCTTGCACGCCATCAGGGATGGGCCCTGCTCATTACACCGTGCATTAGAGCATTTTATTGCTGCGTCCCATTTGGATATGGAGTGGTTACAGCTTCCTCTGAGGCCGCTATGGGGGGTGTGGAATTGCGTATCGGTACGGAGGAGTGTAAAACGCTGTCTGACCGTAGCCACTCTCTGGTTACAGGATTCAGTTACATGCATACACACACATATGCACACCTTTCATCCAGTCCAGACAGTTTGTCACTGTGAGAAAAAAGATAGGTGATGAGTTATGGCTTATACAAGATCGCACACAAATATACTCAATATTTAAAGTCTGCCCTAAATGAAAATTCACCTTTTACTAAATTTGTTACAGATGTTATTGTGAACAATTCATGCATGTTTCATTTAAAAAAAAGTTTGGCTTAGTAATGTTTTGCGGTAATGACGTTGAAAAGGTCACGCTTGGCGTAGGCTCCATCTCATCTTCTCCTCCAAGTTCAAAATCGTCCGACATCGCTGTTTTACCTTGTAAACTCGTTGAGTTGTAACTTCCTTTTTTTGTAAACGCCGTTTGACTTAGTATTTACACGGTCAACTTGTAAACACTGACTCGGTGCTTCCGCCTACGTCAAGCGTGACCTTTTCAGCGTCATTACGTGGATGACATGGGGGTGAGTAAATTATCAGGAACTTTTAATTTAACCCAGGGTTCAGAAATGTACAGTGTGAAACATCAGCTAATGAATACCCAGGATTAACTGTTAACCCCGGGGTAAAGTATAAACAATGTGAAACGTGAAACAAGGTAACCCAGGATTCTGTTTACCCAGGGTTTTGAATTGAAGCCCTTTGAGTATCACATTGTTATATTAGTAACATGCTAACAAAGAGAACTCCAAAGACGACTTCTGCTGACAGCAACAGTGTTGTTAAGTTGTTAGCTTAGCAAAATGCAAAAGTCAACCTGTAATGGAAGCCTATTCTTTTGTAAGCTTCTCGTGAGAAGCACATAAGATGTTGCTGTCTATGTAGCAGCACTTTCATCTGTGGCCCACCCATTACAAAGTTGGTAATTTTCCACATGGGTGTAATTTATTAAACGATACTAATAAACGTCTTATTTCACTGTAACTTTATATATTTAATAAGAAATATTAAATGCTTGTTTTCATGGTCAATTACAGGTCGTTTCTTAGTTTTCCCCTCTTCCTTTATGTGCATCACGCTTGTCAAAATGATGATTCGTCCGTTTCTGTTAGTCCCACCCACAATGTTTCCGACATAAGGATGTCGAAGTTGTGAAGTTAAATTTGAAAATAGCAAGTTAAGCAAACATAAATCAGATAAATTCTTTAAAAAGTAAAAGTCTTAGCAATAAATCCGGACCGTCTTCAAATGAAACCCACCTGACCACCTGCTGGATTTATCGATCAGAAACTTCTGAACCAAGCGTGTTTGAAGCATCATATTAGCCGAGGTCAGTGGTGGAAAGAGTACTGGAAATTTGTACTTAAGTACAAGTACTGGTGTCAAATAGTACTTCATGTATTCAATGGTATGTGAATACCCTGCACAACGTTTTTGCACATTCCTTCTTATATTATTAAGTCAACAACATACTGACCTGCACATTTATATTTTTTATCTTTTTATTTTTTCTGCTTTTCTTTTTCTTAATATTTATGTACATTCGGTGTTTTGTATTCTATATAATTGCACTGTCCTTGGAGCGGACCTGACTTACATTTCACTGCTGGTTATACTCTGTATAATTGTGTATGTGATAAAAATCTTGAATCTTGAAAACCGTACTTAAGTAAAAGTGCAAAGTACTCTTCTCAAAAACTACTCAGAGTACTAGTTACTAGTTACTTTTTAGTGGCGATATTTAATGAATTACCAAAAAATATTAATTCATATCTTCGCTTCTGGGTCCTAACGCTCTGCCAGATGCCGCAAGAAAACAACAAACTGTGCTAATATACACCCACGATGTCAGGTAATACTGAAAAATTATAACCCTAACCTTTATCTCCATACTGAAAACCCAGATGGCCAGACAGTGTTTCAGCCAAAATAATACACTGTGTGCTCAGAGACTGTAGTGTGCACAGCAAATTTTTAAATGCTTAGTTTAAATATGTAATATTAATTAAATAGTGCTCATAAATGACTGTTGAGATAGTATTCTCAAGTGAAATGAGTAGAGGCATGGACCCGGAAACAGCAGTCCTTACATAATGACTTAACAGGATTCTCCCCAAGCTGTCAAACATTCCAGAGTGGAAGCGAATTTTCAGGTTTTGATTAAATATTACGATGGCAGACAATTTTTTTTTCCCCGGTGTATTGACTTGCATGGTTTAATTATTCACCACAAGACTAATGTGCACTAAAAAAGTAAGTAGGGTCATTTTTGATTTCATGACGACTTCAATCATTTTCAATACCATTGGCAAAACTACCACATACTGTATACTGCCATATAGATATTTTAATATTTCAAATTGTTTTGTCCATCCATTTTTTGCAAGGCAAGCATTATTTCAAGCTTTGAGTGGTTTAATCCAAGTCTTCTAAAAAAGACACGTTCGCTTTATATGATGAGCAGATTTTAATATAGGTTTTTATTTACATAGCCTACATATAAACTGATCCATTACATTACAAAACTCTCAGTCTTAAACATTTGCTCATTCTGTGTATTTGTGTCTTTAAAATAGGGTAAATTTGTTGCAAAAGCTTACAGCAAAGAAGCTTGATTTCAAATTTGATTTCAAACTGAACTGAATTTACAAAAAAAGACGAGTACACAGTCAGTAATTAAATTATAAAACAAATTAACTCAATTTAGTTGAGGTATTCAAAATATGACAAAACTGATTTTTTATAAGCAGTGATTTAAGAGCCATACATGTTATTTATTTAGATAAATGGAACATCAGATGACTTTGACCTGTAATGTCTGTACAATGTAGTGATGCAGTTAGACAGACTAGGATATTTATATGTACAAATCATACAAATATCCCATTCCGAAACATTTCTAGCATAAACTTAAATTGTAAAGAAACTAAAGTTCCATCTGTCATATTGAAAGACCTTCTGGTGCATTTCACTTACAGTCAGTAAAATGTCCAGTAGCATTTTCATCGGTCAGGCGTGGATCTGTTCTGAATGATAACTTTTGACAAAGTTGAAACTAGGAGCAAAGAGAAATAATTTCTACTATAAAAGCACGGAGAGATCCCGATAGCACACAAGCAATATACCGAGGTCATGCTTTTTAATAAAATTCCTTTAGTTAACGTTAGTTAATGCATTAACTAACATTAGACATACTTTTGTTTCATTTGTGTTTATTCATCAAATGTTAACAGATACAACTTTGAATTTTAATAATGTCCTAAATTTTGAAATGAATATTAACATAACAAATTACTAATGTTAATGCATGCTTTAGAAGTACTGTGTAATGAACCTTGTGCTGTATTGTTGGTAATTTGACATGCAGTTTTCATATGCTACACATTGGCCCACACATTAAACATTTCTGGCTATGCTAGTGCTATGTAGAGCACTTCAAATTAGTCTTATTAAAGCAGCACACTTGGTTTTGGAGCTAATGTGTCACACTTTTAAGACTTCAAGAAAACAATGAACGGCCTACAGTGAAGATGGGGGCTGCAATCTCAGTGGTCAGTTTATTATTTATGCAAATGACAGGAAGTGATTACACACCCCCACCAAACCACGGTTTCCTCACTGTTAAGCTTATGATATAAAGGTCTTTTCCACTAGGTATGCAGTGACATGACAGCTGCCTGCTGATAAGCAAACCTCCATTTGCATTTGCTATGCTTTTTTTCCGGTCTGGGTATTTGTTATGATGAAATCTATAGATGGGATGGAAAAGAAAGGACTGTGAGGGGAAACCCACCATATGCAGTTGTCTGATAGGCTGGGTCCTCGTGTCCGCCCACAGTTTTCCATTTTGCTTTAGGCAACCCATGCAGACCAGATTATAATATGGTGTGATTATGATATGAGGGAGAGAGGAGATAAAAGATGGTCTGGGCAGAGAGGAAGGGAATCCTTTTTCTATGGTGGCATCCCTCTATCATAGAAAGTTGAACTGTGTGATGCCAGTGGAAGACTAGTTTCGTGATCCCACGTTAAACTGCAGCATTTCCACTGTGAATCATCATTTCGACATCAGATTTTACTGCTTAAGTGTTCTCAAGACTATACTTATCCTGACAACTTGTGACAGAATAAGTAGTGAAGTGAGATGTGGTCACAACTTTATTGTATTGAAATTCAAATGTTATTATTTTTTTACTACTGTTCATAAATGTGGGGTCAGTTAGATTTCTTAAAATATTTTTGAAAGACATTTTATAAAATCATAAATACAGAAAAAAAGACTAATATTTGAAATACTATTCAAATGTAAAGGGCTGATTTGCTACTCAAAAACATTTGTCATTATCAGTGCTGAAAACAGTTGTGCTGCTTGATATTTTTGTGGAAACTTTATTATTTAGTTATTTTTTTCCAGGCTTCTTTGATGAATAGAGAATTCAAAAGAATGGCATTTATTTCAAATATAATCTAATTTATAACATTATAAATGTTGACTGATTAATCGTTAATTTAATGTGTCCTTGCTGTACTGACCCTCAAACTTTTAAACAGAATTGTATATATTCATTAATCTCTAGAATATTTGTCACATACAAGCCATTGTACTTGCACAGTATTATTTTATTTCTGATATATTTGATCAATTATTCTATTTTATTTTATTTATTTTATTACATTAAAGTTTAAATTTGAAGTTGCTTTGGTACTTCACTAATCTTATTCTTTGATTTATTTCTTTTTTTTTCTTTGTTAATTAAATTTTTTTAAGCATGGAACATTTAAAGGAATTGTTCACCCAAAAAATAAATCCTGATGTCTTAAATTGAAGCTATTCATTGAAGAGCCATTCCACATATAAACAACTCTAAGAATGCATTTAGATAATGATTTCCTTGCTGCCAAATAGCATTGGTTTTCATGTGTATCTTAGTCGTTTGCAGCACATTTAAAAATGCAAAAGTGCAAATAAGATTTAAAAACCAAGGCAGAGAGCAAGATTTTCCCCAGTAGCAAAAATAAAACTTTTATACTGAAACTCTTTAGTGAGTGACTAAGCCTGAATTACTGATATGATGTCAGCGACATACACTAGATAAATGCGTTTTTTAATTTCACACTTTGTTAATCTCTGAACTATGGTTGAGCGAGTTAGTGCAAGCCTTCTTTTTGATAAATAGTATGAATGTATGTATTTTCTGCAGGGAGTGACTGTTTTAAACTGTCTCGTCAGATGTTGAGGTATGTAGTACCCTGCACCTCTCCCATGTGGTTTGTGTTTTGACATGGGAGGTGCCATCCACGGTGTCCGAATGACGAACAGATAAAGCAGCCCTCTCCGGCCCTAATGACGCATGACATGCTGCTGCGTTTTGGGTCCTAATTTATGGCTTCCTATGTCAGCAGAGTCCAGGGCTCCAGGGAGGTTCAGGCAATTATTGACCTTGCATTCTGGACACGTTCCATGAGAAGGCAGAATCTGGAATTTTGATTACGGTACTCCGGGCCTGTGTGAATGCAGATGTCTCACCCTTGTTTTAAACACAGTTTGCTACGTCCAATGACAGGCAGGTGTGTTTAAAAGCATATTTTAGTATTTCCCAAGAGGAAATCCACTGTAATGTCCAATCTGGAAACTGTTCAGTTTAACATTGTGAAATTTGTAGCATAGGCCTGTATGTTGTGAAACATCATTTAGATAGATTTTATCAGTAAAAAACAACATTTAGAGATGTTTACACATGCTACAAAAGAATTTATGCACTTTTAACTTTGAGTAGCTTGGACTACTTCCATGTTGGCCCGTTTTAGTGTTCTAAATAAGATAAATAAGATCTAAAATAAGATCTTTTGCAAATGATCAGCCCAGATGATTATTTTAATAAAGTACCAATCTACAATACCACATTCAGATGTATGTGCAAGTGGATATTGTATTATGAATATTTATTGAAATAAAATAAAATAATAAATTTAAAATACATTTATTATTTTATTTTTTTTATTTTTATTATTGCATTTTAACAGCATACATTTACACATATGCTTGCATATAGCAGAAAGCACAGGAACATTATTTTATTTCTATAACTTTGTTCATCATGTAATATCCACTTTTGCATTGTTTAATATCCACTTGCACAAAACAAAAGTGGTGTTGTAAATTGGTACTTTAATTCTTTTAAAAATATATAATAATAATTCTCAAAAACGTTAGGTACCTGTTTAATTTTGTTTGTATTTTAATTTTATTTTGAATTTAATTATTTGATATTTTCAGTTCTGTTTGTTTGAGTTTTACATTTTCAGTTTTAGTTTCTTTTTATTTTAGACAGTTTTTTGACAGACTTATATTTCTCAGCACAATCTAGTGTTACTAAAAACTAATATTTTAGTCTATTTGAGTTAATTTTGTATTTTTAAAACTGTATTTTAATTAATTTTTCCAGATAGTTTTAGTTTAATCTGTATTTCATAAAAAAAAAAAAATATATATATATATATATATATATATACATACATTTAGTTTGCGTTAATAATAGCACTGGTTCCTAATGGTTCTTCACACCAGCCCTCTTGTTCTGTTCTCACCTGTCTGATTAGATAATCCTAAATCAACAATTGGTGTTGAGAGCATGTGTTCACGTGAAAGACAGTGTGAAACGCTAAGGGGGCACGGGGGCTTTTTTATTTTAACCTTGCTTGCATAACAGGGAGAATGTTTTATCTCTCCAAGCACTGAAAAAATGTAATGCTTCCACCCTGTGCAGAGCACGGCTGACATTTTTACAATTAGCTAGGAGCCCAGCAGACGCGAGTTTAGAATGTGTTGATGAGAGGCAATAAATTACGTGCGAATGTGCGGAGCATTTATCACTTGCCATTTTCACAGTTATTGCTTCAGCGACAGACAGAGAGAGGGTCTCTTTGTTCTTGTCTGTGTACTCATCTTTCTGATGCTCCTACAGAAGTGTTGGGAACAGTCTGGACGCTGGATTTGATAAGCAGCTG